>NW_027507764.1:548010076-549210076 GCF_037356315.1 Lithobates pipiens
CTCTAATGTTTATTGGTTCTCAAACTTTTCTCCGATTATAGTTTTTTTTATTTTTATTTAATTGCAGCCAGGTGGTAATTTTTTGATAAAGTAGGAAAAAAAAAGCACAAAATTAGCAGGTTTTATTGCTTCTGACTGTGATCGGCCTTCAGGGTCAGAAGGACAAGTGGGTAAAACAGACAGCAATAAACCCCGACACCTAACGCTTTAATCCCCATCCAAAAATTTTAAATAAAAAGGTAACACCATCTCCCTGGTCCTTCCCATTTTAAAATGTAGAACCAAACCTTCCTATCCACCAATGAAAGTGCCATCTTGGCCTCTCTTCTGATCTGCATTGATCATAATGGTGCATATGTGACACCAGCCATTTGAGGGCTTGAAAATTCAGCCGACAGAGCTGACGTTAGCCCACTGGCAACAGTAACAATTATCACCATAGGCATGCCTTGAATGCAGGATACACGGTGCGTGGAGTACGAAAAAGGCAGATTGTACAGTCTATGAAAATGCAGAAAAGATTATCAATAAGTTTTACCAGTAGCAGCCATGAGTTTGTGTTTGTTTTCTTGAGCCAGCTGTCATGTAAAAGCGATCCGGGCGGCTGTAGAGCCATCTGATCACTTTTACAGCGCGGATGGGTATGGAGTTTCCTCCCACCCCACCCCTTTCTTCTCTTGGGTTCTTAGGCTCTCTTCTCAGAGCCCGTGACAACAAACGATTTCAGGAAGGCAAGAGGAGATTGAGAACATTCATCCCATGATATCCTCTGCTGTTTATGAATCCAGAAATGCTCAGAATGTGGTTGGGGAGCAGCTAATCAAGCATAATGTGTGCTTGATTAGAACCTAGTAACACACGGGCCGAATATCAGGCAGCATAGGCTGGTTCAATAGAACTGGTTCAGGGGCAAGTAATCTTGCAAAAAAATAAATAAAAAAAATTGCTCTAGAGAACTAGTTAACTGAACTAAGGCTGGCCATAAATTATACAAATTTCCTTTAGATTTACTAAAACCATATATTTTCAATGTGTATGCAATCAAGCAGGCCCTTATAATACATTAGTTGAATCTAAAAGAATTGAATAAAAAAAATAAAAATAAAAAGTCATATAATGTATGGCCAGCTTAAACCAAGCTCTCTCTTGGGAAGCAATTAAATTGTCACTAATTCAATAGACCAAAAAGGTACATTAAATACAATACCTTCATCAGCTAGGCAATTGGAGCCAAAGTTTGCCTCCCCCCTCCTCTCCCTGCAGCCTCTTGAGACAAGTCAGGAGCCCAAGAGACTGAGAGACCATTCACAAGGGGCAGCGTGGCTCATCCATGCGCAGGTGGCTGTAAAGCCTCAAGCAGTCACAGTCATCCGCACAGTTATGACGGCGGCAGCACCGAAGAGCGCTGAAAAAAACCTGGTCGGGAGAGCACGGCGCTGGATCCCTGGACAGGCGAGTGGCTGTTTTTTTTTTCCACATAGGGGAATGAAGAACCTAACTTTATTTGAAGAGTCACATAGCGACCCTGCATGTATGGCGCTGCTGTGCGGCAACATTTTACCGCAGATCTCCACACATCACAGCAACAATGCGGTATATAAATGAGGCACATAGAAAACATGGGGGTTGATTTATTAAAAGGTAAATAGACTGTGCACTTTGCAAGGGCAGTTGGGCTAATTTTCTCCCGAGCTTAGTGAAGGTGGTGAAGCATCACTTTACAAAGAACCATCAGGTGCAAAGAAAAAAAAAAAAATCTTGCAGATGATTGAAATCAGTAGAGCTTCACCACATTTACTAAGTGCTGGAGAAAATGAGTGCAATTGCACAGTCTATTTGCCTTTAGTAAATCCATCCCATGTTTCTGTAGCAGTAACAGTGCGGGGAAAACCCAGGTGACTCCTGATCATGTGGATGAGCCCCCTAACAGTGAAGCAATGCTTGGGTTATAGGCAGATTTCCTGCTACTGTAACTGGCTTGCTGCACGAAGTCTGAGAGCCTTTAGGAATATGTATTGGGGGGGGGGGGGGGGGTCACAGGACAAATAAGGGACAGGTATGTATCTGAAAAAAAAATAAAAATAAAAAAACAACATTCTATGCTAGGGTCCTTGCAATGTATGTCAATGACCTGCAGGGAATTCAATCCTTAATGTTAAATACTTACGATCCACCGATAATATAGTTAAAGCCAAGAATGACCCACGGGAGATAGCAGGCCTGTTGCAGCAAGAGAAACAATCAGGTTAGTAGAGCATCACACCCACAGGTAATCATTATTATACGGCAACATATGAAAATGTGTTTATATCAGTGCTGGGTGATAACCTTAACCATTCCGACAGGAGGACCATACAAAACCCAAACCTAACCCAAAGACCAATACAATACTCAGGGGAAAATACTGAAAACTGCCCCAAGTGCCTGTAGGGCCGAATGAAATATGAATTGTATGCAATTTACTAAAGTAAAGCAAATTGTGTTTGCTTCAAACATTCAACGTGTAGGGAGGTCTCAGAAGAGAAAACCTCTACAGCGCACAATTGGATGTTTAAACAGGATCTGGATAAAAAAAAAAATAAAGAATATTTGATATTTTATACAGAAAATCTAAAGTTAACAACTTAAGCCCTGGACCAAATTGCAGCCAAAGGACCAGGCCCCTTTTTGTGATTTGGCACTGCGTCGCTTTAACTGACAATTGCGCAGTCGTGCGACGTGGCTCCCAAACAAAATTGGCGTCCTTTTTCCCCACAAATAGAGCTTCCTTTTGGTGGTATTTGATCACCCCTGCGGTTTTTATTTTTTGCGCTATAAACAAAAATAGAGCGATAATTTTGAAAAGAATGCAATATTTTTTACTTTTTGCTATAATGAATATCCCCAAAAAAAATAAAAAAACAAAAACAAATCGCAATTAGTAATTGATAGGTTTGCGCAAAAGTTATAGCGTTTACAAAATAGGGGATAGTTTTATAGCATTTTTATAAAAAATTTATATATATATATATATATATATATATATATATATATATATATATATATATATATATATATATATATATATATATATATTTTTTACTAGTAACGGCGGCGATCAGCGATTTTTATTGTGACTGCGACATTATCACGGACACATCGGACATTTTTGGAACCATTGTCATTTATACAGCAATCAGTGCTTTTTAAATGCACCGATTCCTGTGTAAATGACACTGGCAGTGAAGGAGTTAACCACTAGGGGGCAGTGTAGGGGTTGTGTGTGACGTTATGAGTTTTGTTTTTTATTGTAGGGGGGCGTGGCCTGGCATGTGACACCACTGATCGTCCTTCCCTATAACAGGGAACAGACGATCGGTGACAGCCACAGTAGGAAGCACAGGGAGAGGTTTGTTTACACAGACTTCTCCTCGTTCTTCAGCTCTGTGACCCGATCGCGGGACACCAGTGGCGATCGGGTCCACTGGTCCCGTGGCCATGGAGCTCAGGACCAGGTCGGGAGCGCTCCGCCGGCCCATGGGCCTGGCAATGGACCCCCCTCCCCAGTCCATTACCAGGCCCTTTGGGTCTGGTATGAATATTAAGTGGAACCCCGAACCAAAATTAAAAAATTGAATGGGGGTCCCCTAAAATCCATACCAGGCCCTTCGAGTCTGATATAGAAGTTAAGGGGAACCCTGCATAAAAAAAAAAAAAAAAAAAAAAAAAAGCGTAAGACCCATACCTCTGCAGGTCCAACAAAAAGACTGCAAATTCTTTACAGTGGCTCCAAATTACAATTAAAGTGATCTTAAACCCAGGTTTTTTTTAGTATGCAGCTCCTCAATCCCCAGCCCTCCAATACATACCAGCTGCTCTCTCCCTCCTCATCGGCTCACAAAACACATCAGCCTTTGGTTCCTGCCGTTGTCGATCACAGGGCAGGGCAGAGACCTACTGGTTTTGGGGTGAGGTCCATTATTTCTGGGGGAGTCAATTGTTGTGTGAGGGATCTATTATTTTGCTGGGGGTGAGGTCTATTGCTGTGTGAGGGATCTATTGTTGCTGGCTCCAGGGGATCTTTTGCTCCAACTACATTCCATAAAAAGTGGGGCTCAGAAGCGAGTGTGCCCATAGTAAAGGGGAGGGGGAAGCCAGAAGAGGATCAAGGCTGCTCTGTACAAAGCCATTACACAGAGACATCCGGTCCATCTGTCCTAATAGAGGGAGTGACCAGCAGGAAAGGGTACCCTACTACTGCTGGTGAGGCACAGTCTGGGGCTATGGGATTTACCACCTGCCCCCTGTTTCTGTAAGGCAGTACGAACCTTGGGACCTGCCTCCTCCCATCAGCGGCTCTGAGTCTCCACTGAGAACCTGAAAGCGGGACCCCAGAGCATCCCAGGACAAAACTTTAAGAGAGCTGGGGTGGCTGCCAGGTAACCTCTCTCCAAGGCATAGCACCCACTAGTCCCCAAAGCGAGTCTCCTTCCCAGACATACAGGCTTCAGGCTCCCTGGCACTCTTTAGCCACGGCTCCTCACAGGGTTTCCTTCTGGAGGAAACACCAAAACTGAGGAGCTGGCGGGGAAGCATACCTTTTAAATCTAGACTGGGCGGCGTTTCCTAAGAAAAGAAGGAGCCAAGGTCTCTCGTAGGTGGCTGCCCTGAAAGACGATATGGGAAAATACTGATTTTAACTTGTAAGTAACAAGTGCAGAAAAAGGTTTAGTCTTTAAGTGGTTAATCTGACCTCATTTACAGACCGAAGTTCATCCCTTTGATCTAAAAAGTTAGTTTCTCTTCATCTCAGTCCAAGATGTTGTGACAAACTTGACAGGCTGCCTGTCAGCAGTGAGCAGAGAACTCTCTGCACTGAATCAAGGAAATGCTGTTTAAAGATCGTGAATGATGTAGAATCACGATCGATTCTTTAACAATTAATCGTGCAGCTTTAGCATGTAGTGTTGGTCTTGTAACCGTTTTGTGGGCAGCAAGCCAAGAGAATGTGTGCGATGTACAGATCCTGCTAGAGAGAGAGTCTAGAGCAGTGATGGCGAACCTTGGCACCCCAGATGTTTTGGAACTACATTTCCCATGATGCTCAACCACACTGAAGAGTGCATGAGCATCATGGGAAATGTAGTTCCAAAACATCTGGAGTGCCAAGGTTCGCCATCACTGGTCTAGAGCTTTGTATGTTATGTACATTACTGGGCTCACATACCTTAAATCTTGTCCCAAACCAGAAGGACACGATCATATCTCTGTTCAGCTGTGACCACACATACAGAACGGACATGATCAGAGGGATCATCAACAGCTGGAAGGAAGACAGAGATCCATTATTACACAGACATTGATCAGATGGCCTTACTGCAAGGACTAGAATAGGCAGAGTGCAGTGCGAGTGGTTCTAGGCTCTCAGGGTTTCAGATCCCGGATTTAAACACAGTGTCACTGAAATAGACTATGCTTTAAAGTATACCTGCCAGAGAAAACAGTGCCTGAAAATGCTAGCTGCAAAGCAGTCATGCTAATCCCCTGGCTTTACTACTATAAAAGTCATTGATCTGGAACAATTATCCAGATAAAAAAAAATAAAAGCTGAAAAAGAGCTGTAGCCAGAGAGTCATCAGGACATCCAGACAGCTAGCATCTTTATGCAAAGGTTAGTAATGGCAACCTGCGTTTTTTTTTTTTTTTTTTTAGGACAGGTGCCCTTTAAGGGCCCACAGAATAGTAACAGCAGAACATACAGAAGCAAAGAATCAAAAGTTTAATTCACTGGTCAAAAGGAGACCGGCAATTGGGCAGCATGGCATCCTTAGTTGTTATGGTGCAGGCGCTGTCCATAACAACCAATGACACACTGCTGCCACCATCCTAGCAACCAATGATGATGTGTGGCCCAGCTGCCAGCATCCAAGTACCAATGAAAAGACAGAGGGGGTGACGGGGAACTCTGCCTCTCCATCCTACCCTAACAATTAACTGTTCATGAGCTTCTCTCCCATCTTGTGACTGCCAATCAGAGCAGTAACCTTGTTGGAAAGCCCCCCTCCCCCTCCTTCTGGCACTCAGATCCTCTTAGGGTCAGTTTACACCAAAACGCAGCGAGGGAAACCTACGTTCTGCACGCATTTCCCCACACCATTATTCAAAAAGCAAAATCTGCAATGGTTGTCAATATTAAAGTGGTTCTAAATCCTTATGGTTTTTCCATCTTAATGCATTCTATGTATTAAGGTGAATAACCTTCTGTGCTGCAGCCCCTCCCACCCCCCTTTTCCTTACCCAAACCTGATCCGATCCAACGACATGCGACAGAGACAAAGCTGTCAATCAAATGTTATGATGAGGGGGAGTGGCTGTGTGTGGGTTCTTCACCACAGCTGCTGTTATTTTTGAAATCGGCTCAGCTGGGTGGGGCTCCACCCACACATGCATCATTTATTCACAGGGATCTTTAAAATAAACTACAATTCCCGTCTGTCACTGCTGCAGACTTGCCGTTTCCAATGGAACATGAGCCCGGTAATCACCAAATTCACAGTCCATTGATACTTCCTCCAGCTCTACAACTGAGAGCCTGTACTTCCGAATGAACAGACAGCTGGAGGAAAAGTCTGCAGGAGCCCGACACTGCACCCGTCACCCACCAATCACAGGGGCAATACTTTGCAAAAAAAAAAAAAAAGTGTGTATTTTTGGTTTTAAAAAGATGAACTTGATGAACCTGAAGGTCCAGGGGGCAGCAAGGGGTTAGAAGCAACTGTGCAGCCTCAGTGTTTGAATGGCTACAGCCAAACAGGCATTTCTGGACAGCATTGAACTTTGTTTACCACATGCTGCCTTGTGCACATTTCTCTTGGCCAGCAATGCCACCCATCGTAGAGAAGGGCCAATAGCAATGTGCGAGGGAGGGAGCGATCTTCAATACATCCTGGAAGCTTCCCCAGGATTCAAGCACAATGGTGGGGATTTGGAAGCTGCAGAAGATATGTGCACCTGCACTAGATAATAGGAACCTGCTGTCTGGTGTAGAGTTTCCCTAATAAATGATCTTACCTGCATGTCCATTATCACTCCCGTTATCTGTCACAACGTTAAGGAAAACTCACATTCAAGAAAATTTAAATTACTTAGACATGAAGCTTATGTTTTAAAGGGCCATTGAACACAATATACCGGATGTCAAGATAGAGGTTTGATACATTGGTACTGCTCTCAGGGCCATCTTATGTGGGGGCAAAAGGTGCAGCTGCCCAGGGCCCAATCACTGTTTTTGGGCCCAAAGCAGCAGCCCCTTGAGCCTGCGTTGCCAGTTTTCCTGGTGTAGCAAGGCAGCTAATCCTCTTTTCCCCAATCACCTCATCTGCCTGCCCTCTGTTAGTTTACTGTACATGCAGTCAGCTGTGATGTGACAGGGGAGAGACGAGCAAGTAGCTCCCCACTCGCCCCCCTCCCTTCCCCTCAGCAGTGCAGAAATTAACCATAGGAGCGGTCTCTGTGTAATCCCTGCTTACCGCCCGTTTTTCCCCACCGTTGGGATGTACACACGGAGCAAACTGTGTGTGGGGGAGGACCCTTCACCCCCCCAATCTTCTGTCAATGTTTGGAGAAAGAGGGGGGGAGATTTCTAAAATAGAGAGAGGACTGGAGAAGGACATTGTGAAGTGGCAGCAGGCTCGCCACCCACTCTGTCCCTTCCCCCCTCTCTACTAGAAACAGGAATGGACCAATCAGCAGGGAGGAGAGGCACATCATGGGACATGTAGTCTGCAGAGACAGGCTGCCCATTGAAAATAATGGGGGATGAACTACAGCCCCCAAGCTTTGCAGCAGTAAAGGAAGACAGCTACCCAGAGAGAATGTGTGTGAGAGGACCGTGCTGGGGACACCATCTGAGAGTACAAAGCGTGACCCGAGTCCGGAAGGACAAAGCTGCTGCCAGGATACGGACCTGCAGTGCAGCCTACCATAGTTGCCACGGACAACCCAGAGTGAGTGGAGGGGGGGGATCTGCTGGTGTGTTGCTGGGTCTGGTAAGAGCCTTGTGGCGACTACTTGTTACCACCGCTATAGAGCCTGACCCATTAGGGATTACCTACCACGAGGGAGAGGGGGCAATAAAGGTTTGCCCAGGATCCAATATTAAAGATGGCCCTGACCGCTGTGTGGGCAAAGAATGGACAAATGACAATCAATAACCCCATTAAAAATAAATGGCAACTGTCATTTGTAAAAGTGCCATACATTTTGCAGTCAAATAATTTGAAAATCCAATCACAACTATATAAAATAAGTATACGTGGGTGGTTATGAATCATTTGAGGGGCTAAACTGAAGGCAAGCAACATCTCATCCTGGGTCAGGTCTGGCAAACTGAAAACAAGAACAATCACAAAAACCACAATCGGCATTTGGCTCATCTCTCTGCATCCGGGTTCCCAGCTCCTCCCACCTCCAGTAGGGATCACCAGAGCTATATGTGAAGAATGCAGGAAACCCCAACATCGGGGTCTACAGGAGATCTCTTCAGATACAGGAAAGTACATCTCTACCTAAACTGAAACCAATTGTGGGTGAACCAATTCTTCTAAAACCCAGTCGGGGTCCATTCAGAGCTTTATTTTTGTTAAAGGATACAACAATACAAATCCAATTAAACAGGAGCATGAACATGTAATCTGCGGGTCTTCCATCAAATGCACCTAGAAAATAGAGAGGGACACTAATCGTTAAATAGTTAAATGGATTTAAAGCTGAACTCCGGGAACAGCAAATCTCATCTAAATATATCATGTGTATTCTTCCTTGGGGAGCTTTATTTCTTCCAGATCTGTGCAGTAATCCAATGTGAGACTTTCCCTCTGTGTAATAAAGACCGCTCACCGCTGCTCTCTCTCTTTGTGCAGGGTGACTGGTCTCGTTTCCGCCCCCTCCTGTAGTTTTCTGCAGACAGCCTGTAGTGGGTGGAGCCTGCTGGCCCCTCCCACAGCTCTTCTCTCTGTACAGGCCATGTACAGCAGTGATCATCAACCCTGTCCTCAGGGCCCACTAACAGGCCAGGTATGCAAGAGAACTAAAACACATCACAGGTGATATAATTTGCTGCTCAGTGATTGCAGTATTCTAGTCTGCATCTCCCCAAGGTAATACATAAAACCTGGCCTGTTAGTGGGTCCTGAGGACAGGGTTGATGACCACTGATGTACAGCACAGTGAAGATGTCAACATTATTTTATAAGGCAATATCTGGATTTATAAAGTCATTTAGGGCACAGAAAGTGGATTTATATATTTTTTGGCCATCGAGGAATGTATTTCATAGGAATGTTTTCCTGCCCAGAGTTCTTCTTTAAATGAGGGGTACACGTGTCAAACATTACAGAAGTATAGTGCTGAAGTCTACAGTTGACTGCAATGCTGCACTTATTTGTATTTATAAAGCATCAGAGGAAGAGGAAGTTTTTTTTTTGTTTATTTTAGGAGGCTTGTACATTACATAGTAACTGGATTTGGGACCGGCTTAGCCTGTCATACATTAAACGCTGAACAAAAAAGACAAACCTTTAAATACACAAATAAAATATGGGGCATTAGACCGGATTGTTCTCTGCTTGCAGGTCTTTTCCCTGCTCTCCTCCTGTTAATTAAAAGCAGAATTCCATTTCTCTGGCACTCTGCTGTCCACTCCTATCAGCATGCTCCTTGCACAGCTCTACAGGGATTCCAAGAGGCTGACAAATGCACCAAATGCAGAGACTTACACGGCTCGATTTTAGAAAAATACATTAAATGGCTTATTAATGGATACAGGGCTACATTATAGTGCATCTCACTGGAGGTTTAAGTGCTGCCACATGAAAACATAATAAAATATTTACAAAAATGTTTTTAAAACAAATTTTCGGTTTCAGCCAAGTCCATCCTGAATTTTTGGTACCAAAATTTCCCATTTGGTGGACCTCTAGCTTTAACCATTCCCTACTCCACACTAGCTAATATTTATTACTTTGACCCCTTCACTGCCAGGTATGTACAGCCTGACGGGGGGGGGGGGGTGTTTCCACACAATTCGGTCATGTAAAAAGAAAAGAGAATTTTTTTTTTTTTTAAGAAGCTACAGCAACGCACATACCACCCCTTCCAAATTTTCGCCCAATGGGGCAGCTGGAAGGTGTTTTTTGTTACAATAGCACTTGCACATACACTATATTTCCAAAAGTATTGGGACACCTGCCTTTACACGCACATACTTTAATGGCATCCCAGTCTTAGTCCGTAGGGTTAAATAATGAGTTGGCCCACCCTTTGCAGCTATATCAGCTTAAATTCTTCTGGGAAGGCCGTCCACAAGGTTTAGGAGTGTGTCTATGGGAATGTTTGACCATTTTTCCAGAAGCGCATTTGTGAGGTCAGGTGCTGATGTTGGATGAGAAGGCCTGGCTTGCAGTCCGAGCTCCAATTCATCCTAAAGGTGTTCTATCAGGTTGAGGTCAGGACTCTGTGCAAGCCAGTTAAAGCGGGAGTCCGCCGGGACTCCGCGTTTTTTTTTTTTTTTTTTTTTTTAAAGCCAGCAGCTACAAATACTGCAGCTGCTGACTTTTAAAATAGTGACACTTACCTGTCCAGCGCGCCCGCGATGTCGGCACCCGAAGCCGATCTGTAGATCGTTTCTCGGGTGCTGCCGCCGCCATCTTGGGTATGGGAATCAGGAAATGGAGCCTTTCGGCTTTATTTCCCGGTTCCCTACTGCGCATGCGCGAGTCGCACTGCGCAATAAGGACGGTCCCCGCTGCCTCTGGGATCTGTGTTTTCCCAGCAGGCAGCGGGGCACTTGCGGAAAGGGGCGTAATCTACGCCCCTTTCAGCAGAGAGCTATCCCGGAAGTGGGTGCAGTTACCTGGATTATCCAGGTAACTGCACCCCCCTCCCCCCTGAAAGGTGCCAATTGTGGCGCCGGAGGGGGGGAGGATTCCGATGAGCGGAAGGTCCATTTTAGGGTGGACCTCCGCTTTAAGTTCCTCCAACCCCACTCGTTCATCCGAGTCTTTATGAACCTTGTTTGTGCACTGGTGGGCAGTCATGTTGGAACAGGAAGGGGCCATCCCCAAACTGTTCTCACAAATTTGGGAGCATGAAATTGTCCAAAATATCTTGGTATGCTGACGCCTTAAGAGTTCCTTTTACTGGAACTAAGGGGCCAAGACCAATCCATTTAAAAAAATAAATAAATAAATAAAAAAAAAACAACCCCACACCATAATCCCTCCTCCAAACTTTACACTTGGCGCAATGCAGTCAGGCAAGTACCGTTCACCTGGCAACTGCCAAACCCAGACACAAACGCGATTCGTCACTCCAGAGAACACGTCTCCACTTTTCTAGAGTCCAGGGGTGGCCTACTTTAGACCGCTGCATCCGACACCTTGCATTACTCTTGGTGATGCAAGGCTTGGATGCAGCTGCTCAGACATGGAAACCCATTCCATAAAGTTCTCTATGCACCGTCATTGGCTGACAGCTGATAACGTGGTAAGGGGCTGGGACCGGCCCCTTACTCGGATCTGTGATCCCCCGAGTCTCGGTGATCACAGCGTGTGCCGGAAATTCAGGTCCACACTGAAGCAGTCATTCGGCTATAGCGCGGACACCAAGTGGTTAAGTTAACTATTGTGAAAGATATCACCATAATGTAAATAGTCCTATCAAAGTAAGTTAACGCTTTCCAGCTGGCAGGAGCCACTTCCTCGACAATTTGTAATGCCGGAAGCACTGTAGGAGCTTCTGGGTCATGTGATCACTGACTGGCTCTCACAGTGATCAGGAGTCCAATGGGGGCAGGATAATAATTCTTGACTGATGGAGGCTTTACCACCCTCTTTTTCTAAGACACAGGCTGGAGGGGTGTGACAGCCTGTGACTGCCATAAATCTGCCCACACCATGTTATTGTCAAAAAATAACAAAGCTTTGATTTCAGATCTATAGTTGTCAATTTAAAAAACAGTTTAATATTTTTACTCAGTATTTCAAAAGGCTTTTTTTGAACATGTGACCAGCAGCCGAGGACTAGAAGCTCCTCCTGCTTATGTTGCCCTGCAGACAGGCTGGGAAAAAGCTGGATCATTCGACAGCTGTAGAACGATTTTCAAGACGTTACTTAGACCCCTTTCACACCGAGGGCGTTTTGCAGGCCCTATAGTGTTAGAAATAGCGCCTGCAATCCGCCCGCAAACTGCTGCTCCTTCGTCTCCAGTGTGAAAGCCCAGAGGGCTTTCAGACCGGAGCATTGCGCTGGCAGGATGTCAGTAAAAGTCCTGCCAGCAACTTCTTTGGAGCAGTGAAGGAGCGGTGTGTTTACCGCTCCTCCACCGCTGCTCCCCATTGAAATCAATGGGGCAGAGCTGTATTATCGCCAGCAAAACGCCGCTATTGCGGCATATTGAGGGCGGTTTTAACCCTTTCTCGGCCATTAGCGGGGGGTAAAAGCGCCCCGCTAGCGGCCAAAAATGCGCTGCAAATCCAACGGTAAAACGTCGCTAAAAAAAGTGGCGTTTTACCGCCGACGCTATAGGCTCGGTGGTGTGAAAAGGGTCTAAGATATTCCTGCCACACTTTTGGGTTTGCTCCCGAGCCAGGCTGTGTGTGTCCATAGAGCCACACACAGCATGGCTCAGCCCTCACAGGATTTGACTGGCAGCAGCCGTTAGTGGAGACTGAGATGTCCTGTTATGATAGGAACGCAGAGCAATGACACTGCAGGTGGGTACAGTGTTGGATCAAGAGATAAGCTTTCTGGTAAGCATACAGGGGAGGTGGGGGAGGGGCAGACAACTAGTGGGACATTTTCTTTATATAATGCAGGGAATGCATTGCATCGAGAACCACTTTAGCCATTTCAAACAGTGAATTTTGTTTATTTGGCTTTATATTTAGCCCACAAACCTGGATTCAGCTCCATGTACGATTCTTTTCTACTCTACAACATCCTCCTTCTGAAGAGCCATGTGTAGGTTCTCAGGATACAAGGAGGCATAACAGAGAAATCATATAATCATCATTTACCTGTTTCAAGTCGCGTTGAATACTGATACAGGAAATACAGGTTGACCATGTACAGAAATCCTGTGCCGGGTCCCACAGGGAAGTAAAACGTTGAGGTAAAGGGTCTCCATATCTGTATTGAAAGAACACAAGTTCATTATAAACAAACCAATCACATTCTCTGTAAAGGTCCCACCTGTATTTCAGTTTCTGGTTGTAGTTAGAAGCCACACCCCACAAAAACACACACCCCTCCCCCATCCTCCTCCACCCCCTGTCCCAGATCTGTCAGGATGGAGAGCGGAGGAAGGAGCTGGTTAATCTGTAATTTACCGGCTCCTTCCTTTTCTGAATGAACACTGACTGTCCATGCATAACATATGCTTCAGTTCATGAATGGAGAGAAGCCGCTGTCTCCTGTCCATTCATGTCCTCAGTCCTTTTATATCTCAAAGGGGAGATGTCAGGGGTGTGTTTAGACCCCTGACATGTTACCAAAGCCTGCCTAGCCCACAACAGGGTTGAATAAAAAAAAAAAAATTAAAAAAAATAATCATGTCTTTCACGTCATCATGGAGTATTGTTTGTAGAATTTTGAGGAAATTAATGCATTTAATCAATTTTGGAATAAGGCTGCAACATAACGAAATGTGGAAAAAGTGAAGCGATGTGAATACTTTTCAGATGCACTGTCTTGGGTGCCGGAATGAATTCCTGTGTGCATTTGTAGGAGTTGCATCATTCCGAGAGGAAACGAGATAGCAAAAGAACATTGAGCAAAAAGGTGTCGGTGATGACGAAGGGAAATCATGGAGGAAGTCATGGAGGAAGTCATGGAGGAAGTCATGGAGGAAGTCATGGAGGAAGTCATGGAGGAAGTCATGGAGGAAGTCATGGAGGATGTTTCATCACTTGGGGGGGGGGGGGGGGTAAGTGGAGCAGACTTCAGTTTCACTTTTTTGCTGCCATGATCATACTTCCTCAGAGGGTGGCTACAGTCGTTTACCATGGCCCCACTGTATGTTGGATGGTAGCCATCCTCTATCGCTCGCTCCTGAGATGGACTATGGGATGTGTAGTGTTCATAGAGTAGAATATGTGGTGGGGATCTATACTGCTACATGACCGCTGCCATACCGCCCGCCACCAAAAGACGTCATACAGAGACCGAAATACAGAATATAAGATCTTCGGATGATCACAGAACACCTCCCAGACACTGAGATGATTGCAGAGGTGGACGTGTCCTTAAAGCAGGCAGCTGTATCTGACTGATGCAATCTGAGAAAATCTCACAAGACTTTCCTATACGGCCAACCAAGCTGAGTTCCGCACATCTGTGACTTGTATGAGTCACAGGATGATGAGCCAGGCAGAGAGGCAACGGTGCATTAAAAGAGAAGTATGTTTGTTTTATACTTGCTATGTGGATGGAGCATCACACCAATGCTGCATCTGTCCCCTGCCGTCTCTGCACTGAGAACCGAGCCACCGAACATCGCTGATGGCTCGCTTGTCACAGATCTGAGAGGAGAGCTGCTGACTGTCAGTTAGCACCTCTCCTCGTTCACTGGAGCGCTGAGCTGTGGAGGGGTGAGGAGCAGCCCTCTCAGTGACTTGCCGAGAGGTTGAGACTGCCATCAAAGCACCTGGCGGATCCAGACTTGGGAAGTCGGGATGACATGGTGCCTCGACTGATTTCAGCGACGTCAGTGGAGAGTAGAGCTGCAACTAACGATTAATTTGTCTGTCGACTAATCTATCGATTAGTCAACGACTATCCGATTATTATTTTTTTGTTTTATTTTTTAATGAATCTAGTGTTTTTTTTTTTTATTAGCTAATTAATCCTTTGGATAACCTTGAGAGTATTGTATTGGCGGGCAGTGTATTGGCGGGCAGAGTATTGTATTGCATTGGCTGGCAGAGTATTGTATTGCATTGGCTGGCAGAGTATAGTATTGCAGAGTATGAGTATTGCAGAGTATGAGTATGAGTATGAGTATTGCAGAGTATGAGTATGAGTATGAGTATTGCAGAGTATGAGTATGAGTATGAGTATTGCAGAGTATGAGTATGAGTATGAGTATTGCAGAGTATGAGTATGAGTATGAGTATTGCAGAGTATGAGTATGAGTATGAGTATTGCAGAGTATGAGTATGAGTATGAGTATTGCAGAGTATGAGTATGAGTATGAGTATTGCAGAGTATGAGTATGAGTATGAGTATTGCAGAGTATGAGTATGAGTATGAGTATTGCAGAGTATGAGTATGAGTATGAGTATTGCAGAGTATGAGTATGAGTATGAGTATTGCAGAGTATGAGTATGAGTATGAGTATTGCAGAGTATGAGTATGAGTATGAGTATTGCAGAGTATGAGTATGAGTATGAGTATTGCAGAGTATGAGTATGAGTATTGCAGAGTATGAGTATGAGTATTGCAGAGTATGAGTATGAGTATTGCAGAGTATGAGTATGAGTATTGCAGAGTATGAGTATGAGTATTGCAGAGTATGAGTATGAGTATTGCAGAGTATGAGTATGAGTATTGCAGAGTATGAGTATTGCAGAGTATGAGTATTGCAGAGTATGAGTATTGCAGAGTATGAGTATTGCAGAGTATGAGTATTGCAGAGTATGAGTATTGCAGAGTATGAGTATTGCAGAGTATGAGTATTGCAGAGTATGAGTATTGCAGAGTATGAGTATTGCAGAGTATGAGTATTGCAGAGTATGAGTATTGCAGAGTATGAGTATTGCAGAGTATGAGTATTGCAGAGTATGAGTATTGCAGAGTATGAGTATTGCAGAGTATGAGTATTGCAGAGTATGAGTATTGCAGAGTATGAGTATTGCAGAGTATGAGTATTGCAGAGTATGAGTATTGCAGAGTATGAGTATTGCAGAGTATGGAGGGATGGTTGCATCCATCCGACCTCTCCCCTCCACTGCACAGATCAGTACAGAGAGGGGAGAGAGAAACGGTTTGTTTACAAGTGATCGCTCCATCGGAGCGATCACATTGTAAACGCCTGGGTGTAGAAAGATGGCCGCCGCTTCGGAGCTAGGCCGAAGCCGCGGCCTCTCCTAAGGCCGAGACCGCGGAGCGCTCCGCGGATCGTGGCATGTGCGCACGGATCGGTGACTATCCGTTGCACCCCTAGGGACGGCAGCACGGAGGGGGGAGAAGAGGGGGACGGGACGGCGGCACGGAGGGGAGCAGTAGATGCTAAGCACTGCCCCCCACTGTGACGCATCGACGCCCTGCACGCACGTCGACGTATTTTCTTAGTCGACGTAGTCGACTACGTCGACGCGTCGTGGCAGCTCTAGTGGAGAGCGTGACCCAGATGAGTGCAAAACGAATTGCACTCCTGTGACCCACAGGGGAAGCCAAGCCTAAAAAGCTCAGGCTGGACTTCACATTTAGGCTCGGTACACATTGGAACCAGGTGCGGATCGCACGGATCGCTGTGCATCCCTGTTCCCCGTTTCAGGAACGGACCAGGGCCAAATCTTTGCCTCAATTCTGCCCTGAAACAGAGCCAAAGACGCACAGCGCTTCTAAGCAGTGCGCTCCGCAGCCGCAATGGAGATATGTGAACCGGCTCCATATGGAGTCAGTCACATTCTCCTGCTATGCAAATTGGATGCGGGGAAACCCTCATGTAATTCACATAGGTGTGAAGACGGCCTTAACTTGTTGCCGCCCTCCCACTGTCAAATGACATGTTCCTAGGGCATGGCTCCGATCTGTGTAAAGAGCTGCATCCAATCACATGTAAACACAGAGATGCCAGTAATCAGCTCTCCTTGCCTCACACTGACAGGAGAGCAGATCAGCGGCATTTCCTCACAGGGGAACATCTAGGGATGTAATCAGGGCACTGATCATCAGTGTTCCCATTACAATAAAATGTAACAGTAGAGTGCCCACCAGTGGCAGCAATCAGTGCCCATTAGCTATGCCAGTCAGTGTTGCCAGTGCCACCTATCAGTGCTTCCCATCAATGACCATCAGTGCCCATCTGCACTGCCTATCCATGCCGCCTATCAGTGCCCACCACTGCTACATATCAGTGTCACCTATCAGTGCTCATAAAAGTGTGGCATATTCGTGTATCCTCATCAATGCCCACCAGTTCAGCCTATCAGTGCCCACCGGTACCGCCTCATCAGCCCACATCAACGAAGACGGAAAATTACTTTTTGGAATTTATTTTTTGTAAAAAATAAAAACCCAGCAGTGATTAAATACCACCAAAAAGAAAGCTCCGTTTGTGTGAAGAAAATCATAAAAATGTACTTTGGGTACAGTGTTGTATGACCGCACAATTGTCATTCAAAGTGCAAAAGCGCTGAAAGCTGAAAAATGGCCTGGGCAGGAAAGGGGTGCTAGTCAAGTGGTTAAAGTAAATCCATCATTAAAGAAATCTGTAGGATGCCAATGCAGAAAATGCTTGTTACCTGGCTGTGTGATGGAAGTCTGCAAAGCAGTAACTTCTAGCTCTCTGACAATGATGTCACTGGATTACCATAACAGCCAAGCAACAACTTTTATTTTTTTTAGCAAGAGCGGTCAGCATTGGCTTCTCAAGTTTTCGCTCAAGACAGCTTTGGTTATAGACATTGGATGATAAAGGAGTGGATGACCCAATCCAGGACTCGACAAACCCCAGGCGCCAGGTCGCCAATGCGACCAGAAATCGCAACCTGGCGCCTAAGCTGCCACCAGCCCACTCACTATTGATGCCCCATACATGCAGCGCATTAACACTGACTGCCGTCCTCCTCCACACTCAGCGGCGCCGCGCTACTTGTGTGAAACTGACAAGCAACGGAAAGAGGAGGATCTGTCAGATTTCAGTTTGATGTCGGGGTGGGCGGGACCCGGCCGGAATGGGCGGGACCGGGCAGCTATCAAACACCAGCCAATGGGATCTGGGCGGGCCGCTACGTGTATGTGGCCCCGCCCCTTTTCTTAAGCAGCCCAATAGTTGGCTGGTGTTTGATAGCTGCGGAGTCTCACCCACCGGCCTGGCCCCACCCACCCCGACATCAAGCTCAAATCTGACAGATCCGTCTCTCTGTTACTTGTAAGTTTCACACCCCGGCTGGGTCCCGCCCATTCCGACATTAAGCTAAATTCTGACAGCTGCCCTGTTACATTTCAGTAACAGAGTGCTCTGTGTGAAACCTGCCAGTGCCACCTGCCACCACCAATCAGTGCCACCGCCAATCAGTGCCACCTGTCAGTGTAGCCACCAATCAGTGCCACCTGCCAGTGTCAGTGTCGCCACCAATCAGTGCCACCTGCCAGTGCCAACCAGTGCCATCATTACCACCTGCAACTACCTGCCACCGCCTACCAGTGCCACCTGCCACCGCCTACCAGTGCCACCTGCCAATCAGTGCCACCAATCAGTGCCAACTAGTGCCACCCCCAACCAGTGCCACCTGCCAGTGACAACTAGTGCAACCGCCAACCAGTGCCACCTGCCAATCAGTGCCACGTGCCAGTGCCACCGCCACCTGCCAGTGCCAATAGTGTCACCTGCCAATGCCAAACCAGTGTCACCTGCCAATGCCATCTGGCAGTTCCAAGTGCCTGCCACCGCCAATCAGTGTCACCCGCCACCGCCAATCAGTGCCACCGCCAGTGACTAGTGCAGCTGCCAACCAGGGCCACCTGCCAATCAGTGCCAAGTGCCACCTGACAGTTCCAAACCAGTGTCACCTGCCAGTGCCACCTGTTGCCAGCCTTACTCTTTCTGGTCAGCCCAAAACCCTGATGTAACAGCGTTTCATTGGAGTTATTGACTGGGTGCTCCATTGTGAGTTAGGGATAGGGGGGTGAAAATTAGTGGCGTTACCCCAGGAGCTGACAATCCATACCACTCTAAAAAAAGAAAAAAAAAAACTGGCTCCTAACTTTTTTAACTGGCTCCTAAATTCAAAGCAAATTTGTCAACCCCTGACCTAATCAGTCCGCTGCTGCTCTTCCACTGTCCACTCAGCAGCCTGGAGGTGGAGCCATGACAGCGCTGTATTCTTACTAGTCTAAATCTAAGTGAGAAAACGGGGTCCTTCTGTTAGTTCTGAGTGATGGGGTTGTGTAAATCCCAGGACTGGATGGACAGAAATACAAATCCATTTGAAAGGTGAAACATCTCCCTTACATGCATTTCATTTGGGCATTTAGCTGTATTCCCGGAAGTTTAGCTTTATTATAGAACTGAATTAGAATGCTCTAGGCTTCGGGTGGGGGTCAGACATTTATAGATGGAATGTGATCGTGCATAGACACAATAAACCAGATCAAACACCATTTGACAGAAAATGTCCAAATAATCCACCTCTACAGATGGCTTTTTTGGCGACAATGATTAACCACTTCAATACCAGTGTCCGGCCATTGGATAGTGTCCGCCCCGTACTGCGCAGGCGCATCGCTTGTGCAGTACGGAGGAGGAGGGGACTCTGAAAGTCTCCAAAGAACGGCGCCTGCGCACTGAGTCCAGGTTGAAGCCCCACCATTCAAGTGGACATACGGTTGCTCATAGTAACAGGGCCCCTCGCTTCACTTGCCGCGCTTCGGGCGCGGCCTCGCTGCGCTCGGCTATTTTTTATTCTGACTCTATGTCCACTTGGATAGTGGGGCTTGAACCTGGACTCACAGCGCAGGCGCTGTTTATCTTCGGAGATGTTCGGCTTCTCCTTGTCCTCCGTACTGCGCAAGTGGGCAGACACTATCTGATGGGGAACACTATATGACACATCACCGGCACTTATACACCTTCCTGCCCAGGCCAATTTTCAGCTGTCAGCGTTCTCACAATTTGAATGACAATTGCGCGGTCATGCGACGCTGCACCCAAACAAAAAAATTTATCTTTTTTTCCCCCCCTACAAATAAAACTCTCTTTTACTGGTATTTGATCACCTTTACAGTTGTTATTTTTGCGCTACAAATAAAAAACGAACGAAAATTTGGAAAAAAAATTAATCAAAAAGTTTCTTTGTTACAAAAACTTTCTAAAGTACATTTTTTCCCCCCTTCACTGATGGGCACTGGCAAGCAGCACTGATGGGAAGAAAAACATTTTTTAAAAGCACCCCATGCCGATGAACTCGCATGCAGAAGCGAACGCATACGCGAGTAGAACCTGCATTCAAACCACATGTGAGGTATCTCCGCGATCGTTAGAGCAAGAGCAATAATTCTAGACCTAGACCTCCTCTGTAACTCAAAACATGAAAACTGTAGAATTTTTAAACTTCGCCTATGGAGATTTTTAAGGGTAAAAGTTTGTCACCATTCCATGAGCGGGCACAACAGTGTGACATGTTGGGTATCAATTTACTCGGCGTTCACAGAGAAAAAAAAAAAAAAAAAAAAAAAAAAACTTTACTGTTGTCTTATTTTTTATTTTATTTAAAAAAAAAAAGTGCACGTGTAAGACTGCTCCACAAATACAGTGCGACAAAGGATTGCAACAGCCACCATTTTATTCTCTAGGGTGTTAGAAAAAAATATATAATGTTTGGGGGTTCTAAGTAATTTTCTAGCAAAAAAAATAAAAAAAAATAAAAAAATAAAAGGATTTTAACTTGTAAACAAGTGAGAAAAAGAGGCTTGGTTAAGGGTGCACACTTATGCAACTAAAAAATAAAAAAATAAAAATGTATATATAATTTTTTTTTCCTCAACCGAGTTGTACAGTTTAAAGGTCACATTTAGATCCCTTTCACACTGGCCCTAGGTTCCCACTGCTGGCCCCCATTGATCGGCGGGAGGAAGACAGGACAGAGCTCTGCCTATGTAAACAATACAGAGCTTCATCCCGTCAGCGGGGATGTGCCAGTTTGGGTTTGCCAAATAAAATACTTTGTGAAATCAGCACGAAAAAAAACACTGGCTAGGCACACATTATACCCTTTGATTGCCCTAGATGTTTAACCCCTTCCCAGCCAGTGTCAGTACAGTGACAGTGCATATTTTTAACACTGATCACTGTATTAGTGTTAGCGGTTCCCACAAAGTGTTAAGTGTCAGTTAGCATCAGAGTGCCCACCATACTATCAGTCCCCTTACAAGATGCTGGTCAATGCCCTTATTAGTATAGAAAAATCAAAAAATACATAAAAACATGCCAGTATATACGGTGCATCTGGAAAGTATTCACAGCGCTTCACTTTTTCCCATGAAGTCCAAGGAATGTGTAGACCTCTGAGCCAGGATTGTATTGAGGCACAGACCTGGGGAAGGGTACAGAAAAACTTCTGCAGCATTGAAGGTCCCAATGAGCACAGTGGCCTCCATCATCCGTAAAACGGGAGACGGTTAGAACCACCAGGACTCTTCCTAGAGCGGGCCGCCCAGCCAAACTGAGTGACTGGGGGAGAAGGGCCTTAGTCAGGGAAGTGACCAAGAACCCGATGGTCACTCTGTGGAGAGAGGAGAACCTTCCAGAAGAACAACCATCTCTCCAGCACTCCACCAATCAGGCCTGTATGGTAGAGAGGCCAGACAGATGCCACTCCTCAGTAAAAGGCACCTGAAGGACTGACCACGAGAAACAAAATTTTCTGGTCTGATGAAATAAAGACTGACCTCTTTGGCCTCAATGGCAAAGTGTAATGTCTGGAGGAAACCAGGCACTGCTCATCACCTGGCCAATACCAGCCTTACAGTGAAGCATGGTGGTGGAAGCATTATGCTGTGGGGATGTTTTCAGTGGCAGGAACTGGGAGACTAGTCAGGATCAAGGGAAAGATGAATGCAGCAATGCAATGCACAGAGACATCCTTGATAAAAACCTTCTCCAGAGCGCTCTGGACCTCAGACTGGGGAGAAGGTTCATCTTCCAACAGGACAACGACCCTAAGCACAGTCTAGATAACAAAAGAGTGGCTACAGGACAACTCTAACTGTCCTTGATCGGCCCAGCCAGAGCCCAGACCTGAACCCAATTGAACATCTCTGGAAAGATCTGAAAATGGCCATGCACCGACGCTCCTCACCCAACCTCATGGAGCTTGAGAGGTCCTGCAAAGAAGAATGGGAGAAGCTGCCCAAAAATAGGTGTGCCAAGCTTGTAGCATCATACTCAAAAAGACTTGAGGCTGTAATTGGTGCCAAAGGAGCTTCACCAAAGTATTGAGAAAAGGCTGTGAATACTTCTGTACATGGGATTTTATTTTCATTTTTAATAAATTTGCAAAGATTTCAAAACAAATTTCTCTCCCGTTGTCATTATGGGGTATTGTTTGTAGAATTTTTAAGGAAAATAATAAATGTAATCTATTTCGGAAGAAGGCTGTAAAATAAACAAAATGTGGAAAAAGCGAAACGCTGTGAATACTTTCCGGATGCATCGTATTTATATACCATAATATACGATGGGGGGGGGGGGGGGGGGGGGGGGGGGGTCAAATGATGCCGCTCATCACCAAGACAGACAGACTTTTCCTGCCAGGAGATCCAATATTTTTCCACTTTCTTTAACCACTTCAACAGCATAGGACCTCTATGGACATCCATGGGTTGAAGTGGTTATACTGGGACGATAGCGGCACCTGCAGGTGGCTTCATTCCAGTATCAAAATTGCAGCCAGCGATTCCTTGTAAGACACCCCCCCCCCCCACCTTTCCTGGGCTCTGCCATCCAATCGCAGAGCCTGGGAGCAATACGACTCTAGCTGTGACGGCGGTACTACACAGAGGAACCGGCGCTGTTGCTCTCTCTTTGTGACTGCGGAAACGTCTGGTTTCGGTTCTTTGTTTATCTGGAAAAAGCTGATCAGACCAATCAGTGATTGACTGCAAGGGAGGCCAGAGAAGAGATCTAGAGTCTAATAGACCTCAGATCTCTCCATAAAGAAGACCTGTCACATCCCATGCTATCACAAGGGATGTTGTTCCTTGTGATAGCAATAAAGTTAATAAAAAAAAAAAAAAAGTTTTGTATAAAATAAAAAATAATAAAGCAACTCTGTGTTCCCTGTGCACAAATGCTAATGTGTACACAAGTCGTGCACCTGTATGTAAATGGCATTCACATGTGAGGGATCGTTGCGATCGTTAGAGTGAGAGCGATAATTCCAGCACTGGACCTCCTCTGTAACTTAAAACTGGTAACCTGTGAAGGCACTTAAATCTCTGCCTATGAAGTATCGCATATGACATATTTGGTATCTATCTACTCGGCAAAACAACATCCTTTATATTTTAACAAAAAAGAGGGGGGGGCGGGGGGTAAGAGTAATGAGACGATAATGGTAGGTGGGCTGGGGACAGAGGCAATAGGTAGGTTTTTTTTTGGGGGGGGGGGGGGGACAGAGGCGCGTAGCCGGTAGGTGGGGGGGGGACAGAGGCGCGTAGCCGGTAGGTGGGGGGGGGACAGAGGCGCGTAGCCGGTAGGTGGGGGGGGGGACAGAGGCGCGTAGCCGGTAGGTGGGGGGGGGACAGAGGCGCGTAGCCGGTAGGTGGGGGGGGGGACAGAGGCGCGTAGCCGGTAGGTGGGGGGGGGGACAGAGGCGCGTAGCCGGTAGGTGGGGGGGGGGGGGACAGAGGCGCGTAGCCGGTAGGTGGGGGGGGGGGGACAGAGGCGCGTAGCCGGTAGGTGGGGGGGGGGACAGAGGCGCTTAGCCGGTAGGTGGGGGGGGGGACAGAGGCGCTTAGCCGGTAGGTGGGGGGGGACAGAGGCGCTTAGCCGGTAGGTGGGGGGGGACAGAGGCGCTTAGGCGGGGGGGGGGGACAGAGGCGCTTAGGCGGGGGGGGGGGACAGAGGCGCTTAGGCGGGGGGGGGGGGACAGAGGCGCTTAGGCGGGGGGGGGGGGACAGAGGCGCTTAGGCGGGGGGGGGGGACAGAGGCGCTTAGGCGGGGGGGGGGACAGAGGCGCTTAGGCGGGGGGGGGGGACAGAGGCGCTTAGGCGGGGGGGGGGGACAGAGGCGCTTAGGCGGGGGGGGGGGACAGAGGCGCTTAGGCGGGGGGGGGACAGAGGCGCTTAGGCGGGGGGGGGGGACAGAGGCGCTTAGGCGGGGGGGGGACAGAGGCGCTTAGGCGGGGGGGGGGGACAGAGGCGCTTAGGCGGGGGGGGGGGGGACAGAGGCGCTTAGGCGGGGGGGGGGGGGGACAGAGGCGCTTAGGCGGGGGGGGGGGACAGAGGCGCTTAGGCGGGGGGGGGGGGACAGAGGCGCTTAGGCGGGGGGGGGGGGGACAGAGGCGCTTAGGCGGGGGGGGGGGGACAGAGGCGCTTAGGCGGGGGGGGGGGGGACAGAGGCGCTTAGGCGGGGGGGGGGGGGGGGACAGAGGCGCTTAGGCGGGGGGGGGACAGAGGCGCTTAGGCGGGGGGGGGGGGGGGACAGAGGCGCTTAGGCGGGGGGGGACAGAGGCGCTTAGGCGGGGGGGGACAGAGGCGCTTAGGCGGGGGGGGACAGAGGCGCTTAGGCGGGGGGGGACAGAGGCGCTTAGGCGGGGGGGGGACAGAGGCGCTTAGGCGGGGGGGGGACAGAGGCGCTTAGGCGGGGGGGGGACAGAGGCGCTTAGGCGGGGGGGGGGGGGGGACAGAGGCGCTTAGGCGGGGGGGGGGGGGGGACAGAGGCGCTTAGGCGGGGGGGGGGGGACAGAGGCGCTTAGGCGGGCGGGGGGGGGGGGACAGAGGCGCTTAGGCGGGGGGGGGGGGGGGGGACAGAGGCGCTTAGGCGGGGGGGGGGGGGGGGACAGAGGCGCTTAGGCGGGGGGGGGGGGGGGGACAGAGGCGCTTAGGCGGGGGGGGGGGGACAGAGGCGCTTAGGCGGGGGGGGGACAGAGGCGCTTAGGCGGGGGGGGGACAGAGGCGCTTAGGCGGGGGGGGGACAGAGGCGCTTAGGCGGGGGGGGGACAGAGGCGCTTAGGCGGGGGGGGACAGAGGCGCTTAGGCGGGGGGGGACAGAGGCGCTTAGGCGGGGGGGGGACAGAGGCGCTTAGGCGGGGGGGGGGACAGAGGCGCTTAGGCGGGGGGGGGGACAGAGGCGCTTAGGCGGGGGGGGGGACAGAGGCGCTTAGGCGGGGGGGGGACAGAGGCGCTTAGGCGGGGGGGGGGACAGAGGCGCTTAGGCGGGGGGGGGGACAGAGGCGCTTAGGCGGGGGGGGGGACAGAGGCGCTTAGGCGGGGGGGGGACAGAGGCGCTTAGGCGGGGGGGGGGACAGAGGCGCTTAGGCGGGGGGGGGGGACAGAGGCGCTTAGGCGGGGGGGGGGGACAGAGGCGCTTAGGCGGGGGGGACAGAGGCGCTTAGGCGGGGGGGACAGAGGCGCTTAGGCGGGGGGGGACAGAGGCGCTTAGGCGGGGGGGGGACAGAGGCGCTTAGGCGGGGGGGGACAGAGGCGCTTAGGCGGGGGGGGGGCGGACAGATGCGCTTAGGCGGGGGGGGGGGGGGGCGGACAGAGGCGCTTAGGCGGGGGGGGGCGGACAGAGGCGCTTAGGCGGGGGGGGGGGCGGACAGAGGCGCTTAGGCGGGGGGGGGGGGCGGACAGAGGCGCTTAGGCGGGGGGGGGGGGCGGACAGAGGCGCTTAGGCGGGGGGGGGGGGCGGACAGAGGCGCTTAGGCGGGGGGGGGGGGCGGACAGAGGTGCTTAGGCGGGGGGGACAGAGGCGCGTAGCCAGTAGGTGGGGGGGGGACAGAGGCGCGTAGCCGGTAGGTGGGGGGGGGACAGAGGCGCTTAGGCGGGGGGGGGACAGAGGCGCGTAGCCGGTAGGTGGGGGGGGACAGAGGCGCGTAGCCGGTAGGTGGGGGGGGACAGAGGCGCGTAGCCGGTAGGTGGGGGGGGACAGAGGCGCGTAGCCGGTAGGTGGGGGGGGGGACAGAGGCGCGTAGCCGGTAGGTGGGGGGGGGGACAGAGGCGCGTAGCCGGTAGGTGGGGGGGGGACAGAGGCGCGTAGCCGGTAGGTGGGGGGGGGACAGAGGCGCGTAGCCGGTAGGTGGGGGGGGGGGACAGAGGCGCGTAGCCGGTAGGTGGGGGGGGGGGACAGAGGCGCGTAGCCGGTAGGTGGGGGGGGACAGAGGCGCTTAGCCGGTGGGTGGGGGGGGGACAGAGGCGCTTAGGCGGGGGGGGGGGACAGAGGCGCTTAGGCGGGGGGGGGGGACAGAGGCGCTTAGGCGGGGGGGGGGGACAGAGGCGCGTAGCCGGTAGGTGGGGGGGGACAGAGGCGCGTAGCCGGTAGGTGGGGGGGGACAGAGGCGCGTAGCCGGTAGGTGGGGGGGGACAGAGGCGCGTAGCCGGTAGGTGGGGGGGGACAGAGGCGCGTAGCCGGTAGGTGGGGGGGGACAGAGGCGCGTAGCCGGTAGGTGGGGGGGGACAGAGGCGCGTAGCCGGTAGGTGGGGGGGGACAGAGGCGCGTAGCCGGTAGGTGGGGGGGGGACAGAGGCGCGTAGCCGGTAGGTGGGGGGGGACAGAGGCGCGTAGCCGGTAGGTGGGGGGGGACAGAGGCGCGTAGCCGGTAGGTGGGGGGGGACAGAGGCGCGTAGCCGGTAGGTGGGGGGGACAGAGGCGCGTAGCCGGTAGGTGGGGGGGGACAGAGGCGCGTAGCCGGTAGGTGGGGGGGGGACAGAGGCGCGTAGCCGGTAGGTGGGGGGGGGGACAGAGGCGCGTAGCCGGTAGGTGGGGGGGGGGACAGAGGCGCGTAGCCGGTAGGTGGGGGGGGGACAGAGGCGCGTAGCCGGTAGGTGGGGGGGGGGACAGAGGCGCGTAGCCGGTAGGTGGGGGGGGGGGACAGAGGCGCGTAGCCGGTAGGTGGGGGGGGGGGACAGAGGCGCGTAGCCGGTAGGTGGGGGGGGGGGACAGAGGCGCGTAGCCGGTAGGTGGGGGGGGGGACAGAGGCGCGTAGCCGGTAGGTGGGGGGGGGACAGAGGCGCGTAGCCGGTAGGTGGGGGGGGACAGAGGCGCGTAGCCGGTAGGTGGGGGGGGACAGAGGCGCGTAGCCGGTAGGTGGGGGGGGACAGAGGCGCGTAGCCGGTAGGTGGGGGGGGACAGAGGCGCGTAGCCGGTAGGTGGGGGGGGACAGAGGCGCGTAGCCGGTAGGTGGGGGGGGGGACAGAGGCGCGTAGCCGGTAGGTGGGGGGGGACAGAGGCGCGTAGCCGGTAGGTGGGGGGGGACAGAGGCGCGTAGCCGGTAGGTGGGGGGGGACAGAGGCGCGTAGCCGGTAGGTGGGGGGGGACAGAGGCGCGTAGCCGGTAGGTGGGGGGGACAGAGGCGCGTAGCCGGTAGGTGGGGGGGGGGGGACAGAGGCGCGTAGCCGGTAGGTGAGGGACAGAGGCGCGTAGCCGGTAGGTGAGGGACAGAGGTGGGTAGGTGGGACAGAGGCGTGTAGTTGGTATCTCTGGCCCGGTGGCCCGCTCTGGTGGACGGTTGGAGTGCTGGGTAGACATCCCCCATGTCAGGGGCTCCTGTCCCCGGTAGGTGGGTCCGGTGATCGGACATGTACCTGGAACTTGTACAGGAAGTACTCCGGCCACAGGATCAGGTAGACCGGGTTGATGAGGCCGAGCTTGCCCAGCAGAGGGACGGCGATGGATGCGGCGAACCAGTACCGGGTGATGAGCGGGATGCTGCGGAACCAGTCCCCGAGGTCTGACATGGCGGCGATGTCAGCGGGACACACCGGGTCCGGTACCTACGACGTCACGCGCCCACCGCTGACGTGTCCGCTCCGAATTCGATCAATCAGACCCCGCCCCTATTCGCTGTCACATGATGATCACGCCCTCCCCTCTCGAACGGATAATCACAGGGGGTGGGGTTACATAAAATGCCGTCACGTGACAGCTGGCATGGAGTATACACAAGTCACGTGTCAGAGATAAAAAAAGTTGTGTTGAATGAACTGTCAGATCCACAGCTCCCAACTGTCCCTGATTTGGAGCAATGTCCCTCTGTCCCTCATTCCCCCTCATTTTTGTCTGATCTATATAGTTGTTTATAAAATGCACTTTTTATCTATTAAAAAGTGTTTTCCAGCACAAAACCTGTCATCTGATTTCTAAATTGCTGAATTGTAAAGTCAAAAAGCCAATATAAAGGAATATTAGTGGTAAAAAAGCACTTGTGGGATTTTTTTGTACAATTCTCCTTTAAGGGGGCGTGGCAAGGGGTGTGTCCTATGCCTGCATACTTTTGCTGATAAGTGTCCCTCATTCCCATCTCAATAAGTTGGGAGATGTGCAGATCCTATGTAGGATGTGTAGTTCATATACATAGCTCCCAACTGTCCCTGATTTTGAGGGAATGTCCCTGATTTGGAGCAATATCCCTCATTCCTCCTCATTCCCCCTCATTTTGGTCTGATCTATATAGTTGTATATAAAATGTACTTTTTATCCTTAAAAAAGTGTTTCCCAGTCCTAAATCTTCCATCCAAATTCTAAATTGCTGTATTTGTAAATTTTAAATGCCAATATAAAGGAATAGTAATGGTAAAAAAAAAAGTCCTTTTGAATTTATTAACCTTTTGTTTTAGGTTAATTCTCCTTTAAGGGGGTGTGGCAGGGGGTGTCTCCTATGCCTACATACATTTTCTAGTAGGTGTCCCTCATTCCCATCTCAGAATGTTGGGAGGTATGGGGATTCTATGTAGGATGTGTAGTCAGTGTCTGGAATCAGGCAGTGCGGAGGACACACCCCCTTACTTTAGTACGAGTACCAATACTTTTTAAAAGTACTCGCCAATACCAGTTATTGATGCCCATTGCCTAGAAAGGGTAGGTAGTTGGGTGAGGGGGGTAGTTGAGGGGTGGGATAGGGGTTTGTGTGGTGGGAGGGATGGGGAAGGGTTGTGATTTCCAGGGGGGGGGGGTCATTGGGAGATGGCTGGAAGGGACCTCTAGCTTGTTAAATTGGAGCGGTAGAGGATCGGGCACAAGGGCTGGGCTATGTACAACGCATCTGGAAAGTATTCACAGCGCTTCACTTTTTCCAAATTTTGTTATGTTACAGCCTTTTTCCAAAATGGATTAAATTCCTTATGTACCTCAAAATTCTACAAACAATACTCCATAATGACAACGTGAAAGGTTTGTTTTGTAATCTTTGCAAATTTATTAAAAATAAAAAACAAAAGTATTCAGTGCATCTGGAAAGTATTCACAGTGCTTCACTTTTTCCACATTTTTTTTAATGTTACAGCCTTCTTCCAAAATGGATTAAATGCGTTATTTTTCCTCAAACGTCTAGAAAAAATACCCCATAATCACAACAAGAAAGAAGTTTGTTTGAAATCTTTGCAAATTTATAAAAAAAAAAAAAATGAAAAAAATCCCATCTACAGTACATAAGTATTCACAGCCTTTGCTCCATACTTTGGTGAAGCACCAATTACAGCCTCAAGTCTTTTTTGAGTATGATGCTACAAGCTTGGCATACCTATTTTTGAGTAGTTTCTCCCATTCTTCTTTGCAGGACCTCTCAAGCTCCATCAGGTTGGATGGGGAGCAACGGTGCACAGCCATTTTCAGATGTCTCTGGAGATGTTCAATCAAGGTAAAGTCTGGGCCATTCCTCGAGGACATTAATGCCCTGTACACACATTCAGACATTGATCGGACATTCCTACAACAAAATCTATTGATTTTTTCCGAAGGATGTTAAACTTGTCTTGCCTACACACAGTCACACAAAGTTGGTCGGAAATTGCAAACATTAAGAACGTGGTGACGTACAACACATACGACAAGCCGAGAAAACTGAAGTTCAATAGCCAGTGCGGCTCTTCTGCTTGATTTCGAGCATGCATGGAACTTTGTGCGTCGGAGTTGTGTACACACGATTGGAATTTCCGACAACAAAACGGATTTTGTTGTGGGAAAATTTGAGATCCAGATATCAGATTTTGTGTGCCGGAAATTCCGATGGAAAATGTCTGATGGAGCCTACACATGGTCGGAATTTCCGACAAAAAGCTCCCATCGAAAATTTTCCGCCAGAAAATCCAACCGTGTGTATGGGGCATTAGAGTTGTCCCATAGCCACTCCTTTGTTATCTTGGCTGTGTACTTGGGGTCATTGTCCTGTTGGAATATGAACCGTCTCCCTGGTCTGAGGTCCAGTGCACTTCATGGAGCGTCTGCTTTGAAAGCCCACGTGAAAGGACCCTTACGTGTTTGGTCATTGGGAAGAATTCCCTCTAATGCCGTGTACATGCGGTCGGACTTTCCGGCAGAAAAGGTCAGACGGGTTCATTTCATCGAATAGTCCGATCGTGTGTGGGCTTCATCTGACTTTTCCTTTTGAAAAATCTGCCAGATCTAGAAATAGAACGTTTTAAATCTTTCCGATGGAATCAATTTCTTTTGGGAAAACCGTTCGTCTGTATGCTGTTCCGACGCAGCAAAAACTACGCAAGGGCAGCTATTGGACTTCCTTTTTCTAGTCCCGGCCTACGTATTGTACATCACTGCGTTGTAAACGATCGGACCTTGGTGTGATCGTGTGTAGGAAAGTCAGTTTCAGCGGACTCCGTCTTAACTCCATCAGAAAAACCGTCATGCCGCGTACACGCGATCGGAATTCCACTGTGTGTATGCTCCGTCGGAATTTAGCTGTCCTAATTTCCGCCAGCCAAAAATTGAGAGCAACTTTTTATTGGAAATTTCCGATCGTGTGTATGTAATTCCGGCACGCCAAAACTCACACATGCTCAGATTCAACAGGGCCTGAACAATTGGGCCTTAGGCACTGCTTGCTGGTGGCACGACACTGCAACCTCTCCCAGATACTGTAGTTGGAGTTCAGGAATGGGCCCTGCTGCAAAGCATTGCATCAAAAAATTTAATTACATGCCCCTGTTAAACAGGGGCTGAAAAATTGGGCCTTAGGCACTGGTGCTGGTCCCACGACACTGCAACCTCTCCCATATACTCTAGTTGGAGTGCAGGAATGAGCCCTGCTGCAAAGCATTGCATCCAAAATTGTAATTACACGCCCCTGTTAAACGGGCTGAAAAATTGGGCTGGTGGCGTCACCCAGAACAAAAAATGTTCTTCCAAGCTATCAGCAGGATCATTGAGGAGGAAGAGAATAGTCAGTCAACATAACAGGACAGTCACTCAGCATCAGCATAGGCAGTCTTGAAGAGATGTGACATTTCCAAAAAAATTATTCGGTTACATTAGCTTCAGGTGTTTGGTAGCTGGTGGTGATCCAAGACTGATTTATCTTTATGAAGGTCAGACGATCCACCGAGTCGGTGGATAGGCACACCCTGTGATCGGTTACAAAGCCTCCAGCAGCACTGAAGGTGCGCTCCGAAAGAACGCTGGATGCAGGACAGGCCAGTAGCTCAATTGCATACTGTGCAAGCTCTGGCCAGTGATCCATCCTCAAGACCCAGTAAGCCAGAGGATTTTCGGTGGGAAAGGTGTCCAAGTCTGACCTTGCCCCTAGGTATTCCTGCACCATGTAAATCAGACTCTGGCAATGGTTGCTGGAACCAATCATACCTTGGGGCTGCGGACTAAAAAATTGACTGAACGCATCGGTCAGACGGCCACCTTCTCCAACGCTCCCTCTGTGACTGACCGAAGCCTCAGCAACACGTTGTCCAGGACCAGGAGTTTGTAACCTCCCAGTATCTGGGAACGTATTGCACAGACCTTTCTGCAAGGCCTCCCAGAGATGTCTCATCCTCTGCTCCCTCTGCAATGGCAAGATAGGGTCCACAACCTTACCCTTGTACCGTGGATCAAGGAGAGTGGCCAGCCAGTAATGGTCCCTCTCCTTGATCCAAAGAATACAACGTTCCTTCCGCAGGCTTTGCAGGATCAGGGAGGCCATGCAGTGTAGGTTTACTGAGGCATTCGGTCTGGAGTCCTCTGGGTCACTAAGGACAACATGATCCGCAGCCACCTCCTCCCACCTCCTCCCAGCCACGTACTTCACTCCACGTGTTTCTTGGGACTGTAAATCATCCCTAAAAGACTGCTGATGCTGAGTGCCAGGCTCCACCTCCATGCTGACACGAGCCTCCTCCTCCTTGTCCTCTTCCTGTGTGATGGGTGGGACAGCAGGAACACTGTCTGGATAAAGGGGGCCTTGAGAGGCAAGGAAGTTCTCCTCTTCCTGCCTCTGTTCTGCCTCAAGTGCCCTGTCCATTATTCCACGCAGCGTATGCTCCAACATGTGGACAAGAGGTACAGTTTCACTGATGCATGCACTGTCACTGCTCACCATCCTTGTGGCCTCCTCAAACGGTGACAGGAGAGTGCATGCATCCCTGATCATGCCCCACTGGCGTGGTGAGAAAAAACCGAGCTCCCCTGACCCTGTCCTGGTGCCGTAGATGCACAGGTACTCATTGATGGCCCTCTGCTGCGTGTGCAGCCGCTGCAGCATGGCCAACGTTGAGTTCCACCTGGTGGGCATGTCACATATAAGGCGGTTCTTGGGCAGGTTCAACTCCTTTTTGAGCTCAACCAGCCGAGCACTGGCATTAAATGATCGGCAGAAATGCACAAAGACTTTTCTGGCCTGCCTCAGGACATCCTGTAAGCCTGGGTACCTGCCCAAGAACCGCTGCACCACCAGGTTAAGGACATGAGCCGCACAGGGCACATGGGTCAGTTGTCCCTGTCGGAGGGCGGAGAGAAGGTTGGTGCCATTGTCGCAAACCACCATTCCTGGCTTAAGCTGGCATGGCGTCAACCACCTCTCGGCCTGCCCCTGCAGAGCTGACAAAATATCTGCCCCAGTGTGGCTCCTGTCCCCCAAACAAACTAGAGCAAGCACGGCATGGCCTCTTTTAGCCTGCGTACTTGCGTAGCCCCTTGAATGCCTATGGAGCACCACTGGTTCAGAGGACAGAGCACTGGAAGAGGCCATGGAGGAAGAAGAAGAGGGGGGGTGGAGGAGAGAGGTGTGTCACAACCAGTAGTAGCATTTTGGAGGCATGGTGGCAGAACAACCTCCAACACTACTGCACCTTGTCCGGCATCCTTCCCAGCTGCCCAATGGGCGTGAAAGAAAGGTAACGTCCCTGTCTATGCTTGCTGGACCATGAGTCAGCGGTAATATGCACCTTACCACTGACCTCCCTGTCCAGCGAGGCATGGACATTGCCTTCCACATGCCGGTAGAGAGCCGGAATCGCCTTCCATGAGAAAAAGTGGCGTTTGGGGACCTGCCACTGAGGAACCGCACATTGCACAAAGTCACGGAAGGGGGCCGAGTCTACCAACTGAAAAGGCAGCAGCTGAAGTGCTAGCAATTTAGCCAAGCTAACATTCAACCGCTGGGCATGTGGATGTCTGGGAGTGAACTTCTTTTGACGGTCCAGCAGCTGGGGCAGGGAAATTTGCCTGGTACAATCGGACGACGGTGTACTGCTAGCAGAGTACCCGCAAGTACTTGACTATGACACACCTAATTCTACACCTTTATTCCTCTCAGTGCAGGTTTCAGAGAGGACTGAAGGTCTAGTGGGGTTGGAGATCCCAGCTGATGAGGAGCAAGGAGAGGTCCGCTTTGTTCTTTGGTGTGGGTCTTCAAGGTACGCTTGCCAGCGAGCTGCATGGCAGGTCAACATATGTCTGGTCAAGCATGTGGTGCCCAAGCCGCTGATGTTTTGGCCACGCGAGATACGCTTGAGACATATGTTGCAAATAGCAGTGGTGCGATCTGATGCACTCATCTCAAAAAAGGCCCACACCAAAGAACTTTTGGAATAACGCGCAGAGGCAGCACCCTGCACAGACGGAGCTCTGCGGTGTGATTCAGTCGGTGTGCTGCCCCTAAGCTATCCCCCGGAGGGCATCCTGCCTCATTGGAGATGTGCCTCCTCCTCTCTTCTATCAGGCACCCACATGGAGTCAGTGACCTCATCATCCCTTCCCTTTTCATCACTGGAGCAAACCTGGCAGTATGCTGCAGCTGGTGGAACATGACTGCCAGATTGCTGTCCTTCTTGAGCATCCCCTCTCTCTGCGCTCACGCTACTGCCTTCCTCTAGCTGGGCATCATCATCAGAGCCTTCGAAACACTGGGCATCTGTTAGAAAAGTTTTAAATGTTTATTGTGTGACTATTATAAAAACAATAGTCCTGAGACTGATTTGTTAAAAAGCTTACTTCTGAGCACATTATTGTATTAACTCATTGTATTGTTTTGTCCTAATTAACTCCATAGTAAGTAGGATGATTAGATTTAACTAAATATGATAGCCTAAGAATGCACGGAACATGTATAGCTTATAAAGTGCAAGCCTGTGCCATGACACGTTATTTATGTTCTTTCAGCCAATAGAAGCACGGAGATGTTATTCTTGTGGGATATGTGAGGGCGGAACACTTTCTTTTGTTGAGACTTTTTCTTCAGCTTTCGTCCTGTAAGCATGTCTCCCTGTTGTGGGCCACATCAGAAATAAATTGTTTGCTTCTCAGAACACCTGATGTATTTTTTTACTGATCACAAGGGAATTTCCTAACATTTTTGGTCTTTCGAGCCGGGAGCAACACGCTGGTTTTCAGATCAGACGGCCCGACAACACTTCGGTGAGTATTGGACTTTGAAGCTCACCGAACCTTACAAGTCCCCCCAATCAATGTTATTTGGTGAAAAAGGGGCGGGGCCATAGATCTGAATTCCACTGTCTGTTTCCGAACCTTGTGTGATCCAGTCCAGGTGTTTGAGAGGTAAGATAATTTAAATTATTCTTAATTCTTTCTGAGTCTTTTCTTCTCTTTCTCTTGCTTCTGGTTTAATGTGTTGTAATTGCCGACATTGGTATTGATCGTATAATATCTAGATGATCCAGTGCTCGTAGACAGAGACACTTGGGGACGTTGTCTAAGGTAAAAAATTACGTCGCCCGCTGTCCGGACAGATAACAAAAAGATTTGAGGTATACCGAATGTCAGAGGTTGATTGCCTGACTATTTTAAGCGCTGTTTAGTTAAGTGATCTACAAAGATCGCAAGGCTAATTTTCTTCTGTGTGTGTTTACTTTATCTTTGTTGATGTTTTTTTTTCTCTTGTATTGACATGGTTTTTGTGCTGGTATTTCTCAGCAGATAAGAAGGCAAATTCACTGAACTCTCTCCCCCTCCCCCTCCCCTCATGGAAGGATTTCTCCTGATCCTGCAAGACGTTGTAAAAGTTAACCCTTGATTAGCTATGACAATACAGAAGGGTTATATTGTATATATTGAAACTTAGCATAAAAGAAAAAGAAGGTAGATGGCATTTTGGAGTAAATAGAATGAATGTTGTAGAATTATCAGGTGGCTTGATGAATGTGAAAAGAAATGAAAAAAAAAAAAGGCTGAGGATTTTTTCATTGCTACGAAGGTCAAGAAGCTGTTTCTCAGAAACAAGAAAATGCAGATTGCCTGACAGAGGTTAATTTGTGCATCTGTGAAAATATTAGGACTTTTGGTGGGAAAAAGAGTTTGAAAAATAGTCTAAGTAAATATTTATATTGGATTGGAGTTATTTTTAGAATTCATAGACTTTCAACTGTGAAGTGTTAATGATGCAATGCTGTTTATATTTGGGTACATTTATAAAGTCAAAAGGCAAAGTTCAAAAAAAAGTATGGGTTAAAAATGGCAGCGTATTGGCTTCAGCATGCTAAAATTAGGGTAGAAGGAAAAAGGACAAAGGAAAAATGCCAAGCCCAATTGCCCCTAGTGGACAAAGAGGATGATCTCATCTGCTGTACCCAGAGACCACCTCCCTATGGTGGTCCTCCCCCTCAGGTGCAAGTAACTGCTCAGAGTAACACCTTCCCTGTGACATCCACCCATCAAAGGAACCGCCTCTGAACAAAACCCCAATTCCACTTCCTCAATCTCTCCAGACAGTAGTTCAGTCTTGGAGATGAACAGATCGATCCTTGAAACATTAACTGACGCCATAACTCATGTACTAGGTGCCCCAGCAGGAGCCAAGAGACTAAGTAAACCTCCTATTAGGTATGGTGTGGAGGACGGTGAGGAATACCCCTTGATAGAGGTCCCAAACCCAAGGGGAGGACAGAATGATGCACTGGGCCAGCCATATCCCTTGACTATGACTGTTTTTCGACCATGGACTGACAGTGATATACAAAAGGCTACAGAACACATAAAACATCCAAAATTAGGTCCAGCTGAATTCATTGAAAACATAGAGGGATTACGGAACAGTTATAAATTGAATGGGGTGGAAGTAGAGAGAGCCCTGAGGAGAGTATTAGGGTCAGATTGGGCTTCGGTAAAGGGGGATTGGGACCCCTGCGCCCCAGCAAATGCACATGGACGGGGGGATCCATTGCTTCCAGAAAGCCCAGACTTAGGAAACAGGTTGACTGCCCTACTGAACAGATGCCAGCTTAGATGGGTACAACGGACTGATTGGCAAAAATAAATAAATAAATAAATATGACAGTACAAGAAGACAAAGAAAGTGTCAGTGACTACCTAAATAAATTACGAGAGATTTTTAGAGTGTTCTCCGGGCTCCCCAAAGCTGAAGATGTGAATAGTGCATATTAGCAACAGCTAAAGATTGCTTTTTTAAATGGATTGAAACAGGATCATAAGGATTACATTGTTTAAAACATGGTTACTTACCGAACTGCATCAGTTTTAGATGTTTTACAATATGCTAAGCATTCTGAGAAGTATTTGAAAGCAAAAGCAAAAAAGAATGTGAAAGTAAAGGTTCTTATGCAAGGTGATGAAAGAGAGGAGGATGCAGAAGAGTACACTGCTGAGGCAGAACCAGAGGGGTCTCATAGAGGAAGGATTACTCTACAGAAATAAACAGTGCAACGAGAGTACTTCCACCCTGTGTACAAGCACTGGTAGCATCAGCGGTGTAGTGGTTAGCACTCTCGCCTAGCAGTGAAGGGGGTCACTGGTTCGAATCCCAATCATGACGCTGCCTGCCTGGAGTTTGCATGTACTCCCTGTGCCTGTGTGGATTTCCTCCGGGTGCTCTGGTTTCCTCCCGCACTCCGGAGACATGCAGGTGGGTTGATTGGCTTCTGTCCCGGTTTGGCCCTGGTATATGAATGGGGACGTTGGATCCTTGGGGGTGGAGAACGATGTGGGTGTACAGGGGTAGAGGCTAGAGACTCACTCAGGCTGAACCGGATGGACTGGTGTCTTTATTCAACTTTACTAACTGAAAAGGTACCACATGCAGTGTTTGTTATCCTGTTACAGCAAAAGATATCACATTTGAGCCCAGCACGACACCTTTCCTGTATGACAATACTCTTGACACAACCTCACTTAACAATACAGAGGTGTACTACATTAAACCCATCCACACTACTACTTCCTACTGACGGGTATAAACATGACTGCACTGTTGCCATCGCTGAAAAGGTACTGCCACGAAGTGATCTGAAAGATATACCATTATCTAACCCTGACATGATACTTTTTGTTGATGGTTCTAGTAAGAAAAATGCAGATGGCACAAATGCAACAGGATATGCAGTAGTGACACAGGATGAGATTTTGGAAGCGGGGCCACTACCAAAACATTATTCAGCACAAGTTGCAGAACTTGTAGCACTGACAAGAGCATGTATACTGTCAGAAGGAAAATCTGTAACCATATACACTGACAGTCAATATGCCTTTTCAACAGTGCATGTTTTTGCACAACAATGGAAAAACAGGGGGATGGTCACCTCCAGTGGTAAACCAATTTCACATACGGACTTCATTTTAGAACTCCTAGATGCAATACAGATACCAAAAAAGCTTGCAATCTGTAAATGTCAAGCACACACAAAATATACGGACCCCATCTCAAAGGGAAATAAAAGGGCAGATGAAGCTGCACATAAAATAATGACGAGAAATCATAGTGATAGATCATACAGTCCTTACTGATATGCAGCAAAATGCCCCCCCTGGGGAAAACAATATTGGAAAACAAAGGGTTACACAATAATTGATGACATTTACACATCACCTGAAGGGAAACCGGTATTACCAAAATCTTTATTTAGGTATGCAGCAGTATTGACACATGGAGTAACGCATGTGTCAAACAGGGGGGTGACTGAGATGTTAAATAAAGTATGTACAGCCTATGGATTCACAAATTATTAAAAAAAAAAAAAAAAACTTTTTGCTCTCAATGTCTTATATGTGCAAGACACAATGCTCAGGGAGGTATAAGACCACAGAAAGGGAAGTTCCCTACACCACACTATCCATTCCAACACATTTGCATGGATTTTATTGAATTAGACAAATGTGAAAGGAAGAAATATTGTTTGGTACCCAGGCACCCTGACCAAATGGGAGGAGATATTCCCGACAGGAAGTGCAGATGCACAGACTGTAGCCAAAGCATTACTAAGAGATATTATTCCTAGATTTGGAATCCCTGAAAGGATTTACAGTGATAATGGACCCCATTTTGTAATTAAAAAATATACAACATTTGATAGAAGTGATGAGATTTAAAGGGAAATACCATTGTGCCTATCATTCCCAATCAGCTGGATTGGTAGAAAGACATAATGGCATTCTAAAAAGCAAACTGAGAAAAGTTATGGAAGAAATAGGTAAAAATAATTGGATGTATTGCCTACTAGTAGCTGTGACCAGTATGTATATCACACCCCCAAAAGAAGATGAAAAGGTGCATGTGGGAGATTGGGGTCTCAATAAAAAGTAATAAGAAAAAAGCAGTGGTACTCCCCAAGGTGGGATGGTCCTTTCAAAGTCCTTTTAACTACCCCTACTGTGATAAGGATTGCAGAGAGGTCTACCTGGATTCACCAGTCCCATTGTAAAAACGTTTTACAGGCAGAGTAGGGCCAGTTGGCTACAAGAGGTCCAGAAAGTCCGGCTACAAAGGGAGGTCTCACACAAGGTGGGACTTGTCTCAAACCGGTGAAGTCTCCCTCCCCTTCCAACTCCCCTATCCTATCCGCTGGAACTCTGTAGCTGGTTAGAATGAAAGGGACAGTAATTATCCTTGGGTTACTGGTGACTCTAGGAGAGGCATCCATAAGAGGGGGTAGGCGCTATGGAAGAGTAGAGGAACTTTTGGATTGGGAAAGAACAGGAAAAGCATTAAATCTAACCTTTATAGAGGGAATAACTAGCACTATACTGGTAGACTTCTGTCAGATTGCAGATTGTGGGGATACAACTGGGGCTAGAGGACTTCTATGGGCAGATAAATATATCTGCTGGCTCTGGAATAAGGTAGGATGTCAAGCATGGGATCAGGCCCTGTGGACTACAGCGCATCAAGATTGGGGGTATAATCAACCAGGAGCTAAAAAGAGTGGTATAAAGGAGAGACTCGTAATCACAAAAGCGGCCAACTCCCCCTGCACAAATAGTAAGAACTGTAACCAACTATTAATAACATTAACGGAGCCGAGGAAGGAAGATCAGCGGTTGTATTCCATGGGAGCATGGGTGTCAGGAACTGACCCCTCAGGAACATTTTTCCTTGAGGTATTACCTCCTAATAAAATTAAACAACAGGAAAAAGTAGACTCAGAAGGGAAAGAAGAAGGCCATACTAAAATAGAAGTTCTGAGTAAAACTATAAGATTCACTAACCTAACAATAGAAGATGCCATAGCTTTGGAGACGGGCTACCAAGAAAAAAATGAGTGGTTAGAATGGTTGAGGTACACGGTTAGAACTCTGAAAAAGGAAAACTGTTTAGTTTGTGCCGGAGCCAGACCACATTTAGCAACAGTTCCTTTTCCTCTAGATCACAATACAGATCCAGAAGGTTTAAAATGTATGTTGCAATTGTATAATAAGAGCTATAAACCTGAAATAAATTCTACTCGTCACACATTGAGTTTGTTGTTTCCCCCCAGTACAGAGACCTCAGATACCTCCAGCGGTTACCGCTTATCCGGGCAACTTTACTTGTTTTGCACTCCCAGGGAACCGTAGCGCGGTGGATCTTGGGTCATTACCTGATGACTACTGTGTGGAGAGGATTAACACGGACAACGGTGACTGGGTTGAACATGACATTCAGAGAGCTGATGTCTGGTGGATGTGTGGGGATAAGAAACTGCGAGATAGACTACCGGCCAATGCCCAAGGGGATTGCGCTATGGTCCAGCTGGCTATGCCCCTGAGAATCCTGTCAGAATACCCGTGGACTAAGAGTCACCGACAGTATCGTAGGGACACCTCTCCCTTGGGGTCATTTGACTCTCAGATCTACATAGATGAGATTGGGGTTCCTCGCGGGGTGCCGGACGAGTTTAAAGCCAGGAATCAGGTGACAGCTGGGTTTGAGTCTCTTCTCTGGTGGGTGACTATAGATAAAAATGTTGACTGGATTAATTATATATATATATTATAACCAACAACGATTTGTAAACTATACTAGGGATGCTGTGAAGGGCCTAGCAGAACAGTTGGCCCCCACATCTCTAATGGCCTGGCAGAACCGAATGGCTTTAGATATGGTCTTAGCTGAAAGAGGAGGGTATGCAAAATGTTTGGTAGCATGTGTTGTACATTTATCCCCAACAATACAGCTCCTGGAGGGACCGTGACCAGAGCCTTGGAAGGACTGACTGCGCTATCGAATGAATTGGCGGAAAACTCAGGTATTAATGATCCATTCACAACTTGGCTTGAAGGATGGTTCGGTAAATGGACTGGATTTATCATATCATGTTTGATCTCAATCGCTGTGGCTTTGGCCGTTTTGGTCACTTGTGGATGCTGCTGCATTCCCTGTATTCGAGGACTTTCACAAAAACTCATTGAAACTGCAGTCTCAGGAACAATGTATCAAACCCTCTCTACCTCCGAGGAGACCTATGTGGACATTGAAGCTCAACTTAATGACATACAGTCCGAAAGTGTATAACACAGGGACTATCATCAAAATGTGTGGAGATAAAATAGTCACACAAAGAGGAGGGAATGTTAGAAAAGTTTTAAATGTTTATTGTGTGACTATTAGAAAAACAATAGTCCTGAGACTGATTTGTTAAAAAGCTTACTTCTGAGCACATTATTGTATTAACTCATTGTATTGTTTTGTCCTAATTAACTCCATAGTAAGTAGGATGATTAGATTTAACTAAATATGATAGCCTAAGAATGCACGGAACATGTATAGCTTATAAAGTGCAAGCCTGTGCCATGACACGTTATTTATGTTCTTTCAGCCAATAGAAGCACGGAGATGTTATTCTTGTGGGATATGTGAGGGCGGAACACTTTCTTTTGTTGAGACTTTTTCTTCAGCTTTCGTCCTGTAAGCATGTCTCCCTGTTGTGGGCCACATCAGAAATAAATTGTTTGCTTCTCAGAACACCTGATGTATTTTTTTACTGATCACAAGGGAATTTCCTAACACATCTTCCTGAAGCATGTACCCAACACTGTGCTCAAACAGTTCGGGGGACTCCTCAGGAGGACATGGTGGGTGTAGGGAAGGAGTGACGGATGATGATATTGAGACGAGGGAAGAGGATGCCTTGGCAGCTGCTTTGCTAGTACCCTGAGCCTGGGTAAGAGAGGATGAGGAGGATGAAGAGGGCTTGGTCATCCACTCTACCAAGTCTTCGGCATGATGCGGCTCAACACGTCCAGCTGCCAAAAATAAGGACAAGCGTGTCCCATGGCCACGTGCTGATGACAATGCACCGTGTCCATGACCTGCACTGTTGCCTCTAGACACAGAGCCTGCTTGCCCTCTTTTATTGGCTTGTGACTGTCGGCCTCTCCTTGTTGGCCTTCCAGACATAGTAATGGCCTGCAGGGAGATGGGAAAACCAGAAATTGGGTAGCTTTAGGTGCACACTGAGCAGATGACACAATACACCGACTGTAATTACTGCTGCTGTCTGCCTGTGTTACAGAAACAGAACAACACCAGCAATAAGGGGTAGCTTCAGGTGTATACTGTGCTGGAGGCACACAACACCCACTTTAACTGCTGCAGATGCCTGTATTACAGAACACAAGTAATAAAGGGTAGCTTCAGGTGTATATTGTGCTGGAGGCACACAACGCCCAATTTAACTGCTGCAGATGCCTGTATTACAGAACACCAGTAATAAAGGGTAGCTTCAGGTGTATTTTGTGCTGGAGGCACACAACACCAACTTTAACTGCTGTAGATGCCTGTATTACAGAACAGCAGCAATAAGGGGTATCTTCAGGTGCATACTGTGCTGGAGGCACACAACACCCCATTTAACTGCTGCAGATGCCTGTATTACAGAACACCAGTAGTAAAGGGTATCTTAAGGTGTATACTGTGCTGGAGGCACACAACATCCACTTTAACTGCTGCAGATGCCTGTATTACAGAACACCAGCAATAAGGGGTATCTTCAGGTGTATACTGTGCAGGAGGCACACAACACCCACTTTAACTGCTGCAGATGCCTATATTACAGAACTGTTAGGAACCATGAAACAGACAGAGACAGAAGTACAATCAAATCATACTTGTTTATTAATAAAAATAAAAAGTTAAATAGGAAAAAGCGTAGTCAAGCAAGCCAGAGTCCAATAGCCAGATCGGGTAGTCAGCCAGTCCAAAGTTCATAAACCAGATCGGGTAATCAGCCAGTCCAGAAGTCAGGGATCCAGGGAGAGCAACTGCAAGCAGGATGGAAGCCAGGAGGGATGTAGCAAGCCAGTCTTGAAACAACAGCAGGAGATGGTTCCTAGTGATGTGACCAAAGGTCAAGGCAATGGAGAAATGAGCTGGTAGTCTTTAAATAGGCAGGCCAGGCGAGCATCATCGTGAACAGCTGGTAACTGTGGAGAGAGAAGAGAGCTGGCAATTAGCCGACAGCTGAGTGGCCAGCCCAGAGGAGGAAGGGTTAAGCCAGCCCTGACAGTACCCCCCCCCCCTCAATGACCCCTCTCCCTCGGAGGGCCACCGGGCTTGAGGGGAAACCTTCTATGGAACTCGCGGAGGGGGACAGGGGCACGTACGTCAGAGGATGAAACCCAGGAGCGTTCCTCCGGACCGTACCCCTTCCAATGCATCAGGTACTGTATGCGCCCACGGAACCTACGGGAGTCAACAATGGATTGTACCTCATACTCCTCATGGTTCTCAACCTGAATAGGGTGAGGACGTGGCACAGAGGTGGTAAATCGGTTACAGACCAACGGTTTCAATAAGGAGACATGAAACACATTTGAGATGCGCATACTAGGAGGAAGTTCCAACGCGTAAGCTACTGGGTTAATCCTGCGAAGGATACGAAAAGGCCCAATAAACCGAGGTACAAACTTCAGTGAGGGAACACGAAGCCGGAGGTTGCGAGATGCCAGCCAGACCCTGTCCCCAACCTGGTAGGAAAACGCTGGCAGGTGTCTGCGGTCAGCATGGAGTCTGTACCTATCAATAGCATGACACAAAGCCTCCTGGACTTGTACTCAAGTGGAATGAAGACCACGGAGTTGCTCCTCTAACGCAGGAATACTCTGCGGAACAAATGAGTCAGGCAACATGGAAGGTTGGAAAACATAATTCGCCATAAATGGAGACAATCAGGAGGCAGAATTCAAGGCACTGTTGTGAGCAAACTCTGCCCAAGGTAATAGGTCAGACCAGTTGTTATGATGGTCAGAAATATAGCAACGTAGGAATTGCTCCAAAGACTGATTAGCTCATTCTGTGGCCCCATTAGACTGCGGGTGATACGCAGAAGAGAACACAAGCTGGATTCCCAACTGTGCACAAAAGGCTCGCCAGAACCGGGAGACAAACTGACTGCCCCTATCCGAGACAATCACCTTGGGTAGCCCATGTAAGTGAAAGATCTCCCGAGCAAAAATGGAAGCCAGTTCCTTAGAGGTGGGCAACTTCTTAAGTGGAATACAATGACACATCTTTGAGAACCGGTCAACCACCATAAGGATAACAGTGTTGCCTTGGGAGTTGGGCAATTCCACAATGAAATCCATGGACAGGTGAGTCCAGGGCCTCTCTCCATTGAGTATGGGTTGTAGGAGGCCCACTGGAAGGTGTCGTGGAGTCTTACTCTGAGCACACACGGGACAGGCAGCTACGAAAGCAGTAACATCAACCCGTAGACTAGGCCACCAGAATTGTTGGGAGATGGCCCAAATGAGTTGATTCTTCCCAGGATGGCCAGCTTCCTTGGGAGAATGATAAGTCTGGAGCACTGCAGTACGGAGACTCTCTGGGACAAAGCAGCGGTCACAAGGTTTATCAGGAGGAGCATGGACCTGAGCAGCAAGAATTTTGTCACCCAAAGGAGAAGTAAGACTGGTGCGAACCGTAGCTAAGATACGATCAGGAGGAATCATAGGAACCGGAACCGACTCCGACTTGGAAGTGGAGGAAAATTGTCGTGACAAGGCATCAGCCCTTACATTCTTAGTACCAGGTAAAAATGAGACAATGTAATTAAAGCTCGACAAGAAAAGAGCCCATCGTGCCCTTCCTGGGAGAGAGTCGCTTAGCCTCAGACAAGAATGTAAGATTCTTATGGTCAGTAAGAATAAGAACGGGCACAGTGGTAAAATCTCCATTCTTTCAGGGCTAAAATGATCGCCAACAGCTCTCTGTCACCAATCTCATAATTGCACTCAGCAGGTGACAATTTCTTGGAAAAGTAGCCACACGGATGCATAGCACTCTCAGAGTTAGTATGTTGAGACAGAAGGGCGCCAACTCCAGTCTCAGAAGCATGGCCTTCGAAACTGTGATAGGTAGTGAGGAGTGAAATCAAAAATTTGCACCCTTAGAAATCCTGAAGGCAGTGGTTGGTTTTCGGGGTCCCGTACGCGGCTAGGCTCCCAAAAAGTCCCACATATGTGGTATCCCCGTACTCAGGAGAAGCAGCAGAATATATTTTGGGGTGCAATTCCACATATAACTATGGCATGTGTGAGGAATATATCATTTAGTGACAACTTTTTGTAAACTTTTTTTTTTGTGTCATTATTCAATCACTTGGGACAAAAAAACAAAATATTCAATGGGCTCAACATGCCCCTCAGCAATTTCCTTGGGGTGTCTACTTTCCAAAATGGGGTCATGGGGGGGGGGGGGTTGTGCTATTTTGGCATTTTATGGCCTTCGAAACTGTGATAGGTAGTGAGGAGTGAAATCAAAAATTTGCACCCTTAGAAATCCTGAAGGCAGTGATTGGTTTTCGGGGTGCCGTACGCGGCTAGACTCCCAAAAAGTCCCACATATGTGGTATACCCGTACTCAGGAGAAGGAGCAGAATATATTTTGGGGTGCAATTCCACATATAACTATGGCATGTGTGAGTAATATATCATTTAGTGACAACTTTTTGTAAACTTTTTTTTTTTTTGTGTCATTATTCAATCACTTGGGACAAAAAAAAATATTAAATGAGCTCAACATGCCCCTCAGCAATTTTCTTGGGGTGTCTACTTTCCAAAATGGGGTCATTTGGGGGGGGGGGGGGGTTTGTACTGCCCTGCCATTTTAGCATCTCAAGAAAAAAGTCATAAAGTAAAAGCTGTGTAAATTCCAGAAAATGTACCGTATATACTCGAGTATAGGCCGACCCGAGTATAAGCCGAGGCCCCCAATTTACCCCCAAAAAACTGGGAAACCTATTGACTCGTGTATAAGCCGAGGGTGAGATATGCCTGTCCATCCCTGTGTGTGTGTGTGTCCATCCATCCATCCATCCCTGTGTGTGTGTGTGTCCATCCATCCCTGTGTGTGTGTGTGTCCATCCATCCATCCATCCCTGTGTGTGTGTGTGTCCATCCATCCATCCATCCCTGTGTGTGTGTGTGTCCATCCATCCATCCATCCCTGTGTGTGTGTCCATCCATCCATCCCTGTGTGTGTCCATCCATGTGTGTGTGTGTGTGTGTGTGTGTGTGTGTGTGTGTGTGTGTGTGTGTGTGTGTGTGTGTGTGGCCTTGTGTGTCCAGCCTACCTGTGTCCCGAGCCTCCGTCCGGTCCCGAGCCTCCGTCCGGTCCCGTCCCGTCCCGAGCCTCCGTCCGGTCCCGTCCCGTCCCGAGCCGAGCCTCCGTCCGGTCCCGTCCCGTCCCGAGACTCCGTCCGGTCCCGTCCCGTCCCGAGCCGAGCCTCCGTCCGGTCCCGTCCCAGGATCACCGCTCTTCGTCGGCGCCCATTCCCCTGTTCAAATGCCGCGCCTCCCTGTCTGTGATAGGCGGAACACAATTTCCCAGCAGTCTGTGTTCCGCCTATCACGGACATCCTCTTATCCTCGTCCGTAGTATGAGGATGAGCGGATGTCCGTGATAGGCGGAACACAGACTGCTGGGAAATTGTGTTCCGCCTATCACAGACAGGGAGGCGCGGCTTTTGAAAGTTAGAATGGCCGCTGTCTGTCTGCTCGACACGCTGTTCGGGCAGACAGACGGCGATGACTCGAGTATAAGCCGAGGGGGGCACTTTCAGCCTCAAAAAAGAGGCTGAAAATCTCGGCTTATACTCGAGTATATACGGTACTCTAGTTTGTAGACACTATAAGTTTTGCGCAAACCAATTAATATACGCTTATTGACTTTTTTTTACTAAAGACATTTGGCTGAATACATTTTGGCCTAAATGTATGACTAAAATTTAGTTAATTCGATTTTTCTTATAACAAAAAGTAGAAAATATCTTTTTTTTTCAAACTTTTCAGTCTTTTTCCTTTTATATCGTAAAAAATAAAAATCGCAGAGGCAATCAAATACCATCAAAAGAAAGCTCTATTTGTGGGAAGAAAAGGACGCAAATTTTGTTTGGGTACAACATTGCATGACCGCGCAATTGCCAGTTAAACCAGTGCAGTGCGAAATTGTAAAAAGACCTTTGGTCCTTAGGCTGACAATTGGTCTGGGGCTTAAGTGGTTAAGTACCTTCTCCCGGAATACACAGCGAGACAACGCACCCACTGATTGGCTCAGAGAGAGAGATTGGTACCCAATGCGTCCAACCAGACTGCGTTTCAATGCTTGTCAAAGGTGACACCTACACCTATGACCAGGCAGAACATAGTACAATCCAGCCAAACTGATGCCATAACCATAATTTACTGAAATCAACCCCAAAACCCAACTATGGTCTTAGGGAAAAACTAAATTTACAAAACAGAGCGCGTGCTCTTCAGTAGCCCGGTGCTACATATATATCTATCTATTTATATATATATGCACGTTTATTTTACTTGTCCTAGAAGTCAAGAAAATGGTAATAATGATGATTGCAGCTGCTTTATACAAGGTGCTATTCACTTGACAAAATAAAAAATTGATACATTACAGAGGTCACAATAGTGCAAAATAATCAAATGGATGAGTGAAATTGAACAAATTAATAAATCAAGATAAGTAAAATGTCCATATGATGGTGAATGACGTACTCCAATCAATAAAGTGCAATAGTGCTCCAAAATTCAAGACTGAATGGACCCCTAGCTTTTCAGTATGTGGGGTCGTTCAGGTTTAAATTGTTGGCCATGGATATAAAATTCACATCAGGATCCAATCAAGATCTCCCACAATCAAAACAGCCACGTGTGGATAGTATTACCCAAAATTAGATAAAAGAAGGACTGTTAGTGAAGTGCAGCTTGGCAAGATCTTTATTGCGCAAACTTAAATGGGTACTTGCAGAATATAGGTTAAAATCCCGCATAGATTAGCAAGAAAATGCAATAGGAAGCAGCGATTCTGGCACGCGTTCCACGACAACCAGAAGTGACGTTGTTTGGACTTCAAACCAGAAATTACATCAGCGCGCTTCGCCTTCCCACAAGGTCCTTATTAATTTGTTAAATTTCACTAATTCATTTGATTAATTTTCCCTATCGTGAGCGCTGTAATTTATCAGTTTTTGTAAGATATATACATGAGCCTTTCTTGACCTGCAATCATAGGGGGTCTATGCTCTCTGGTAAGAGCACATCTATATGTGGTGGCGGTGAATACACAAAAGTGGTCTTTGGGATCTTGGAATTTAAAATTAATTTCATCCGTTTCACTGGATTTGGGAGGGATAATTGCCCTACAGGGGGGACCAGTAGATCTTCCCTCATCAATCTCCCTAGGCAAGTGGAATTTATGGGAGCAGAAAAGTTTGGTGGTCTGGGCTCTGAATAAACAGACAAGATCTGTCATTGATAGAAAACCTCTTGAAGCTCCCCAAAGTTGTTAAATTCTAAGTCATAATCTTGGTTTATGAGGTCTTCCAGTATTATGGCTGAGTCTGTGGCACACTTGGTTGCCAACATTGCCAAGTTGAAATTGGTGGGAGCAGGGTAGGGTTGTAGTGTCCTCCATTCCATATTCAGTGACAGATGGTTTACATTGGCTGGTTGTCAGCAACCGCTATATGTGTCTGATTGGAGACCAGTTTCTGTGGGTGGAGTTGTTGTCCTCTTTGTCACTGTGATGTTCTGGATCGGGTCCGATGAGCAATAGGTGAATGTTGGCAGTGGTAGCGCTGTGAACGGTGTGGCATCCTGATGGTATTGGATGCCGAAATTGGTGGAGCATCTTCAGAAAAGGAAGTGCATGTTAATAGAATAGTAATATACTGTATGTTAATACTTAATAGTGAAAATATTAAGAGTCCAGGGCTCTGAATAAACAGAAAAGATCTGTCACTGATGGAGCTTACCAAAGTTATTAATTGTTTTCCCAGTCAATAGTCTTGCTTTATGAATTCTTCCAAATATAGGTTTGATCCCAGAAGGGGACACTGTGGCACACTTGGTTGGCAACATTGCCTGGTTGATAAATGCCTGGCAAAGTGGAGTTGTGCTCCATCCATTTTTCAATGCAGCCAGAGTGAAATTGGTAGAGGCAGGCTTAGGTTGTAGTGTCTTCCATTTCATATTCACTGACAGATGATGCACATTGGCTGCTCTTCATCCTGCTTCTCCCATGTTGGTGGTATCTCCACTGCTGGCTGGTTGTCAGCAACCACTGCATGGGTCTGATTGAGGAATGCTTCTGTGGATGGAGTTGACATCCTCTCATCTGATACTCCGGTGTTCTGGAACATGTCCGTTGAGCAATAGGACAATCTTGGTGGTGGTTATGCCGTGAACCACGTATTATCCTGCTGGATTAGATAACAAAATTGTCCGAGAACCTTGAGAAAATGCAATAAATGTTAATATTAATCAATTAATAATCATGTTCAAAGTTGGCATTCCCTTGGAGAATTGGTAATATGCTGAGTGAACAGGCCTGAACAGGCCTGAGTGAACCTGAGTGAACAGGCAAAACATTTATTTATTTTTTCTTATGGGAATCATATTCTGTGAACAACTGAAATGCTCCCTGTTCAAGTCTGCATACATGTAGTTCTTAATGCGAACATTCCGACCACAAAATCCGTCTGATTTTTTCAGTCAGATTTTGCCCGAAACTTGTCTTGCATACACACGGTCACACAAAGTTGTTGGAAAATCCGATAGTTCGGAACAAAGTGACATACAAAACATACGACAGGGCTACGTAGAGGCCAGTAGCCAATAGCTTTCTTCTCCAAATTTTTTCTGAGCATGCATAGCACTTTGTGCGTCGGAATTCTCTACACATGATCGGAAAAAGTCAGATCGGATTTTGTTGTCGTTGGAAAATTTTAGATCCAGCTCTCAAACTTTTTCCGTTGGAAATTCCGACGGAAAAAGTCCGATAGAGCCCACACACGATCGGATTTTCCGAGAACATAATCCGATCTGACTATTTGCGTTGGAATTTCTGACCATGTATACAGTGCATAATAGCATCAATAACAGCATGCAGTCTCTTGTCAGTTGTCTGAGGCCACACATTCTTACAGGTGGCATAGCTGTCCATTCATCTTGGCAAAATGCCGCTAGGTCATGCAAAGTCTTTGGTCATCTTGCATGAACTGCATGTTTGAGACCTCCCTGTGAAACATGGTGGACCTCTTCTCTCTACGGTATGTGTGATGAAACAAACGCTATGCTACTTTACAGTTTACATCTCTGGAATAGGAGGTGGCTACATCGTTCCATGGGGCTTCTGTACACAATGGCCAGTTACTCCCCTGCTGCCCTGCATAGGCTGTTAGTAATAGGCTATAAAACAAAGAAATTCTCAGCTCACTTATTAGCCAGCCTGCAACAAACCAATTTGTCCTGTCTAACAGTCCACGTTTAGGACCAGGCATTTCATTTGCAAATGTGTAAGCTGCAGGGCCTTTTCACGGCACCCCACTGCACTGCAGATACCTTCGCTGCCGTTGTGCTATTGCTGGGTGTCCGGTGTGTTTCTGTACTTTTTTTTAATGCAGGGTGGGCCCCCTTCAGGCATACCTACCCTCAATAAAAGTATGTATGTGAGATCAAAATTGGAGAACAAGGTTTTTCCATAGGTTTTCTTTTGGGTTTAGATCAGGACTCTGGGCTGGCCATTTCATTATTTCAATGTTTTCAGCTTCAAGGAACTGCTTTAGCCATTGTGCTGTGTGATGTGACATTGTGCATGAAAATTGCTATCTGATTTGGTGATGAATACAGGGAAGGAACCATATTTTGTCGAAAAAGGTTCTGATAAATATTTGCATTCACTCTGCCATGTAGCTGTATAGGAGGCCCAACTCCAGCTGCAGAAAACATCCCCCAAACCATGACCCCCCACCTTCTTTCTTTTACTGACTATTTTACACACTTTTTGTTCGGTATTTCCCCAGTTTGACAACGAACATATTGTTTCCTATCGGACCCAAATAAATTTAAATTTGCTTTCATCACTAAAGTGAACTTTGGACCAGTTGTCCTCTGTCCACCCAACAAGCTCCTCAGCAAAGTTTAGTCTAGCCTTTTGATTCTTTCGCCTAATGAGGTTTGGTCACCGCAGAGTGGGCTTTCAGTCCAAATTCTCAAACGGCGACATGACAAGACAGGCCCTTCTATGACAAGACAGGCCCTTCTGTTCAATGCTGAACTGGCGAGCAATTGCAGCTGCAGTGTTGAACCGATTGCCTGGCTGGTAAGTGAGCTGGGAATTTTTCTTTGCTGTTTTTTCACCTGTCGCCTTTCCACGTGCTCCTTGCTGCAAAGGCCAGTTATAGGTTGGGGTGGTTGCTATTTGTACTGTTATTGGTGTATGCTGGAACACCCTGGAATTTATTGGTAATAAAAACATTTACATAACTGGGCATCAGAAATAGAAATATAACTTTATTGGGGTGGGGTGGTATAGATTTGTTTTAAAACTTGTGTACATAATAAAAAAATTGTAATAACATAGGCATTGATCTACAAAAGTCTCAGGTTTTGCATCAACATGGACTTCACTGGGCACCCTGCCATTTAATACTTCCTTATTGTTAGTTTTATGTGCCAAAGTAAGCCCAGCAATACATCCTGCTAAAGTGTAAACGAATTAGTTCCTGCCCATGCCCATTGATGTCCAATTGTGAGGAAACATTTTATTACAATTTGGAGCAAGCCGGATGTATCAGTGAGGGCTCACCTATCCAAATCCAAACCTATCCACCTATTCACCTATCCAAACCTATCCACTTACCACCTTCGGTGCTGGTCTAAAGGCCCATACACACGGTCAGAAAATCTGAAGATAAATTTCATCCGATGAATGATCTGCTGATTTTCTGATCATTTAGTATGCTGCTTTTGACAGCCGATTATGAATTTTCGGCAGACAAAAACTGGATGCACAGGCTTGAAAATTTTTGTCTGATGTGACCACAACATCTGATTTTTATCTTCATTAGTATGGTTTTCTGACAAGAAAAATCTGAAGAGTAAGACTAGGCATGCTTAGAAATGAAACAACACGTACAAAACAATTCAACACATTACGTCACTTCTGACGTTGAATCTGTCGTCAGAAAATTTCCTCAAATTAATTTCGATTTGAGACTAGCATCAAACAAAAAACGGACAAAAATTTGTCCAATAATCTGACCGTGTGTACAAGGCTTTAGGCTAGGTTCAAACCGCCTTCAATTCTCTGAAAATCGATCTGCAATGGATTACTTTTGAGAGGCTACACTGCAGCTTTGTATGCTCAGGAGGTAATCCTGCATATATAGATTTGGATTTGGATTTTTTTTTCTTTCGAATGGTAATTTTGAATGTGACCAAGGCACCTCAAGTCTTTGGGACTGTGCTGCAACCAAGACCCAAATATTTGTCTCGCAGATCCCATTGATTTGAATGGACACATTTGACAGGCTGTGTCACCTGTCAACTCAACAAGCCATGTTAAATTTGCTGTGGTAGCAACAGGATTTGCGACGTGTACAGCACTTTCTACCTACATAGTGGCAGCATGTCTTAAGCTTCCTGAAACTTAAGTTTTCCCCCTATGCTAGAATCACTGTTGAGGTATTTTGTAGATCGCTATCATTTCTCCTCTTGTCTCTTCTCCAGGGAGAATAAGTTTAATGTTTGTAGTCATTCCTTACTTGATGTGATTGTAGCTGTATCACAAACAGTACTCAATTTTCCTAGTCTTTCCTTGTAACTGAGGTCCTCTAGTGTCCTCCTTTTATTAGCTTTGTCACCCTTCTCTGGACTCTTTCCAGTTTCAACACATCTTTCCTGAGGATTGGTGACCAGAACTCGTGGGCATGCTCAAGATGTAGAAGAATTATAGTTTTACTACCCCCTTTTTTTTTGTAAATCCCTTTTCAATGCATACTAATAGTAGTCTGCTAGCTTTGCTTGCTGCAGCTTGACATTGCATGCTATTGAGTTATTGATTTACTAGGACCCCAGATCTTTCCATCTCGGAATCCCCCAATGGTTCTCCCCCTAGCAAGTAACTTCCATTCACATTTTTACCTCCAAGTACACCACCCCTCTATTTTATTGAGGCCTTCTTGTAAGGTTTCTATATCATGCTGTGAAGTTATTGCCTTGCTTAGCTTTTATATCAGAAAACACAGATTGTCCTGGTACCTATTCTGTTTAATTTATATATATATACCAGACTTTACCAGATTTATATATATACCAGACTGAGCAGTACAGAGGATATTCAGCAATGAGGGTTTCAAATCCCTGGACCGTGGAGCGGCATACCTGTGTCTGACAACTGGGGATTGTGGAACTGAAGTAGGATGGGGACCAGGGAGGATGGGGAAGGGGTCCAGTTTTAGGTCATCTTTACAGAAAATCTGTGAGGTGATCTAACACTTTAAGCTGTCCAAAAAAATTAGGAATAGTGGTCTGGCTATTACCTGGCTAACATCTTTGAGGACTCTTGGGTGTAAGCCGCTCCTGGTAATTTATTTGCATTCAGTTTTTCAAGTGTAGTGGCCATAACCCTTTGCAGGGCGGCCTTAACTCTTGGGTTTACCTCCGCTTGGCTTGTTCTTCCACGTCTAGGGGTACCCAGCATGGGCGTCCGCAGAACTTTTTCCAAGGGGGGGCATCATTTTAAGGCCGCTCATGCTCCGCCCCTTTTCGACAATCTCATGAAAATCTTTCCACTGGTAATACATATGTGTTATATAACAGATAATTCATCTTCACTTTGTATTGGAAGTTACTCTGGCGGCTGTGTTCCATGCCCATATAGCCTAGAGAATGCACATCTTTTTACATTGCAATACATCTGTTGTGGCCATATTTTGATCTCATACTGTCACTGTATAGGCTGTTTTCATCAAGATAAAAATATGGCAACAACAGATGTATTGCAATGTAAAAAGATGTACATTCTCTAGGCTATATGGGCATGGGGGCGGGGCCATGTTACAGAGCGGCCGCCAAACACAGAGGCAGCCAGTTCTGTGATCCAGAGGAGAGAGCGGAGGATGCAGCCGCCGGCGGACTTAGTAAAAAAAATGCAGCATGGCGGCGGCTGCAACACCTTGGGGATTCCAGGGGGGGGCACTTGACCCCCCTTGCCCCCTGCTGCGGACGCCCATGGTACCCAGGGTTGGTACCCAACAACTTTGGATGTTGACACCAATAAAGTCCTTTTGAAAGGCTTTTTATTTGCAGGAGTAACATCCAACAATACAGTCTCGTATGGGAACAGAGGGCAAGGGTGAAGAAACTCAGGCACCTTAAACTGCAGGTATAACAAGTCTCTAGTACCACCCAGAGAGTAGTCACTCGCAGCTGGGCACTTCAAGGCTGAACAAATCTTTAGCCAGAGATTATGGCAATCAGAGCCTTGACTCAGAACTTTTGAAATCTCTGACCTTGAACAAGTTGTAACTGAAAATGAACAGGAACCTTTTTCCTCAGTACCTGGAACGTTCTCTGTCTCCTTGACAGTACTGGAAAAAGAGTGGATTCATCAATGTCCTTCACAACTCAGTAACCAGGCACTTCTCAGGATGCCAGCTTGTTGGCCCTCCTCCGAAGAGTCCTCCCCGGTCACTTGCACGGGCAGCGGTGCCCCTCCAAGCTGAGAGCACACCCGGGCGCCTTGAATCCTCCCTCAGTTACTGCGGCTCGGACCAGCCGGTTCCGAGACTCAGGAACAGACGGATCCCTACCCCAGACCAGGCGGGTCTATTGGGGTTAGCCAACCGAAGCATGTTGCGGAGCGACGACCGCTCCCATGACCGGGACCCCTCGCTGGGCTACCCACGGTCCAGAATCAGGAACAGACCGTTAGGGCCTCACGAACGAACTACCCGTAACATGTGACCTCAAGTACCCCTCCCCAGACTCCTCAGCGGGGCCCGGCACACCCACTGATTGGCTCAGAGGAAGCTGATACCCAAAACATCCAACCAGGCCTAGTTCTGGCCTGTCACGTGCACCTCACTGTACACATGACCAGACAAAACTCTAACAAAGCCCAGCCAAACTGATGTCAAAGTTAACCTACATAATTAACCCTCAGAACCCCATTACCGTTCTGAGGCAAAAAACTAAATTTACACATGAATGCCACTTTGTCCAAAATGTCACCGCTACACAAGTCTTTTCCCAGACACTGGCTTCTGTAGGCCACAAGTGTACATTCTGTGATGTGTTACTAATAATAGTTTTGATTACTATACCCCTCCTTCCCCTTGAAAAAACGGAGGCGAAGAGTGCATTTAACACAGTTGCCTTGTCATTTGTAGCCAACTTCCCTTCATCATCTTTATGGGGCCAATATGCTCTGACCTCACTTTCATAGTTGCCAACATTGTAAAAAAAATTTAGAGAAACTTTTTGGGTTGTAGGCGGAGTCGCATTATAATTAGAGGGCAGGGCATGCATTTGTAGGCATGGCATAGAAAAGGTTAAAATGCAGCGTGCGGAAAAATGGGCGAGGTTTACGCAGAATAGTGGCTGTGGCTCAAAGGGGTGTGGTTAGAGTCTGAGATGAATGAGGGATGGGAAGGGAAAGGGGGAACAGGGAAAGGGGGGGAGAGGGAGAAGGATGGAGGGACAGCAGGCCCAGAACCTACACCAAAATAGAAATATGTGTATTCCAGAGTTTAACAATCAGCAGATAAAGATACTTCAAACACCTGGTGTTAGCGCTTCGATCATCCCAGCACCATGGTTGTTATGGTGTCAGGATGATTGAAGCTCATTATTTCTATTATTACATTGTAATATAAAATGAAATCATTCAACTCACCATAATGCAGAATCAGTGGGACCTCTGAGTGTGTCATCTGTCACGTCGGCTGCCGCCAGCAGAGTCCGTCCTTGCATCAGATGTCCCCAGCAGACTCCATCCTTGCATCAAGTACCTCCTGCAGAGTCTGTCCTTGCATCAGGTGCCCCCAGAAGGGTCCATCATGGCATAAGGTGCCCCCAGCAGAATCCGTCCTTACATCAGGTGCTCCCAGCAGAGTTTCCGTCCCTAAATCAGGAGTGCCCAGCAGAGTCCCTCCTTGCATCAGGTACCCCCAGCAGAGTCCGTCCTTGCATCAGGTACCCCCAGCAGAGTCTGCCCTTGCATCAGGTGCCCCCAGCAGAGCCGCTCCTTGCATCAGCTGCCCCCAGCAGAGTTGCTCCTTGCATCAGGTGCCCCCAGTAGAGTCCGCCCTTGCATCAGGTGCCCCCAGCAGAGCCCCTCCTTGCATCAGGTGCCCCCAGCAGAGCCGCTCCTTGCATCAGCTGCCCCCAACAGAGTCAATCCTTACACAAGTGTCCCCAGCCTCAGTCCTTACATCAGTGTCCCAGGCAGAGCCATAGTTACCCCCTGTATATAGTTACCCCCTCCCCCTGTACATAGTTACCCCTCTCCCCCAAGTTACCTCCCTGTACATAGTAACCCCCCTGTATATAGTAACCCCCCTGTACACAGTTACCCCCTTGTACATATTTAACACCTCCTTGTACATATTAACCCCCCTGTACATAGTAACCCCCCCTGTACATAGTTACTACCCTCCCATCTGTACATTACAGTTACATCGCTGCTGGCCTGAGCTTTACACAGAGAGAAACAAGAGCAGAGCAAACTCCATGAGCGGCACTGTGTGTTCAGTGGAGAGGGGAGGGGCCGATGCGTGCAGCTAACCCGGCTTCAGAATTGTGAAGAGAGAAGCCGATTCATTGGCTGCATGGATCAAGCCCCCTCTCCTCTCCATTGAACATAAGGGGAATGATCTAGCGACGGCGCCGATGGCCATTTTGTTGGAGCCAGCTGCTGCAGAGTCAAACATTCCCGATTCCTCTGGACAAAAAAGGCAAAATCCCGAACCGGGACGGCCTCCGATCAGGACGAGGCTCTCAAAATCGGGATTGTCCCGGGAAAATCTGGACTGTTAGCAACTATGCACGTTATTAACCACTTCAGGCCCGCCTCCTGTATATATATGTCAGCACTTTGAAGAGGGATATCTCGGTAACGGCAGCAGCTGCTGCCACAACCGAGATATCCTTCTTTACAGGAGCCGGTTCTCTTTACGATAATGGTGGTCTCCGCGGCAGATTCTCCACGAGATCACCGCTATCGGCGGCGGGAGAGGTGCCACCCCCCGCCGGTGTAGGCAGAGGCGATCGGGACCTGTCATGTTCTGGGTATGGAGACTAAGATGGCCCCACCCATCTCCATACCATAGGAGGGTGGAAGCGACGTCATAACTCTTAAAGGAACATTTTTCTGTTGTCATTTTTTTCAAATGACAATTTTTTTATTTTTTTTGCATTTTAGTCCAAATATGAGATCTGAGGACTTTTTGACCCCAGATCTCATATTTAAGAGGACCTGCCATGCATTTTTCTATTACAAGGGATGTTTACATTCCTTGTAATAGGAATAAAAGTGACCCAATTTTTTTTGGGGGGTTTGCCCTAACATAAAGGGCCCATGCAGGTGGCACACCCCATGTGACTTTAAGACGTTGCGTGCCTCTGCACACTTTCTGGGACCTCCTCCCCCTCTTGGCTCCACTTCTACCTCCCAGCTAGAATTAAAGTGGCGCCAGGCCCAAGGAGGTAGCGTGCGGCTGAATTTAAGGGCATGCCACTTGAGCTTTGGTGTTCAAAAGTCCTGCAAGCAGCTTCTTTGGGGTGGTGGAAATCAATAGGCAGTGCCTCAGCAGCGGCACTTTGCTGGGTGCTTTTAACCCTTTATTCGGCTGCTTGCAGGGGTTAAAAGCACCCTGCTTTCAGCTGAAAAGCGTCTCTAAAACTAGCGGTGCTTTACCACCGACGCCCCCATGCTATCAGTGTGAAAGGTTTCTAACTGTCAGGAGATCTGACTCTCCTCATCCTTCCAAGTTAGGGGGCCTGTAGCATATGCCATTTCTCATTTGTTTCTTCCCTTTGAAGCACCAGAAGGTTTCCACCTCCTCCCTTGACTTATTAGCATTGCTGGCCCTCACGTTCACTAACAAATCATTCTTGATCTACAGATCTACAGACACACCCCTCCCCCTCTACTATCCTTGTCCTTCCAATACAAGGAGTACCCTGGACAGTTGCTAGCCAGTCATGTGAGCTGTCAAACCCAGGTTTCTGATATTCCCTCAAAGTCAAAATACTCATGTATCAGCTCCAGTTCAATTTTATTATCTAGACTTCTAGGATTTGTGTACATTTCCTTTAGTTTTGTATAGGTGCATATTTCCGCGATTTTGTTCTGATGCTGCATTTGTTTCTGCCAACCTACTCCCCTTTTGGTTTCAGTATTCTGGCTATATGACTATTAATGCCCCCAATAGTACCCTCTGACCTTCCCTCATTGCCAGCTATTGCTTCCTCTGATCCCTCTTCCCCACCACCTAGAGGTCCCTTTTAACTTTTTGCCCATCCTTTCCCCCAACAGAGCTGCACCCTCCCCATTTAGGCGCAGTCTGTCCCCTAAAGAACTGATAACTGACTGAAAAGTCAGAACCCAAAACCCTCCTTCTTGCACCTGTTCCTCAGCCGCTTGTAAATTTCCCAAATCTCTTGTTGCCTTTCTGGTGTGACTCGAGGTACAGGCAGTATTTCTGAGAAAACCACCTTGGTACTTTAATACAGCCCCTTCTTTAGGACACTCCAACTTCCTCTAACTTTGTCATTGGTTCTAATATATACCTTGACAGCTGTGTCCTCCCCAGCCCCTCTCAACAATCTGTCCATCTGATCTGCAATGTGCCAAATCATAACGCCCGGTAAACCTACTGTTCAGCGATTTGCGGTCTTTGTGAGAGAGTTCCCTGTGTGTCCTAATAATTGAATCCACTGTCACTAGAATCTGTCTATCCTTTCCTTTTTTGCCTTACTTCCATCCTCACTGGAGAAGTTGTTCCTCTGGCTGCTAGTGTGACGGACTGGGGTTTATATGGTCACATAAAAGACAAAACAGACACCCCAAAGTACATATTCATTTTTTTATTTATTTCTAAGCAAAGTAATACCATCCTGCTATTCTATCAATGACCAGTAGATGGCAGAGAAGGTACACGAGCAGAGTCTATATAAGACCACACACCATGTGACTGAAGTGAAACTACTTCAAGCCGTAAAGATGAGTGGTCATATCTGATACTGTTTGTGTAATTCTTTGCAGTTCCTGCCGGGCTGATGACATTACCTCATCGCGTCTACAATCATTGGCTCTCTTAATTTATATTTTGAGACAACATTTTGAGTAACATTTTGGGGGCTTGTTTGCCGGGATTCGTTGTGTTATCAGTGAGAGGGAAGCGCGAGACAAGCGTGAGACTACTGCAGAGCTACAAGGAGAGTCGTGAGTGTCATCTGCCTTGTGAGTGCAAGTCTTCAGAGAGCAACAGATATGGTGTCTCCTCGTCGTGCGCTGATGTGGGATATCCGGAAACAAATTCATCTGCTTAGTAAAGAACAGCTGCATAGCCTCGCTATTACGCTGGAAGATGAAAGAGACGTGGACGTTCCATCAGTGACTGGTACCAGCAAAATGGAACTCGTTGAATTTATTGAAGACTACTTGAGAAGGGATCAGCTGGAAAAGTTAGAAGATCAAGGTATATCTTACCTACTCATCATCCAAGACAAGATCAATGAACTAAAACTTAACAAGTACATCAACTGTGGACATTACAACCACTGCCAAAAAAATAAGAAGTGAGAATGCAAGGACTGAACAGTTATTGGAGGTGGTGAGATTAACTGATGTTGTTGCTTTATTGCCATGTAGTGAATTCAAAATGCATGGTGGTGTAATTGCAGATCATGGTTTGGACATGACTTACAGTAGTGCGTGCAGACAAATTGACGAGGGTCTAACAGAAAAATTCCCTGACTCTGAAATTATACGCACAGTGTTGAGAATAATCAAAGCTGGTGATTTTAAAGATATGTTGACTGACAAAGATGATCACTTCCGCCCATACCTCTTAAAGGAACATTTTTCTGTTGTCATTTTTTCAAATGAAAATTCTTTTATTTTTGTTTTTGCATTTTAGTCCAAATATGAGATCTGAGGACTTTTTGACCCCAGATCTCATATTTAAGAGGACCTGCCATGCTTTTTTCTATTACAGGGGATGTTTACATTCCTTGTAAGCCCTTGTACACACGGTCGGACATTCCGACAACAAAATCCGTCGGATTTTGTCCGAAACTTGTGTTGCATACACATGGTCGGACAAAGTTGTCGGAAAATTCGATCGTACGTAACACAATGACGTTATTTCGTTACGACAGGACTACGTTCAGGCTAGTAGCCAATAGCTTTGGTCTAGGAATTTGATCTGAGCATGCGTGCCACCGCGAATGTCCGACCGCGTGTACAAGGGTTTATAGGAATAAAGGTGACCCAATTTTTTGGGGGGGGTTTGCCCTAACATAAAGGGCCCATGCAGGTGGCACACCTCATATGACTTTAAGATGAAGTATGGATTTTAAGGGGAAAAAATGGCGTGGGGGTCCCCCCAAAGTCCATACCAGACCTTTATCCAAGCACGCAGCCCGGCCTTTCAGGAAAGGGGGTGGGAACGTACCAGGCCTCATGCCCTCAACATGGGGGGGGGGGTGCTTTGGGGAGGGGGGCCCTGAGGACCCCCCCACCTAAAAGCCCCTTGTCCCCATGTTGATGAGGACAAGGGCCTCTTTCCGACAACCCTGGCCGTTGGTTGTCGGGGTCTGCGGGCGGGGGGCTTATCGGAATCCGGGAGCCCCCTTTAATAAGGGGGCCCCCAGATCCTGGCCCACCACCCTATGTGGATGAGTATGGGGTACGATGTACGATGTCCCCCTACCCATTCACCTGGGGGAAAAAGTAAATAAAAAAAACAAACACACAACACAGGTTTTTAAAGTAGTTTTAGTCAGCTCCGGGGGTCTTCTTCCAAATTTGGGGGTCTTCTCGCCAGGCTCCTCCGCTATCGTCTGCTCTTTTACCGCTCTTCTACTAGCGGAGGAGCCCGGTTTTCTCCATCGCCGCCGTTCAGGGGTCTTCTTCCGACTTCGGGGGTCTTGTCCCACTCTTTGCTTCTTCTGCCGGGCCTCCGCTATCTTCTTCCAGCTCTTTAACTAGCATTGGCTCGGTCTTGTCGCTGTCGCCGCCTTCTTCTTCCCTTCTTCTCTTCTTCTTCTCTTCTTCCGATGTTGACACGACGCTCTCTCAGTCCGTAATGGCAGGGACACGTTGCGAAGCGACTTATATAGGCACAAGGGACGGGGTTGCCGAGTGATGTCACATGGTGACCCCGCCCCTTATGCCTATATAAGTCACCGTGCAACGCGTCCCTGTCATTACAGACGGAGATGCTGGGATGGTGATGTCAGAAGGGACGGGGTCACCATGTGACATCACCTGGTGACCCCGCCCCTTATGCCTATATAAGTCACCGTGCAACGCGTCCCTGTCATTACAGACGGAGAGAGCGTCGTGTCAACATCGGAAGAAGAGAAGAAGAAGGAAGAAGAAGGCTGCAACAGTGACAAGACCAGGCAAACGCTATTAAAAGAGCTGGAAGAAGATAGCGGAGGCCCGGCAGAAGAAGCGAAGAGCGGGACAAGACCCCCGAAGTTGGAAGAAGACCCCCGAACGGCGGCAACAAAGAAGAAAGCAAGGCTCCTCTGCTAGCAAAAGAGCAGAAGATAGCGGAGGAGCCGGGCGAGAAGACCCCCGAAGTTGGAAGAAGACCCCCAGAGCTGACTAATAAACTACTTTAAAAACCTGTGTTGTGTGTTTTTTTTTTTTACTTTTTTCCCTCAGGTGAATGGGCAGGGGTACATCGTACCCCATACTCACCCACATAGGGTGGTGGGCCAGGATCTGGGGGCCCCCTTATTAAAGGGGGCTCCCAGATTCTGATAAGCCCCCCACCCGCAGACCCCGACAACCAACGACCAGGGTTGTTGGGAAGATGTCCTTGTCCTCCACATGCACCCCCCCATGTTGAGGGCACGCGGCTTGGTACGGTTCAGGAGGGGGACGCTCGCTTGTCCCCACCCCCTTTCCTGCCCGGCCGTGATGCATGCTCAGATAAGGGTCTGGTATGGACTTTGGGGGGACCCCCATGCCATTTTTTCGGCGTAGGGCTTCCCCTTTAAATCCATACCAGGCAACGGGGCTCGCGAGGTGTCAATCTCGCCGATGGAGGAGGCGACATTGACTTCCTTCGCTAGTCCTGTCTACCTGGAGTCGCGTTCAAAATGAACGGACTTTACTCCGTGTGTGGGCAAGTCCGTTCATTTAAAAAGTCCGGCGGACTAGCACACAGATGGGCGGATTGACCGCCGGACTCAGGACAATTTTGAGTCAAGACTTCTTTCTAAAAAAGTCCGCCGGAGCCCACACATGGGTGATAGTCCGGTAGTATGTACGCGGCATTACTGTTCATTCATCACAGACACCAGGGAATAGTGAAAAAGACACATTGCAAAAGAGAGTTGAGGGAGATGCTAGAGCAAATCACACTGCATTAACGGAACTAACAACACAGGTTTCTGCTCTCACGAAGAACCTGGAAGAGATGATGAAGCAAACGCCTGTTGTTGGAAACCGAATGACTAAGCCACTAACCAATGTTCAAATTCCAGATACAGCTCACTGCAAACCCAGGTGTGATGATTGCATCAAACGAGAAAGTCAGAACTGCTACCATTGTTTCTACTGAGGTTGGACAGGACACAGAGCGGTTGATTGCTTGAAGAAAATAAGGCAGTCAGGAAATGACAGACGGTCACTGGGAAGGGACAAACAGTGACCACCTCAAATGATCTGTCCCATGCTAAGGTAAACAGGGTATTCACCCACCGGTCAACTAGAACACTCCCAAAAAAGAATGGATTCTACAAACAACACGTAGCACAATTAATTGGAGGAAATTGCCTACTGTCACGTCAGATGAATGGTGTTCCGGGTTGACCTGTTGATGGACACAGGAGCTCAGACCAGCATTGTCGGGAAGGCATGGTTAGAAAAGTTTCTACCCAGCGTCTCCATTAGGCACATACAAGATTTACTTTGTGACAACAACTTATCCATTAAAGCTGAAAATGGTTCTATCATTCCATTCATCACATGGATTGAAGTCCGTCTGGAATTCGAAAGTAGTGGACATGGAAACTCAACCATCTATGTGCCAATGCTTGGGAGCGACAGCTGTAATGTCAATTCAATTCTTGAGTTTAATGTTATCGAAGAATTGATCAGAGAAAACCGTGACCGACCAAACAGCACCCAAAACCTGACTATCTTGCTAAGTGAAGCTATGAAAGTAAGAAAGAGTGTATCGAATAACATTTTCAATGCTGTCAGTCAAGTAACTGACCCAGGAGAAATATCCGATTAGTTGTGTGGTCAAAGTGGAGAAGAAGGGACTCCAGATTAAAGGAGGCGAGGTTTGTGAAGTCAAATGCAGAATTAGAGCATGGCCAAAAGGGGAAATCATGCCATTTGAACCACTTCCAGAATATCCAGTTGAAGAAGGACTTGAACTATTTCCTTCAGTGGTAGATGTGCCAAACAGGTTCTCTAAACTGGTGAAGATACCTATACTGAACCGTGTTCAACATGATATCTACCTTCCGCCCAGAACAGTATTGGGTACCATTTCTCTAGCAGCTGAGATTCTACCATTGTCTCCAAACAAAGATGATGGAAAGGGAATTGAGCAGAAGAAAAGGGTGTTTCAGGTAAATCAGTTGAATCAAGTGGACACTGGAAATCAACTACCCACTAACAAATCTGTTAAGTGGCACCCACCTGTCAATTTGGAAGATCTTTCAGAAGAAGAACAAGAGATAGCAAGACAAATGTTATATGACGAATCAGATGTCTTTGCTCGAGCTGAGGGAGACATAGGATGCATCCCTAACCTGAGGATAAATCTGAAAGCTGAAACTCCTGTCCAGAAACGCTACAATTCGATACCGAAACCTCTATACAAGGAAGTGAAAGAATATATCCAAAACCTTCTTGACCAAGGTTGGGTAACTAAATCTTCTTCTGCATATACTCATCACTAGTTGTCTGTGTTCGAAAGAAGGACAGTAGTTTACGATTATGTGTTGACTTTAGGGAGTTAAACCGAAAGGCTATCGCAGATAGGCATCCGCTACCTAGAATACAAGATCTGCTGGATAGCTTAGGAGTATTTATATGGTTCTCAAACTTGGGCCAGGGTAGTGAGCATCATCAAGGCTTTGTGCATGAAGACTCCAGACATCTGACAGTTTTCAGCACCCCCTGGGGACTCCTGGAGTGGAATTATATTCCATTTGGATTAACTAATGCCCCAGCAGCTTTTCAAAGATGCATGGAGAATGTACTAGAGGGTTCAGCATACTCAACAACTTATTGCTACCATGGACTGACCATCACGCTATGAAACTTAAAATCACCACCAACACCACCCTCCAGAAACGGAACCACTCAACAACACACTGATCTCAGAAGAAACTACACTCGTAACTCTTCAAAACCACATTAACAACCAAAATAGCAATCCTAAATTTAAACCACTTGACGGAAAAAACACTCAGCTCCTTAAACAAAGTATTACTACAAACAGCAGGCGCAGTTGCAGTCGCTCTAAAACGTAGAACAATCATCCGCAACAAAAATTCCAATGGTTTAATGGCACTCTTACTCTACTGAAGCAGGAACGTAGAAGAGCTGAAAGAGCCTCGAGAAGAAATTCTACAAAGGAAAACCACACAAGCTACAATGCACTCACAATGAAATATCACAAAGCAACCTTCAAAGCAAAAAAAGAACACTTCTCAAACACCATCACAAAAGCCCTAAACCGCCCTTGTGAACTATTCAAACTAGTTGCCCAGACTATGAACCCTACCTGCTTAGAGCCCCCAACAAACGAAACTCAAGAATTTTGCAACGAGCTATCAGATTTTTTTATCGACAAAATCGACAACATTCGGGAGAAAAATCAACAGAAAAAACAACCCTATCCAAAAAGAGGAAATCGATTCAAACATCACACAACCACCGAATTTTACGCTGACCCCGATCGCCAAAGAGGCACCAAAAAAAACATCATCAGAAGCCTCTGAGACAGCATATCACCCAATGATATCATCTCCACAAAACTTCTGAAAGACTGTTCCGACATCCTGGCACCTACTATAACACTACTCATAAATCAGTCATTCAAAGAAGGAATTTTTCCGAACTCCCTCAAGCAAGGCATAGTCAAACCCCTCCTAAAGAAACCCAACCTGGACCCCAAAGACCCTAACCATCGAATACCAATAACAAGTCTGAACACCATCTCCAAGATTATGGAGAAAGCAGTAGTACAGCTACAACACCATCTGGACACACACAATCTCCTGGATCCTCTGCAATCAGGCTTCTGCCCGTGCCATGGCACGGAAACGGTACTCCTCAAAATATGGGACGATGCCTTGGAAGCAGCATATGATGGAGAAGTATGTCTCCTGGTACTCCTGGACCTTAGTGCAGCGTTCGACACACTGGATCACAACACTCTTCTCATCCGCCTCAAAGAAGTAGCAGGAGTCAGATTCAGACCTACTATGGTTCACTTCCTTCTTAGAAAATCGGTCACAGACAGTGAAACTTGGAGCCTTCACGTCTAAATCTCACGCAGTTTCCTATGGAGTCCCTCAAGGATCACCTTTGTCACCCGTGCTCTTCAACGTTTACATCTGTCCACTCCTCAAAATCATCAGCAAATCAGACCAATGCTTCCACTCTTACACGGATGATACTCAACTCTACTTTCGGATCTCCAGACAAAAAGACCAATATGAGGAATTAGAAAAATGCCTCACATCGATAGATGACTGGACGTCCACGAGCTCCCTCAAACTCAATGGATCCAAAACAGAACTCCTTCTCCTAAAAGCAAACTGAAATACTAAATCTACGACCCCATGAACTCCACCGATCATCCTTGGACAGACCATCCCCCTAAGCACAAAAGCCAAAGGCTTGGCTCGGAGTCATCTTCGATTCAGAATTGTCAATGGATGCACAAATAGGATCAGTAGTCGGCGGATCTTACCATCTTCTACGCCTTCTATGTAGACTCATCCCCTTCATTCCAGAAGAGGAGAAAGCAATAGTAGTAGGAACAATCATCAACTCTCGACTCGACTACGCAAACTCACTCTACATAGGACTACCTAAATTCCAGATTGCACGCCTACAAGTCGTCCAAAACACGCCAACAAGACTAGTCACGGGAAAAAAACCCTGGGAATCCATCTCCCCCTCCCTGAGGATCCTACACTGGCTAACCGTAAAGGATCAGATCACATTCAAGACCCTCTGACTGACCCACAAATGCACACAAGGAGACGCTCGTCAATACTTATGTGAAAAAATAAAACACTACACTCCCAATCGCAACCTCCGTTCAACCAACCAAAACCTCCTCCTCATCCCCATGTCCTGGTACAAATCAAGGGGAGAATGAAGATTCGCAGTCCAAGGACCACGGCTATGGAACGCTCTACACATGAACATCTGCTTGGAAAGAAACCACCAGGCCTTCAGGAAAAAACTCAAGACCCACCTCTTTTAAGAAGGAATCAACGCAGGTCGAATCAAGCGCCTTGAGGCGATTCAATTCGCATTTGCAGTGCTATACAAGTCATTCATTCATCAGAGGCAAATGTTGTTCTCCATACCTGGATGACGTACTTTGCTACTCCAAAACTTTTCAGGAGCATGTCAATGATATTAGGCAAGTGCTTAGTCAAATGCAAGGGGATTGGTATCAAACTAAGACCAAAGAAGTGTGAACTCTGTAAATGTCAGATTCGATACCTTAGACGAATGGTGTCAGAAGAAGGCATAAAAATTGACCCAAAAGATCTTGAAGCGGTATTACATTTGAAAAGGAAAGAACCAAAAATAGTGGGAGGAGTCAGATCTTTGTTCGGATTGTTGAACTACTACAGGTACAAGATTTCTCTCGACTTGCTAAACCACTGTATGAACTTTTGCAGAACACTGAGAAAGAATCTGCTACATCACCAAAAACAATCGAGGGGAACCTACAAAGAAAAACGGAAACAAAGCACAAGTGCCATCTAAAACATTGATTCAATGGACACCCAAACATCAAGCTGTTGTATCCAGACTGGTGGGCATGCTAACCAATCCACCAATACTAGCATACCCTGATTTTGACTTACCCTTCGTCTTACACACTGATGCTTCCAATGAAGGCCTAGGTGCTGTACTGTACCAACGACAAGGAGGAAAACGTTGTGTTATTGGGTTCGGCTTCAGAATATTGACTCCAGCAGAGCGCAATTACCATCTTCACTCTGGTGAACTTGAGTTTTTAGCTCTCAAGTGGGCAGTCTGTGACAAATTCAGAGATTACTTATACTTTGCTCCAACATTCACAGTCTACACAGACAACAACCTATTGACATATGTATTGAGTACTGCCAGACTGAATGCTGTGGGATATCGCTGGGTTTGACGAGTTGGCCGATTTCCACTTCGATATCAAGTACAGGCCAGGTAAACAGATCATGATGACATGGGTCACATTGGCACTGACAAGGTAACCCGCCTAGCACGTGAACTATTTTACTGGCCATTTATGCAAAGAGACATTGATGAATATGTGCTGAAGAAGTGCAACTGCATCAAACAAAAGTGTCCAAATATCACCAAAAGGGCACCTATGGGTTTGATTACTACCAGTTCATCCTTGGCGTTAGTATCCATTGATTATCTTCACTTGGAGAGAAGCAAAGGAGGATATGAGTATATACTTGTAACAGTAGACCATTTCACACTCTTTGCACAAGCGTATCCAACTAAGAACAAATCTGGAAAAACGGCGTCAGAAAAGATCTTTCAAGATTTCATACCACGTTTTGGATATCCAGAGAAACTCCACCATGACCAAGGAAGAGAATTCAAAAACAACTTGTTGCAACGATTGGCAGGGATTTCTCATTCAAGAACTACTCCATACCATCCACAGGGTAACCCAGTGGAGAGACTGAACCGTACTTTGTTACAGATGCTTCGCACCTTAGAGGGAGAGAAAAAGTCAGATTGGAAAGAAAATCTTCCACATATGGTTCATGCATACAACTGAACCAGGCATGAAGCCACTAGATACTCGCCATTCTTTCTATTGTATGGGCGATCTCCTCGTTTGCCAATTGACCTAATGCTCAACCTAAATTTGGAAAAGGAATCAGAAAGTCAACCAACATTTACTCAGAAATGAGCATCCAGAATGCAAGAAGCTTACAAAATCGGATTCGAGAATAGCCAAAAATCATCTGCTAAAGGGAAGAAGTACTGTGACAAGAAGATAAAAGGAGCACCTCTTCAACCGGGTGATCAGGTCTTAGTATGAAATCTCTCTGAAAGAGGAGGACCTGGTAAACTTCGTTCATACTGGGAAGAATCAGTACACAAAGTGATAGAAAGAATCAAAGATGGGCCTGTGTACAAAATTCAGCCTGAAAGTGGTAAAAAGACTATTTGAGTACTGCACAGAAATCTCTTACTACCAGTAAATGACCTAGCAAATGAAGGACACATTCCAAGAGTACCAATGAAACAAAGACAATCAAGTAATAGAAAGGAGACCAGAATGGATCTGGACCAGGAGGAGGAATGGTCAGATGAGGAAAGATGGTATTATCCTTATATACCAGAGACTACAGAAAGTCGTGATCGGGTTGTGTCTCAACAAAACTCTCAAAACGTACAGAAAACCCCATTAACAGTTTCTGCTGAAGAGTTCTATCCTACAACTACCACACCCAATCTTGAACAAGAACAAAATTATGGAACAGTAGTTGGCGACCAAATTTGGGCTACAGACATGGTGGGACTAGACACTGCAGAATTACCCCCATTAAATCAAGACTTACCTGTGAGCCAAGATATGCAAATGGAGAATGATGTTGATGGAGAAGACTCAACTCCTGTCAGAAGATCTACCAGACAAGCTAAGCCTAAATAGATCTTTACATATGACACACTAGGTCAGCCAAGATACAGACAAAGTCAGATTCACACCGTATAAACTCCTACAATGCTATATACCCCCATGACATGCCAGGTAGTTAACATAGCTCCTTGGTGTCAACAAGTACCTATCTGGGTTACTTAAATTACTAAACAGTGTTCAGATAACAATTGAGTGTAATGTCGGGAGCCATTAACTGAAGGAGGGGAGAGTGTGACGGACTGGGGTTTATATGGTCACATAAAAGACAAAACAGACACCCCAAAGTACATATTAATTTTTTTATTCATTTCTAAGCAAAGAAATACCATCCTGCTATTCTATCCACAACCAGTAGATAGTAGAGAAGGTACACGAGCAGAGTCTATATAAGACCACACACCATGTGACTGAAGTGAAACTACTTCAAGCCATAAAGATGACTGGTCATATCTGATGCTGTTTGTGTAATTCTTTGTAGTTCCCACCAAGCTGATCACATTACCTCATCGCGTCTACCATCATCGGCTCTCTTAATTTATATTTTGAAACCAGTAACACTAGGGGAGTCTCTCTGCTCCAGCAATGCCACTCATTGACAGCCCCAACATCACACAACCAAGTGTATTTATTTGGCATGTGCCGTCTCAAGACTGATCTCCCTAACTCTTTTCCCTCTACCCCTGCTGTCACCCAACGACTCTGCTTTGGTGCCTGCACCTCCATATCTCCACCCACATTTGTACTGGATCCTGCTAGCAGCTGACTGGTACAGTCCGAAGTGGCTTATAAATTAGTGGTGCTTTGCAGTGCCACCAGCTGCTTCCTTAGATTCAGGACCTGGGCTTTCAAGGAAACAACCTGCTCACATTTTGTGTAGCAGTATTTGCCCTTGAGTGGGTGCTCAAGGAACATGTACATGGCACAGTGTGTACAGAGTCACATTACCATTCCAGTTGGACATGGTACTCCCTAATATAATGGGGTAATTCTAGAAGATTATGAATTATATTTTGCACATTTAGTGTTGATCTTTCTTCCTGAGTCTATTTTATTCTCTTTGAGCCCTAGTTATTCCCTAGCTGTTTAGGTTGTTCTGATCACACTGCCCCCATTGTCCTCTCCTACTCCCTGATGACAAGGATCCCAGTGTCCTCTCCTTCTTCTCCCTGACCACATGTCTTCCGGTGTCCTCTCCTGCTGCTCCCTGATCACACGCTTCCTGGTGTCCTCTCCTTCTGCTCCTTGATCACACACTTCCTGGTGTCCTCTCCTTCTGCTCCTTGATCATATGGCCCCCAGTGTCCTCTCCTCCTGTTCCTCATTGATCCCTTTTTCCTGCCTCTGCTGCCTGACCACACAGTATCTGGCGTCCACTCCTCCTCCTCCATCACATGGTCCCTTTTAGTTTGGTGTCCTCAAACTGCTCCCATTTGCAAGCCACCAAGCCCTTCTCTGAGCCTCCACTGCTCACAATGCTCCCATCTGCACAGTCACTCAAGCCCTCACAATGTTCCTATATACTCAGTCCTTCCAATGTGCCCAATTACTCACAGCCCTCAGTACTTGCAATACTTCCAGCTGTATGTTCGGTTTTAGGTTGGCAGGGGTGGTAAATCCCTAGTTCAACCGCCTGTGTTTACTGCCCTTGCTGCCCCATATTAAAGTAGTCTAGCTCTGAGAGCGATGCTTTTGCTGTTGTGCATTTGCCTTGGAGAACATGGCAGGAAGTGAAAACGATCACCAACTTCCATGTATCGCTTCCTTTCCAGCTGAAAATTTGAGGTGGCACGCTCCCAGGGCGGCTCAGGTTTTGCAGCCAGGAATGGAGCAACACATATATAAAGCAGGTGTGTATCTTCCCTGCATTTTCTTGCAATTTTTTTGCTGCTGAACTCTCGCTAGCAACAGGATCACTAGTTTGACATGAGCCTATCGAAAACCACTCTGGTTCCCCTAATTATGTGACTACTACAACAGATAATGGGTTTGTTTAAATACAAACCCCCCAGCTCTGGTATTATACCTCTTAGCCCTAGGTACAAGGAGTATTCTTTGGATATCCTATTAGTATCAACAATTGGATCTGTTTATGCAAATGCTTGATCTGGAACATCTCCAGATAAAATTTACTCCAGCAAACGTAAATCTTATTGGCTGCTATTGGTCATTGCACTGTGCATGTTAAGGATTTTGTACTGCCTTATTAAACTGGTCCAAAAGCTTGTATGGATAAAGGTTGTAATGTAGACTTTCCAGATTTCGGCAGAAAGAGTTGCAATACTGCATATGTCCACTAGATGGCAGAGACACATTTACTGTAGCTGGAGATCATAGTACTGTATTTTGCAGCGTATAATGCCCTGTACACACGATCGGAAATTCGGTCAGCAAAAGTCCAATGAGAGCTTTTCGTCAGAAAATGCGATCGTGTGTATGATCCATCGGACTTTTGCTGGCCGAATTTCGGCCAGCAAAAGATTGAGAGCATGGTCTCAATTTTTCAGTCGGAAAATCCAATTGTCTGTACAAATTTCGACGTGCAAATTCCTATGCATGCTCTCAAACAATTTGACGCATGCTCGGAAGCATTGAACTTAATTTTCTCGCCTCTTTGTAATGTTGTACGTCACTGCATTCTTGGCGGTCGAAAATTCAGAGAACTTTTTTGTGGCCGTGTGTAAGAGAGCTTGAATGGAATCCCAACGGAATTCTGTTGGAAAAACCAGCAAAGCTTTTTCCAACCAAAGTTCCGATCCTTTGTGCGCGACATTAGACCACTTTTTATATTTAAAAATACTCCCCAAAAATTGGGGGGGGGGGGGGTAAAATGTCAGCCCGCTGGATGTGCAGTAATACTGTATGTAGCTTATACATACAGTATACTGCGCTGAGCCAATCACAGCGCCGGTGTAGTCTATTAATGAATACAAATCCTGCTCGGATTGGAGTAACAACCTCTGCCAATCTGAACAGGCTACATACAGTCTGCTCGGATTGGCTTTGAGAGTCAGAGGTGCATGCTGATGTTACAGCCTCTGCCAATCTGAGCAGACTTTGTATTCATTAACAGAATGCATCGCTCGCTGTGATTGGCTCAGCACGGTATACTGTATGTAGCTCTGAGCTGTGGAGGGGGCAGAGCGGCCGTCTCAGGCTCTCATTGGCTTCCTGAGAGGCTGAGCCGGTTGTCTGTCCAGTCCTGGACTGAAATCGGTGACATCAGCAGACAGCGGACTCCAACCCACTTTCTGCTGAAAATGGGTCACAGGCATACCTCCCAACTTTTTGAGATGGGAATGAGGGTTACCTACCAGCAAAAGTATGCAGGCACAGCGCACGCCCCTGGCCATGCCCCCTTAAAGGAGAATTGTACCAAAAAAAAAAAAATTGGTTAAACCCACAAGTGCTTTTTTTTACCACTACTATTCCTTTATATTGGCTTTTGGAATTTACAAATACAGCAATTTAGAAATCAGATGAAATGTTTAGTGTTGGAAAACACTTTTTTATAGAGAAAAAGTGAATTTTATATACATCTATATAGATCAGACCAAAATGAGGGACAAATGAGGAGGAATGAGGGACAGAGGGACAGTCCCTCCAAATCAGGGACAGTTGGGAGCTATGGTCACAGGAGTGCAAAACTCCTGTGATCCATTGGAGAAGTCCAGCCAAACTAGCTTTGGCTGAACTTGTCTTTTTTAACAGATGTAATACTCTTCAACATAAAACCAAACTCCAAAGGAAATTTAAAAACGACCCTTGCAGTGCTGGGGGAGAACCTCACTGCAAAGGTTAATCATTAATTTTTGTCCTTTCTTTTTGTTTTCTTTATCGCATACAATGTATGACCTCCTGGTTCTGCATTGTAGGTGTAGCGCCGACTCCTGAAGAGCACGCGCTATGTGTTTTTTCTATTTAAAATTCCTAAAGCCACAGTTGGGTTTTAGGGTCAATTATACCAAATTATGGTTTCAGTACCAGTCTAGCTGGATTGCACTGGGTTCTGCTTGGTCACAGGTGTCGCTGTCACCACTGGCAAGTGTGAGAACGCAGTTTAGCTAGGCGTATTGAGTGCCATTCTTTCTCGGAACCAGCCCAGTGGGAGTGTCACCTTGCTGTGCAGTCTGGGAGATAGTACTTAAGGTACTGACATCACGTGCTTCTGGGTTCCGGTCCAGAAGATCTTTCTGTCTGTTTGGTCCTGGTCCTCCTGACCAGCCCCCATGGCCCTCATGGCCTGGGGTGAGGATCAATCCAATTCTGATTCTCTGGGCTGGTTAGCCCGAGGCAAAGTAACTGGAAGGAGGATTCAAAGGTGGTCCGGTGCTGTCTCATCTGTGGAGAGGCCCAGCAACTGAGGAAGCAACCAGGGGAGGACTCTTTGGGAGAAGGCCACGCTGAAGGCTGGCTTCTCAGAAAGAGCCTGGAGGCTCAGTTGAAAGGCACCAAGTGAATCTACACTCATACGGTATCGCCGGACCGGCTGCAAGATACTGGTACCGTATGATAGCTCTCTAAATTTATCTACATCCTTCAGTTACATTCAAGTCTGTGGCAGAGACTTTATTCACAAGTGTTCTACATCCAAGTCTGTGGCAGAGACTTTGTTAAAACGTTCTACATGCAAGTCTTTGGCAGAGGCTTTGCTCTACTTAAACACTCTATCGGCTGCTAGGCCTGGTGAGAGGAGGTCTATCCGGTAGCTGTGAGAATCCATTTGTGATACGGTAATTCTCTGGCTTTCTATAGTGAGAGACTTCCTATCTTTTGCAGTTCCAAGAGTACCTGAACTTCCTACCTAACCCTCTACCCTTCATCGAGAGACTGTTCTGTCTACTTGTTGCCAAATAAATATGCTAACAGTGGATCCAGTGTCAGTTTCTGCAGTTCTTTGGGCCATCTACCTTGGTAAACCCCTAGACGTACACAAGGTCAAGAAGGTAATGGTAAGCCCAGTAAAACCAGCAGCTCCTTCGGGGGTCAGTGCTACATAGGTGTAAGGCCCCACTCACACTTAAGCATTTTGTAGCTTGAAGCCTGAAGCTACAAGACGCTTGAGGGGAAAAAAATCAATTATTCTCTATGGATATGGTTCATATCTCCACTCCAAAACGTCTGAAGCGAGAAGCTCCAAAACGCCTGAAGCTCAAACAAGTTCTGGAACTTTCTTGTTTAGGCAGATTTTGGCGTTTTTTCTGCTTTTTACATTGGTGACCTTTTGATCTATACAAAACTGTGGCAAAAATCATGGCAAAATCGCATGACTTTCTGCCTGAAAACGCTATGCTCAGGTGTGAATGGGGCCTTAATGTCAGTGTGACCACCAGACAGTACATTGGAGAGAAGTGGCTTCGAGGAATGGTCACTTAGAGTAGGAAGCATGAGAGAGTAAGGGATAAGGTAAGTAAAGGTGCTTTTCAATGTTTCCCTAGACAAATACTTTTTGCATAGATGCATTGGTCCAGCTTTGATCAATATAGCTATACATAAACCATATCTAGGAAGTGAGAAATTGCTGTAGTAGACACTGCTACGCATATGATCTCCACTAGTTTCCAAGTCCCATGCAAACTGGCTGCATTCTGAACGATGATTTCACAAAAATTGGATCTGTGAATGGTGCCCAAACCAGGAAGCTGCGTTCGAAATGCAGCAGGGAAGCAACTGGAAGCTAGTGGAGACCATTGTAGTAGCAATGCCTAGTATAGTGATTTCCAGCTTCTAGGAACCCCGGAAGTATGGCACATACATAGCTATGCGAAGCTGGATCAATATAATGTACACATTTCTGTACCTGGAATTCTTAAACTCCTCCCTGCCACCTGTACACATATACATAGCCCCCAACTGTCCCTTATTTAGAGGGACTGTCTCTGATTTGGAGCAATGTCCATCTGTCCCTCTTTCCCCATCATTTGTCCCTCATTTTGGTCTGATCTATATAGTTGTATATAGAATGCACTTTTTATCTATCATAAAGTGTTTCCCAGTGATAATCCTTTCATCCAAATTCTAAGTTGCTGCATTTGTGAATTTTAAAAGCCAATATAAAGGAATAGTAGTGGTGAAAAAATGTCCTTGTGGATTTAATAAACCTTTTTTTTGGTTAATTATCCTTTAAGGGGGTGTGACAGGGGGCGTGTCCTATGCCTACATACTCATTCTCATCTCAAAATTTTGGGAGGTATGTGTGTGTATGTATATATATATATATATATATATATATATATATATATATATATATATATATATATATATATATATATGTAGCCTCGCTGAAGTGGGTTGACTTCCGTGAGGCTGCATGTATGCCTACCGGTGTTTGTGCTAGGAGCGTGCACTCAGGGGAAAGAGGAGATATAACAATACATGTTTGGTGGAATGTTGGAGTCTGCAGACACAGTGGGAGCTCTGACTGTTTACAGGTGTCCTGGAATGAGGAGATTGTCAGGACGGACACCTGATACCGGATTTCATTGTGCCAGAGCTTGGAATGTCAGCCTAATTACCCAGCACAGTAATGTCTATGAAATCCAATCATGCTGTTCCCTGATCTGCAAGAAGACTTATGGGCAACATTTTTTTGATACTTTTTTGTCAGTTTTAGGTGGCAGCAAACTGAAACGAACTAGTTATTTTTCATTATTAAATTATAAAATGACTTGCGCAGGAATTATGTATGTCACTATAAAAGGACTGCAGTAGCAGCCAGTAGCCTGTGCCCCTCTTGTTCAGGTGACTCCCAGCTTGAAAGTGATGTAGCGGCTGTATAGCTGCCGATCGCTTTCAGAGCGGGCAGCGGTACAGAAGGGGATACATGTAATCAAGCAGATCTGTGCTTAGTTACATGCATTGGAGAGTAGGTGAGACATTGGGGGTCCCCTGTTTCCAAAAAGTGCACCTGTCACCCTCCCAATACTATCACATAGGGGTTTATTAACCCCTTGTAATAGCAAAAAAGTAAAAATAACGTTTAAAAAATAAATAAAAAATCCTAAACCTTGTTGCCATGCACACACCCACAAATGTACACCCAGGGTGTGCACTTGTATGTAAACTGCTGTTAAACCACACATGTGAAGTATCGCCATGAACATCAGAGTGAGCAATAATTCTAGCACAAGAGCTCACAATTTTTATAGCAGAATTCCAGGTAAAAAATGTATTGTAGGGGGGCGTGGCTTGCCTGAACCCAGAGCTCTGGGAGACCCGCAGTCCTGTAGCCTTTTCCTTGGCAGTACCACGGCTGAAAATGAGCAAATCAGGGCGCCACAACACGGGGACACGATCGTGCCGGCCCTCTGCTCCTTCATGCACACGTAGCATCCAGGACATTTTCGCCACTCAGACCCGCTCAGGCCGCAACACGCCGACCAAGATGGTGCTGGCACGAGGCGAGGAGGAAGAACTTAGTGACGGGTCCCAGTCAGCGGCGGAGGACGCGGTAAGCGGATTGGGGCACCCCAATCACCCCCTCACATTAGGGGATATGACCTCCATTGCCACAGACATCAAAAACACTCTCTTTTCTGCAATCACTGACTTAAAAGCTGATCTATTGTCACTGACTGAAAAGATGACCGCTATGGAGAGGGCAGAGGGCAGGAGAGACAGAGCTATAGTTAGGCTGGAAGCCACCGCTGCATCCCACTCTGCCCACTTGATTGAAATCAACCGCCATTTAGAAGACCTCGACAATAGAGGCAGGAGGAGCAACCTTAGGATGAGGGGGGTCCCGGAGTCAGTGGGCCCTGAACAAATCCCTTCCGCCCTGAGATCGATTTTTAACAATCTGTTGGAGAACCCGATTGATACCCCTATAGATTTGGTGCGAGCACACAGGGCCCTGAGAGTGAAGCCTGCGGATTCCGCACCCCCCAGGGATATTGTCTGCTGCCTCCAAAGCTTCCCATTGAAGGAAGAGATTCTAAACCAAGCACGGAAAAATGACCATGTGTTCTTTAATGACAGTGAGATCTCCCTATTTCAGGACTTGTCCCCTATCACCTTGCGCAACAGGCGGGCGTTGCGCCCGCTCCTGGAGGCACTCAGGAGCAAGGGGATTGTTTACAAGTGGCGATTCCCTTTTGCCTTGCAGGCCAATCTGGATGGGAGGCAATTTGTTTTGCAGATGCCGGAGGAGCTGTCAGACTTTTGCACTGCCCTAAACATTCCGTACACGGATCTACCAGACTGGTATGCGGAGTTCAGGCTTCCTCCGATGGATCGCAGCCCTGTGGGCACGCCCCACTCATCCCCTGCTAAACCTCCGCCTAAGAGAAGCAAAGTGGGAAAATCCGGAGGTCTAGGCTCGAGCCGCTCGTTCCTTTCGGTTCACCCTCCTAGACACCGTGACTGCCCCTGAGCAACCTGCTCGACTCAGAAGGGCGGATCTTGCTTCCCTACACTGTAGGCATTACATGGCAATTGATGTTTTTGCTGTTTTATTCCCCTGTTGAGATGAAGACTCTCACCAATGTTATGTTATCGCCTAGTTGATTCCCTCCTTCTCTCCCCGCTCGCAGATCTCAGGATGGCTGGACTGTTACCTGGAGGTTATATGTGGGTTTTTGTTTTTTGCTTATTTCATTTTGCTTTTTTCCTCAGGATGGCTGTGGCCTTACATTTATGGGCCGAGCGGCTGATTGACTGCCTATTGAGACTCAGCCTGAAGCTTTTCTACACCCCTGGTCGATATTTTAGCCCTTATCCTGTGTCGAACCGTTCATTGTTTTATGCAACATTTGTATTTAATATAGTCCTGTTTTTATACTGCCAAGGAACTATTACACGTGCTTTCTTCTTAGAATTGTTGGACTGCGGGGCCTTCTGACTCTAGCTCTCCTATATGGAACTTAGTTTTGTTATTTTTGTACACGTAGCAGATTGCATATAGTTCAGAAGTATCCTAGCATCCTCTGCTCGGAGTTCCTCCCACCTACCCCGCAGGTGAGTAGTGTCGTGCCGCGATTGCGACACAGATACTGCTCACATCCTACTACAAAACTTGCAGTCTTGCGTACTGCAGGCAGATTCTTGATTTCTTTCCCCCGTTATACAGCCCGAACCCACGGGCTAGATTCCCCTCTCCCCACATTTTTTCCCTTCCCCCTTACCCCTCCCCTGATCTTTTCTTTCTACGCCTTTTCCCCCTTTTCTGTTTCTTTTTCTTACAGGTTGCAAGGCTGTGAGGAGAGGGAGGTGTGTCTGCGCAATGGCGTACTCAGGGCTGGGCCACGGTCCTACCCTGATATCTCACAACGTCCGAGGTCTGAACACCCCGGAGAAGCGCTCTTCCTTGCTCAGAGAACTTAATAAGGTAAAACCTATGTTCGTATTTTTACAAGAAACGCATTTCCAATCCACTAAAATTCCTATTCTAAGACATAAAAATTTTCCCAAGGCATATCATGCCACAAACCCTATAGCTAAGACCAAGGGAGTCACGATTTTGCTGCATAAAGCGGCGGGTTTCGAGGTCACTCAGCAGCTAGTAGATCCTGACGGTAGGTACCTGTTCTTGAAGGGGACTTGGGGAACGGTTCCGTTGACGTTAGCTAACGTCTATTTCCCAAATAGGGCCCACATAACTTTTTGCAGACACCTTATTGAGGAACTCAAAAGTTTTGCAGAGGGAGGTGTCTTGCTTGGAGGGGATTTCAATATACCACTTAACCCCTCCCAAGATACGTCTACAGGCAAATCCAGTGTGCCCTATGGCACTTTGAAACGTATCAAGAATCTTTTGCACTCTGTGACATTGGTGGATTCGTGGCGCACCTTAAACCCGTCCGGTAAAGATTTTACTTGCTACTCAGCCCCCCATAATAAATATGCGCGCATCGACTACATATTTATTACGCAAAAAGATCTGCCAGTGTTACGTGAGGCGCACATAGGTATCCAATCACTCTCGGACCATGCTCCAACTTCCCTCTTTATCGAGCGTGCGGATCGCAGGCCGAAGCCATGCATGTGGCGTTTGAATTCTTCCTTGTTATTAGATATTGAATTACTACCAAAACTAACCGATGTTTTACGCCACTATTTTTCTGAGAATAGCTCTGATGGTCTCTCCCCCCTAACAATTTGGGAAGCACATAAGTGCGTGATGAGGGGGGAGTTCATCAGAGCAGGGGCTATCCGCAAGAGGGAAGCAGAAAAACGGATTAAGACCCTTTCAGCCAAAATTGCTGGTTTGGAAGCCCAGCATAAACAATCCCTGGACTCTCAAAAAGCACAAGAACTTATGGCGACACGCGGCGAGCTCCGAGATATTTTGGAAGCTAGCAGTAAACGCGCACTCTTCCTTAAGCACAAAATTTATTACGAACACGGAGACAAGGGGGGGAAATTTTTGGCTAGGGCGTTAAAAGAGGCCTCTTTAGCTAACAATATTATGGCGAATAAAACCGTAGACGGCCCATTAACAAACAGAACGGATGAGATAGCGGAGAGTTTCTACCATTTTTATTCAAAACTCTATGACATTCCCCACCAACACAAACCTGGGGAGTTGGGGGGAGACAGGACTCAAATTATTCAGGATTATTTGCAGCAGAGTGGCCTCCCCTCGCTCTCTCCTGAGGATGCAGAGTCTCTAGAGCGACCGATTTCCTCAGAGGAGCTATTGAATACCGTCAAAAATCACAAGCCCGGAAAGAGCCCAGGACCTGATGGGCTGTCGGCTCTTTATTATAAGACGTTTGTAACCATTTTGGAAGCCCCACTTTTAAAAACACTTAACTTTCTTATGGACCCCCACCAAATTCCCACCACGTTCTTAGGGGCACATATCACAGTGCTCCCTAAGCCAGGCAAGGACCCATCGGAGTGTGCAAGTTACAGGCCCATTTCCCTTCTCAACTTAGATTTGAAAATTTTAGCCAAGATAATTGCGAATCGCCTACGCCCCTTTCTACCCCACATAATCGGTCCAGAGCAGGTTGGGTTCATGCCGGGGAGGGAATCCAGAGATAATGTGACTAAGGCCCTGAACTTGACATACCACTGCCACAGATTGGGACTCGAGGGCCTTCTCCTGTCTACTGATGCGGAGAAGGCCTTCGACAGGGTCGCGTGGGATTATTTGTTGGCAACTTGTGCCCACATAGGTTTGAAACCCCACATGATGTCCTGGATCTCCTCCTTGTACAGGAACCCCACGGCACAGTTAAAAATCAATGGATCCCTATCAGAACCGGTGACTATTAAAAATGGGACTAGGCAGGGCTGTCCCCTGTCGCTCCTTCTATTTATACTTTCATTGGAACCCTTCATACGCGTCATTAATCAAAATCCCAATATCACTGGCTTCCAGGTCGGCTCTAAAATCTATAAAACGGCAGCATACGCTGATGATCTGTTGTTTTTTTTGACTCAGCCTCACGCGTCCATCCCCAACCTATTAAAGGCATTCTCTATCTATGGCTATGTTTCTAATTTAAAAATTAATTATACTAAGTCAGAAGCCATGAATATTTCGCTCCTGCCCGAGATTTTAGCTCAGGTTCAGACAAATAACTCCTTTAAATGGGTGGTAAATACGCTTAAATATTTGGGAATCTTGCTGCCCTCTCAGCTCGGAAGTGTCTTTTCCAAAAATTTTACACCCATGCTGCAGCGGATTCAATCCGATTTAACTAAGTGGTCCCTTAAGTCCTTCTCTTGGTTTGGGAGGGCGGCAATAATAAAGATGGTGGTGCTCCGTAGACTGCTTTATCTTTTTCGTACCTTACCAATCACGGTACCGGTCAGTTTTTTTAAACAATTACAGTCTGTACTCTGGAAATTTGTATGGGCCGGCAAGAAGCCGCGCGTTAGCCTTCGCCTGTTGATGAGGCCGAAGGCAGTGGGAGGCTTAGGCTTCCCGAATTTCAAGCTTTACTATTACGCCGCACATTTGGCCAGAGTTATAGATTGGCATTGTCACTCTGAAAATAAAGACTGGGTAGCTTTAGAAGAGGCAGTTTCCCATACCCCTTTAAAATTCTCCCCGTGGATACCCTGGGCTAAATGCCCCCCAGAATTGTTACAACACCCTCTTATCAGGGCAACTTTACAAGTCTTTCACAAAACCACTGCAGAGTATCAAATTGCTACTTCACCGGGACCCTTGACCCCCTTGTTGAACAACCCGGATTTCCCTCCGGGATTGGACACAAGTACATTCGCCTGGAGGGGTAAGTTACCCCTTCTGGCTCTACATCTGACACAGTCTGGACAGTTTCTTTCTCAGGTTGACTTGCTGAGTGGCCCCGAACCCCGGGTGCTCCCCTTTTGGAATTATAGACAGGCACGTCACTATGTAATGGCACCCTTGAGACGGAAGGAGATGTTGAGAGACCCTACCCCTTTTGAAACTCTTTGCTTGGAGGGCAGGCCGGTGGAGAGGACGACATCGCTTATGTGCACATGTCTCCAGCAGCACGGGCGTACGGAGCCGATACATTTCAGGGATCAATGGGAAGTGTCACTCCAGACTCGCTTTACAGATCTGCAGTGGCAAAACGCGTGTATTTTGGCACACAAGTGCTCTATTAGCACTAGGCTACAGGAAAACTCTTATAAACTATTGTCACAATGGTATGCCACTCCAGAGAAAGTAAAGAGATGGTACCCTGCTTCCACGGACCTCTGTTGGAGGTGTGGTGAGGCCAAAGGAGACATGCTGCACATATGGTGGAATTGCCCCCGGATTTCAGAATTCTGGGGCAAAATTTGTGATCTGATTTTACACATTACGAACACGACCCTACCTCTGACACCGGCTTGTTGCCTGCTTCATATCTCTGATTGGCCTCTTGGCAGATACAAAAGATCCTTAACAAAGCACCTCCTTATTGCCGCTAAGTCCCTGATTCCTAGGTATTGGAAGTCGACCTCAACCCAATCAGTTGGAGAATGGCTGAGGGAAGTTAACCGAATATTCGCAATGGAAGAGACGCTGGCTATAGCTAATGAATCCTCTGAAAGATTTCATAATACCTGGTCCCCATGGGTTCAGTTCAAATATTCAGACTCATTTGATAGCTTGTCCACGGGTTGAAGGGTTCCCCGATCTTAGTGGATCGTCTAATTAGGTTTCTGCCGGCCTATTTCGGAAGGCGCTGTTGTGGACTTCTCTGTGAAGGTTGCCTTGAACCGCAGTCTTGCTCCTTGTCTACTTATTTCTATTTCTTTTCTATTTTTTCTCTTCTACCCTTCTTTTTACCCTCCTTTTGTTCCCCCATACCCCCCCCCCCCCTCCCCCTTGTTAAACATGTACCCTACAGATAAGTTGTGCTATTTGTTCTCAGGATATTGTACTGCTTAAGTAGGTGCTGTTACATTGGTCTTTCTGGTACTCTTTTTTTTCACGAAGGTTGGTACAGTCGATCCGGACCCTGAGTCCGTGATTACATCATAGTTACCGGAAGACATTTATAATTATAATTATAATTATAAGTATAATTGTTATGCACTATTTGTTACTGACATTGCATAATGTGATTTCTTCAGCTTGTTATGTGACTTAACATGAATAAAAAAAATGTATTGGGAAAAAAATGTATTGTATAGAAGTGCAGGTGCTTCCATACCAGTCAATAATTCCAGTGGTATTGTGTAGTCCTGTTGTCAATGAGAAATCCTAGCATTCTTTCATGCATGAAAGGCTCTCTGTCCCCCCAGTATCTTGTTTACAAAACCAGTGTCTGATGTGCCCCTTTTCCACCCAGCTACCAGCCTTGTACATTCCCCCTTGTAGTCCTTTGATATCAAGCGTGATATAACTACATTGATGCTTACGCCAGTGGGCGGACTCGGGAGTCTCAGATTGCCTGGTCTAATCCACTCACTGTGCTTCATATTTACACTTCTGGGCCCGTGTCACGTCACATTTGGCTACCCATCACATTTTGCTACGGAAGTGACGTTCCACTGAGATATTACGCGTTGGGCATGCGTAAGTTACCCATATGCATTCCAAAAGTTTCTCCGACAATACGGAGCAGTGAAACCATTAGATAATGTCACAGTAGTGACCTTACAGACAAGCTCTTCTTCTGTATAATTATTTATTGTAAGACACTACTTTTCAACAGGGCCCCTCCCAGGCTCACTTTGCTTGCCATGCTTCGGACACAGCCTTGCTTCGCTCTGCGTAATTATATTCTAACTCTATGTCCACTTGGATGGTGGGGCTTGAACCTGGACTTAGGGGTGGAGCCAGATAATAACTGCGCAAGCACAGTTCAGCGTCAGTTCTGTCACACTATCTGACGGTTTTAGTGTGCTGTTTTGTCGTAAAAATGTTGGAACGCATATGGCGGCGTCACTCATGCGCACACCAGTGGCAAGCCAAATGTGATGGGTTGCCATGTGTGACAATACACCAGGAGACTCCTGGTTTGTCCCACCTCCCATGACAGGACAGTGGTCCGTGTCCTATTTATAGAACAATACCGATCTGCTGCACATACACCCAAAGTCCTGCCAACTAAAGACTCTAAAACCCAGGGCACGATGGGATTTGTAGTCTTAATGAGCGGCAATGAACACTAACAGGAAGTGATGCTGCCACTGCTGTAATCCCACCCCCACAGCCTCAAAAAGCTGGGCAAAAAAATAAATCACTTTATTTATTTATGTTTTTTTTTTTTTTTTGTGATGTTTTTTGCACAAACTTTACATTTACTTTGAAAATGAAGTTACCAATTATGTTTACCTATGCAAGCATGGCTATTGTACGGACTTTAACCCTATCCCAGAGTGGTTCTTTTAAGACTTGACATGTTTATCTATTTACTCAACGCAACATCATGCACTAAAATTCATTGTATCATATTTTCCAAATAAATTGCATTTTTTAAGCAGTTGTGCATAAAAATTACAACTATCATCTTTATTCTACATGTTCTCTGCTTTCAGAAAATATAATGTTTAAGTAATATGGCCAAAAATTAAGAGTTTTGCAGGTTTGAAAAAATTTGAGTTAGATGCAAATTACATAATGAGTTCCTCTGGCACGTCTATATAATTAAAATGTTATGTACACAGCCCTGACCTGCCCCAGTTCTACTGTAAATGCAAATAATGTGGGGCCCCATATAACTGTATAACTGTTTGGGTTAACATTTTTTAACTGACCTTAACATAAAAGAGGTTTTAAATGGTATATGGTGGTGGAAAATAAGGTTCTCATACCCGTAAGCACCTCTTTATCCCCTGAAGGTGGTTAGGGACCTTCTGTAGCTCTGTGATACACTATTTAACGTCAGGGTGAAATCGGCCCTTTTTGTGCGACTTTAGGAAGTGAGTTTAATGTAGGATGAATAAACAGAGGAAATAGGACCCATGATACCCATAAAGACCAAAAATGTAGAATGGCACTTTGTACAAGTTATGCCGTGTACACACGAGCGAAATGTCCGACAGAAAAAGTCAGACGGAAGCTTTTCATCGTATATTCCGATCGTGTGAATGTCTCATCTGACTTATTTATTTTTAATTCTTACGGACCTAGAAATAGAACATGGTTTAAATATTTCTGACAGAACCAATTCCTATCGGGAAAAACTTTGTCTGTATGCTGTTCCGACGGTCCAAAAACGATGCATGCTCTGAAGCAAGTACGAGACGGAGGCTATTGGCTACTGGCTATTGAACTTCCTTTTTCCCAGTCGTACGTGTTGTACGTCACCGCGTTCTTGACGATTGGACTTTGGTGTGATTGTGTGTACACAAGACAGCAAGTCTTCACTCTTATTGGCGCTACAATCCAGGTAATTGCCTTCATGTTCCACTTTCCTTACATGTGGTTTGGGGCTTACATAACCTTTAAAAACAGACAGAAGTTCTAACCTCCAAAAAAATTAATAAAAATAAATTAAAAGGTTTTGGTTGAAAGTAATTTTAATATTTGACATTTTTTTCATTTATGTTAATGTTGTACATGATATTTTGAGGATTTTTTGTTTGATTTCAGTGAGTTTTTGTCTTTATTCATATAGCCTATTTGATAATAAAGTTTAATTTAAAAAAGTGTAGCGGCCATAACCCTTTGTAGGGTGGCCTTGACTTATTGGGCTTACCGGTTACCTCCGCTTGGCTTGTTCTTCCACGTCTAGGGGTTCCCAGGGTTGATACCCAACAACTTGGACGCTGACACCAATAAAGTCCTTTTGAAAGGTTTTATTTTGCAGGGGTAACATCCAACAATACAGTCTCGTATCCGAACAGAGGGCAAGGGTGAAGAACTCAGGCACCTTGAACTGCAGACATAACAAGGTCTCTAGTATCACCCAGAGAGTAGCCACTCGCAGCTGGGCACTCCAAGGCTGAACAGATCCCTAGCCAGAGATCGTGGCAATCAGCACATAAATATAAATAAATCACTTTATTTATTTATGTTTTTTTTTTTTTTTGTGATGTTTTTTGCACAAACTTTACGGGTTGTTCGACATCTCGCAACATGCTTCTATGGGTTACCCCCAATAGACCCGCCTGGTCTGGGGTAAGGATCCATCTGTTCCCGAGTCTCGGAACCGGCTTGTCCAAGGAGCAGTAACTGAGGGAGGATTCAAGGTGTCCGGGTGTGCTCTCGGCTTGGAGGGGCACCACAGCACATGAAAGTGACCGGGGGAGGACTCTTCGGGAAAGAGGGCCGATAAGTGGCATCCTGAGAAGTGCCTGGTTACTGAGTTGGGAAGGACATTGACGAATCCACGTTTTCCAATACTACCAAGGAAACAGAGAATGCTCCAGGTACTGAGGAAAAAGGTTCCTGTTCACTTTCAGTTCCAACTTGTCCACGTTCAGAGAATTTTACAAGTTCTGAAACCTTTGGAATTTCAATTTGTATGCAATCAGGCAGGCTCTTCCACTACATGGTTTTGGTAAATCTGAAGACAAAAATCAGCAGAAAATCTGATAGTGTGTATGGGGCTTTAATCATTCCATTCCTAGTAATTTACATCAGCCTAAGGCCTCTTTCACACGGACGATCTGTTCAGATCTGCCTATCAGTTTTTTTAGGCGGACCAGAACGGACACTCCATATAGGTCTATGGAGCGACGGATGTCAGCGGTGACATGTCCGCTGACATCCGACCCGCTCCAATCCGAAAAAGGGTGACGGAGGAAAAACCTACTTTTCCATCCGTCTGAGGATCTGATCGGGTGACGACAGACTCTGCGGTCCGTCGTCATCCGATCCCCCATAGGGGAGAGCGGCGCTCTGACAGGTCCGTCCCTGCACAGTGTGCAGAGACAGACCTGTCATCTTCCTGCTCAGTGGGGATCGACGGAGCGATCACCTCTGAGCAAGCGGATGTCCACGGGGCAGATCATCACGGTTCCATCCCATGTGAAAGAGCCCTTAAACTGACCATAGATGGTTCGAATCACAGCCAGTTCAGCAGGGACCAGCTGAGATTTAATCCATGTATAGCAATATTGGAGCTGCCATTACCTACTTGGTTTTGAGGTGTAAGCACTTGGACTGGCTACTTTATTTTTAATTCACTACCTTGGTCATGACATTAGAATGCAATTAGTGAAGCATCAGGATACCTAATATGCCTATGCTTGTTACAAGTCTGATTCACCAAGTAGTGAAGAAAGGATGGATATGACAGCCCTGCACCATCAAAAACAGATCCACAGTGGCATATCTCTTTTCTATCCAGATTTAAACCAGTAAGAAAGTGACTTTTACTTCAACTTCAATGTACTGTGATCACCACATTTATGGGGAATCTGTTTTTGCAATCATCAGTCCCTCCCAGGGAAAACAATCAGGTATTGTGTTGGAGCACACACCCAGCACACCTCCTTGCACATTGTGTGTGTGTGTGCTGCCTAGCTAGACCCACAGCTATTTATCCCTTGGCATGGTGCACTGCCTCCTCTGCTTGCAGCTTGTTACAGCCTAGTTTCAATGGAAATATCCAACCTGAGCTTGCAGTGTGTTTAGGAAAAAAACCCGGATTCAATGACGCTTATGAGAATTCAGTTATAAGGTTTTATTTAGAAAAAAATGTGCTGAATCCTAAAAAAACAGCGGAGGGATCTCTGTGTCCCAGGATGTATGAAAGAGAAAATAGGATTTTTTTCGTCATACTTACCTGTAAAATCCTCCCTCCGGATGGGCGTCATATGATGTCCTCGCTTTCCGGCATTGTCGGCGGCGCACGCTCGCTGCATCGCTGGGGACCCGATGTGCGTGCCCAGCGGCCGCGATGTCCGCCGGGCACCCGCGATTGCTCAACACACAGCTCCACGTCCTGTCAGGGAAGAGGTGAACTGATTGTATGTTCCTTGTACGGAGGAACACAGATCGGTCTCCTCCCCTCATTAGTCCCCCCCCCCACAGTTAGAATCACACTCTAGGACACGCATTTAATCCCTACAGCGCCCACTAGTGTTAACCCCTTCCCTGCCAGTCACATTTATACAGTAACCAGTGCATTTTTTATAGCACCGATCACTTTATAAATGTGAATGGTCCCAAAATAGAGTCAAAAGTGTTTGATCTGTCTTCCGCAATGTCACAGTCACGATAAAAATCGCAGATAGCTGCCATTAGTAGTAAAAAATAAATAAATAAATAGCCTTGAGGGGAGGGAGACACCGTGCCAAGCAATAGCCATCAGACCTTACACGGCGGCCCGCAGTACACTGCGGCCGAAAGCCGAAGCCTCGGCTGCTCGAACAATCACTTGATAAAATTTGGTGAATGTATGCACTGAAGAGTATGAAGAGTATGAAGAGTATGCACACATAGATCCCTCCCCTGTTTTTCGAGGATTCAGAGCTTGCTACAAAACTGACGTACTTCCTGTATGGGAGGGGTTATATAGGGGATCACTTCCTGTCTAAGACTTTGTCTACTAGTGTCCATTCACCTAGAGATGGCATATAACGCAGTAGGTAATGAATATTAGCCTAACTGTGTCTCAGAATGTACACAAAGAAAAGGATTTTACAGGTAAGTATGATGAAAAAAAATCCTAGTTTTGTATAGTTAGCAGAACTTTTATCCCTTCCCCGAGTTTTTATTTATTTATTTTTTGCCGGTGTACCATTTGAGTAAATTTCCCTTCCCTTCTCCTCCTGTCCAAGAGATGCCCTTGCCACCTCTTTTAGGAGCAACACTAAAATTGGGATTTACCCTTTATTTTTACTGGTGGCCATTGTCAATAGAAATTTCTTAATGACAATGGCCAGAAGTACAAATAGAGGGGTAAATCTTCCTAATGGAGACACCGACTGCAATAAAAACTTGACAGAGGATTTGACCCAGCCATTCTCAACCAGGGTTCTTCCACTGGTTGCTAGGGGCTGTGTGAGCAGTGGTGATGTCCCATTTGATGGTGCCTGCATAGGTCAAGGGTCAAAGCCACTTGGCAGAGCCACCTGCATGATACCAATGAATTTTTTAGCTGTCTGTAAAAGTGGTATTCTGATCACAACCATAAACTCGCCACCAATATAAGGAGCATTTTTCACCCCACTCCCCAACAATGAAATGATTTTCAGAACAGTTCTCTGAAACTTGGAAAATTATTGCAGGTTTGGCTCTGGAGTTAAACAGTTGAGAGAGGCTGGTATAAGGGCGGTACAATGTTGTAGTGGCTAACACTCTCTCCTAGCAGTAAAAAGGATCGCTGGTTTGAATCCCAACCACGACACTCCCTGCCTGGAGTTTGCTTGTTCACCCTGTGCCTGTGTGGGTTTCCTCCGGGTACTCCGGTTTCCTCCAACATTCCAAAGACATGCTGGTATGTTAATTGGCTTCTGTCCAAAATTGGCCCTAGTATATGAATGGGGACCTTGGATTGTGGGCTCCTTGAGGGTAGGGACAGATGTAAGTGTGCAATGTACAATGTATAGCAATAGGGACAATTTTAGACACTCACTCAGGTTGAACTGGATGGACTGGTGTCTTTATTCAACCTTACTAACTATGTAACTATGTAACTATGTAACCCCTCCCTACCCTATCCAACGCTATAAACGGTTTTGCCTAGAGATACACCCCAAACCAAGTTAGAGAAAAAAAACAAGTGCTAATTGCATTACTTTTAGGACCCATTCACTTCCTTGCAGTGGTTTAACTTGTGTTATGTTCCATGTTAACATGCGTTGCGATAAGGTAGCTCTTTTACAATGGGCTTGCCAATGCATGATAACATGCTTAAAAAGTGGTCTGACACACCCTTGCCATATCATTAAAGTACTCCATTCAACAGTGAGCTGAGGTTTGCAGATTGCATTATATGGAACTAAAGTCTACATTTAATTTGCCATGGTAGTTCTTACTTTTGTACGTTGCATGCATAGCACAGTGTAAACATATGGGTAATTTTTGTCATCTGTATGTCAAGAATGTGGCTGTAGGTTGATATAATGTACCCCTATCTTGCAAATCTGTCAGATCATCACAGGCCACCCAATGGCCTAGGAAAGAAGATGCCTAGACCTAGTAGACACCACTATTGCAGCGATCTCCAATAGCTTCTGTCTCTTGGGCCAAGCAGCTGTGTTCTGAACACAGGTCAGCTGCTTTGCAAGGGCGTCAGTCAAAGAGTGCTTTGCATTTGCTTGGTGAATGCAAAGTATTCTCGGCTTGGATGAGGTGGAGAACAGAACATCCCCAGTCCCACCTTTCCATCTTGTCCAGTCAGAAGACTCACTGAAAAAATGGACACTAATCTTTTTTGCTCGGGCTGAGCAGCCAATCCTTTTTATGTTCGGAATGCAGTAGGGTCGCCACTCGGCTTAGTCCCAGAAGCTAATGGAGCTCAGTAGAGTAGCAGTGTCTTCTACACTGATTTTCAGTTTTTAAAGGTACCGGACAGGTATGGGATATGCAGTTACATTGATCCAAGCTGGACCAGTGCAACTAACTAAATATGTATACCAAAGCCATACATGGAATTCAGAAGTGTGTGTGTAAACCCAAGCAATGAATGAATGAAGTGTTCTCCTTTTTGGTCTTTTTAGTATGTAGTTAGGCTCGGTTCACACAGGGGCGACTTGTCTAGGCGACTTCGCCGCCTGACAAGTCGCTCCCCGTTCTGTACTACGGAACCGTTCTAATAGGAGCGACTCGAGTCGCTCCGACTTAGAAAAAAGGTTCCTGTACTACTTTTGCGGCGACTTCGGGCGACTTGCATTGACTTCTATACAGAAGTCGTTTTTCAAGTCGCCGCTGAGGTCGCGGCGCTGCAAGTCGTGCCGCATACTGTGTGAACCGAGCCTTAGGCTTTTGTTTGCACTTAACAGATATAACAAAACACTTATTGTGTCAAAAATTCAGAGCCGTCATGTGACCGTTCCACACTTCCCATGTTATCTCATAAAGCCCTCCTAGTTTTTATCTTGGATTACAGAATGGCTAGCTTTTATATTGTAGCAGGAGCTTAACAAAATTAACAATTAAAGTGGAGCTTCAGTCATTTAATAATTATTATAATAAGTTTTTATAAAAAGTGTAAGTGCTGACTTTTATTAAACACACTCACCTGTCCCAGGGTACAGCGATGTGGTCACCCAAACCACCTCTTCACCCCCTCTCCTCTCCCTGGATCCATCATTTCAACTGGGTGCCTGGCTGTGACAGCTTGTGGCTTTACAGCTGGGTCTGCACTGCGCCTGCTCAATTGTCCAGCAGTCTAGAACACTGCAGGGAGGAGGAGAGGAGAACGGCAATCCAAGATGGGAGTGGGTACCTGTTAAAACCAGGTGCCCGCTCACCCCCCCCCCCAACAAAAATACATGTTAAATGTGGCAGACGAGGAGGGTGGAGACGTATTTTAAGCATAACTTCCCCCTTTAGGTGGAGCTCTGCTTTAAAGCGGAGTTCCACCCATTTAAAAGTCAGCAGCTACAAAAAGTGTAGCTGCTGACTTTTAATCATCAGACACTCACCTGTCCCACGGTCCAGCGATGCGGGTGCAGGAAGCCTCTCTTCTCTCCCTCTCACTGGTATTCTAACTGTGGGCGCCCAGCTGTGGCTTCGCACTGCGCATGCGCGAGTCATGCTGTGAATGGCCGGGCAATCTTCTGGGACCTGTGACGTGTCCCAGAAGATTGCAGGGAGGGAGGGGGGAGAGGTGATCTTCCTTCCGGGGGGGGGGGGAAGTGGGAGCTGGGTGCCTGTAAAAACGGGGTACCCACCCCCCGAAAAAAAATTACATGTCAAATGTGGCATGTCAGGGGGTCAACAGCACTTCCATTTTTGGGTGGGACTCAGCTTTAAGTACCAAAAGTGTTCATGTTTGGTGTTTCATGAGTTAATGAAGTAGTGCTATGGTGTGCCTCCCCCTGCATGTGTCACTTCCTGTCTGCGGAGGGATAAATACAGGAGCAGTTTGCGGCCTTGTGCTCCTTTCTGGTCAGAGGTTGTGCTAACAGTGGAGTCCCATAGCAGGACCCAGCCATGTGTCCCAAGGACTGGGCCTTCTTTACAATACTTTTTTTGGTGACAACTCTGAACTGGTCTGGTTAGAGCACCACAACACTTAGACAGCAAGGAATGTTGCATCGTTGTGTGTATTATACTGTTGCAATACTCTAGGAAACTGCTTGTAAAAGATGCTGATTTAGTGACATCTGGCCTGGTCCTTTTAAAAGGGAATGTGAATCCACAGTGAATGTTCTTTTGAGGGAACAAGGTATATAACTTCAGTTTAACCTTTTCGCTGGTGGAATGAGTTAAGTTGTGGGAAGAAGAAGACAGCTCAGGCATAGGAGCGGTGGTGGCCGGGAGACAGAGGTCCGGTGGGTGGATAGTCTGGCACTTGCTGCGCCCCTCCCAATGGTTGGGTTCACTGCGGGAACAAAATAAGTCCTAGGGACTTGACTTGGAACCACAATGTGTGCAGAGCTGCAGTAGGTGCAATGGCTCCCCGCCCAGCCTCTGGGATGAAGGTGGCGAGGTGTGAAATGTGTTAGAGCTGGTGAACAGACTGCGCTCTATGCTGTCCATCTCAAAATGACTCTGTAGTCTGGGCTGGGTCACTGGCAGGTGAAAATACATTTGTCGGGCCCCAAGGTTCAATAGGGCTGCTGGTTTTGAAGGGGCGCTACCTACATGCTAACATGACAGTAAAATCTGCACATGCCCCTATATCCTTGTACTGGGTTTTCTCTTGGTGAGGTTTTAAATATCACAGCAGCAGGGGTGGACTGACAATTTATGGGGCCCCCGGGCAATAGGAGATTATGGGGCCACACAGTATACACACACACAAACACACACACAGTATGCAATCACACAGTATACACAGACATGTTTCTATTGGCTGAGAAGGTACTGGAGAGGTGGGACAGCTATAATCTCTGGATTTCTAGACCAAAAGGATGTCGGTAAGGGACATTTGAACACACATTTTTACATACTGTCCCTGGTTTTACTGAGGCTGGCAACCCTGATGGGGCCCCCCAGTGGCCCAGGGCCCTCGGGCAGTGCCCGAGTGGCCCAATGGTCAGTCTGCCCCTGCACAGCAGCCTTTCTCAGTTTTACTCTAGAGGAACTCTTAAGGTTATCTTTTTAAGTCTTGGAGAACCCCTGCTTAAACTAAATCATTGTTGGTCAGTGGGAAAAAGGCACCTTACGCTGGTGGCGATCAGTCGTCATCTTTATAGGCAGCTAAAGGGGTCATTTGAATCATAGAACTTGATCTTTCAATGGAAACAGTCCTGGAAATACGCAGGTACCATCAAATGGAAGGTGAGTTAGCCACAGCCAAAGAAACTCCTAGTAACCTCTGGAAGAATCTAATGCCGTGTACACGCGAACGGAATGTCCGGCAGAAAAAGTCAGACAGGAGCTTTTCATCGTATATTCTGATTGTGTGTATGCCCCATGGGACTTTTTACGTTGAAAATTCTTACGGACCTAGATTCTGACGCTCGTCTGTATGCTGTTCCGACGGACCAAAAACAAACCATGCTCTGAAGCAAGTACGAGACGGACGCTATTGGCTACTGGGTATTAAACCTCCTTTTTCTAGTCCTGTTGTACGTGATGTACGTCACAGCGTTCTTGACGATAGGACTTTGGTGTGATTATGTGTATGCATGACAGTTTCAGCTGAATTCCGTCTGAACTCCGTCGGAAGAACCTTCAGAGTTTATTCCGATGGGGAAAACGGTCATGTATACAGGGCATACGTTTCCACAGAACCCTGGTTGATAATGTCTGTCTGATCCTACAGTATATGATACCCAGAACACAAGGCTCTAGATTTGTTCCAATTGATTTGTGACATCTCACACATGTACAATACTAATACAAACTATTGTAGCACTTACCCCCCGAAGGAGCATCTGATTTTAATGGGCTTACCGCTACCTTCTTCACCTCGTATGTGTCTAGTGGTTTCCTGAGGTAGATGGCCCAAAAACTGCAGAGACTGACGACAGATCCAGAATTTTTATCTTCAACAGTAATCAACAAACAGTATAGGATCAGAGGTTTTAGGTGAAAAGTCCAGGTACTCTTATTGTCAAAATCAGTATGAAAAGGAATCTCTAATGCCGCTTACACACGACCGGACTTTACGAGGGACTAGGTCCGACTGTCTTTCCGGCGGACTTTCGGCGGAGTTCCGACGGACTTTCCGAATGAACGGACTTGGCCACACACAATCACACCAAAGTCCGACGGCTTCGAATGTGATGACGTACGACCAGACTAGAATAAGGAAGTTCATAGCCAGTAGCCAATAGCTGCCCTAGCGTCGTTTTTTGTCCGTCGGACCAGCATACACACAAACGGATTTCTCGGTCCGGTGGAGTTCCGGTGGAAAAATTTAAAACATGTTCTATTTCTAAAGTCCGCCGGATTTATGGCAAGCAAAGGTCCGATGGAGCCCACACAAGATCGAATTGTCCGACGGACTTGCTCTGTCGGACCTTTGCTGTCAAAAAGTAATCAAACCCAAACCAAACTGCGGTTTAAGGGTAACATTAAATTTCAAAAAACACATAGCGCGTGCTCTCTTTAGGAGGCGGCGCTACACTATCACACTACCAATGTGGAAGGTCCACCCACAAACATTTTACAAAAGTTTTCCATTCAACAATAACAGTTTCTTTCTACTTTGTTAAAAAAAAGGTTAATTTTTTCCAGTGCGCCAGTTAAAACTTAGTTGTGGAAACTATCTATCTAGGTTTTTTTTTTTGCTATCACTGTTATGATGTCTTATAATCAAGCCTTGCAAAATCAGACTTGAGAAATCCGCCTAGAATATTGCCAGACTGAACATGCATCTTACATTTTCACATATTTGCATCACAGGAAATACACATATTCCACCTCCTGTCTTGCTTTCATGCATCTGTGTTGTGGTTCACTGAGCATCATTTGAATAATTATTGTGCCAAAAAAAAGTTGCAGTCCAATAATTTTCTGAATCCTATTTAATGGGCAGCTTTTCATCTGAACAATTAGGGCTCATGCATGATACTGGATGTTATAAAAATGCCAGTAGCATTAGCTGTAAAATGAGTTTGCAGCGTTTTTCAGCTTTTTTTATTTATTTTTATTTTTATAGGAAAAATTATACTCTCACAAAAGCTTATGGCTCAAAAATGCTGTTGAATGCCAAATAGCCACGTTTTTCAGCGTTTATCAGAGTTGGAGCATTTTTACAAAGTCCTCGTGCATACTGGATGTTTTTACAGCTGTTGTGTTTGGCTTCAGGTGCTTTTTTTGCAACCAGCAAACTCCCCAGCATGTTATCCTATGGGCCCATGCACACATAGGCTTTTATAAGTGTATTTATGTCAGGGGTGGTTTCTGGCAGGACCCCCCAGAACTAGAGGTGTTTTTCAGCTGTAAAAATGCTCTAACTGAAAAACGCAACTCTGTCTACTTGTTGTTTTTGAGCCATAAGCTTTTGTAGGAGTATAGTTTTGCTAAAAAACGTAAAACTCATTCTACAGCTATAGGTTACGCCACTAGTGTTTTTTTTTTTTATATAATGTCCAGTGTGCATGAGGCCTTAAGGCATTTACGCTCCCTCTTAATCCACTATGTCCAAAGTGTCCTGTTTTAGTGGGATCTATCTCTGATGTATACTATGGGATTGCCAAGTTTTGGTTGTCAGCTTTACCCACAAATACAATCCAGTGGATTTCTGAGATTAATTGAAACGATCGTAAAGTCTTTTTTTTTTTTTTCCTTTCTTAAAAATAACAAACATGTTATACTTACCTGCTCTTTGCAGTGGTTTTGAACAGAGCAGCCCAGATCCTCCTCTTCTCAGGCCCCCCATCGAGGCTCTTGTAAAAGTAGCAGTGACATCGTCATTGTGCAGAGAGCTGAGTGGAAGGTACCCAACAGGTCTACCCACTAAAGGCTGCCTGCAGAAAACTACAGGAGGGGTGAAGACAATACCAGTCACCATACACAAGGAGCAAGAGCAGCAGTGACCAGTTCTTATTACAGGAAGCTCCTGCACAGAGGGAAAGAATCACACTGGATTACTGTACAGATCTGGAAAAAAAATACACAAAGCAATGAAGATTCAAGTAACAATACACATGACTTTCTTGGACAATATTTGCTTATCCTGGAGTTTAAATGGTTACATAACTCAATAATAGTAATTATTATGGTGACATGGGCTCACAGAGACACAGATTGTAAATTACAGTTGGTCTTCACAATAGCTCCTGATGGTGGAGATGGCCCGGAACCCTGGTGGTCCCTGGTTTTCCATTCTCCCACTGGCTCTAGATCATGGAGACTGTTGCATAGTTACATAGTAGGTGAGGTTGAGAAAAGACACAAGTCCATCAAGTCCAACCTATGTGTGTGATTATATGTCAGTATTGCATTGTATATCCTTTAATAGTTTCTTGAAACTATCGATGCCCCTCACTGAGACCACCGCCTGTGGAAGGGAATTCCACATCCTTGCCGCTCTTACAATACCCTCTACATAGTTTAAGGTTAAACCTCTTTTCTTCTAATTTTAATGGGTGGCCATGAGTCTTGTTAAACGCTCTTCTGCAAAAAAGTTTTATCCTTATTGTGGGGTCACCAGTACGGTATTTGTTTATTGAAATCATATCCCCTCTCAAGCGTGTCTTCTCCAGAGAGAATAAGTTCAGTGCTCACAACCTTTCCTCATAACTAATATCCTCCAGACCCTTTATTAGCTTTGTTGCCCTTCTTTGTACTTGCTGCATTTCCAGTACATCTTCCTGAGGACTGGTGCCCAGAACTGGACAGTAGACTCCAGGTGCGGCCAGACCAGAGTCTTGTAGAGCGGGAGAATTAACGTTTTCTCTGGAGTTGATCCCCTTTTTAATGCATGCCAATATTCTGTTTGCTTTGTTAGCAGCAGCTTGGCATTGCATGTCATTGCTGAGCCCATCATCACTAGGACCCCCATGTCCTTTTCGATCCTATATTCCCCCAGAGATTCTCCCCCCAGTGTATTTTAAATTTTTCTACATTGAACCTCATTTGCCATGTAGTTGCCCATCCCATTAATTTGTTCAGATCTTTTTGCAAGGTTTCCATATCCTGTGGTGAAGTTATTGCCCTGCTTAGCTTAGGATCGTCCGTAAATACAGAGATTGAACAGTTTACCCCATCCTCCCAGCACAGAACCCTGGGGGACCCCACTACCCACCCCTGACTATTCCGAGTACTCCCCATTTATCACCACCCTCTGAACTCGCCCTTCAAGGGAGGGTTATAAACCCTGTAAGATTTTTTTTCGCCATCTGTTTCCCATTGCAGAAATTCACCTTCACTTCCTGTCCCATAGCCAATCAGAAAGTGAGAGAAAATCCCTGCAAATTAAGGGAATTTCTTGAGGACCCCCAGGTCACCAGAACTAGTATCCCCATTAGAAGATTTCCCCTCTATTACTTTTCTAGGGACAACCCAAAATTTTGGATTTTCCTTCACTTTCAATCTTAATAGTAAACAGTTTTGCCAACCTCCAAAGTAAAATTTATTGGCAGGACGACAAAAATTTACAAACGGCACCAATTTTTTACTGGCAAGAATTATGACATTTACTGACAGCCGCATTTTTTACTGACACTGCAAAAAGTACTTAAAATTACAGTTTTTAGTGCTAAACAGTGCAAATATCAATATTTAAACTATAAACATAAATACATTGCTAATAGCACTAGCTATAAGTTAAACAAAAGTCAAAAAACATATTTCCCCATTTACATAAAAGTCAGGTTAACCTAAGCCAGCCAGTACAGTGTTCCCCCTTACATCAGAGCCTGCAGGATTCCCCCTTAGAGTGAAAGGGAACTCTTATGTAAAGGGGAACGCTGCAGATCATGATCTAAGGGGTAACTCTGATGTAAGGGGGGGCTCTGGTGAGACCACCTTATATCAGAGTCCACTGCATTCCCCTTACATCAGAGTTCCCACTTACATCAGGGTCTGCAGCGTTAACCTTGCACTGTAAGGGGGAATCCTGCAGATTGTGATGTAAAGGGGAATGCCAGGAACTCTAATATTGGGGGGAACTTTTATATCAGTGCCCCCTTACATTATTGTATTCACTCCCCCCTTACATCAGCAACCATCAACCCCTGGCGGCGCTGTCGCTTACCTCCTGTCAGGTGCCCTGTGCAGGGCTCAGTAAGACGGCTCCAGCTTGGCAGCTCTGGTTTTATCCTATAGTCTTCTCTCCACAGCCTACACACATCTGACTTCTCCCGTAATCCCAATCCTGGCGTGACGGTGGACTGAGGCCATGGACATAATACAGGAGGTGGACCGTGGACAGAGGCTGCGGAAATGATACAGGAGGTGGACCATGGACAGAGGCTGTGGACATGATACAGGAGGTGGCCGTACACAGAAGCTGTGGACATGATACAAGAGGTGGACAGAGGCCACGGACATAATATAGGAGGTGGACCGTGGACAGAGGCCATGTACATAATACAGGAAGTGGACCGTGGACAGAGGCTGCGGACATGATACAAGAGGTGGATCGCGGACAGAGGCTGTGGACATGATACAGGAGGTGGACCATGGACAGAGGCTGTGGACATGATACACGAGGTGGCCCATGGACAGAGGCTGTGGACATGATACAGAAGGTGGACAGAGGCTGCGGACATGTTACAGATGAAAAAATATATATAAAAATGTATGCGCTTAGGTATGAGTGTGGCTGCTGCTTCCTCTAAGAGTGAAGTGAAGCCGTGATAATATGTAAAGGTGTAGAGAGGTATATAGTCACTCATATATATAGTCACACGGGAGTTGGGAGTGGGACTCGGGCTTGGCCTGGCCGGGACACTCACTCAGAGAGAGACAGTCAGGCAGCTCGCAAGTGTCTCACCCCCCCCCCCCCCCCCCACTTGACTCCAGTCAGGACTCGGTGCAGCCTTAAGTGAGGAGGAGGTCAGAGGGTCGGTAATGGTGTATACTAGACTGTATATACTATGTATATACTGATCTTGGGCAAAAATGTTTGTGTCTAATCTGCTTGCAATATTGATGTGCAAAATGACAAATTTTTTTCCTTGTTTGACTCCACAGTTTCCTTCAATGCCACAGGAATGGTAGGCTGTGGCCTCCCACTTTGCCACCCATTGGGACTTTCCCAAGTGTGGAGGTGCAATTGATGGGAAACACATCCGCATCATCCCACCCCCCAACTCGGGGTCCTACTATTATAATTACAAGGGGTATAATAGTATTGTGATGTTGGCGGTGGTGTCAGCGACATATGACTTCCTGTATGTGGACGTGGGGAAAAATGGCCGGATGTCAGATGGTGGAGTGTTCCCGCAGACGGAGTTCTACTGGCGTCTCCAGAGTGGCAGTCTGGGCTTGCCACCTCCAGAGGAGAATATGGAAGGACTCCTCTTCGTTTTCGTCATGGATGAGGCGTTTGCTCTGGCAAACCATCTGATGCGGCTTTTCCCGATGAGGACCCTCACCCCGGACCAGAGGATCTTTAATTTCCAGCTGGCCAGAGCCAGAAGAGTAGTGGAGAACACTTTTGGGATAATGGCCAGCCGGTTCCGCCTATTTTTGACTCCAATCCACAAGGCGGAATATATACTCAATCATATTGTGCTTTCGTGCTGCATTCTGCACAATTGTCATGGTTATGCAGCGATCTTCCTGTGTTTGCTTACCTCCCCTCATGTGTTCAGACTAAGAGGCCAGCCACTTCCACCTGGTGGTTTTTATAACCTCTCTTCTAAGCATGGCTCCACCAAAGGCCCTATCAGGGAACCCTATATTAACCTGTGCACTGCAAGCCATCGGTGCTGACCAACCATTGTGTATTCATTGTGTGTTTGGCTTTGTGTTTCCTGCTTGCCGTGTGCTCTTCGTTTGTCTCTGTTACCAACCTTGGCTGTTCTCACTGATTCCTGTCTGCTTGTGACCTTGGCCTTTTGGCATGTCCCTGACCATCCCTGTCTGCCTGTGACCCTGAACCTTTGGCGTGTACTCTGTTTTTCCTGTCTGATAGTTGCCCTGACCTCTGCCTTATCCCCTTACTATTCTTGTTGTTCCAGCCTGCTGCTTCCTTCTCCTGTAGTCTACTGTGAGTGTGAGCTGTGAGACTCTGACTGCAGCGAAGTCCATCCTCACCACTGGAGGCTCTGGTGAACACCTGCTGGCTCTTAGACTCTGCGCCCTGGGGAATCTATGCTCTAGCTCCTACTGGGATCTATGTTAGTGATCCAGTAGATCCTAAATCTCCCTGGGTACAATCTGCAGCAGTCAGTCCTAAGGTCCAATACCTAGCGGTGCACTTCCGACTCCTACGGAGTGCATCTGTCACCTGGTCTCAGGTGACCTGACAACAATTTTTTGAAGGAACACTCAGCAAACTATGTGGCCTCAGTTGGGCTTGATGCAGACTTGCCTGAAAATGCCAACCTGACGGCCCTTGAAGTTGGCCGTCCTGGCTCCCCCCCATCCCCCCCAAAGAGCCCACGAGGTCAGAACAAGATATGTGGAGTACTTTGTGGGTAGGGGGGCCATTAATATGCCAGACAATGTTTGAGAGCCAATCTCAACAATTTTTTGAAGGAACACTCAGCAAACTATGTGGCCTCAGTTGGGCTTGATGCAGACTTGCCTGAAAATGCCAACCTGACGGCCCTTGAAGTTGGCCGTCCTGGCTTCCCCCCCCCCCCCCCCCCAAAGAGCCCACGAGGTCAGAACAAGATATGTGGAGTACTTTGTGGGTAGGGGGGCCATTAATATGTCAGACAATGTCTGAGAGGCATTTTTTTAATACATTTTTCTTTCAAACTGCAATAATCTTTGTTTTCACTTACTGCTTGGCTTTGTTTTATGTGTCTCCTAGGTTTTTTTTGTGTTTTTTGGGCCTTTTTCTACAACAGTGCAAACCAAATTTCTGTGCGAGATGAGGTGACAGTCTCTTCTTCAGATAATCTTATTATGTTATGGGTCTGCTACACACACACACCTTGTTTTTGTTGTTAATGTATGTAGTGCATTACTGACAAAAATATTGCTCATTTTTAGCACCATGGCAGAAATATGTGGGGTCATGAAAATGGCGTGATTGGGGAAATTTAAAATGCACTGTGGGTGTTATTTACTAAAGGCAAATCCACTATGCACTACAAGTGTACTGCAAAAGTGCACCTGAAACTGCACTTGGAGTGCAAAGTGGATTTTCCTTTAGTAAATACCACCCATTGCCACAGAAAACAACAACTTTACTACAAATTCTGCTTTTGCGCATTGAAAAAGGAAGCCACACATTGTTGAAAATTTAACTTTTTACTAAAAGCACATTCACATGTGCGTTTAGAAAAGGGTTTTACAGCAAACCAAGATATTTGGTGTATATAAAACATTATTTTTGGTAACATTTATCTAACTTAGCGTTTTTGTGTAAACAGGCATGTATCAAAGCATAACATACAGAACACAGGAACTTACAAATTTCAACTTTGAAAAGTGAAGACAATATCAGACATGAGTATGTACAAACTGTGTTGATATTGCCAAATTTGGAAGATGCACACAAATTGTGAATCAAAAAGTGGCCATTTTCCTCCTGATCACATGCATAATGTCAACATGATGTCAGTCATGGGTTATCAATGTACGTGTTTTGGGGGTGCAACCCCTTCATCTCAGCCACTTTAGTAGCAAGGAAGGGGTTGCACCCACAAAACGCGTACATTGATCCCTCATGATGGGAGATAGCACATGTTGACACACTGTGTGCATCTTCCAAATTTGGCTTTTCTAAAAATATAAAAGTGTTTTGGAAAAATTAAAATGGATGCTAGCTAGTTTTGAGTGTTTCAGATTCTCCCTAAAACATCAATGATATTCTTAATTTTTTTTGAACATCATTGATGTTTTTCTTGATATTATCTAAATCGCAATTGCACCCCATTATCTCCCCAATGAGGATCTGGGCACTTTCACTGGTAAAATGCGATTCTTCTTCCACAACATCCACATCACCTAAAAATAAACCAAAAAAAACACTGTGTATTATAAATATGCAGGCATACATTGATTAGCTTACCTGAACCTGTGGTCTCAGACACTCACCTGTTGTGGTGCCGATTTCGACAATCTCTCCTTCCTCCTCCTCCTCTGCTTCTGGTGTAGGTATTTCCCCTTCTTTGGGAGGTGTGGGGTCCCTGGTGTCCTCAGACATCCCAAGTCTTTTCTCCCCTATGAGAATGTAAAAAAGGAATACTTAGCACACAGATATTTGAGGGCAGAAATAGGAATATGAAACATTGCTTGGAAGTGTCGTACAATTGTGTTTTTTGGCAGAGTTCAAAGGGGAAAACATTATTTTTGACACTTTCTAAAGCTGGAATACTTACCTGTTGTGTGAACAAATGTAGTCAAGTGCAACTTGGCAAAAAATCATCTTTGGAGTCTGCTAACGAACGATGTTTATTACGAACGATTGAACCCATGAACATAAAAGTGGCCATTTTAAACTGTACAACATTAAATCAAAGCACATGGAGCAGTGTGCAAGCAATAATAATATGAACCCACGACAGCTACTTACTTTTTTGAGTACCTTCTGTACTGATCGTGCTCCCTCAGTTTCAGGTCTGACCAGCGTTTCCTCAGTTGATCCATGGATCGTCGTACCCCAAAATTCTTCTGAAGACTCTTCACAACTTTAGTCATGATCTTGGCCTTTCTGACATTTGGGTTTGGGTAAGGTCCATACTTCCCATCATAGTCATTCCTCTTCAATATGTCCACCATCTGCAACATCTCTCCAAAAGACATATTTGAGGCCTTAAATCTCCTCCTCCAGGATCGGGACGTTTCTGGCTCCGGGCTTTCCTCATCCTCCTCCTCGTTAGTGGAATTATCATGCCCTTTCTGTGTCTGCGCCATATGCTCTCTGTTCTATTTGGTAACATTCAATTTGCAACAGTGTGATTGATGACCATAAATCTAAAACTATGTCCCATTTTCATACACAGGAAGATCTCAGCCAGGAGGAGGCTGTGGAAAATGGCAGCCGGGAGGAGGCTGTGGAAAGTGGCAGCCGGGAGGAGGCTGTGGCAAGTGGCCTTCTCCTCCTCGACCTCCTGCCACAACTACAAGAGCAGAGCCACAGCCTGAAAGGAAGCCTGGAGGGAAGTGCCTAAGGAAGACCTGAGAGTGATGGCCTGGGTTCAGTCTGGTCTGACAGAAGATGCAGGCTCTTGTATGACCAAAGCCTGGGGGCATAGATGTCATCTGCTCTTCCTGATCTCTTGGACTTCGGGACCAGACTGTTCTCCCTTTAGATATGTACTCCTCAGGCCACCAATTTAGCATTTAAAAAATAATTGATGTCTGCCCTGGGGGCCAATTTGACCAGTTTCTCTAGTGTTGCCTTCCTGTTTATTTGTTTATGACACCTAAATAAAGGTTTTTTTTTGGTTCAAGAAATACTTGCCTATGTGTTTTACTTCAAAAAGGACAGTTTATTTGTGAGTAGGAAGGTACATTTCAGAAATACAAAGTCAAATTAATAACAAGGGGCACCAACACCAAACAACCTCACCGAGATTAAAAAAGAAAATAATAAAATAAAAAGATAATAATGGTGTTGTGGTAAGTTGACACACAAAACACACCAAAAAAATTACAAAGATGAGCAAAATGTCATAAAAGGAAATCTTGATGAAAAAACCAACCACAAAATTTACAGAAAAAAAAATCTAAAATGATTGGGGAGATCTGACGAATTAAAATATTGTATTCATGAAATCAGGAAAAAGAATAAAGAAATACGTTTTGGAGAAGTGTGTGTGAATATGAGCAGCAAAACAACTTAATTCTTGTAGCATTATAAATAAAAAGAGAATGCGCTGCATTAAACAATTATGCATCGCAAAATTGCAGCGCATTGCAGCGTGACGAATGTGCTATATCGATTACGAACGGTAGTTTTACCTGACCGAGCGCTTCTGTCTCATAATTTATTCTGAGCTTGCATGGTACTTTGTCCGTCAGACTAGGCTACACACGATCGGAATTGACGTACATCAGATCATGTTGTCGGAAAATTTTATATCCAGCTCTCAAACTTTGTTGGTTGGATATTCCGACGGAAAAAGTCAGATGGAGCCCACACACGGTCGGATTATCCAACAACACGATCCGATCGGACATGTTCAGTCGGAATTTCCGACCGTGTGTACAAGGGCTAAGGGTTCGTTCACAAGTGCAGCAAGCACTGCTGCTCCCATGTAAAGCATAGTGTGTTTGACATGCTCTGACGAGGCGAGATGTTGCCTCCTCACCCCCTGATTTTAACCCATGATTGCCATGCAATGCATGCGATTGCTACACGTTAGTATGACAATTAGAGGTTTAAATCGGGTGTGAGGAGGCCACACTGTGTCTGGTGATCTTTGACTTCTCCCAAGTTGTTCATTTCTTTAACCACTTGCCGCAGAATGCAAAAAGCACTAAAAATGCATAGGTGTGAATCAGGCCTAAGTGCCCAATAAGCGAGTGGTTAATAAACATTTCTTCTAAAGTAAAAAAGAGTGTAAGGCTGGGTTCACACTGTGATTCACACTGCACTGCAGTGCAAATCACATCCGATCTCTGTGCGATGCGAGTTCAGCCACACAGATAGTATGGCTGAATTCGCATCGCACCCGCCCCAAACTCGCACAGGACCCTTTTTTTGGTCCGCAGCAGAATCGGATCGCATGGGTTTGCAGATCGCACTGCGATATGCAAACTGATCTGGGGGTGTCATTAACGTTTCACTGACACTCCCAGCAGTCCACATAGAGCAGTGTGAACTGCTGGCGGGAGGCATGCGATGCGGGAACCCGCTGCGGATTCGTGGCGTTCCCGCATCGCTTCAGTGTGAACCCAGCCTCAGGCTCGATTCACATCTATGCATGTTGCTTTTGAGCGTTTTTGCAGTGCTTTTTGTGGTGCTTGCCGTGTTTTTGGACACGCGTTTTTACCGCGATTTTGCCGCGTTTTGCGTTTTTTTTTCTTTTTTTTTACACTGTGGTTGCTTAGCAACCGGATATATACAGTGAAAAAAAACCCCGCAAATCGTGGCAAAATCGCGGCAAAAACGCAGTAAAAACGCAGTACTTGCGTTTTTGATGCAGGCCCATTGACTTCTATTACATGCAAAACCCTGCATTTTGCATGAAAAAAAGTCCCTGACCCTTTCCAAAAACGCAGAGGCACAAAAATGCATTGATGTGAACATGTTCCATAGGAACCCATGTTGAAAATTTTCCTTGCATTTCTGCAAAATGCAAAATGCATCAAAAAACGCGCTAGTGTGAATCGAGCCTTAGGCTGGATTCACACCTATGCATGTTTAGTGCTTTTTGCATTTAGTAGATTTTTACTACAGTTGATTTACCATGCTTTCCTATGGAACATGTTCTGTTGTACTAATAGTAATCTGCAAAAAGCACTAAAAATGCATAGGTGTGAATCCAGCCTAAATCTTGCTGAGCCTGTTTCTTCAACGTCTTGAGGACTCCACTGATGAGTTCTTAGGCTCGATTCACACTAGCGCGTTTTTTGATGCATTTTGCAGAAATGCAAGGAAATTTTTTAACATGGGTTCCTATGGAACATGTTCACATCAATGCATTTTTGTGCCTCTGCGTTTTTGGAAAGGGTCGGGGACTTTTTTTCATGCAAAATGCAGCGTTTTGCATGTAATAGAAGTCAATGTACCTGCATCAAAAACGCAAGCACCGCGTTTTTGCTGCGATTTTGCCTCGATTTGCGTTTTTATTTTTTTTCATTTTTTTCACTGTATATATCTGGTTGCTAAGCAACCACAGTGTAAAAAAAACGCATAACGCGGCAAAATTGCGGTAAAAACGCGTGTCCAAAAACACGGCAAGCACCACAAAAAGCACTGCAAAAACGCTCAAAAGCAACATGCATAGATGTGAATCGAGCCTTAGTCCGGATTCACACATATGCAGTTTTAGTGCTTTTTGCATTTTGCAGATTTGCACTGCAGTCCATTTAACATGGTTTCCTATGGAACACGCTCTGAAATGCAACATACATAGATGTGCTTCGAGCCTTAGGGCTGAGTTCCTAAGTCTGCACACCAGCTGTGACCATTAGGAAGAAATGTAACTAATAAATAAACGAAAGGTGGGATGCCATTGACAGATATTTATAAAGTTCTCACTGGCATCATTCCAAATGTAAATATAACCAAATAGTCCGATAAATAATAAAGGGACTTTAACCACCTTCAGACCGGACCATTTTGCTGGTAAATGACCAGAGGTCTTTTTACAATTTGGCACTGCGCTGCTTTAACTGGTAATTGCGCGGTCATGCAATGTTGTACCCAAACAAAATTTGCGTCCTTTTCTTCCCACAATAGAGCTTTCTTTTGATGGTATTTGATTGCCTCTGCGATTTTTATTTTTTGCGATATAAACGTAAAAAGACCGCAAATTTTGAAAAAAAATTATATTTTCTACTTTTTGTTATTAGAAAAATCCAATAAACTCAATTTTAGTCATACATTTAGGCCAAAATGTATTCAGCCACATGTCTTTGGTAAAAAAAAAGTCAATAATTGTATATTTATTGGTTTGCGCAAAAGTTGTCACATCTACAAACTAAGGTACGTTTTCTGGAATTTACGCAGCTTTTAGTTTACGACTGCCTATCTCATTTCTTGAGGTGCTAAAATGGCAGGGCAGTACAAAACCCCCCCAAATGACCCCATTTTGGAAAGTAGACACCCTAAGGAAATTGATAAGTGGCATGTTGAGCCCATTGAATATTTTATTTTTTTGCCTCAGGCGATTGAATAATGACAAAAAATATTTTTATTTTTTTTTTTACACAAAGTTGTCACTAAATGATATATTGCTCACACATGCTATGGGCATATGTGAAATGACACCCCAAAATAAATTCTGCTGCTTCTCCTGAGTACGGGGATACCACATATGTGGGACTTTTTGGGAGCCTAGCCGCGTACGGGGCCCCGAAAACCAAGCACCGCCTTCAGGCTTTCTAAGGGCGTAAATTTTTGATTTCACTTCTCACTACCTATTACAGTTTTGAAGGCCATAAAATGCCAAGATGGCACAAAACCCCCACAAATGACCCCATTTTAGAAAGTAGACACCCCAAGCTATTTGCTGAGAGGCATTTTGAGTCCATGGAATATTTTATATTTTGCCACAAGTTGCGGGAAAATTACAAACTTTAATTTTTTTTTATTTTTTTTTCACAAAGTTGTCACTAAATGATATATTGCTCACACATGCTATGGGCATATGTGAAATGACACCCCAAAATAAATTCTGCTGCTTCTCCTGAGTACGGGGATACCACATATGTGGGACTTTTTGGGAGCCTAGCCGCGTACGGGGCCCCGAAAACCAAGCACCGCCTTCAGGCTTTCTAAGGGCGTTACAGTTTTGAAGGCCATAAAATGCCAAGATGGCACAAACCCCCCCCAAATGACCCCATTTTGGAAAGTAGACACCCCTAAATTTAGGGGTACACTAGTGAGACTAGGTAATAAATGGCGGGTGCCCTGAAACTATAAAAAAAATAACTAACCAACCAGCGTCACCTGTAACAGTTATATGGTGATCACTGGTGAAAGGGTTAACTAGGGGGCAATCAGGGGGCTTTATGCGGTAGTATATGGGGGTCCCTGGCGCTATAAAAAGCTGCGGCGAACCTAAATACCTACCTGCCTAACTAGCGTCACCTGTGACACTAATACAGTGATCAGAAAAACGATCGCTTATTAGGCTGGGTTCACACTGGAGCGATGTGGGAACGCCACGAATGCGCGGCGGGTTCCCGCATCGCATGCCTCCCGGCGGCAGTTCACACTGCCCTATGCGAACTGCTGGGAGTGTCAGTGAAATGTTAATGACACCCCCAGATCAGTTCGCATATCGCAGTGCGATCTGCAAACTCGGATCCCATGGTGTGAACACCCATGCGATCCGATTCTGCTGCGGACCAAAAAAAGGGTCCCGTGCGAGTTTGCGGCGGGTGCGGCGGGTGCGACACGAATTCAGCCATACTATCTGTATGGCTGAACTCGAATCGCACAGAGATCGGATGTGATTTGCACTGCAGTGCGGTGCGAATCACATCCGTTCTCATAAACCGCTGCAATGTGAACCCAGCCTTAGTGACACTGGCGACGGGGGGTGATCACGGGGTTAAACCTTTATTGGGGGGGGTTAGGGGGGTACCTTAGAACTAAAGGGGGCTAACCCTAACTGCCCTAACAGTTATTACAGTCACAAATGACACCCGCCGGGTGATCAGGGGGTTAAACCTTTATTAGGTAATAAATGGCGGGTGCCCTGAAACTATAAAAAAATAACTAACCAACCAGCGTCACCTGTAACAGTTATATGGTGATCACTGGTGAAAGGGTTAACTAGGGGGAAATCAGGGGGCTTTATGTGGTAGTATATGGGGGTCCCTGGCGCTATAAAAAGCTGCGGCGAACCTAAATACCTACCTGCCTAACTAGCGTCACCTGTGACACTAATACAGCGATCAGAAAAATGATCGCTTATTAGGCTGGGTTCACACTGGAGCGATGCGGGAACGCCACGAATCCGCGGCGGGTTCCCGCATCGCATGCCTCCCGGCGGCAGTTCACACTGCCCTATGCGAACTGCTGGGAGTGTCAGTGAAATGTTAATGACACCCCCAGATCAGTTCGCATATCGCAGTGCGATCTGCAAACTCGGATCGCATGGTGTGAACACCCATGCGATCCGAATTCTGCTGCGGGCCAAAAAAAGGGTCCCGTGCGAATTTGCGGCGGGTGCGGCGGGTGCGACACGAATTCAGCCATACTATCTGTATGGCTGAACTCGAATCGCACAGAGATCGGATGTGATTTGCACTGCAGTGCGGTGCGAATCACATTCGTTCTCATAAACCGCTGCAATGTGAACCCAGCCTTAGTGATACTGGCGAGGGGGGGTGATCACGGGGTTAAACCTTTATTGGGGGGGTTAGGGGGGCACATTAGAACTAAAGGGGGCTAACCCTAACTGCCCTAACAGTTATTACAGTCACAAATGACACCAATGCAAAAAAAAAAAAAAAAGCAATTGGTGTCACTGTGACTGGGGGGGCAGGGGTAATTGGGGGGTGATCGGGGGGTAAAGGGGGGGTGTGAGTGTGCCTGGCATGTTCTACTGTGTAGTGTAGTGCTTGTGCAACTCACCGATGCTCTCTCCTCGGTGCCGGAACGAAAAATACCGACACGGAGGAGAGAATACATCACTTCCTCTCCTGTGTTTACATTACAGGAGAGGAAGTGATGTCACCGGACATTTTCATTCGTCGGGAGCGATCGCGAGGGGGTGGCCATGAATGAATGGCCGTCCCCTCATCCGGGATCGCTCCCGAACGAATATCGACCGCCGCAGGCACCGGGCGGGGGCCCGATCGGGCCCCCGACCCGCGGGCAGGCAAGGACGTACATGTAAGCCCTTATGCCTGCCCGTGCCATTCTGTCGACGTACATCGTCGTGCGGCGGTCGGCAAGTGGTTAAAGTGGATGTAAACCCGATTCATGAAATTTGAGCTGGGCACATATATCTGCAGTGTTTTCTTATCTCTCTTCAAAGCACTAAGTCCTGTGGCTTTCTCCTGCTCCGTTCTTCAGTTATCAGCATGACAAGTTCTCTGTCAACTGTGATAAAACCAGCCTGAAATTTGTGTCAGGGAGGGTGCTATAAATATATTAGCAGAGAGCTGGTCTATTCACAGCACAGTATTTAAAGCTAAAGACAGCAGATATACATGTAAAACTTATGTAGGGAGATTTGTTTCATCTCTGTGTATCATCTGAGGCTGTTCACTTCACTGGATATATGTGAGGGTTTAACTTTAAAGTATGCCTTTGAGAACTAAATTCACACCAATTTATATAAAAACTTCACAAATTGTAGTTTTAATTTACATTTTAAAAGAGAACATTAAGCCGGCGTTCACATTGGGCCGATTTGGCATGCCACATCGGCGGCTGTTGATGGCAATGGCACCGTCCAAATCCGATTCCTAAAAGTAGTTCCTGTACTACTTTGGGCGACTTCAGAGGCGATTTGAATATACATCTGTGCGTGAGCCCGCGCAGATGTCTGTCAAATCGCCCCTCGAGGTCGGACTGCATTGCCAGTTTAAAATCGTGAGAGTTCAGCTAGAGTACAAAACAGAGGGGCCAAACAGAGAGAGTACCAAAACAATTTGTCATTGTCTGAATAAATATCATTTGAATTAGAATGCTATAAGAATCATCTCTTAAATGGTATATAGTAGATATTACAGGAAAAGTTATCACATATATCAGCAGAGGAAGATCTTTTATTGAAATTGCGCCCATCGGCACATGAGACACACCCACATCTAAGTGGCAGTTGGTGGTATATTTTTTTTGGGGGGGGGGGCTGGCTGCAATTCGTGTGTCCGCCGCCAACCCAGTGGGTCTAGTCTCTTGCACACCCCCCCTCCCCCAGGTTGTTCAATCGGTCCTCCCATCTGGATGGGAGGACCTACATGGCTTTACAGTGTTGCAGCTTCCACTGTGTCTCCTCCCTCCTCCTCCTCCTAGATGGCCAATAGGATTGCCAGAGGCTCTAACAAAGGGTGGGCTCGGGGCGCAGAGCATTGTGCCCCGAGCCCACCCAGTAGGAAAATCGGTGTGACAATAGCAAATATTCATTCAGCAACTAGGTGGACTCGGGGCACAATGCTCTGCGCCCGAGCCCACCCTTTTTTAAAGCCTATTAGAGCCTCTGGCTCTAATCACATGCTTCACAAAAAAAAAACTCCCATTGGAATCCATGCGTCCAGCGCTCTGCATGTAGATTAGGGGATCGGACGCATGGATGAGGGGGCGTCACCCCTGCAACCCTAATGGACGAGCTGCCATTGCCACATCTACATAAGCCAAATACAAAACAAAGTATAGAATGAAAGAAGTAGGTTGAAGTATAAGGTCCTCGTTACAAGGACCTATTCATTATATATTACGAAAGAGGAGGGATATAAAATAACAAATATTTTTTGGCTCTATTATTATGCTCTGTGCTGGTATATGTTTTAATGTTCCTTTTTTAAAATGTAAATTAATAACATTTGTAAAGTTTTTAGATAAATTGGTGTGAAATTAGTTCTCAAGGGCATACTTAAAGTCTCCTTATGATTTCTCAGACTATTTCATTATGAAGGGTTCACACTGTCCTGACCAAGTTTTTATTTCTATTTATAGAGGATATAACAGGAAAATCCGGATCACACAAAGGCACACCCAACACTCACAGGTAGACAAGAAAAAAAAGCTGGGAGACCTCACTGTTGGAGAGTCCGAGACATAACAAGCTAGGGGCTTACTTAGCCCACCGGGTTCCACCTATAACTAAACTATCAGAATGGATTGGACTGAATCTTTCGGGCCTGTTCGTGATATGCGTTATATCCCCAACATGTTTGTTGTGCTGCATTCTTCTGCACACCACCACACGTGTACAGGGCACATAGAAAACAATTGTCCATACCGTACATGTGCAGAAAAATGCAGCTCAAATGACATGGTGTGAACAAGCTCTAGAGCCTCGTACACACAATCGGATTTTCAGACAAAACCTCAGACTTTTGTCTGAAGGCGTGGGACTGGATTTTGTCTTGCATACAAATGGCAAGGAATTGTCGGCCAACAAACACGAATGTAGTGACGTACTACGTGGCTTTTCAGCTCTTTAGTACCACCCTTTGGGCTCCTTCTGATAATTTCGTGTTAGTAGAAGTTTGGTGAGTGTTCATTCATGCTTTTCATTAAGTGCTTTTCATTTTGTGCTTTTCAGTGCGTTTCTGAATGGCCATTCGTCAACCAGACATGTTGCGGAATAAATGTTATTTATTATTGGTCGTGGAGTTATTGCTTTGCCCCAAGTCCAAAGTCCAGGAACAGGAGGAGGAGGATTTCTTGGACCAAAAATTGGTTGCTTTATTAATCGTGACCAATTATGTCATAACCTTACCCTTTTAGATTGTAAGCTCTTCTGAGCAGGGCCCTCTTAATCCTCTTGTATTTTATTGTATTGTAACTGTATTGTCTCCCTTTTATATTGTAAAGAGCTGCGTAAATTGCTGGCGCTATATAAATCCTGAATAATAATAATAATGTCATATGCCTTTGCTGCAGGAGCTCCAGGAGAATAATCCAGGTGATTTTCAGAATTATCGACAGATGGCAGACCCCTGCTTTCACGAAACCTTGGTATTGTTGGCCCCTTATATTAAGAAGCAGGACACATGCATAAGGCTTTTATTTTATATTTTGATTGAATAATGATTTGATTGGTATATTTTCTATATTTTTGGATGCATAGAATGCACTTTTTGGTTGAGTTCTATTGGCAGACGTAAAATTGAGAAGGGACACCAACATAGTTGTATCTTTGATCTTAAAAACTACAGGATAATGGTGTTGTGGTTACTTGCATAATAATATTATTCTTGATATCACTAAAAAATAAAAACCTTTTAAAATACATTTGCCATAACTCCATCAGTATCACCAGCAAAGCAGCTTCATTATTATCCCATTAAATAAAGAAGAAAATGTGATCTGCATTTGGAGATTTCATAATTTGCCGCATCACGAATGTTAATTCTCCATTACGAATGCTAGTTTTCAAGACTGACAGCTTCTGGCTCATCTTTACTTCCAAGCATGCATGTTTGTACTTTGGACTTTTGTCCGATGAACTTATGTACACACACTCAGAAAATCTGTTTTAAAGCCTCCATCCAACATTCGGCCGTGGAAAATCTGACAACAATTGTCCGATGGAGCGTACAAACGGTCAGATTTTCTGCCAACAGCCTGTCATCACACATTTCCCGTTGGAAAATCCAATCGTTAGGCTTGATTCACATCTATGCATGTTGCTTTTGAGCGTTTCTGCAGTACTTTTTGAGGTGCTTGCCGCGTTTTTGGACATGCGCTTTTACCGCGATTTGCATTTTGCGTTTACTAGCTGGTTGCTAAGGAGAGGGCCGGGAAGCCGGCTGCCACGTCCTTAGAAACCAATGAGTCATCAGCTGTCAGCTGACTTCCGCTGAATGTAAAAAAAAATGCCGGCTAAAAAAAAAAACGAAAAAAAAATGGCGTGGGGTCATCCCCCAGGTCCATACCATGCCCTTGGGTCTAGTATGGATTCGCCAAAAAAAAAAAATGGCATGGGGGTCCCCCCAAAATCCATACCCAACCCTTATCTGACCATGCAGCCTGGCAGGTCAGGAAAGGGGGGGGACAAGCGAGCGTCCCCCCCAAACCATACCAGACCGCATGCCCTCAACATGGGGGGATGGGTGCTTTGGGCCCAGGGGGCTCTGCGCCCCCCACCCCAAAGCACCTTGTCCCCATGTTGATGGGGACAAGGGCCTCTTCCCGAAAACCCTGGCCTTTGGTTGTCGGGGGTCTGCGGCGGGGGGCTTATCGGAATCCGGGAGCCCTCTTTAATAAGGGGGCACCCAAATCCCAGCCCCCCACCCTATGTGAATGAGTATGGGGTACATCGTACCCCTACCCATTCACCTGGAAAAAAAGTGTAGTGTGTTAAAAAATACAGTAGACAGTTTTTGACAAGTCTTTTATTAAAAATATTCTTCCCCGCTTCTTCCTCCATCTTCTCCTGCATCTTCATCCTCCGGTCTTCTCCGTTTTCCACTCTTCTGTCTCCAGTGTTCTTCCTCCTCTGGCGTCGCCGCCGCTGTTGCTGCTCCCACCGACGATCCTCCTCCTCTGATGCGTCCCACTGATCTGTTGGCGCCGATGTCTTGCATTCCTTAAATAACGAGGGGGGCGTGGCAGTCTGATTACGTCACCCGGAGGCCATGCCCCCATGTGACGACACGGAACCCATCATGCTCCGGGTGGTGACGTCACAAGGGGGAGTGGCCACCGGGTGACATAATCCAATTGCCACACCCCCTCGTTATTTAGGGAATACAGGACATCGGCACCGACAGATCAGCGGGATGCATCATCGGAGGAGGATCGTCGGCGGGAGCAGCAGCAGCGGCGGTGGCGGCAGAGGAAGAAGAACACCAGATACAGAAGAGCGGAAGAAGGAGAAGACCGGAGGATGAAGATGCGGGAGAAGATGGAGGAAGAAGCGGCGAAGAAAATTACCCCATAATCATTCAAATAGGGTGGGGGCTGGGATCTGGGGGCCCCTTATTAAAGGGGGCTTCCGGATTCTGATAAGCCCCCCGCCCGCAGACCCCGACAACCAAGGGTTGTCAGGAAGAGGCCCTTGTCCCCATGCACCCATCCCCCCATGTTGAGGGCATGCGGCCTGGTATGGTTCAGGAGGGGGGGCACTTGTTCGTCCCCTCCCTTTCCTGACCTGCCGGGCTGCATGCTCGGATAAGGGTCTGGTATGGATTTTGGGGGGACTCCACACCATTTTTTTTTTAAATTGGCGTGGGGGTCCCCTCCGAATCCATACTAGACAAAAGGGCCTGGTATGGACCTGGAGGGGGACCCTCACGCCATTTTTTGCGGGACTTGCACAGGTGTCCACCAAGGAAAGTGCTTCTCCAACATGGACACTCGATGCGGGGAGGAGCCACCAGCGCCGCTGAAGGACCCCAGAAGAGGTTGATTGGAGCCACTCTCTGCAAAACGAACTGCACAATGGAGGTAAGTATGACATGTTTGTTTTTTTTAAAAGGAGGGTATACAACCCCTTTAAGTCTTGTACACACGATCAGATTTTCGGATGACCGTTCGACTGTTATTTGTTGCATGCTAGTCTCATGTCGAAAGTGAAGAGGTTACTCACCATACGAAAATTCTCATACAACAGAATACAATATCAGAAGTGATGTCACGTGTTGACTAGTTTTGTATGCATTCTTTCGTTTCTGAGCATGCATAGTTTTGCTCTTATGATTTTTTTCATATGAAAACCGTACTAATTAAAGCAGGAGTTCCGCCGTTTTTTTTTTTTAAAAGCCAGCAGCTACAAATACTGCAGCTGCTGACTTTTAAAATAAGGACACTTACCCGCCCAGAGCGCCCGCGATGTCGGCAACCGAAGCCGATCTCTCGATCGTCTCTCGGTGCTGCCGCCGCCATCTTGGGTATGGGAATCAGGAAGTGGAGCCTTGCGGCTTCATTTCCCAGTTCCCTACTGCGCATGCGCGAGTCGCGCTGCGCAATAAGGATGGTCCCCGCTGTCTCTGGGATCCGTGTGTTTCCCAGCAGGCAGCGGGGGACCTGAGGAAAGGGGCGTAAATATCCGCAGATTCTGCGGATATCTATGCCGGAAGTGGGTGCAGATACCTGTACTGTACAGGTACCTGCACCCCCCTCCCCCCTGAAAGGTGCCAATTGTGGCGCCGGAGGGGGGGAGGGTTCCAATGAGTGGAAGCTCCACTTTAGGGTGGAGCTCCGCTTTAAACACAAATTGGACGTCGAGTTCACGCACGACAAAAATGTTATAGTCTGCACATCCAGCTTTTGTCGGATGAAAAACTGGAAGCAGCTGTCAAAAGAACCATACTAACAATCCGAAAATTGGCAGATCGTTTGCCAGATGAAATTTTACTTCCGATTTTCGTATAGTGCAGTGTTTCTCAAGTCCAGTCCTAGGTTCCCCAACAATTCATGTTTTCAGGATTTCCCTCAGATGAAACAGCTGTGGTAATTACTAAGGCAGGGAAACTGATCAAATCATCTGTGCAAAATAATGGAGAGCCTGTTGGGGGCGCCTTGAGGACTGGAGTTGAGAAACTCTGGTATAGTGTGTACGGGCTCTAATTGAGAGATGGGTCAGCATAGGCACCATGACTGCTTTGCGTCTATGCTGCCCCATACACAACAAACTGCGATGCACATTTCTTTTTCTACTTTCAACACATCAACTTCAGGGATAACATGTTCACTTGCTGGTCAATATCTCCTACCAACTTCCACTGTAACAAGCTAATTCAGTGTTTCTCAACTCCAGTCCTCAAGGCACCCCAACAAATCATGTTTTCAAGCTCACCATTATTTTGCACAGATGATTTGATCAGTTTCACCGCCTTAGTAATTACCACAGCTGTTTCATCTGAGGGAAATCCTGAAAACATGACCTGTTGGGGCGCCTTGAGGACTGGAGTTGAGAAACACTGAGCTAATTAATGTTATCCGATTTACCTCTCATTGATTTTAATGTTATGGGTGATCAGTGTAGGGAGTAGGACTGGGCTTGGGTGTGTTCAGATCATACCCGCTAGGAAGCTGGCACTGCGCACTGCCATTCATAGGCAGCGTGTGTATGTGCAGCTGCCGGTTGGGAAATGCCTCGCTGCCTATGATTTGCAGTGTGCAGTGATGGCTTCCTGGTGGGTTTGATCTGAACACGCCCAAGCCCAGCACTAATAAAAAGTTGAGTAAAGCATAATGCCGCATACACATGAGCGGATTTTCAGTCGGAAAAATCTTGGATGGTTTTTCCGACGGAATTCCACTCAAGCTGTCTTGCATACACACAGTCACACAAAAGTTCTCTGAACTTTCGACCGTCAAGAACGCGGTGATGTACAACACTACAACGAGCCGAGAAAATTAAGTTCAACGCTTCTGAGCATGCGTCGAATTTTTTCCGAGCATGCGTAGGAATTTTGCACATCGGAATTGCTACAGATGATCGAAATTTCCGATCGGAACTTTTTCCAACCGAAAAATTGAGAACCTGTTCTCAATCTTTTGCTGGCCGAAAGTCGGCCAGCAAAAGTCCGATAGAGCATACACACGGTCGCATTTTCTGACCAAAAGCTCTCATCGGACTTTTGCTGGCGGAATTTCCGATCGTGTGTACGGGGCATAACTCTACATAGCAGGTGCCTTCTCCAACATTATTTTTTAATCCGTAGTTCTAAAAACAGCCACTAGAGCAAAATGGTGTTCCATTTTATAAATGACATGCATGGTGAGAGAACATTATATGTGCGATGTCTGAAATAAAAAAAAAATAAAAAAGTGAAATTGATATATTAAGCACTTGACCTCCAGAAGATTTACCCCCCCTTCGGGACTAGGCCATTTTTAGCTATACGGCACTGCATTAGTTTAACTGACAATTGCACAGCCATGCGACCCTGTACCCAAATGAATTTGATGTCATTTTTTTCCCACAAATAAAGCTTTCTTTTAGTGGTATTTGATCACCTTTGCGTTTTTTTTTTTTTTTGCCCTATAAACGAAATAAGACTGACAATTTTGAAAAATAAAATAAATAAATTTTTTTTACTTTCTGCTATAAAACATATCCAATAAAAACCTTTAAAAAAAAAATCAAATTTCTTCATAAATTTAGGCCAATATGTATTCTGCTACATATTATTGGTAAAAAATAAATAAAAAATCCCAATAAGCGTATAAGAAGGATGTGGAATTCCCTTCCACAGGCGGTGGTCTCAGCGAGGAACATCGATAGTTCAAAAAAACAATTAGATAAGCACCTGATCGACCGCAACATACAGGGATATACAATGTAATACTGACATATAATCACACACAGACACATAGGTTGGACTTGATGGATTTGTCTTTTTTCAACCTCACCTACTACCCTGTTTCCCCGAAAATAAGACCTAGCGTGATTGTTGGTGATGGCTGCAATATAAGCCCTACCCCCCAAATAAGCCCTAGTTTAAGTCCTTGTAGGTCTTCTTTTCAGGGTAGGGCTTATTTTCGGGGAAAAAGGGAAGGGCTTATTTGGGGGGTAAGGCTTATATTGCAGCCATTACCAACAATCACGCTAGGTCTTATTTTCGGGGAAACAGGGTATGTATACTATGTATATTGATTGGTTTGCACAAACGTTATAGCATCTATAAACTATGGGATATAAAGTGGAATTTTTATTTATTTTTTATACTAGTAATGATGGTGATCAGCGACTTATAGCGGGACTGTGATATTGTGGCGGACAATCTGACACTAACCCTTTTGACACTTTGTGGGAACCAGTGACACAGTGAAAAGTGCTAAAAAAATGCACTGTCACTGTACTAATGACATTGGCCTGGAAGGGCTTAAACATCTAGAGCAGTGGTTCTCAACTCCTGTCCTCAGGGCCCACTAACAGGCCAGGTTTACAAGATAACTGAAATACATCACAGGTGATCTCATTTTCTGCTCAGTGATTGCAGTATTCTAGTCTGCATCTCCCCAAGGTAATACTTAATATCTGGCCTGTTGGTGGGTCCTGAGGACAGGAGTTGGGAACCACTGATCTAGGGCAGTGTTTCTCAACTCCAGTCCTCAAGGCGCCCCAACAGGTCATGTTTTCAGGATTTTCCTCAGATAAAACAGCTGTGGTAATTACTAAGGCAGTGAAACTGATCAAATCATCTGTGCAAAATAATGGAGAGCTTGAAAACATGACCTGTTGGGGCGCCTTGAGGACTGGAGTTGAGAAACTCTGCTCTAGAGTGATCAAAGGGTTGAATGTGTGCCTAACCAGTGCTTTTGTGTACTAAGTGTGCTGTTTTTACTAAGGCTCTGTTTCCACTACTGCGAGTTGTTGTGCGACTTGACACATGTGAAGTCGCATTACGAGTCAAAACACATTTTTTTCAATGGTCCCCGTTCTAATTGGTGAGACCCCAAAAAAGGTTTTTGCACTACTTTGTTCCGACTTCGGTGCGATTTGTTCTCTCCGGTCGCATGACATGGCATACAAATCACATTGCGAAGTCGCACGGTAAATTGTGTGACTTTGGCGGTCGCAATAGTGGAAACCTGGCCTAAGGGATGAGATGGTTTTATTACTTGGGAAAAGAAGGGAAAGAAAATCCAGCACATCCCTGCTGTCAGGGAGGAGCTCTTCATTGTCTACATATGCAGAGCTCTGTCCAGCCTCTCTCCTCAACGATCAGCAGTGCCGGTGGACATCCATTGGCCAGCACCCACTGATCGGCTTCTGTTGTGACTAATCACAGCAGCAGCAGGGCGCCCCCTACCCAGAAGTGCAGAATCACGTATACACTATATCACCAAAAGTATTGGGACACCTGCCTTTACATGTATATTAACTTTTATGGCATCCCAGTCTTAGTCCGTAGGGTTCAATATTGAGTTGGCCCTCCCTTTGCAGCTATAACAGCTTCAGCTCTTCTGGGAAGACTGTCCACAAGGTTTAGGAGTGTGTCTATGGGAATGTTTGACCATTCTTCTAGAAGCGCATTTGGAGATAAGGGACTGATGTTGGACAAGAAGGCCTGGTTTGCAGTCTCCTCTCTAATTCATCCCAAAGGTGTTGTATCAGGTGGAGGTCAGGACTCTGTGCAGGCCAGTCAAGTTCCTCCACCCCAAACTTGCTCATCCATGTCTTTATGGGCCTTGCTTTGTGCACTGGTGCATAGTCATGTTGGAACAGGTAGGGACCATCCCCAAACACGATCGAATTGTCCAATGGAACGAATCTGTCAGACCATGCTGTCAAAGTCCAGTCGTGTGTACGCGGCATTATATTAGATTTTGAAAATTGTACTATTATATCTTTGGTTTGGTGTGTATGATGTTCTGTCGTGTCTTTTTGTGTTTTGTTTGTAATTAAGAAATGTAATAAAAAAAAATGTAAAAAAAAGACAGCGGGTGGTGGTGGTAGCCGTGGGGGCTGTGTTAGTGTCATGCAGGGGGGGAGGGGGTAGTGCCGCTCCACCAGCAGTCCAGGGGGGGGGGGTTGTTTTCTGCCACCCCCCCAAAAAAAGACCCCACCGGCCACCACTGCACACAGGGCACATTTTATTCCTGGCAAGAAAAAGCAGCTTAAATTAGAATGCATTAACGCATAAACACACCTAAATAAACTTCTAGTGCTTATGCATGTTTCACATGGTTTTCTGCTTGAAAAAGCTCCTCTCCTGAACATGCTGGTGATGAGTTATTTTTTTTTTTCAGCATGTAAATGATTCTTTTCTAATATGCCTATAAACGCCTATGTGTGAACACTTATGCCCTGCACACACAATCGGATTTTCCGACAACAAATGTTGGATGTGAGCTTGTTTTCAGAAAGTCAGACCGTGTGTATGCTCCATCGGATATTTGCTGTTAGATTTTCCGCCAACAAATGTTTGAGAGCAGGTTCTCATATTTTCCGACAACAAAACTTTTCGGAAATTCTGATCGTGTGTACACAATTCCGAAGCACAAAAGTCCACACATGCTCGGAATCGAGCAGAAAGAGCCGCACTGGCTATTGAACTTAAAGAGGAAGTAAAGGCTAAAAAAAAAAAAAAACACACCCTGTAAGGCAAAGGCATAATGAGCTAGTATGCATAGCATACGAGCTCATTATGAATAACTTACCTGAGAACGAAGCCCCCAAAGTGGTCCTCCGTCTTCATGTCCGCCGCTGCCATGGATCCCGGAGTGACTTCCGGGTCTCGCTGCTCCAGCGCTGTGATTCGCCAGAGCAGCGATGATGTCACTCCCGCGCATATCGCCGTGATCTGCGGCCTGCCCAGTGCGCCTGCGCGCCGCTGTCTACGGCGCATGTGCCGTAGACAGCGGTCGCTGTCTTTGGGTAAATATCTCCTAAACTGTGTAGGTTTAGGAGATATTTCTTGGACCTACAGGTAAGCCTTAATCTAGGTTTACCTGTAGGTCAAAGTTGGTTGTAAGGGTTTACAACCACTTTAATTTTTCTCGGCTCGTCGTATGTTTTGTACGTCACCACGTTCTTTCCGACAACATTTGTGTGACTGTGTGTATGCAAGACAAGTTTCAGCCAACATCCTTCGGAAAAAAATCCACGGTTTTGTTGTCAGAAAATCCTATCGTGTGTACGAGGCAATAGGCTAATATAGTGGTTCTATTACGGGCTGAAAAAAAAAAAAGCCAACCACCGGTAAAAGAGGCTTTTGTAAGCCCTGCATGGGTGAGCCCTAAGCGTCATCCAGATAGGGTTGAGAATCTGCTTTGAGACATACTCTCTGATGCCTTCCTCCGCCCGACTCTTCACATCAGTTCTCAGAGTTATATTGTGTCACCTGTGCCGCCCTGCCCTCCTCTCCCCTTACAGGAATCCCAGTGAAGCACAAAGACTCTCAGGGCAGGGCTGGGCTGTACCTGCCAGGTGGTCACATGACACACTCAGGTACAACTGCCTTGCATAGTAGGCTTTGGAAAGCCGTGCTGCCTGACACTCAGATTGTCACACAAACAAAGCGAGCATGGCTGATCCGGGGGTGCCTCCAATGCCCAGCCCTGCCGCTGTCTCCTACCCCGCTGCCTCCTACACCTTGCCCACCGGCGTAGAAGTCTTTAGAACCTACACAGGAGCCTTCATCTGCCTGGAAATAGTAAGTACAAGCACAATCGTGATCACACTGCTTATATAATATGACAGTGCAAAGAGCAACAATGTGCTGCAAGCAAAATATACCGTTTTTTTTAACCCTTGATATACGTTTCTGATCTCAGGGAACCCCTGCTAAAAAAAAATACTATATCTACAACTTATGATGCATTAGTGTGGTGGTCAGTGGGAAGAATGCTCCCTACGCTTGTGGACACTGGGAATAATTATCTCCTTACAAATAGCTAAAAAGATCAATGGTGGCAGTTGGAACTTATCTGAGAGGCAGGAAATGCTCATTTCTCAAGGAACCCCTAGCAACCACTGGAGGAACCTTGGTTGAGCAACCTTGGATTAGATCATTAGAACATCCAGAAAGATAAATGACAGCTGATTATTGTTTGTACTGAGCTGTGTTAAAATAAGGATACCCCTATCAGGAAAAAAATGCAGGTTCGGGGCTCTGAGGATGCAACGTTTGGAAGAAAATGTTATGTTTTGGTTTCAAACTTGATGGGCACGGGCTCAATTTACAAAATGAATACAGTAGCATATGGCTTTATATATTTTTTTTAATAAAGTGAGCGTTATTTTCGGTTGAGTTTAAGGAGACTTGAAGAGTCACATGGGTAAAATTAAAGGTATATAAAGAAAGTGTCGCGCTAAATATAATAAATATGTGCAAAGAGAGAGTCTTTGTCCAAAATGTAAACTTATACTTATTTAACGGGTTGCCCCCATACTCTTTACATCAACTGTGTATATGTATGAATATTACACATGAATAAAAAAGAAAAAAAAGAAAATATAAATGATTATTTATCAAAGTCCTCCAATGAAGATTGGTTCAATGTCTGCACAAGGAACCATCAGCAATCCCCCTCAGCGTGAAGAGTAGTGACAAATATCTTCCAGAAAATCCAAATAGTGCACAGTACACCCTAATGTGAACACCGCCACCTGGAACAGATTTTAGGCTTACCGGACGCCAATGACCCAAGCGGACATACGCCCGAAGGGTCCAAACGGCTTTGGTTCAGAACGATTAGATGGCCTCCAGGGAATCATGAAGTGTAGAACTGGTTGATGCAGAAACTCCTCCAAAACCAAACCCGATGCCAAATATCCTCCAATCAATAGAACAGATCACACTCCACCAGACGATCTAACTCTCTTCATAGCGGTTACCGTACCTACTTTAGGTACGGTTCGAATGGTATGGAATTAATCCCCAGAAATACTCACCTACATCTTTCAACGATGTGGTGGTAACATCCCTTGCCAGGCCGCTTTTGGGAGACAGGTGTACAGACCTAGGAATTTAGGCCAGAGATTTCACCATTGCCCCCATAATGGGGGCAGTCAGGTGGGCAGACCTGGGGACCCAGCATTGAGATTTCACCATTACCCCCATAATGGGTGCAGTCAGGTGGGCAGACCTGGGGATCCAGCATAGAGATTTCACCATTGCCCCCATAATGGGTGCAGTCAGGTGGGCAGACCTGGGGACCCAGCATCGAGATTTCACCATTGCCCCCATAATGGGTGCAGTCAGGTGGGCAGACCTGGGGACCCAGCATCGAGATTTCACCATTACCCCCATAATGGACACATTAGGTGTGCAGACCTAGGAACCCAGCACAGAAATTTCACCAATACAGTCTCCAAGAATAAAGCACTGACAGGTGGTAACTCTTCTACAACAACCATAAAATGAAATATTTGTTTCTGGTGGAATGACTCTATAAGCACCCAGCTATATGATGAGGACATCTATGCTATTACATGCATCTTTCCTGATATTGAAGTTAGAATGATTGATGTTGTCCCTGTGTGTAGTATTTGAGATGTATTTTGTGACTTATGTATTCATGATCTGTTAGCAGGAGGTGGAACTACCATCAGGCCAATGAGTTAGATGGACCAAATATTAGACCCCTTTCACACTGAGGCAGTTTTCAGGCATTTTAGCACTAAAAATAACACCTGAAGCACCGCATCCTGGGAGCTTTTAATCCCTTTTTAATGCCTGCTGCCACCCTATAACAGTGGTAAAGCTTTGCTAAAATGAGTGGCACTTTACCGCTAAGGCTGACACCACCCCAGTGTGAAAGTAGCTTTACTGCTGACATCCCCAACTATTTTTCATCTATTAGCTGGTACAAATAAAAGCATCATTTTATAGCATTTCGTTTTTACAAGAGACTCTTATGGAAATGTGCCCAGACCTCTCTGAAGGCTTTTGCCCAGTAGTATGTCGAGATGAGCTTGGGCAGCCTTCAAACTCATTTCTATCCGAACATCAAAATCATCCTTTTTTTTTTTTTTTTTTTTTTTTTTTTTTTTTTTTTATGCAGTTTTGATGTTAAGATAGAAATGAGGCTGGAGAATGCCCAAGCTTATGTCTAGTAGTCTATGTAGAGTCTGTAGAGCCCATGCTGCCTCCACTAGCTCATGTCTAGTAGTCTATGTAGAGCCCTTGATTAAGGTTTACCTGTAGGTCCAAGAAATATCTCCTAAACCTATACAGTTTAGGAGATATTTACCCGAAGACAGCCACCGCTGTCTACGACGCATTCGCCGTAAACAGCGGCGCGCACTGGGCAGGCCACAGATCGCGGTGATATGCTGCTCGTGTCGGCTCCCATGTGCATGCGCGGGAGTGACGTCATCGCCGGAGCAGCAAGACCCGGAAGTCGCTCCGGGATACATGGCAGCGGCGAAGAGGAAGACGGAGGACCGCTTCGGGGGCTTCGTTCTCAGGTAAGTTATTCATTATGCCTTTTTGCCTTTACTTCCTCTTTAAAGACTAGGCTAGTGGTGTAGCTGGGGACTAAATTGTGGATGGCTTTGTACATAGTTGTTAGTATTTTAAATTGAATTCTTTGGCTGAGCGGAAGCCAGTGAAGGGATTGACAGAGAGGAGAAGCAGAGACAGAGCGATTTGGTAAGGTGAATGGGTCTGGCAGCAGCATTCATGATGGATTGAAGAGGTGATAGACTAGGTAGAGGTAAGCCAATGAGAAGGTAGTTACAGTAGTCCAAGGCGAGAGATGACCAGCGAGTGAATTAAGGGCTTTGTTGTGTCATTGGTTTGAAAGAGGCGTATTTTGGAGATGTTGAGGAGGTTGAGGCGGCAGGATTTGGACAGTGATTGGACATGGTGCTTAAAGGAGAGTTCAGAGTCCAGGACTACACCTAGAACCTTGGCATGTGGGGATGGGCTTATAGTTGTGCCATCGATTTTGACAGAGATCAGGGGAAGGGGCATATGGGGGAGGAAAACATTTATAAGTTCGGTTTTGGATAGATTGAGTTTGAGGAAGTGATGTGACATCCAGACTGATATATCTGATAGTAAGTTAGTGATACGTGAGGAGACAGAGGGAGTGAGATGAGGGATAGAGAAATAGGTCTGGGTGTCGTCAGCATAGAGGTGGTATTGGAAGCCATGGGAGGCTATCAGCTGACCCAGCGAGGAAGTTGTTATACCTGAAGGTTTCCACATGTACTGTCACTTTAAGGCTGGCTCCACCCTGTGGTGATGACAAGGGTCAAGGGGCATAGTAGCCATCTTAGAGCACATGTAAGGAAGCATAATAAGATTGAAAATAGGAGAGGTCCAAGAACAGAACCTTGGGGGCCCCCAACTGAGAAAGGAAGAGGAGAAGAGGAAGTAGAGCTGTAGGAAATGCTAATGCCCCATACACACGGTCGGAAATTCAGACGGAAAAAGTCTGATCGGATTATGTTGTTGGAAAATCCGATCGTGTGTTGGCTCCATCGGACTTTTTCTGTCGGAATTTCCAACGGAAAAAGTTTGAGAGCTGGATTTAAAAAAATTTCCGATCGTGTGTAGAGAATTCCGACGCACAAAGTGCCACGCATGCTCAGAAAAAAATTGGAGACGAAAGCTACTGGCCTCTACATAGTCCCATCGTACGTTCCGAACGTCGCCTCGTTCCGAACGATCGGATTTTCCGTCAACTTTGTGCGACCGTGTGTATGCAAGACTAGTTTTGGCCAAAATCCGACGGATTTTGTGGTCGGAATGTCCGACCGTGTGTATGGGGCATAAAGGTGAGATTGGATAAGTAGGAAGAGAACCAGCGAAGAGTGCAGTCATGGAGACCAAAAGGCGTGGAGTTTTTTGAGGAGGAGGGGTTCGTTTAGGAGTAGATGGTTTGTTAGTTTTAGGAGAGAAGTTTCTGTGGAGTTTTGAGGACAATATCCAGACTGAAGGGGATCAAGAAGGCTATTATTAGCAAGGTGGACGCTCAGTCGGTTGTAGACCAGACGTTCAAGGAATTTTGGATAAGAAGGAGAGCAAGGAGATGGGGTGTAGGTTGTTAAGATTGGATGGGTCCAGTGAGGGCTTTTTAAGTATGGGTCTGTCAAGTGCATGTTTTAGAGAGTTGGGGAAGATGCAAGAAAAGAGGCAGAGATTGAAGTTATGGGTTAGAGAATGTAGCATAGAGCCAGGGGGTGAACGTAGCATTTGTGAGGGAACAGGATCTAGAGGGTAGGTAGTAAGGTGGACATTAGCAAGTAGTTTAGCAACCTTGTCTATAGTGGTGGGGTTGAAAGAGGAAAGTAATGAAATATAAAGCGTGGAGGATATCGGAACAGTAGAGATCTCCTCACAAATTGTATCAATCTTCTGTTTGAAGTGATTGCCGATCTCCTGGGCAGTGAGTGAGTTGGCGGGTGGAGGCGGTGGAGGACGAAGTATAGAGTTGAAGGCAGAGAAGAGTTTATGGGGACGGGATGATAAGTTGCTAATGAGAGTGATAAAATAGGTCCGCTTGGCAGTGAGGAAGCTGGAATTGTATTTTTGGAGGGCAGATTTATATTGGTTGAAATCTCCAAAACTTAGTCTGTCGCCACAGGTGCTCGTGAGCACGACTACGTTTTTTCAGACTTCTAGTATCATCTGTTTGCCAAGGTTGAAGGGGTCGGGGCTGATTCTGTGTGTAGTGAGGAGTCTGTGGAGTGTAGAGCCCATGCTACCTGTGGTAGCTCATGTTTATAAGTCGGTAGAGTCCAATGTAGTGTGTGTAGAGTCCATACTGCCTCCACAAGCTCATGTCTAGAAATATAATGAGCCCATGCTGCCTTCAAAAGCTCATGTCTAGCATTCTGTATAATCTACTATAGAGTTTGTAGGGCCTCCACAAGCTCATATCTAGTGGATTGTAAAGTCCAATGTACTGTTTGTAGAGCCCATGATGTCTCCACAAGCTCATGTCTAGTAGTCTGTAGAGCCCATGCTACTTCCACAAGCTCATGGCTAGTAGTCTGTAGAACCCTATGTAGAGTCTGTAGAGCCCATGCTACTTCCACAAGCTCATGCTAGTAGTGTGTAGAACCCATGCTGCCTCCACTAGCTCATGTCTAGTAGTCTGTAGAACCCAATTAAGAGTCTGTAGAGCCCATGCTACTTCCACAAGCTCATGGCTAGTAGTCTGCAGGTTCCAATAGCATCTGCAGAGCCCATGCTGCCTCCACTAGCATATTTATGACTAACCAGATAATCATCATCTGATATTATTTGTGATAAAGGGAGTGGCTCTTTGACTTGCTTTATGAGCAAGGACAGCAGGATAGGCATACTGGGCAGAGAAAAGTGTGTCTTTTTATAAAAGGAAACGTTAGTATATAAATATACATATCCTGCTACTGGATTCTCATGATGTTATCTGTTATTATGGCAACGACATGACAGGCATATAAGAAGTTGGGTGAGCTGTAACAACATTTTTTAAACGGCACACACTTTTTGAAAAGCTGTTATGCTAGGCTATGCTGATTTAAACTGATCCATGGATAGAGCTATGCAAGTTGGCTAGTTACATTTTTTAAAATGTTACCTGGTTACATTACATTAAAGTTGGACTCCATTGTACAAAAACTTTTTTTATTTAAATGTATTCCTCAGCAGACACAAAGAATATAAATGTGCACCAAATGCCTTTGTAAACCCAGATATTACTTTGTAAAATTAGCAGTGACATCATCACTGGGCTGTGCAGAGCTGTTGGAGGGACCCAGCAGACTCCACCCACTACAGGGTGCCTGCTTAAAACTACAGAAGGGGTGAACACAAGACCAGTCACCCTGCACAAGGAGTGAGAGCAGCAGTGACTAGTCAGAAAAGTTTCAACCCAAATTACTGCACAGATCTGCATGAAATGCACAAAGCACACTAAGATTTAAATAGGGGATGCACATGTGTCTCCTATTTAGACATTATTTGCTTATCCTGGATTTAAGTTTTAAAGCTTGCCTCCAATTTTGAAGCTTAAATTTTGTGGGCCAGCGTGTTAAAAAAAAAAAATTAATACAACCTTCACTGTAAACCTCACCTCTGGTGTTACCCCTCCACACTTCAGCTTGATTCACACCTATGCATTTTTAATGCTTTTTGCATTTTGCAGATTTTCACTAGAGTCCATTTAACATGGTTTCCTATGGAACATGTTCTGTAGTGCAAACCTGCAAAATGCAAAAAGCACTAAAAATGCCATAGGTGTGAATCAGGCCTAAGAGCTATGCAATCCTCTAATGCCGTGTACACGCAACCGGACTTTGACAGCAAAGGTCAGACGGAACGAATCCGCCAGACAATTCGATTGTGTGTGGGCTTCATTAGATTTAGAACATGTTTCAAATCTTTCCGACGGACTTAAGTCCAGTTGAAAAATCCGTTCGTCTGGCGAAAACCAAAGCTAGGGCAGCTATTGGCTACTGGCTATGAACTTCCTTATTCTAGTCCGGTCGTACGTCATCACTTTCAAATCCGTCGGACTTTGGTGTGATTGTGTGTGGCCAAGTCCGTTTGTTTGGAAAGTCTGTCGGAAGTCCGTCGGACCTAGTCTGCCGGAAAGTCCGGTCGTGTGTACACGGCATTAGGGTACTCTTTTTGGGTTGCATGATGACCACATCATCCAATTAGCATCCTGTGCACCTAGGCTGTCATGGACACGCCCCCTATCAGTATGTCACCTCGCTGCCATGGACTGGAAGTACTAATGAATAGAATGGTACTCACACATGGTTACATCCATGAGTATAACGCCATTATATGCCTCAGCTGGAGGAGAAGAGAAAAGTCTGATGATGTCACATGAGCTACCATAAATCTGCTAGGGTTAAGGTATTTATTCAAGTATATTGCACGTCCTAATCTCTCCACTGGCATAAAAAACTGAGGAAAGTTAAAAAATATCGCTGAACCCATAGGGTTATCTCACTGGTATTGCTATCTTAAAGTGTCAATATTGACGTAAAATAATCTGGTTCCCGGACAGGCAGCTTCTACACCCCAGAGGATCCCCGCCGTCTCTTTTGCTTGTGGGTAATATAACTAAAATGGAAATTGAAGCACCACACCAGTACTTGAAGAGGTGTTGTACTCAATTGGTTAATCTTATTTAATTCACTTAGGACCATAGATGCTCAAATGACCATAAAAAAAATAATTATGCCGTAATTACCTTTTTTATTACCTTTTTATGCCGCGTACACACGATTAAACAATCGGGTGGAAAAGTCCGGCAAACTCAAGTCCGCCGGACAATCCCCCCGTGTGTAGCCTCCGGCAGACTTTTTTGACCCAAAAGTACGGCGGACTTAGAAAGTAGTTTTGCACTCCAATCTTCCCGCCGGACTCGCATTTCGGCGGACAATCCGGCCGTGCGTATGCCAATCCGCCGTACTTTTGAAATGAACGGACTTTTCCCGCCCTGAGAAAAGTCTGCTAATTTCGAGCGGGTCTCCAGGTAGGCTGGGCCTGCGAAGGATGCGTCGCTGGCCCCGCCACCTGGTATGGACTTAAAGGGGAACCCCAACACCGGAAAAATCGGCATGGGGGGCCCCCCCCAGGTCCACATCAGACCCTTGTCCCAGCACGCTACCCGGCCGGCCAGGAAAGGGGGGGACGAGCGAGCGCCCCCCCCCCTTCTGAGCCGTACCAGGCCGCGTGCCCTCAACATGGGGGGATGCCTTGGGGAAGGGGGGGCCGCACAGCCTCCCCACCCCAAAGCACCTTGTCCCCATGTTGATGAGGACAAGGGCCTCTTCCCGACAACCCTGGCCGTTGGTTGTCGGGGTCTGCGGGTGGGGGGCTTATCGGAATCCGGGAGCCCCCTTTAATAAGGGGGCCCCCGGATACCGGCCCCTCACCCTATGTGAATGAGTATGGGGTACAATGTACCCCTACCCATTCACCTGTAAAATAAAGTACAAAAAAACACAACACATATAAGTCGCCGCGCATCGCGTCGGAGCCATTGTGAGCGGAGGATGCGACGAGTCAACATCTGAAGAGAAAAAGAGAAGAACAGAAGGCGGCGGCGACAGCGGCGACAGAAGACAGGGCCACCGCCTGTAAAAGAGCTATAAGATAAGCCCCCCGCCCACAGACCCCAACAACCAACGGCCAGGGTTGTCGGGAAGAGGCCCTTGTCCTCATCAACATGGGGACAAGGTGCTTTGGGGTGGGTGGGTAACTGCACCCACTTCCGGGATAGCTGTCTGCGGAAAGGGGCGTAGATTACGCCCCTTTCCGCAACTGCCCGCCCCTTTGCGCAAGTGCCCCGCTGCCTGCTGGGAAACACACAGTTCCCAGAGGCAGCGGGGACCGTCCGGATTGCGCCGCGCGGCTCGCGCATGCGCAGTAGGGAACCGGGAAATGAAGCCGAAAGGCTCCATTTCCTGATTCCCATACCCAAGATGGCGGCGGCAGGACCCGACAGACGACCTAACGATCGGCTTCGGGTGCCGACATCACGGGCGCGCTGGACAGGTAAGTGTCACTATTTTAAAAGTCAGCAGCTGCAGTATTTGTAGCTGCTGGCTTTTAAAAAAAAACAAAAAAAACGCGGAGTCCCGGTGGACTCCCGCTTTAAGTCCATACCAGGTGGCGGGGCCAGCGACGTCTCCTTTGCGGGCCCCGCCTACATGGAGACCTGCTTGAAATGAGAGGACTTTCCTCCGCGTGTGTGGGCGAGTCCGTTCATTTCAAAAGTAGGGCGGATAGTACGGCGGACTTAGTACGCCGTATTAGTCCGCTGTAAAAGTGCCGTGTGTGGGCAAGTAGCCCGTTGGGAAAGTCCGACGGACAGTCTGGCGGGAAGTCCGCCAGACTAAGTCCTTCGGATAGTCCGCTACGTGTGTACGCGGCATTAGGAGTAATTCATTTCCTGACTTCCGGGCTCTCCTTCCGTGGGAGTAGGCGTGTTTATCGCCTTTCCCCGGCCTCGCAAAGACCCCTGGGAGCTTTGTTAGAGTCTTCCCAGGAATCAGTGGGGGTCTCGTGATCTCGTCTCGTGAGATTTCGGAACCAAGACGCCGGTCACGTGACATTTTGCGGCGCTCCTCGTTGCTATCAATGAGCATTCGCGGGATCGAGTGGTGAATGCTGGGAGCACAGCATCACCGCATCCCGGAACTAAATGCTTGTGGGCTTCAAATGCCCACAAGCAAAATGGAAACAGCCGGGAGGAAATTTTAAAACTTTGAATTGCGCAAGAAATCAGCAAGCCGGGGCATTATAAAACCACAAAAAGTGAGTACTACAATTACATTAAAGCGGGAGTCCGCCGGGACTCCGCGTTTTTTTTTTTTTTGTTTTTTTTTTTTAAAGCCAGCAGCTACAAATACTGCAGCTGCTGACTTTTAAAATAGTGACACTTACCTGTCCAGCGCGCCAGCGATGTCGGCACCCGAACCCGATCTCTAGATCGGTACTCGGGTGCTGCCGCCGCCATCTTGGGTATGGGAATCAGGAAATGGAGCCTTTCGGCTTAATTTCCCGGTTCCCTACTGCGCATGCGCGAGTAGCGCTGCGCAATAAGGACGGTCCCCGCTGCCTCTGGGATCTGTGTGTTTCCCAGCAGTCAGCGGGGCACTTGCGGAAGGGGGCGGGCACTTGCGGAAAGGGGCGTAATCTACGCCCCTTTCCGCAGAGAGCTATCCCGGAAGTGGGTGCAGTTACCTGGATTATCCAGGTAACTGCACCCCCCCTCCCCCCTGAAAGGTGCCAATTGTGGCGCCGGAGGGGGGGAGGATTCCGATGAGCGGAAGGTCCATTTTAGGGTGGACCTCCGCTTTAACCACTTCCCGACCAGCGCACAACGATGTACGTCGACAGAATGGCACGGGCAGTCATATTGGCGTACAGGTACGTCCAATATTCAATGCTGCCCTGCCATCGGGAGCGCGCCGCGGACTCGATCGCCGCGGGCATCCCCGCGATCGTCTCACGGAGAGGCCGAATGGAGAAAATGCCGTGTAAACAGCATTTTTCCATTCTGCCTAGCAACTAGTGACGCTGATCTCTGCTCCATGTGATTGGAGCAGAGATCAGTGTTCACTAAATGAAAGCCCAACCCCCCCACAGTTAGTAACACACCCCTAGGAACACTTAACCCCTTCACTGCCAGTGTCATTTACACAGGAATCACTGCATTTATATAGCAGTGATTACTGTATAAATGACAATGGTCCCAAAAATGTGTCAAAAATGTCCAATGGGTACCCCACAATGTCGCAGTCACAAAATTATTAATAAAAATGCTATAAAACTATCCCCTATTTTGTAAACGCTATAACTTTTGCACAAACCAATCAATAATCGCTTATTGCAATTTTTTTTACCAAAAATATGTAGAAGAATACGTATCGGCCTAAACTGAGGGAAAAAAATGTTTTTTTATATATTTTTGGGGGATATTTATTATAACAAAAAGTAAAAAATAATGTGTTTTTTTTTCAAAATTGTCGCTCTATTTTTGTTTATAGCGCAAAAAATAAAAACCGCAGGGGTGATCAAATACCACCAAAAGAAAGCTCTATTTGTGGGAAAAAAAGGACGTCAATTTTGTTTGGGAGCCACGTCGCACGACCGCGCAATTGTCAGTTAAAGCGACGCAGTGCCGAATCGCAAAAAGTGGTCTGGTCTTTGACCAGTAAAATGGTCCGGTCTGCAAGTGGTTAAGAATGCATTGCAACGACACAGGAAAAAAAAACGATTGGTCAGCGGAATCCCGCTTTAAGAGGTTGTGATACCACTATATTCTAATAAGAATTGGGGACAATCCAAAGAGTAGCAATTGTCCAAAAATAGTCCCTTCATCAGGGCTTTATTGGAAACAATGTGAATAGACTATAGGTGAACTGGACCTTAAAAGTCATTTCTTTTGTGTTTACAAGCAGAGGTGTTATCAGTTGGGTTGACATCCAGAGTTGACAAGGCCTATAGTCTTCAGCAGTCGTGTGACCATGATGTCACTTTTTGTTTTAAAGCCCAGGACTTTGGATGGGGGAAGCTGCTGCGATGCATCACTGTATGTTTTGAACCTGTAGGCCCCAGGATTTCAAGTCGCAGGTGCTTGCAGCATTTCCCACTGGCCGTAGACATAGCCTGTAATTTTACTGGCTGCCGACGGGACCTTGCAAATATTTTGTGTCAGTATTTCTACAACAGAAACGCTACCACCATTTTAAGAGTCTGTGGTTAACATTTTCTCTTATTTGAAACATTCTATAACTTACTGATGATTCTAAATGTACCGGGAGCTGTAGATATCGTCATTTCTAGAATGGGTTCTCTGAGACCTTGGAATGATTTTGAGGGTCCCACCAGGGTTAAAAGCTTGGGAAAGGCTGGGTTAAGCTGCATCTCCAGAATTATGCTGTGATAAGTCATGTTTGAAATGAAAGAGGTGCAGAATGTTTGTCTTGGAAGAGTGGAGAGGATTGTGATGTAAACCGATACTGTGGGTGCCAGAACTGAAGAGTGTTGTGCACTGTATAATCTGCCGTATTGTACTCTTATAATCGGCTGTTTGTGAGTATCCTTGATTCAATCCACATAACACCTTAGAATAAAGTTCATCTACTTCTCCTACCGGTAACACAATGAAGAGAGATCAGACTATGATGGTTGGCTGGTTGCCTTAAGTCGCGTACACACGATCGGATTTTCCAACGGGAAATGGATGTGAGCTTGTTGGCGGTAAGTCCGACCGTGTGTACGCTCCATAGGACATTTGTTGACGGACTTTCTGCCAACAAATGTTGGCTAGCATGCGCTCAGATTTTCTGCCAACAAATGTGTGTTGTCAGACTTTCCGATCACGTGTACACCAGTGTTAATTTAGTCGACTAAAATGACTAAAACATTTTAGTCGACTAAATGAATACTATTTTAGTCTACTAAAATACGACTAAAACTAAAACAATTGAGATGACTAAAATGCGACTAAAACTAAAATGGAATTTTAGCCAAAAGACTAAAATGGGACTAAATCTAACGCCGCGTACACACGACTGGACTTTCCAGCAAACCAAGTCTTCCCGACGGACTTTCCGAACGAACGGACTTGGCCACACACGAACGGACTAAGTACGCTCGAAGTCCGTTTTGTTTTGAACGTGATGATGTAAATGGGACTAAACAAGGAAGTTCAATAGCCAGTAGCCAATAGCTGCCCTTGCGTCGCATTTGGTCCGTCGGACCAGCACACAGATGAACAGTTTTCCCGATTTGAGTCCGTCGGATAGATTTGAAACATGTTCTATTTCTAGGTCCATTGGATTTTGTATATTTTTGGAAAAACGATCGGACTAGCCCACACACGATCGGATTGTCTGATGGACTGATCCCGCCGGACCTTGTGTGTACGCAGCATAAAATGCAATTTTAGTCAAAAGACTAAGACTAAAACTAAATTGAAATTTGGCTTCAAAATTAACACTGGTTGGCAGTGCATGTTCATACCTCAATACCATAAATAATAACCTATTCGATTTTTCACTCCAGCAGTATATGAGTTTGGAAATTGTCTGGCTTTTTTTCCTTAGTTTAAACCTGTTTATCCAGCCAGTAACACACTTCCTGTCTGCACTCTGGCTGGACAAGCAATGGAGATACCTTTAGAAAGCAGCATTGTCATCCTGAGGAGAGCATAGTGTTAGATCCAGTAGCTGGTTTAGGATCCAACAAACACATTAAGCCCCAGTTCACACTGATGTGATTCGGGAAACGCAGCGATTCCTGGGCGTCTCTCACGCATCGCATAGCAATTGCACTATGTTCATGTGATCTGCTGCGGTTGTGAATTATAAGTTAAAGACACCCCAAAAGCAGCTCACAAAGTGCATTGCGTTTGCCTGAACCAGATCACATGGGTATGAACGCAAATGAGATCCGGGTCCAGCGCAAACAAACAAAAAAAAAACAAAAGCTGCCTGCACCTTTTTCATATGGATACGGTGCAATTTAAGCCATACAAATCATATGGGCTCAAATAGCACTACACTGCAATTCCCGTGCCAATCACGTGATGTGACTGTGTGAACCGGGGCTAAAGCCAAACTCCAGCTTACACTTTTTAAAAAGTTATAGAAACAAGTTTTTTTTCCTTCTTTCTTTTGGGATAAAGGTTTTGCCAAAAATGAATAAAGCTGACCATTGTAAGCACCCCTGTCAGTGGAAAATGGTTTGCCTCTATTTTATAACTTTCACTTTTTCTGAACAACGGAGGTGATCAAACACCACCAAAAGAAAGCTTTATTGTGGGGGAAAAAAAGGATGTCAATTTTGTTTGGGTACAACTTCGCACGACTGCGCAATTGTCAGTTAAAGCGACGCAGTGCAGAATCGCAAAAAGTGCTCTGGTCAGGAAGGGGGTAAAATCTTCCGGGGCTGAAGTGGTTAATGGACAAAAAGGGAGCAAATAAGAGAAGTCCATTGTAAGGGTTTACATACACTTTAACTGCCATTGCTTATTGATACCAGGTGTTGTCTAATGTTTTCTAAGCCAGACCATACAGGAGGAAAGAAATTAGCATGAGTCTCCCATCAACACAAACAGTACTGGCAGGGGAATCTCTCCAGCCGAGCAATTGTCTGCTCCTATCGGGGGTGGGTGGGGGAAGCCCTCCTCGCCAGGAGAAAACAGTGATTATCGCTAGCGGCTATAGCAGCTACTAGCGATAATCGCACGAGAATCTGGCAGGCTGGTTATACCCAAGCTGATCGATCAATCAACTTGGTACATTCAGCTTGCCCATTAATGGTTCGAGATTCGATCCATGTATGGCCGGTCTAAGTATAAGACATAATACTAGGAGTTGACATTTTACACAGTTACCAGAGGCTGGGCATGTACAGTGCAATAAACATTGCGTTTAAGCCAACATTTAATATTTACATTAGGCTACACGCGGTGTTACGATAGCCGTGCGCTCCAAGTCATTCTGCAAATATTATAAAGAGATAAGAGAGAAGAAAACCTATTGGGACCATATACTGCAGTTTAAAGTGCATAATAAATCACACACTTGTGATGTGTGCTTCCTATGGACAGGTTGATGAAAGCGTGCTTCTGTAATTGACATGGATTTGCTTCCTCTGTTTTTTTTATTTGTGGAGTAAAATGTGTTTTCTGTATTTTTGTGCTGTGATAATTCCTGCTTAATCCGCTGTGCCAAAAGCATTATTGGTGGAGATTTATTTTTTGTAAAGCCAAACACTGAAGCATAGTATTAGTATAGATCTCTATTAATCCCAAGCATGTTTGAAGCCACTAATGCCGTGTACACACGACCAGACAGCAAAGTTCAGACGGAACGAATGCGTTGGACAATTCGACTGTGTGTGGGCTTCATCGGATCTTTTCTGTCGAAAAATCTGACGGACTTTAGAAATAGAACATGTTTCAAATCTTTCCGCCGGAACCAGTTCCTATCAAGAAAACCGTTCGTCTGTATGCAGGTCCGACGGACCAACAATGATGCAAGGGCAGCTATTGGCTACTGGCTATTGAACATCCTTTTTCTAGTCCCGTCGTATGTCATTGCGTTAAACAATCTGACTTTTGTGTCATCGTGTGTAGGCAAGTCCGTTTCAGCGGAACTCCGTCAAAGTCCATCAGAGTTCATTCCGACGGAAAGTCCGGTCGTGTGTACGCGGCATTACTTTTGATTAACTCACGACCTCTAATGGAAGTCTATTCCAAGCCTCAACTACCCCTTCAGTAAAATAATACTTTCTTATGCGGCTTACACACGATCGGAAATTCCACCAGCAAAAGTCCAATGAGAGCTTTTGGTCGAAAAATGCGACCGTGTGTATGCTCCATCGGACTTCTGCTGGCGGAAATTTTCGGCTAGCAAAAGATTGAGAGCAGGTTCTCAATTTATCAGTCGGAAAAAGTTCCGAACGGAAATTCCGATCTGTACAAATTCCGACGCGCAAATTTCCTACGCATGCTCGGAAACAATTTAACGCATGCTAGGAAGCATTGAACTTAATTTTCTCGGATCGCCGTAGTGTTGTACGTCACCACGTTCTTGACGGTCGAAAGTTCAGAGAACTTTAGTGTGACGGTGTGTATGCAAGACAGCTTAAGCGGAATCCTGTTGGAAAAACCGACAGAGCTTTTTCCGACCAAAATTCTGATCGTGTGTACGCGGCATAAGATTGCACTTTTGAAGGTTTTGAACTTCCAGTTAGTTTTGAGGTCATGTCCCTGTGTTCTTGATTTTGGTTTTATATTGAAAATCCTGCCCACTTGACACCCCCTTTTATTATAATCCTAATAATAATAATTTATTTTATTTTGCTCCAATACTTTTATTTTTGTTGTAAAAGAGCAAGAAACCTATCCCAAATACAGCAGCCTCATAAAAGAGCAAGAAACCTATCCCAAATACAGCAGCCTCACACGTGCACAGAAAACCTCTTACCACTGAACATAGTACATTAGATTCAACATATATAACCCTTTGATTGGTAAGGCCGCGTACACACGGGCGGACTGTTCGCCCAACTTTGTCCGCTGAACAGTGTTTGGGCGGACAGTCCGCTCGTGTGTGGGCTTTCAGCGGACAGTTTCAGCGGACAGTTGGACGGACAAGGTTTTTCGGAAATTCCGTAAAACTGTCCGCTGAAACCTTGTTTCAGCGAACAGTCCGCTCGTGTGTAGGCTTGTTCGTCAAACAAAGTTGCGCGCATGCTCAGAAAGGATTTTCACGCCGAAAGCTATAATGCAGTGTATAGGACGTCGTATTTTTCGTCCCGTCGTACGTGCCGTTCACGTCATCGCGCACGGTTTCAGCAAACTGTTCGTCCGTCGTGTGTGGCCATGTCCGTCCATGCTAAGTTTGAGCGGACTGTTTGCCGAAACTGTTGGACGGACAAAGTTGGACGAACAGTCCGCGCGTGTGTACGCGGCCTAACTGAACAAAGTTTTTAGTACCTGCTGCCTACTCCTCAAGTAGTAGACAGATAATATTTAGAAGCATCCAAGGCTCTTCTGGAAATTAAGTTTGTTTGGCTGTACTTCTGTGGCTCACAGGAGTGTAGTTCATTTTGCACACCTGTGGCCCGTTTTCAGCAGACAGCGGGCTGAAGTCTGCTGTTTGCTGACATCACAGAACTAGTTCAGGCTGGGGCAAGTTTGCGACACTGGAGTCGGGATCCGCCCACATGTCTGGACACCTGGCTCAGCGAGCCGCTGAGAAGCTGAGGCTGCCGCTCCCCACCCTTCTACAGCCCGGCATTCCAGTGAGTGAGAAGGGGGCAGAGCAGAGAGCTGCTGACAGTCACCAGCTCTCTGCTCAGGGAGCTGTGAGAACTGAGCAATTTGAGATGTTTGATCACTCAGTTCTCAGTGTTAGAGCTGGCAGGGGACAGATGCAGCATCCACCTAAGGAAGTATAAATCAGCAAAAACCCTAAACCCCATACTTCTCTTTTAAATAAATAATACCATTGCTCCACATTGGAATATAACTAAGAGATGGAAAAGCAGAAGGGGATTCTGTTGGTACTTCTGACGTTGCAAATGAGTTTATCTATTTTAGAATAGAGTATAATAACTGAGGCCTGGTTCACACATATGCATTTTTTTAGTGCATTTTCAGTTTTACACTACAGTCCATTTAACATGGTTTCCTACGGGTCATGTTCACATCTATGCATTTTATGGGAAGGGCCAGGGACTTTTTTCTGGTTTTTGGTTCCATGGGCTTCAATGGATTAAAAACATGCATTGAAAAATGCACCTGGAATATGCATCAATTGCACCCTGCATAGGTGTGAGTTAGGCCTAAGGCTGGATTCACACCTATGCAGTTTCAGTGCTTTTTGCATTTTGCAGATTTGCACTACAGTCCATTTTAACATGGTTTCCTATGGAACATGTTCTGTAGTGCAAATCCGCAAAATGCAAAAAAGCACTAAAACTGCATAGGTGTGAATCCAGCCTAAAGGACAATAATCAGTCCCAAAATCCAATTTCTTTCAATATATAGACCCCTCTTCACACTGGGGTGCGTTTGTAGGCGCTACAGCACTAAAAATAGCGTCTGCAAAGTGCCCTGAAAGAGCTGCTCCTGTCTCTCCAATGTGAAAGCCCCAAGGATGCTAAAAAAAAGTCCTGCTAGCAACATCTTTGGAGCGGTGTTTATACCGCTCCTATCCATTGAAATCAATGGGCAGCGCGACTATACTGCCGGTAAGCCGCTGCAGCGCTTTGCGGGTGGTTTTAACCCTTTCTCGGCTGGTTTTAACCCTTTCTTGGCCGCTAGCGGGGCGCTTTTAAAAACGTGGTAAAAGTTACCAGTAATAAAGGCCCAATTTTGGTGATTTATGTAGCTTTGCTGCATAGACACCTTGACATATACCCATGATCAGTTAAAGTAAACTGGAAGCTGATGTTGGACCAATTGATGAAGCTACCTGGTTGGAGATCCCAAACTCATTACTATTTTTAATTATCTTTCTCCTAATGACTAACATGTTTGTCTGTTATCTATGCAGCACATCAGTCCCCTCCTATTATTGACTTGGATTGGCAAGAGAACCCATGTTGTAACCGGTGCAGTCCAGATGCTAGGGGTTTTAATCTAATTTCCCTGGAGATGTACCAAGCTGATCCATGACTACGGCGGTGTTGTCTACTTCTTACAATAACACCTTTTTCGTTCTTCTTCCCTGTCACTACCTCGCATATTTACTGGGATTTACCAATCTGCTTTATGCAGGAATACTTTTATTTTTTAAGTCTTACAGGTACTACTTAATGTACAGTGCCTTGAAAAAGTATTCACACCCCTTGAAATTTTACACATTTTGTCACGTTACAACCAAAAACGTAAATGTATTTTATTGGGATTTTTTGTGATAGACCAACATAAAGTGGAACATAATTGTGAAGTGGACGGAAAATTGTAAATGCTTTTTTAATTTTTTTTTTTTTTTTTACAAATATGTGAAAAGTGTGGCGTGCATCTATAGTAGAAGCACCTTCCACTGAGATTACAGCTGCAAGTCTTAGTTTTTGGAGACGTCTCTACCAGCTTTGCACATCTAGAGAGTGAAATATTTGCCCGTTCTTCTTTGCAAAATAGTTAAAGCTCTGTCAGATTGGATGGAGAGAGTCTGTGAACAACAATTTTCAAGTCTTGCCACAATTGGATTTAGGTCTGGATTTTGACTGGGCCATTCGAACACATAAATATGCTTTGATCGAAACCATTCCATTGTATCTCTGGCTGTATGTTTAGGGTCATTGTCCTGCTGGAAGGTGAACCTCCACCCCAGTCTCAAGTCTTTTACAGACTCTATTGATTAAAATACAGAATTGCCCTGTATTTGGCTCCATCCCTCTTCCCATCAACTCTGACCAGCTCCCCTGTCCTTGCTAAAGAAAAGTATTCCCACAACATGATGCTGCCACCACCATGTTTCACAGTGGGGATGGTGTGTTCAGGGTTTTGTACAGTGTTAGTTTTTCGCCACACATAGTGTTTTGATTTTAGGCCAAAAAGTTAAACTTTATTCTCATCTAGCCAGAGGAATTTCTTCCACATGGCTTCTCACAAACTGCAAATGGGACTTATGGCTTTCATTCAACAATAGCTTTCTTTTTGACATTCTTCCATAAAGGGCAGATTTGTGGAGAGCTCGACTAATATTTGTCTTGTGGACAGATTCTCCCACCTGAGCTGTGGATCTCTGCAGCTCCTCCAGAGTTACCATGGGCCTCTTGGCTGCTTCTCTGATGAATGTTCTCCTTGTCCGGCCTGTCAGTTTAGGTAGACTGCCATGTCTTGGTAGGTTTGCAGTTGTGCCATACTCTTTCCATTTTGAGATGATGGATTGAACAGTACTCTGAGAGATATTAAAAGCTTGGGATATTTTTATAACCTAACCCTGCTTTATACTTCTCCACAACTTTATCCCCATCTAACTTTATCATCTAAGTTTTATCACTTTAAAATTTTACACACCTGTCTGGTGTGTTCCTTGGCCCTCATGATGTTGTTTGTTCACTAAGGTTCTCTAACAAACCTCTGAGAGCTTTACAGAACAGCTGTATTTATATTCATTAATTCAATTTAAATTAAAGGTAATTAAATTACACACAGGTGCACTCTATTTACTAATTAGGTGACTTTTGAAGGTAATTGGATTTTAGTTAGGGGTATCAGAGTAAAGGGGGCTGAATACAAATGCACACCACACTTTTCAGATTATTATTTGTAAAAAAATTTGGAAAACCATTTATAATTTTCCTTCCACTTCACAATTATGTGTTTGTGTATCGCATAAAATACATTTACATTTTTTGGTCGTAACATGACAAAATGTGGAAATTTTCAAGGGGTACAAATACTTTTTCAAGGCACTGTATCGTTTAAGTGTCTGGATCAAATACAGCAACTCCCTCTATTGTAATGGGATCTATACACAGCTAAAAATGGGTTAGATCTCTCCCAAAACTCATATTTTCAAGTAGTGGACCAACTCCATAAATTCTGCTGTTTGAGCACAATCCATGAAGATGTACCAACATTGAGGTACTTTACCAAACTGGCACAAATGGCAAAATAAGGCCCCTACCCCTCCCTTCCTTGTGCCCATGAGGACTCTTAAAATTTCCTAACAGTGGATTTTAGTTTCCTGGAACTGCATGACACAGGCCCATCATTGTCTGCCATGGGTGGCATAATAAAGAGAGAATCCATGCAAGATCCAGAGACTGCCTCACATTTGCAATGTTTTAGTAATGTAAAACTAAGGGCCGGTCCACACTGCAGGCGAGGCGACTCCGACTTGCCTCGCCGCGACCTGCCGCGACCTCAGCGGCAACTTGCAGATGACTTCTGTATAGAAGTCAATGCAAGTCGCCCCGAGGTCGCCCAAAAGTAGTACAGGAACCTTTTTTCTGAGTCGGAGCGACTCGAGTCGCTCCTCTCAGAACGGTTCCATTGTACAGAACGGGGGCGACTTGCGAGAGCGAGGCGAGTCGTGTCGCCTCGCATCGCCCGCTGTGTGAACCGGCTCTAAAGGTAAATTTTGGATAAAGTGATGAAGTGGAGACGGATTAGAACACCTTTCAGGCTAGGGAGATCAGCCCTCTCTATTTGTCTTGTTTACCATTATTGCAGAGAGTGAAAGTAAAGGGAAATCCTACATGTTGGGTCTTCACCAGAACAGGAATCTTCCAATTGAGACACTAGTTCTGGTGACATTCCATTATCTCCTCACTTTAGAGAGATTTTTCTCTCACTTCCTGTTTTGGCTATGGGACAGGAAGTGATGGGAAATCTACTCAATGGGAAAAAGATGGCAAAAGAACTTGAGGGTTAAAACCCTATACAAACAGTACACACGACCAACGGTACTATAGATATTGCCCATGGGACTTTGAAAGAGTTGCATCAATCCAAAATAAATCAAAACATCATTAAAGAGGAAGTAAACCCTGAGGAGTTTACTTCCTCTTTCATTCCCTGCAAAGGCGATGCATAGTAGTCCATTATGTGTCACTTACCTGACACAGGAGCCAGCGAAGCCGCCGCTGTCCCCTGTAGTCCGCCGCATCCATCTTCTCGGTGGGGTCTCGCAGCACCGCCCCTGTCATTCGGCGAAGCCGCGATGACGTCACTCCCGCACATGCGCACGGGAGCCGACACGCGCGGCAGCTCCGTCGTTGAGAATGCCGCGCTCAGTGCGCCTGCGCGCCGCTGTCTACAGCGGTGCCTGTTTTCAGCCAAATATCTCCTAAACCATATAGGTTTAGGAGATATTTCTTGGACCTACAGGTAAGCCTTAATCTAGGCTTACCTGTAGGTCAAAGTGGTTTGTAAGGGTTTACAACCACTTTAAAAAAACACATTTTTATTTAAATATATTATTAAAACGATATTCAAATTCCATACAATATATCCTGATGATACATGGTCGTATGATCACAAATATACATAGAAAGATGACAGATTAATATCATATAACTCAACGCATTTCGTGAAGCAAAGTTCACCTCTTCAGGAGATAATTGTATTGGATGGAATATCTGCAGAGAGACCATGTCATAAATCTACTGAAAAAGAGCAATAATTTCATTAATATTCAGGAAAAAAGTGCAAAAAAAAACATGTACTGTATATACAATCCTCCTCCGGCTACAAAACACAGGTTAAGAACCTTTCTTACTCTTCAAAATAATTGAAAAGTTTTGCCTTTTAGTTCTACTCTAAAATTGCCTCATGTTTTGCATGGGCGTGAGTTTCACATGGTCGGAAATTCCGACGGAAAAAGTCAGATTGGCTTATGTTGTTGGAAAATCCGATCGTGTGTGGGCTCTATTTGACTTTTTCTGTTGGAATTTCCGACGGAAAAAGTTTGAGAGCTGGATCTAAAATTTTACGACAACAAAATCCGATCAGACTTTTTCCGATTTGTGTGTAGAGAATTCCACAAAGTGCCACGCATGCTCAGAAAAAAAATTGGAGATGAAAGCTATTGGCTACTGGCCTCTATGTGTACCCATCGTACGTTGTGAACGACACCTCGTTCCAAACGATCAGATTTTCTGACAACTTTGTGCAACCGTGTGTATGCAAGACAAGTTTCGGCCAAAATACGTCTGAAAAAATCCAATGGATTTTGTGGTCGGAATGTCCGACCGTGTGTACAGGCCAAGTCTATATGATATTCTGAATATTGCTTATAAACTCTTGATCTTTTATTGAATCTCCTTGTACTTGACTGTCAATGTTGTGTTCACATTTGTTTGGGGTGGGATTGTCGTGTGTTTTGGGGACCTTGTTGAGGGATCTGTTGAACCAGAGGATGACCTTGGTTGATTACCATGGATTGTACAGTAGAATATTATAGCAAATATTGGTATTGATCGCCAAGCTCTGTTGATACTTTATGCATGCATAGCTTTATCTTTAAGTATTTGGTGTAAGCACAAGTATAACCTGTTGGTATGAAAAAAATGCAGCTTGGACGTCACCACTAATGGTTTGTTTAGGTACTGTAATTTTCACATAAAAAGAAACAGCTTGTGTAGTAGCTGAGCGCTGGGTTAAAGCCAGACTCAAAGGGCAGGGCACCAATACATTTTCTGGCTTGGCTGCAGGATCCTGGTTGTCAGGGTAATTCAATCACTGAAACAAAAGGCTGGGATTTACAGTGCCTTGCGAAAGTATTTCGGCCCCCTTGAACTTTTCAACCTTTTGCCACATTTCAGGCTTCAAACATAAAGATATAAAATTTTAATTTTTTGTGAAGAATCACCAACAAGTGGGACACAATTGTGAAGTGGAACGAAATCTATTGGATAATTTAAACTTTTTTAGCAAATAAAAAACTGAAAAGTGGTGCGTGCAAAATTATTCGGCCCCTTTACTTTCAGTGCAGCAAACTCACTCCAGAAGTTCAGCGAGGATCTCTGAATGATCCAATGTTGTCCTAAATGACTGATGGTGATAAATAGAATCCACCTGTGTGTAATCAAGTCTCTGTATAAATGCACCTGCTCTGTGATAGTCTCAGGGTTCTGTTGAAAGCGCAGAGAGCATCATGAAGACCAAGGAACACACCAGGCAGGTCCGTAATACTGTTGTGGAGAAGTTTAAAGCCATATTTGGATACAAAAAGATTTCCCAAGCTTTAAACATCCCAAGGAGCACTGTGCAAGCGATCATTTTGAAATGGAAGGAGTATCAGACCACTGCAAATCTACCAAGACCTGGCCGTCCCTCTAAACTTTCAGCTCAGACAAGGAGAAGACTGATCAGAGATGCAGCCAAGAGGCCCATGATCACTCTGGATGAACTGCAGAGAACTACAGCTGAGGTGGGAGAGTCTGTCCATAGGACAACAATCAGTCGTACACTGCACAAATCTGGCCTTTATGGAAGAGTGGCAAGAAGAAAGCCATTTCTCAAAGATATCCATAAAAAGTCTCGTATAAAGTTTGCCACAAGCCACCTGGGAGACGCACCAAACATGTGGAAGAAGGTGCTCTGGTCAGATGAAACCAAAATCGAACTTTTTGCCCACAATGCAAAACGATATGTTTGGCGTAAAAGCAACACAGCTCATCACCCTCAACACACCATCCCCACTGTCAAACATGGTGGTGGCAGCATCATGGTTTGGGCCTGCTTTTCTTCAGCAGGGACAGGGAAGATGGTTAAAATTGAGGGGAAGATGGATGCAGCCAAATACAGGACCATTCTGGATGAAAACCTGTTGGAGTCTGCAAAAGACCTGAAACTGGGACGGAGATTTATCTTCCAACAAGACAATGATCCCAAACATACAGCAAAATCTACAAAGGAATGGTTCACAAATAAACGTATCCAGGTGTTGGAATGGCCAAGTCAAAGTCCAGACCTGAATCCAATCGAGAATCTGTGGAAAGAGCTGAAAACTGCTGTTCACAAACGCTCTCCATCCAACCTCACTGAGCTCCAGCTGTTTTGCAAGGAAGAATGGGCAAGAATTTCAGTCTCTCGATGTGCAAAACTGATAGAGACATACCCCAAGCGACTTGCAGCTGTAATCACAGCAAAAGGTGGCTCTACAAAGTATTAACGCAAGGGGGCCGAATAATTTTGCACGCCCCACTTTTCATTTTTTTATTAGTTAAAAAAATTAAAATTATCCAATAGATTTCATTCCACTTCACAATTGTGTCCCACTTGTTGGTGATTCTTCACAAAAAATAAAATTGTTATATCTTTAATGTTTGAAGCCTGAAATGTGGCAAAAGGTTGAAAAGTTCAAGGGAGCCGAATACTTTCGCAAGGCACTGTATGTTGTGGGTCACACAAGTGATGTTTTTGAAGGTAAAGAATTTAAAGCAAGACCAGTAACCCAAGCATTGCTGAATTTCAGATAATACGGGGACTGGACCCGATTCCATACTACAATTTGATGAAACATTCTGCTAAGGATAGTTTGCATTTTAAAGCAAAATAATCCCAAGAAAATTAGGAAGAAAAAAAACATTTAGGGCGTGTTCATGTTTTTGTTAGGAAAGTGCATGTTGAGACCATTCACACTTTGCATTGCGCAAATGCACAAGCACTAAGTGGCTCTGTGTCAGGTCAACCCATTCATCAAACAACAATTCTGAAATAGTGCAGACCTATGCAATTAAAGGAAGCTGAACTGTGAGTATTATTTGTAATGATGGCATGATATTTTATTTAGGTGATTCTAGATTGCCCACCATTCACCATGGCCACCAATCGCCACAGCAAACTTTGTGTGCACATTTATGTCCCATAATAAATTGTTCCTCAAATTGCAAGATGGCTCCTTGGCCAAAAAGTTTTCAGTCCTCTCCTGGTTCCCAATCTGCTCCTGCCTGTCATTACAATAGCTGAGGAGTATCTAGCTTATTTGCTACCCAAGGAGGATATTTTTTAACACAATCCACCATCCCCAACACTACTCTATTTTAAAAATGCTTTTCATTAATAATTATTAAATAAATACAGATAATGGACAGAAGAAATAGAAACAGTGAAGATTTCCTTTATCTTAAAGTTTTATATGTAAAGCGCTGCGTAAATTGACGGCACTATATAAGTACCTGAAATAAATAAATAAAAATATATTTAGATTGTAAGCTCTTCTGAGCAGGGCCCTCCTAATCCTCTTGTATTTTATTGTATTGTAACTGTATTGTCTCCTTTTTATATTGTAAAGCGCTGCGTAAATTGCTGGCGCTATATAAATCCTGAATAATAATAATAATAATAATAATAATGTTGGTTAATAAAATACAACTGAAGGTTTTATGCACACATAGTCCTCCTCAGCAAAACATGGAGATAATAATAACAAGCTAAATAAACCAGAATTCAAGGTTTTAAAGAGGACGTAAACCCTGAAGAGTTTATTTCCTCTTTCATTCCCTGCAAAGATAAAGCATAATGGACTACTATGCATTGCATAGTAGTCAATTATTTGTCACTTACCTGACACAGGAGCCAGCGATGTCACTGCTGTCCCCTGTAGTCCGGCGCATCCATCTTCTTGGTGGGTCTTCGCTGCTCTGCCGCTGTCATTCGGCGAAGCCGCGATGACGTAACTCTCGCGCATGCGCACGGGAGCCGCCACTCTTGGCATTTTCGTCGTTGACGGTGCCGCGTTCAGTGCGCCAGCGCGCGGTGCCTGACTTTTGGTAAATATCTCCTAAACCTACACGATATTTCTTGGACCTACAGGTAAGCCTTAATCTAGGCTTACCTGTAGGTCCAAGTGTGTTGTAAGGGTTTACAACCACTTTTAATGGCAAAACATAGTGATACTAGTGCTTTGATAGCGATTGGCCTACAGGGGACTAAATTATAAATATGATCCTCTAAACCAGGGATCTCTAAACTATGGCCCTCCAGCTATTGTGGGACTACACGTCCCATAAGGCATTGTAAAGCTCTGACAGTCACAGACATGACTAGGCATGATGGGAATTGTAGTTCTGGAACAACTGGAGGGCCATCGTTTGGAGACCTCTGCTCTAAACAGCTGTGACTTCACATTATGTCTGCAAACAAATGGCAATCCTGGCAATACATGGGCTATGACTTCACATTATGTCGGCAAACAAATGGCAATCCTGGCAATACATGGGCCCTAGATGGGAGATTGTATGCAATACACAGGCAATAATCTGCCAACTGCTACAAAATACAAGCAGTAAATGGGCAATAATTACAGTACATGCACAGAAAACAGCTTGTGACAATATGTGGGTAACTGATGCACAAACATGACAATATGTGGGTAACAAATGGGCAACTATGACTAAATTGGGGAAGCAAACAAGCAATGGGAACTATATGGGGGAAGCAATTGTGACCATATGCAGACAACAAATGTGAAATGGCGATATACTGTATGTCCAAAAATTTCTCCTCCTCCCCCACCAAAACCCTTCATCAGCAAAAATCCCCTCTCCCTCAGCAAAGCCCTCAACCAACAACGCCCCCCCAATCCTAGCAGGCATAGTGGTGCCTGATGGCAGAGTGAGGGAAGCTTTCCTTCATCATAGTTGATCAAGAGATTAGGAGTGCTTTCTTCAGCTCTGTCCTTCTGCTATATCTGATGTCTGACTGGGCTGCTAGGTTGGTCCTGCAGAGCGGAGGATGACAAGGCAATGTACATCCACATAGTGCTGCCAGTGCAACCAGTCCTGTTGTACTGGGCCCAGCCCCATCAGCTCAACAGGGGGGCCCTGGCAGCTTTATACTTAATTTCTGCGTAAATTAATAGAATCCTTCTGCTAAATCACACCCCCACTCTTACTTGTTTACCAGAATGTAATTACATGTTCCTGGGCCCCATTGGGTCAACAGAGGGGCCCAGGAGGGACTTTTTTCCAGTTTCAGGGCGCAAGCAGATAGCACATTGCGCTGCACTTGTTATAGTTGCCACCCTCTACTTTATTCAATGGTGAAGTGCTTCCTTTGGACGCTGCTCACTCAGTAAGTGCTGCGAACTGAGCGACGGAGAGACTGATGTGAAGGGGGCAGACGGCTCAAGGGGAGGAGCATGTAAAATCCAGGTTGGTGCATAGCTTCAGGCAAGCAGCAGCATACACTGCAGGCAATGACACTGACAGAGGAAGGTATAGTCCCCAGATCTCCCACTGTGTACTCATGATCATGATGATGATCACAGCACAGCAGGTGCCCTATGGCTCTGTCACAGTGTGTCAAATGGCTGTCAGGTGCTGACTTAAAAGGGTAAACCTACATGTTTTTTCAACTTAATTCATCCTATGCATTAAGGTGAAAAAACACCTGTCATTGTCCGGTCCCCCCAGCCCCCCCCCCCCCCCCCCCCCGTTTTACTTACCTAAGCCCTCCAACTTCACCCACAGGGACACCCCGTCTCTCTGCCTGGGGTTCTCATCTCTTGATTGGATAGATTGATAGCAGCGCAGCCATTGGCTCCCGCCGCTGTCAATCAAATCCAATGACGCGAACGCCAGGGGGCTGGGCCGAGTCCTGCATTCTGCAGCTATGGACACCAAATGCTGGACTCAGGAGTGTGCCTGCAAGGTAATCCCCTGGGAGAGAGCTTCTCCTAGGGGGGTTATCTGATGCGGGGAGGAGCTACGAGAGCTGACGAGGGACCCCAGAAGAGCAGGTTCGGGGCCACTCTGTGCAAAACGAGCTGCACAGTGGAGGTAAGTAGACATGTGCATTTGTTTTCGTCCGAATGCATTTTTGTCCGGGTATTTTTGTTATCATTTTAACAAACGGTAACGAACATGCAGAATCCAAAAACCGGGAAACCTGATATAAACAAATGCTTTTTCATTTTCGTTGCGACAACAGTTCGATATAGATAGGAGATTCGACATGACGCTGACAATAGCGATCTGTATCCATTGAACCTTTGGTCGAATGTGCCTAACCTTAGCTCTATTAGTCCAAGATTATTCTACACAGAGAGAAAAGATTCGACATAGAGAGAAAAGATTCAACATTATAGTGACAATAGCAAAAAAGGTCGAATGTGCCTAACCTAACTCTATTCGTCCAAGATTATTCGTCATGAAGATTCGACAAAACAGTCACTGCGAGTGGACATTTATGGTCAAATGCTCCGCCCATAGGCTATAGAAGAATTCTAATGTTGGTTGACTTGTAATAATAATTAATAAATATACTTATTACTAGTGTCATACAACATTAGAATTCTACTATAGGTTGTAGGCGGAACATTCGACCGGAAATGTATGATTGCGGCGTCGCACAGTTTAGCTGCTCTGACGAATCTTCTTAGAACATTCGACAGATGCCATAAGCCTTCAATGACAGATTCAACCTTAAAGGGATTGTAAAGTCAAATTTTTTATTTTTTTTAAATAACAAACATGTTATACTTACCTCCACTGTGCCACTCATTTTGCACAGAGTGGCCCCGAACCTGCTCTTCTGGGGTCCCTCGGCGGCTGTCTCTGCTTCTTCCCACAGGTGCTTCTCACGTTCATGCGAGCTCCCTTGCATTGGTGAGAAGCACCTGCGGGCACGCTCCCGTGATACAGCCGGCGGCTATAGCCGCTCGCTGTATCACAAGGCCCTGCCCCCGGCGCGCTGCGTCATTGGATGTGATTGACAGCAGCGCGAGCCAATGGCTGCGCTGCTTTCAATCCATCCACTCCAGCCAATCAGCGGCCAGGCTGAGCGGCGAAGAGGACGGCGGGGGCGAGCGCGGGATTTTCGAGGGGTCAGGTAAGTAAAACGGTGAAAAAAACATTTACCTTTAATTATTTTGGATTTTCAGACGAATGCATTTTTTAACGAAACAAAAATAAAAACGAATTTCGGGAGTAACTAAATGTATTTTTCGGACGAAAACAAAATTCCAAAATGAAATATTTCAGTGTGCACATGTCTATATGATATGTTTGTTATTTAAAAAAAATAATAATAAAAAATAGGTCTTTACAATCACTTTAACTTATGGCTGTACTGTGTATTACATATCAGTCTGTAGCACAGTACAGCCATAACAATGTCAGCACCTAACAGCCATGTGGCACGCTGTGACAGAGCCATAGAGCACCTGCTGTGTTGTGATCATGAAGATTCTAGTTTACACTTGTGTTTGGGGAGGGGGGGTAGTAAAAACACATAGCTGAGGGGCCCCTTCAGGTTAGCTGTAGGGGCCCCATGATTTCTAACAGCGGCCCTGTGTGTCCATCAGGGGGTGCAGTTCTAGAGCACCCCCAATCACGGCTGTACCCAAGCCAGACATGCTCTCTAGGTACATCACTGAGCCCCAGCCCTCACTTCAGCCATCCTTGCATATATTCTTGATAGTAGATCCATGTACTTTGTTCTTACAGTCCACCCTCTACTGTTCTGCACATCTAACCAAACTGCTAGCAGAGCAGGGGCAGTTTTTTTTTTATTCAGTTCTAAGTGTGCTGATGTAGAGTCTACTAGGGCAGGATGAGGTCAGTAAGTCAGTAGAAGAAAATTTGCTAATACCGCATACACGCGATCGTAATTTTGGCCAGCAAAAGACCGACGAGAGCTTTTCATCTGAAAATGCGGCCGTGTGTATGCTCCATCAGAATTTAGCTGGCTGAATTCCCGCCAGCAAAAATTTGATAGCATGTTCTCAGTTTTCCCAAAGGAAAAACTTTCTATCGGAAATTCTGATCGTGTGTATGCAATTCCGACATGCAAAAACTCACACATGCTCAGATTCAACTACAAGATGGAAGCTATTGGCTACTAGGTATTGAACTTCCTTTTTCTAGTCCTGTCGTACGTGTTGTACGTCACTGTGTTCTTGGCGGTCGGAATTTGGTGTGACCGTGTGTAGGCAAGACAGTTTGAGCGGAATACTGTCGGAATTCCGATGGGAAAACCATCAGAGCTTTTTCCAACGAGAATTCTGTGTGTACGCGGCATTAGAGGAAGTATAAATTCACTCTTGTAGACCCCCAAATGTACATGCAAAAACTTAAAGCAGATGGTGATGGGGATGAAGGGAATGGACAATGAAGGAAAAAATGATCCTTCAGCTCTGGAGGAAAGCAAGCTTTCAAGTGAGTGGAAAAGAAGTATTCCTGCGCCACGTCAGGGAAATAGAGGGAGATAGGGTACTGCTGCACACACTGAAAGGGAAATATCTGAACCCCAGGGAATAATGAATAAGAAAGGTAGTGGTGCGCTGTACACAAAAAGGATATATCTATTGATAAAAGCAGTATATAAAATTCGCAATGGGGGGATATCCAGTAAACAATACAGGTCTGGGTATGTCTATGTGACTAGTTTAAACAGCAACACTCATTTCTACTAATAGTCCACAACATAAATACATAAAATAGTGAAAATTCATATACAATCCAAAGTGCAACGTGTTGCGATCCTGTAGTCGCATAAAAGTGCAAATATTCCAATGTGCCGCTGTGGCTGATAAAACAATAATGTTCGTTGCTATTAGTGTAAAATCTACATGAAACCGTGAAACAATAAAAAAAAAGAAGAAAAAAGAAAAAACACAATATAACATTCAAAAGTGCAGCGTGTTGCGATCCTAAAATTGCATAAAGTGCAAGTGTTCAGCTGTGGTGCACATAGGCAAACCTTCAAACATAAATGATAATTAAGTGACAAAAAATATAAGTGTATCAGACACAAAGTCCGTTTTCAGTGCAAAGTACTGCGATTATTCTCAAAATCGCATAGGGTGTGACTTCTTCAACAAGATATACGATGTGGAGCTGTTGCAGTGGGAAGGGCAGTGGTGCTGGTGGAAGGGGATATGGCCTTGGTGGTCCCGTATATACCAGTAATGGATGTCCCCTTACCTTACCGCTGTAAGGTAACAGCGTATATATAGAGAGCTTTTTGGGATCCTTTTAGCGGAGTTTTCCCTTTAATGTGGGGTGCCCAGGTCCTGACCAATGATATGGTCCCTTTAGGGGGGTTTCCTCTGTGGTATTGCAGTCAGGGTTCCTCAGTGGTATGGCATATACATGGGTTTAAGCAGAGATGGAGGAAGAATACTCCATAGTGTAAAGTGCTTCAACAGGTTTATTGTTATTAAAACAGTTTAAAAATACTCACAAACAAACAGTCTGTACAAGCAGTGTATAAACGAGCTGCGGGCTCGGTCTACGTCACTTCCTGGTTGCTGTGTCCCGCACGTGTTCGTCACGGGTCACGTGACTTCATCAGGGGATCGATAAGCTTTCAAGTGAATTCACGACAATGTGTGCCTACCTGCACATTATGGCAAGAGCAGCAGAACTATAGTTCCACGTTTAACTACAATATAGAGTACTGCCTGCTGAAGTAGAGCCATCGTATTTAAATGTATGATCTTCCTAATTAAAGAAAAGGGAGTTGCTTGCCATGTTGCTTGATCTTCAGAACCTTGTCCCCCCCCCCCCCCCCCCCCCCCTCTCAAAGAACGCTGCAAACCCCTCTACAGTTATTTTGTTGGATTTACCGGACATTCAGAGGTGGCCAGACAAAGGGGAAAAATAATCACAATAATTGCCTTTTGAGGGATGAGGAAGGAACTTCTATTTCCCCCGCTGGAGCATATTGGTGGACTATGCTTTACATGGGAATTTTTTGCCTTCCTCTGGATCAACTGCGGGTATAGGATTTTCTATATGGAGGTTTTCTATTTTATTCATTTATTTTTCTATTGGTTAAACTAGATGAACTTGTCTTTTTTTTTTTTCAATCTGTATAACTAAGATATTCATTCAAATACTTAAAGTCATGCAAGTGTGCCACTCCATCTGAAATACGGAATATGGAAAATACGGAAAGCTGAGAGCTATGGCTTCAATAGAAATTCCTGGACAGCAATGTTCCTGGTCACACAGGTGTGGCTTCTACTTGATGTTCTGGTTAAACTGAAGATTCCTGCTGTAGACCATGTAACTTATTAATATGAAACCACGTACACACTTATCTCTGAATGCCTCACTAGGCACATACCTTGAGGGAAGAATAATGGAGGCTTACATGGCCTTTTGTAAAGAACAGCTCTAATTACAATGTAGGTCATACCCTACACTAGGCAATCAATGGAACATAATGGATGATTTATTTGTGATTTGTCTAACTATTTAGTCTGAGGCTAACTAGACTGTATACAGTAGGAAGGATTCCTAAAGCAACTTTACAAATCTGCACGATCCCGACATATGACAATATAGTAGAAATATATATTTTTCAAAAAAGGCTGAACCTTTATATAAAGAAACCCATTGCTGAACTCTAGTCCAGTGTCTTTGTTGAGGCTTATGCCCCATACACATAAGCCAATTTTCCGTCGGAAAAAACATGGATGATTTTTCCGATGGAATTCCACTCAAGCTTGGCTTGCATACACACGGTCACACATTTGTACAGACGATCGGAATTTCCAATCCTGAACTTTTTCCGACCAAAAAATAGAGAACCTGCCCTCAATCTTTTGCTGGCTTGAGTCCAGCAAAAGTCCGATGGAGCATACACACGGTCGGAATATCTGACCAAAAGCTCACATCCGAATATTGCTGGCAGAATTTCTGATCGTGTGTATAGGGCGTTAGACAATCTCAGTCTGCTGCAGTGTGGTGGATCAAAGCAATTTCAGTCCTATGTTATTGTGGTCACTTAGTGGTCATTAGTGGTGAAGCCACTAATTTTCACATTCAGTGATTCGAGATTTGGATTCTAGCTCAATCGAAAATGCTTCTCACAGTGTGCATTGGAAACTGCAGGAAATCAGTCTGCTTCATTTCCTGAATGGAGAACTGTCCCCGATTCATCCTTTTCATTCACAGTAGATCTCTCGATTGACTTCTGTACAACCAGCCTGTCAGGGTTTTGTTTGCCCGTATTCTGCCAGTGGGTGGAATACCATAGCGCAGCCGGGAGAGTTTCACACATTCAAAGTGGATGGGGGAATCACCAAATTTTTTTTCTGTGATGTTCATTCCCTTTTATTTATTTATGGATCTTTTTGAGATGAATATCAAATACGCACCACTTCGTTTTACAAGGGTTGTAGGGCAGTGGTCCCCAACCTTTTTGGCATCGGGGACTGGCTGCGTGGAAGAAAATTTTTCGTGGGCAATGGCTGGTGTTGTCGCTTCAATCATCCCGGCACCATGCTTGATATGGTGTCAGGGTGATTGAAGCGCATTGTTTCCATTATTACATAGTAGTAGTAATAAATAAAATAGTTCAACTCACCATAATGTAGAATCAGTGGGAGCCCCAAGTGTGTCACTTGCCAACTTGCCACCGTCGCCTGCCACCAGATGCAGAATGTCACTTGCCACGCTGCCTGTCACCAGATGCAGAATGTCACTTGCCACATCACCTGCCATGCTGCCTGCCACAAGATGTGGACAGTCACTTGCCATGCAACGTTGCCTGTCACCAGATGTGGAATGTCCCTTGCCACGCCACCTGCCACATTGCCTGTCACCAGATGCGGAGTGAGTGGAGTGCCCTTGTGGTATGTCAGGCAGACAGCTGAGGGGGGTGAACTATAAGTCCCAGCACACCTCACCTGTACTCCCACACACAGCTCACCTGTCACTAATGACATCACATCTCTGTGGGATCGCCCCTCTGGATGTAGCAGGGTGTCTCCCTCCTCATGCTATAGTGGGTCTCACCGGCAGAGGGAGGGTCTGGGACTACTTCAGCTGTCACTCTCTGGCACTCGGCCATTCCTGATTAGCTGTCCGGGGAGTGGGGAATCTGCGCCCCTGAACAAGCAATCTTAGTTTTTCCCAGCGAGAAGCCACAGGAGAGCGGTGATGTGGGGCGGCCAGTGAGAGATGATGCTCCACCTCCTACACTGAGATAGAACACTGGCTGTGAGGGCGGAAGAGCGGTGATGCGGAGGGTGGAGAGAGATGATATCATCTCTGCTTGCTCGCCCACTCACTTCTGCTATCCACCCAGCTCTCTCATGCAGGCAACCGAATATGTCTCTTGCTGGCTGCCTGCACCCGTGGCCTGGCTGCAGAAGGGCCACGGCCCGGGGGTTGACGACCCCTGTTGTAGGGAGCACAAATGCAGGAACATTTGTAAAGGCACCGTAATGGCTGGTAGCCTCATATAATGTGCTTCTCTGTTCCTAGTTTCCATCCACTCCTGTAGCATATTTGTAGCATCCGTAGTCTTTGACCATCTTTTGTATCATCCTTGTAGTCTCTGACCATCTCTTGTATCATTCTTGCAGTCCCTGACCATCTCCTGTACCATCCTTGTAGTGTCTGACCATCTCCTGTACCATCCTTGTAGTGTCCGACCATCTCCTGTACCATCCTTTGTAGTGTCTGACCATCTCTTGTATCATCCTTGTAGTCTCTGACCATCTCTTGTAATATAATATTTGTTAGATTCTGCGCTTAGGTGTAAGTTAGCCTGCTGCCTCCCCCAAGGGGCTTCGACCGGAGTACCAATAGTAAAAGTGTATAAAAATAAGGGTGGATGGCGCTGCCCGTCACCTGAACAGTGCTCCTCCTCCTTAGCTCCACACGTAATGGGATAACCAGATCCTTGTACTGGGATAAGCCGTTCCCAATAGATTAGGTTATAGTAGTTGCCTCCTCCGTGGTAAACCACAGATTATCCCGTTTTCACAGCAGAGACCGGGAGGCAGCACAGTTCTGGACAGAGAGGTGGTGGCTGGCAGATTGACCTCTTTGGAGAAATGCTTTATAATAGAATTTTGTTGCTAGTTGCTGAGAAAAATTGCTTAGGGTCAATTGTTGATTGGGCGAGAACACCCAATATTACACTAAGCACATTCACTTTATATTGCAGACTGACACGTCAGCTTGCAATCCGTGTCACCATTTGTGATTTTCTTATTTGTTATTATTTTATTTTATTTTTTTATAAACCTGCCTTAAAAACAAAGTGCGAACACCCATCAAACGTTTCTCTTGTGTGGGAACAACCTCACTACTCAGCACCCACCATATAACCACTTAATTCCAGGACCATTTTGCTGGCCAAAGACCAGAGCACTTTTTTGCGATTCGTCACTGCATCGCTTTAACTGACAATTGCGTGGTCGTGCGACGTGGCTCACAAACAAAATTGACGTATTTTTTTTCCCCACAAATGGATATTTCTTTTGGTGATATTTGACCACCTCTGCGGTTTATTTTTATTTTTTTGCACTATAAACAAAAAAATGGTAACAATTTTGAAAAATACACGTTATTTTTTACTTTTTGCTATCATGACTGCGACATTATGGCAGACACGTTGGACAATTTTGGCGTGATTTTGGGACCATTCACATTTATACAGCGATCAGTGTGATTAAAATTGCATTGATTACTGTGTATATGGGACTGGCAGTGAAGGAGTTAACACTAGAAGGCGCTGTAGGGGTTAAGTGTGTCCTAGGGAGTGATTCTAACTGTGGGGGGGGGGGAGGGGCTATGTGTGACACATCACTGATCATAGCTCCCGATCACAGGGAGCTATGATTAGTGACACTGTCACTAGGCAGAACAGGGAGATGCTTGTTTACATTAGCATCTCCCCGTTCTTCCTCTCCTTGAGACTATTGCGGGTATCCCGCGGACATCGAGTCCGCGGGACCCGCGACCCGACTCGCGGAGCTCCTGGCCGGGGGTGCGCATGCGATGGCATGGCAGCAAATTTAAAGGGATATATAGGTACGCCCATTGTGTCCATCCATGCCATTCTGCGTGCGCTGGTCGGGAACCGGTTAAGAGTGATTCACTGTGTAGGTTTATCCTCAGGTGACGGTAGTATTTTTTCACTTATGTATTTTTCACTTACTTACTGCACATTCACCTGGGAAGAATGACCCATTGGAGGAGCACTTTTCAGGTGACGGGCAGCGCCACCCACCCCTATTATTATACACTTTATCTCTTGTAATATGTCAGCAATCTCTGATCATTTCTTGTAACATGCCAGCCAGGGCCGTCTTTAAGGCAGGGCAAAAGGGGCAGCTGCCCTGGGCCCTGTCATTGTTGTGGGACCCAAAGCAGCTGCCTCATACTTGCCAACTATCTCAATATCTCAGTGTGGAATGCTGGTACTAATGCTGCCCAGCTCTGTCCTATTGTTGCGTACAGATGACTCACCTGCAGACCCTGAGTTTACATGTAAATAATCAGCATTCATATGTAAATAGCTGCAGCCAGCTGTATTGATATGTAAATAAAGGTGGCATTCATATGTAGATCATGCCCCCCTGCAGTAAGGAGATGATGTGCTGTAACCTCTAGCAACCAGTGAGCAGTAATACTATAAAGTAATCTCTAGCAACTGATTAAGAAGCAAAAATCATTTGCTGTAACTTCTAGCAACTAATCAGTGACCTGTAGTGTGCTGGAACCTTTAGCAACCAGTCAGTAAGCAGTAATGATATGCTGTAATCACTGGCAACGAATCTCAATTGCTGCCTGATCTGATACATTAAACTGATTTTAAGTCTAGCTGCTATTTGTTGTATGTCTCAGAGCAGGTGGAGAGTGAAATTGCATGGGGGGGGGGGCAAGAAAATTTTTGCCCAGGGTCCAATCGCTATTAAAGACGGCCCTGATGCCAGCAGTCTCTAATTATCTCTTGAAGCATGACCACAGTCTCTGACCAACTCTTGTAGCCTGCCTACAGTCTCTGACCACATTCTGTAGCATGTCTGCAGTCTCTGAAGGCTTCCTGTAGCATTACATAAAACAAATGGAGTATTATATGCGAACCTTTGTTGATGTCAGGGACCAGACTTGAGACTCCCTGTAGCAGGTAGGTTGATTAGCACTGATCTAGACTGTTGTGCTTTTCTTTACCACATCCTCATGCTATTCTTCAGCTACATTTTAGAAAAATGCTGTTGATTTTACAACTTTTCAGGGTGGGGATTAGACTCTCCTCGGCTTTTGTTCTTTTTATAAAGCCACTATTATTTTTGGCAGTCGATGCTTGTTATGCGTTGCTGAGTCTGGGTCGGTCTTGTCATCTCCGCCGGAGCCTCTGCTTACCTGATATGTATATCCACTATTCAATGGATTATGAACAGTCTCCTCCAGCCTAATAACCGTATTTACAATTGATAGTGTATCTCTTTTTTTTTTTTAAGATCAGAAACTGATTTTATTTTTTGTACACTAATTTAACAAAACATTGTTACAGTGTGCATCCATGACATTTGCAAAGCATGCTGGAATTTCTGATTAAAAGGCCTAGTTATGCTTGGACATCTCCACCTACTGGCTGAAAGTGGTAAATAAATTACCCGAACTTCTGCAATGTTTATCCCCTGATTGGTCTTTCATGTACCATACACACATAGAACATGGTACAATTGACTGTATTGTAGGGTGCTATAATTCTGTAACTATTAAAGAGCATTACTTCCTCTTTTTTCTCCTTGCAAAGGTAAAGCATAATGGACTACTATGCATCGCATAGTAGCCCATTATGTGTCGCTTACCTGACACAGGACCCAGCGATGTCACCGATGTCCCCTGTAGCACGAAGCGCCCATCTTCTTCCGGGTATCGCTGCTCCGGCCACTCACAGCGCCAGAGCAGCGATGACATCACTTCCACGCATGAGCATGGGAGCCGCCACTAACGGCATATCGCCGTTAGCAGCGGCATGCTCAGTGCACCTGCTTGCCGCTGTCTATGGTATTTCATGGACCTACAGATAAGCCTTAATCTAGGCTTATCTGTAGGTCAAAGTGGTTTGTAAGGGTTTACAACCACTTTAAACAACAAACATAGTGACTAACCTATAACTCTATAATCCCACTATTTGTCAGACACACAGAGCCCATGGGTAAATGCTATATTCAATATATGAAAATAGAAAAAACACTATATTCTATGTCAGGTACTCACCAAGGCTGAGATGCTGAGAGTGGCTCCCCTTGCAGTTGAGCGCACTCTACCCCTGAAAGTGGTACAGAGGGTGAAGGGCACAGAGAGGCACGGGTAGTCAGTAGGTAGATGGGACTTGCGTGAAGATCTCCTGTAGGGCGGATATACAGTGCAGGGGCTGACTTGGTGCAGAGCTGGAAAAGGAAGCCCGGCCGAGGCTCTAAGACAAAAGATCCAGAAGTAGAGACTGAAGTTGAGTCTTGAGGAGGAGGCCGAGGGTCAAACTCAGAAAGTCCAGCAGAAGCAAGCCCTTTAATACAAGCCGGGGTCATACACAGAAAGCAGGTAGTAGAAGAATCCTTTAAGCAAGCCTGGGAAGGAAGTGGGCAGTAGAGAAGTCCTTATGCAAGCTGAAGTCAAAGTACTGGAGAAGATCAGAGCAGGTCAGGGTCAGTCCGGGTCACAACAGGAAAACACAGGTCAACAGAACTTGGGACAGGAACACAGGAAGCTGAGAGACAAACCAGGGGCCCGGACCGCCTTTTATAAGCCATCAAGGGGGATTTCACGTTGTGCACGTACGTGCCCAAGCTGCGACAGTATATCGCGCACCCGTATGGGCTGGAGCACTATTCTGCCATGCATGCACACAGGAAATCGCCGATACTGGCAAGTCCGGCTTCTGCTATTTCTCTGACATTCTATATATCAGCCATTCTCAACTAAGTTTCCTTGAGCTGTGGCTGATTGACCTCCCATTCAATGGTGTTCCAGTGATAATTTGGCATACCTCCCAACTTTTTCAGAAGGAAACAAGGGTCGAGGGACACCTATTAGCAAAAGTATGTAGGTATAGGACACACCCCCTTGCCATGCCCCCTTTAAAGGAGAACTGCCAAAAAAAAGATTAGTTAAACCTACAAGTGCTTTTTCCCCCCCCACTACTGTTGCTTTATATTGGCTTTTGAAATTTACAAATGCAGCAATTTAGAATTTAGATGAAAGGTTTATCACTAGGAAACACTTTTTAAAAGATAAATAGTGGATTTTATGTACAATTGTATAGATCAGATCAAAATAAGGGACAAATGAGGAGGAAATAGGGACAGAGGGACATTGCTCCAAATCAGAGACAGTCCCTCGAAAATTAGGGACAGTTGGGAGCTATGATTTGGTGTGACCCCTGACCCCTAAAAATTTCGTTAAACTTACCGGTAACTTGTTTTCCAATAGACTTTCAGGACAACACCCAAGAGATCATGTCTCCTCCTCCCAATGGAAACGCCTCCTCCATCAGAACTTTAAAAGGAAAGCCTCCACGCAGCCTCCTCAGTTGTTTGTAGAGACTCTCCAGCCCCAGCTACAACACATAAGCGACAGTTATATCATAGTACTACAGCAATAGAATAAACAGGGCGGGTTATCGCTGTCCTGAAAGTCTATTGGAAAACAAGTTACCGGTAAGTCTAACTTGAAATTTCCAAAACGACTTTCAGGACAGCACCCAGGAGGATTACCGAGACTTACTCCATTCAGGGCGGGACAACAGCCTGTAAGACTTTCCTTCCAAATGCCTGATCCCCAGCCGTCATGAGATCTAATTTGTAATGGCGGGTAAATGTCATCAGACTTGTCCAAGTAGCTGCCTTCCATATCTGCTCGGGGGTGGCACCAGCTTTCTCTGCCCAACTCACCGCTGTAGCCCTTGTGGAATGAGCCCGGATACTTACTGAACTCTTTTGGCCTGTAAAGGAATAGGCTTCCGCAATAGCCATCCTTCACGATCTTTCCTTTTTTTTATGGCCTGAAAACAAAATAAATAGTGCATCCGCATGTCTAAAGTCTTTAGTGGCTTCCAAGTAACTTAGGACTACTCTCTTAACATCCAAGGTATGGAATTATTTTTCCTTCTTACCCGACGGATTAGAGCAGAATGTAGGAAGCATTATCTCCCAAGAACGGTTCTGAACTGACGCCACTTTAGGCAAAAAATTAGGATCGGTTTTTAGAACAATCCTGTCTGGAAAAACAGAAAAAAACAGCTCCCTGATTGACAGGGCCTGCAACTCACTGACTCTGCGAGCTGATGTAATGGCCTCTAAAAAACAGTTTTTAATGTAATTAACTTCAGGGAGGCCAAATTAATAGGTTCAAAAGGATCCCTGGTCAGGGCCTGTAGAACAATTGTCAAGTCCCGTGCTGGGAATTTTTTAGTCACGACTAGTCTAGACTGAGAGAGTGCTTTAAAAAATCTGGTCACTAAAGGGTCTGAAGCAATAGGCCTTTCCACGAAAACCCCTAACGCAGCCACTTGAACCTTGAACGTACTGGTCGCTAGGTCCTTATCTGCCCCTTCTTGCAGAAACTCCATTACCGAAGAAATTTGTTTTGGTGATCTTGTAGGTGCTGTGCACCAGGAGTTAAAGACTTTCCAATATTTAAAGTATATTGCTCTTGTGACATTTTTCCTGCTGGAAACCAGTGTAGCTACCAACTTATCTGAGAAACCCTTTCTCTTCAAGAGCTGCTCCTCAGAAACCAGGCTGTGAGCCTTAGTTTTGCTAGATCCTGATGAACCAGAGGGCCCTGCACCAGGAGATCCTGGCTTAATGGAAGATGCCTGTATGGTTCCAGCTGCATCTGCAGCAGGGACGAGAACCACGGTCATTTTGGGCCAAATCGGAGTGATCAGAATTATCGTTGTATCCTCTCTCCTGATTTTGCTTATGACCCAAGGTATCAAATGAAAAGGGGGGAAGGCGTAACATAGACGAAAACCTCCAACTGTGTGCCAAGGCATCTACTCCTTGGCTGTCCCCATCTTTTTATGATCAACCTGAAGACCTCTGGATTCAATTGCCATTCTGCCTCTAAAACCTGGTTCCTGCTGAGGAAATCTTCTATTTCGTTTAGAGTTCCCTTTAGGTGGACCACGGACAAGGATAGAGTATGCTGCTCTGCCCAAGCCAGAATACCTCTTGCCAAGTCCTGCAGTGCCCTGCTTCTGGTTCCCCCTTGCCTGTTTATGTAAGCCACAGCCGTGGCGTTGTCCGACAGGACCTGAACCTGTTGTCCCTGGACAAAATCTGCAAAGGCTAATACCGCCATTTCCACTGCCTTCAGCTCCCTCCAATTTGAGGACCTCCCTGCCTCCTCTGCAGACCATGAGCCCTGAATCCACTGACTGCCCATGTGAGCCCCCCAACCCCAGGAGCTGGCATCGGTCGTCAGCCGAACCTGGACTGGGAAAGACCACAACAGACCCTCTGAAAGAACCTTCCACCACCATAGACTTCTCTTTACTGTGGGGGGATCCTTACCAGAGAGTCTAACAAACTCTGCTGGTGGTCCCAAGCTTTCAATATAAAGGTTTGCAGAGGTCTGAAATGGTGCTTCGCCCACTGGACTGCCGGTATGGAAGAAGTCAATGTTCCCAACACTGACATAATCTTCCTGATGGCCAGGGTCTGATTGGACTGTAGCTGAGACACTAATTGTATACATTTTTCCTGTTTCTCCTCTGGCAAAAAAATCTTCTGATCCAGGGAGCTGATGCAAAACTCCAAGAATATCACTTCCTGAACAAGGGTCAAATTAGATTTTTAGAGATTTATAATCCAACCTAACACTTCTAGGTATGTGCAGGCTCTGTCCAGGTCTTTTTGCAGACCATCCCTGGACTGGGCAAAAAACAGCAGGTCATCCAGATAAGGAATCACTGAGATTCCCTCTAGGCGTAGGGGGCGCTAATGCTTCGGCCATAATCTTGGTAAACACCCTTGGGGACGAAGACAGGCCAAATGGGAGTGCTCTGAACTGTAGATGTACTACCTTGCTTCCCTCCCTTAGTGCTAATCTCAGATATTTCTGCGACCTGCCGAAATAGGAACATGGAGATAGGCATCCTGCAAATCTATTGATTCCATATAGCACCCTTGATTCAGGAGGTTCCTTACAGAAAAGATGAAATCCATCCAAAACCTCTTGTACTGTACCGATTTGTTCAGTACTTTGAGGTTTAAAATAAGGCGGAACTTTCCTGAAGGCTTCCAAACCAGGAAAGCATGTGAGTAAAACCCCTGACCTATTTCTCCTGTCGGGACCGACACAATGACTTTCTGATTTATCCGCTCCTGAATGAGGGACTTCATGACGAAAGACTTGACCGGATCCCTTGGGATGTTTGTGACCAACAACCTTTTTGGAGGGTCCTCCGTAACCTCTATCACATAACCCTGGGAGAGCATGTTCAAAATAAATTGGTTTTGAGTAATGGCTTCCCACTGAGGGAGAAACTCCTGTAGTCTTCCTCCCACCTTGAGGGGTGAGTCATTGTGGTTTGCCAGTGGTCACAGGAGGATTGAGGAGGACTCCACCCCTACCCTTGGGTTTCTGTGCAGCCCAGAGCTCCCTCTTGCTCTGCGACCTATCTTCCAGTTGCCCTTTTGGCGTACGGAAAAAAACAGCCTACACGTTTGCAACGGTTTCTTCTTGACCGGAAACAGTTTTTTTGTCCGTCGTCTGGTCAAGAATAGACTCTAACTCTGAGCCGAACAAAAAATCCCCTGCAAAGGGGATACTACATAGTCTATTTTTAGATGCCGCATCCCCTGGCCACGTTTTCAGCCACAAGGTCCTTCTTACCGAATTAGTCAGGGCTGCTGATCTGGCTGTCATGCAAACCAACTCGGCTGAGGCATCTGCAATATAGGCAATCACTGCCGATAACGTAGAAAAGGAGTCTAATATCTCCTGCTTTGGGGAATCAGCCGTAATGTGTGCTTTTAATTGGTTAACCCAATGGTCTAGATTCCTTGCCACACAGGTCGTTGCCATTGCTGGCTTCAAATTATTCATTACCGACTACCAGGCTCTCTTTAGGTGGTCCATCTTTTTGTCCATGGGCTCTTTCAATGTGCCCATATCCTCAAATGCTAAGTCCGTTTTTAAGACTTGAGAAAAGGCAGAATCTAACTTTGGGACTTTGTTCCAAATATATTCTGGATTGTCTTCAAAAGGGAACCTCCTTTTGTGTGCCCTGGAAAAAAATGGCTTCTTTTCGGGCTCCAACCATTCTTTCTTGATCATATTTGAAATTAAAGAATGGACCGGAAAGGTGCGACCTCTAGAATCCCCTAGCCCCGCATACATACGGTCATGCAGAGGGAGTTCTTTCTTTTCTTCTATTCCTAAGGTCGCATGGATCACCTTTTAAGGAGTCCTCCCACCTCTTCTAAGGATAACTTATACTTAGAGGTGGCCTCCGAATCTTTTTCCTCTTCTTCCGAATCCGATTTGTCTACTGCCAAAGAGACGGACTCCTGGGAAGTGTCCTGGGATATCATACCCCATCATCAACTGAGGGCTCCCTTGGTGCTCCAGGGGTGGCTGGAGGGATCTAGGCTCTCCTGGCGTTCCCGGATCTTCTGTCAAATTTAGATCTGAAAGCTTGGTGTCATGGTTATGCAGTGATCTTCCTGTGTTTGCTTACCTCCCCTCATGTGTTCAGACTAAGAGGCCACCCACTTCCACCTGGTGGTTTTTATAACCTCTCCTCTAAGCATGGCTCCACCCCAGGCCCTATCAGGGAGCCCTATATTAACCTGTGCACTGCAGGCCATCAGTGCTGATCAACCATTGTGTATTCCTTTGTGTGTTAGCTTCCTGTTACCTGCCGTGTGCTCTTCTACTGGTTTCCGTTACCGACTTTGGCGTGTCTTTGACTATCCCTGTTTGCCTGTGATCCTGACCTTTTGGTGTGTCCCCGACTATTCTTGTCTGCTTATGGCTCCGACCTTGGCTTTGTCCCTCACCATCCCTATCCTCCTGTTGCCTACTGTGGGTGTGAGCTGGGAGACCCTGGGGGTCGCGACCTGGAGCCAGTTGCAGCCAAGTCCATCCTCACCACTCGAGGCTCTGGTGAACACCTGCTGGCTCTTAGACTCCGCGCCTCAGGGAATCTTGCGCTCTAACCCCAGTGGGACCTGTCTCCCGTCTGCAGCAATCAGCCATAGGGTCCACAACCTTGCGGTGCACTCCTGATCCCTACGGTGTGCATCTGTCACTTCTCTTCAAGGTGACCTGACACTTAGAATGTGGCCCTCAGTTTATCCTTAATGGTTGTCAGTAAATCACCACATATGGATGGGGACTCTTCCCTAACCAAACTTGAAATACAAGACGCACAGAGTGTTTTGACCCATGTTTCACTTAGTTTTTCCTTGCAAACAGGACCTCTCCTCTTAACTGGTTGGGCAGCACTTTTAGCCTGGACAAATAGAAAAGGGACAAGAAAAAAAAAACACGCTTTTTTAAAACTCTGCAATTGAATGCAGGAAACATCTAGGAAAAAAACACACACTTCCCAGTGCCCAGCAAGCCAACACCGCCCCTACACCGTTAGCCTCAAAGGTAGACCAGAGAGCATTACAGGTAACCAAACCCCAGACTGGGGGGGGGGGATAGGTGATACAACTTCCCTCCCCCCCCCCCCACTGGAGCAAAGGGTCGGGACAACAGGGAGGCTCACCTCCTTACCTTCACCTTGCTGGCGCCTTGGCTTGCCCCCTTATCTGCATCGCTCTCCATGCCGTAGCTCAGCAGAAGCGTGGTAGTGATTTACCACCGGTTCCGGGTTTAAAAACGCCTCTGCGCTGACCCGTAACCAAAAATAAGGCACCATATGGCCCTCCTCTCTCCCCCTGCACTTCAACGCCCGGAAATGGCGCCACCCGGAAGTCCCACCCCTTCCCCGAAGGACGTGGCCGAGGCTCTCCTGGCCACCAGAACAATGGCGGCTGCAAGCCGACATCCGCGATGCAGCGCGCACTGCACGCGGGAAAATGAAAACACCACGGCCGCCTGTCTGCAGAAAAAAAAGGGGACTGGAACAAGCGGATGTATGGGCTCTCCCCAAGTACTGAAGGGGCACCTTCCAGGTAGGAGGTAGATGGGTGGACCAGCTCCAAGAAAAATAAAAAAGAGGGGTGAGAACCAGCGTCTTCCCAGGACCAGCCTGAGAGATCATGGCTCCCACCGGAGGTGTTCCTCCAGCTGGAGGAAACACGAAAAACTGCGTGGAGGCTTCCCTTTTAAAGTTCTGATGGAGGAGGTGTTTCCTTTGGGAGGAGGAGCCATGATCTCTCGGGTGCTGTTCTGAAAGTCGTTTTGGAAATTGGTTTTTACCAGGGTTCTGAAAATTGCTTCAAGGGTACCTCTAAGGTAAAGAGAGAATGCTATACACTATAAACAAGCTACTACAGAGCTTTTGCATTGGCCTCAGATCAGAATGAAAGTGTCTAAAAAATAAAAGATGTTTCCCCTAAAGCAGCGGTCCCCAACCACCCCGTCATCAGGGCCCGGCCTCACGCAAGACAACCCCTCCATGGACCTGGGAGGGGAGATGAGGGGGGTAGTTTTTGGGGATGCAACCTGTCACCTTGGGGGTAAGGGTGTGTGCAGCCTGTTGCCTCGGGGGGGGTAAGAGTGTGTGCAGCCTGTCACCTCGGGGGGGGGGGTAAGGATGTGTGCAGCCTGCCGCCTCGGGGGGGGGGGGGGTTAAAGGTGTGTGCAGCCTGTCGCCTCGGGGGGTAAGGGTGTGTGCAGCCTGTCGCCTCGGGGGGAAGGGTGTGTTCAGCCTGTTGCCTCAGGAGGATTTGGGGGAGTGCAGCCTGTCACCTCGGGGGTAAGGGTGTGTGCAGCCGGTTGCCTCGGGGGATAAGGGTGTGTGCAGCCTGTCGCCTTGGGGGGAAGGGTGTGTGCAGCCTGTTGCCTCACGGGGATTTGGGGGAGTGCAGCCTATTACCTGTTGTCAGCTCACTGGCCTCACCAATGCTCAATGACGATCTGTCCCCTTCTCCTTCTCCTCATATCTGTTCTTCTTCCCGACGGGACCACAGACAGGGAAGGGAGTGTTGCTCAGACTGGCTGCAGTCTGTGACCCAGAGGTTGGAGACCTCTGCCCTAGAGAATATCTTTATTCTCCACATACCAACATGTTACAATCAATTAAAATAACATTCCATACTTAAAGTGGAGGTTCACACAAAAATTAAACCTCCGCTTTTTGGAACCCCCCCCCCCAGGTTCACGTTTGGCACCTTTCAGGGGGGAGGGGGGTGCAGATACCTGTCTAAGACTGGTATTTGCAACCACTTCTGGGCATAGACTCCCACGGGAGTCTACGCCTCTTCCCGTCCCCCCGGGCTGTCTTCTGGGACACATGGGTCCCAGGAGATAGCGGGGACCAGTTAAGTCGCGCAGAGCGACTCGCCCATGCGCATTAGGAACTGGGAAGTGAAGCCGCAATGCTTCACTTCCTGATTCCCTTACCGAGGATGGTGGCAACAGCTGCCCAGAGCTATTATTCATAGTATGCACTATGGGTTACTGTGAAGATTGACCCATAGCATCAGATCAGAAAAAAGTGTCCAAAAGAGGATGCATCACTTAAAAGTATTATAAGTATTTATATAGCGCCAACAGTTTTAGTTACCACACTCAGAAGCTTATAGTTTAACGTCCCTATCTCACATGCATAATTACATATACTAGGGCCAGTTAACCAACTAACATGTCTTTAGAGTGTGGTAGGACATCAAAGTTGCTACTGTAATGCCCAAGAGTTGGGCACATTTTATTTTACTGGGGTTCATAGTACTATGTCTAAAATTGCGGATGCTATTTAATATCCTGCTTTATTAGAGAGTGTAATGTACAGTCAGGTCTGGGCCTTGGTGTGCTATAATTCTCATGATATGCACTGAAAATCTGCCTTGATCATCTCCATATGAATACCATTATGAATATACTTTCTATTGGATAAAAGCCATAAAGGCCCACACCGTCCTTCATTTAAATAGCAAGTTTGTCTTGATTTTCTTACTTTGACTTGGAAGCACAGCTTTCTAGAGACTAGAATAATGAATTGTTTGTGCATAAGCCTGTACACCATATGAGTATGTATTAAGCCCCGTACACACTATCAGATTTTCTGATGATTTTTTCCTTCAGATTTACCAAAACCATATATTATGAGGACACACCTTAATGCGGCTTACACACGATTGGACTGTCCGGCGGACCAGAGTCCGGCGGACAATCCGCCCGTGTGCGGGCTCCGGCAGACTTTTTCCCTTTCCAAAAGTCTGGCGGACTTAGAAAGAAATTTTGACTCAAAATACGCCCTTCTGTGTGCTAGTCCACCAGACTTTTGAAATTAATGGACTTGCCCACACAGGGAGTAAAGTCTGTTAATTTTGAACGTGGCTCCAGGTAGATGGGACTAGTGAAAGAAGTGAATTTCATCGGTGAGATTGAAACCTCGCTGGCCCCGTCACCTGGTATTGATTTAAAGGGGAACCCCTACACCAAAAAAATGGCGTGGGGGTCCCCCCAAAGTCCATAGCAGACACTTATACGAGCACGCAGCCCGGCCGGTCAGGAAAGGGGATGGGGAAGAGCGAGCACCCCCCCCTCCTGAGCCGTACCAGGCCGCGTGCCCTCAACATGGGGGGGGGGGGGGGGACAAGGGCCTCTTCCCGACAACTCTGGGCGTTGGTTGTCGGGGTCTGCGGGCGGGGGGCTTATCGGAATCCAGGAGCCCCCTTTTAATAAGAGGGCCCCCAGATACCGGCCCCCCACCCTGTGTGAATGAGTATGGGGTACGATGTACCCCTACCCATTCACCTGGTGAAAAAAGTGTAAATAAAAAAACACAACACAAGTTTTTAAAATAATTTATTAGACAGCTCCAGGGGTCTTCTTCCGTCTTGGGGGGGTCTTCTCGCCGGACTCCTCCGCTATCTTCTGCTCTTTTGCTAGCTCTTTTACTAGCGGAGGAGGCCGGCTTTCTTCTTCGTCGTTGTCTCCGTCCGGGGGTTTTCTTCTGACTTCGGGGTCTTGTCCCGCTCTTCAGTTCTTCTTGCCGGGCCTCCGCTATCTTCTTATAGTTCTTTTACTAGCGTTGGCCCGGTTTTCTGCCGCCGCCGCCTTCTTCTCTTCTTCTTCCTTCTGATGTTGATACAACGCTCTCTCTGGCCTAGTTGTGCGGCGACTTATATATATGGCCAGAAGATTTCAGCCGGAAGAATCTGGTCGTGTGTGGGCAGTTCCGCTCATTCACAAAGTCGGGCGGACCTCAGCTGCAAAGTCCGGCGGGTCGTCCGATCGTGTGTACGCGGCATAAGAGTTTCATTTTGTATGCAATCAGCCAGGCCCTTGCACTACATGGTTTTGGTAAATCTGAAGGAAAAAATCATCAGAAAATCTGATAGTGTGTATGGAACTTTAGAGAATGCCCCAGCACAGCCACACACAGCTATTCCTGTCCTTGGGCAGCTGTACACAGCAATTGGGTTTTCCAGGTGGGGAAATATGCAAGGGACCTTAGATAAGCAAGGATTTGAATCCATCAGGTCTCTGTTGCCAAACACAAATCCATCATGCACCTTAACTTTTCACACCTTTTTTAGTGGGGGCCAGCCAACGAGGCTACTGTGGGAATCCAACTGAGCAAAAAATGTCCAGTACACCAAGGAGTATAGATCTAAAATCCTTACTGAGATCTTTGTTGAAGTTTGCATACTGTCACTTGTATAGCAAAAAGTGTAAACTTTGAGATCTCTAACCTTTGGTGTGCCGGCCATTTTTTTATTTTTATTTTTTATTATTATTATTATTAACGATTTATATAGTGCCAACAGTTTACGCAGCACTTTACAATGTATAGGGGGGTATATATATATATATATATATATATATATATATATATATATATATATATATATATATATATATATATATATATATATATATATATATATATATATATATATATATATAGCGCTTTACAATGTATATATACAATGTATATTCTTCATTAGGTTTAGATTGCTGTCTGTGTCCCTTTATGGGGACATCCACCTAATGTTTTTTTTTCTGATGAGCATTGCCAAGGGTCCAATGGGAGATCCAAAAATTTTTGAGCTGTGGAGCAAGAATCGGTGGGAAATTTTCCTAACGGGACACTTGTTCTAGTGACAGCTATCTGGAAGGGGACGTTTGTTCATTTTATTGAGTTTGAATGAATGAATGAAATACTTGTATAGCGCACAATGTGAACTGAATCGCCTCTAGGCGCTTGTACTGTACAATACTGTATACAATACTGTACTATACAAGTATTTCATTCACCATGTTTTAATATTTACCCCAAGCAACTTTGGAGTACTATACATTTGTGCAACTTTCATGCATCCAGTCTTTTTCCCTCTTTATCTTTTCGAGAACTGTTTTTTTTTTCATTGTTTAGTAATGCTGTGACCAGGCATACACCAAAGGCGTAAATTGCTCCTTTTTTGCTCTTGGCAGCCCTACCCAGTGCTGGCTAGAAACAGAGAAAATAGATGGTGCCAGGAAAAGTGACATTTATGCTTTCAACATACAAGCAGATACACCTGTAAGGCAGGATTTGTTATTACATGTACTCACTGTAAATCTATCCTGCTGAGAGGATTGGAAGCCACATATGTGGCAAAGAATGTGAAATTGGGATCATGTTCTGTGTTCAGGAGATGGTATTGGTGTTCAAATAATGTTTTATGGTCATCCAGTAGCCATGATATCGAGCACGTAGAGTTGTACGTCTCTCTAGAATGTAATAGAATTGCAATGTGATCACCTCCAGCATAGAGGTCTCATTGGGGTTGTAGGCTCCAATTTAAAGTGATAGTAAACGGCTACATTAAATCCCCCCCATTATGAAATACTTACCTTTTAGAATGAAGCCCTTCAGCAGTGCATTGTCACTACTGACAGGGCTTCCATCTTCATCCAGTTTTCCTTCTGGGTTTGCAGGCTCTGGCAGTTTGTCTGAGCAGCGATGAAGTCATGCATGAGCATGTGTGGGAGTCACAGCCACAGTAAAGTGCTCTGAAAGAAAAGCACAGGTATTCCGTTTCTTCAGAGCGCATGCGCCAGTGACGTCACCAGCTGCCAAAAAAGAAAATATCTCCTAAATGGTGCACATTTAGGAGATATTCATTTTACCTACAGGAAAGCTTTATTATAAGCTTACTTGTAGGTAAAAATCACAAATCGGACTTTACTACCACTTTAAAATGTATATATGCTCACAATTTGATAATTATATTCAGCCATGTTACTGTTTTTCAGCCCTTAGTGGTTGTCGTTAAAAAAAAAAAAAAAAAACTTTATGGCAAATGATGATCTTAATAGTTGCATAGCACTTTATGTCTGTATAAAATAGGCTTTCTAATTTCTTAATCAAGGTTCCTCCAAAGGTTGTTGGGTTTCTTGAGTAATGAGCAATTTACAACTTTCAAATAAGTAACCAATAATCTTTTCATCTGTCTGTAAGGGGGCATGTTTTCGACTGATCACAAACATAAGGAGAATTCTTCCAATTGACCAACAGTGTAAGAAGCATTCTTCCCATTGACCGCATTAGAAGAATCATTCTTGCCACTGACTGCCAGTAGAGGAAGTATTCTTCCCACTGACCACCAGTGGAAGAAGCATTGTTCCCACTGACCACTAGCGATGGGTGAACGGTTTGGCCTGAGCATAAGTCCGGGCCGAGCGTTCACTGTTCGGGCGTTCGGCGAGTAGCTGAACAAACGGGTTGTTTGACCGTTTTGTTCGGCCCCCCCAAACTGACCATAATGCATTGCGGCGCTGAACAGTACATTGCAAGCCCTGATTGGCTGAAGCAGTGAAAGCTTCAGGCAATCGGGGCACAGAACACTTATCCAACATGGTTCATTCCTGCCCCACAGTATAAAAGTATTCTTTCAATGGCAGCCATTTTCAGTATGATTTTGGTGTGGAGAAAGATAAAACAGGGTTCTCTTCAGTGCTATTAGTATGCTATACTGTGCTATTTTACTTCAATTATCAGTGTAGAATATTAGTTTAGTGTCAGTCTAGGGATAGTGTGAGTGTAGTGAGGAGGACCATCATTCAGCTTTGCATAGTGTGCAGCTAGAGTAGGAACAGCTCAGATAGTTTCACTGTAGTGTAGTGAGACCGTGCCATTCATACATACATTAGTGTAGAGTAGGGACAGCTCATATAGTTTCAGTGTAGTGTAGTGAGACTGTGTCAGTAATCTTGACATCAGACTTGTGCACAACGGAAAATTTTGTTTAGTTTCGGTTCGTTGTCATTCGTAAAATACATCATTTCGTTCTGTTATATTCGTTATGTTGCATTAATACATTTTCGGATAATTCGTTATTATTCGTAGAGTGTCTAATTCATTTGTTCGTATTCATTGAAATTCGCTATTTATGTATGTATGTATAGACATTCATGATAATGATTCGTAGTTTGGAAAGTCATTTGTTTATTGAATCTTTTAACACACACAATGACAACGTCTCTTCTCCTCGGCTCAAATACAATACAACATCCTTCTAACTCAGTTCTCAGGAATGCACTTTGCCAATAATCCATCCTCCGGCACAAAATTAATTAGCTGATTGGACTGTAAGATTTACTTTGAGCTGAACTTTTGTTTCATTAGATCTTTAAAGAATTACCGAATCATGTCGAATTCATTCGTTATATTTCTTTCGTATTCGTTGTAATTCATTATTTTTTTTATTCGGACGTTTGGATGAATCCGAATGTCCGAAAGATGCAAAATTCGGCCGAATTTCAATTCATTACGAAACGAATTGCACAAGCCTACTTGACGTTAGTGTATAGCTAGAGTAGAGACAGTTCACATAGTGTCAGTGTAGTGACAGTTGAACACCGTCTATTTGATTGCGTTACTGCCAGTTTAACGCCATTTATTTCTGTGTGCGTTACTGCCAGTTTAACTCCATATAAATTTGTGTGTGTTACTGCCAGTTTAACGCCATATAGTTTTGCGTGTGTTACTGCCAGTTTAGCACCATATAGTTCTGTGTGTCACTGTATGTTTGGTGCATTATATTGCATTATAGTGTATCCATGGAGTGTGTCTGTGTAGTGTGAGTACTCAAATTAAAGTGCACCAAACACCTCTTTAGATTAAAGTGCATTTACGTACAGATTTCAACTTCTTCTTTACCTTTGTTATAAGCACCGCCCCCTCCCTCCCAATAATGTCTGGGAGGACAACAAGGAGGAGGTAGATGTTCTCTTGGCACTGTAAGGGGGCCAGCAACAAATGTGTCCACAGGCACAGGTGGATCTCAGGCAGGGCATGATTTCCTCTGTTTAGTGAGTTTGCCCATGCTATCCAGCCACAGCATGCAGAGGAGGTGGTGGACTGACTTACTAAACCTTCCTCATCCTCCCTCCTCCTCATCCTGTCACGCAAGCAAAGACAAGTGTGAAGTCCCCTGCATTTGCCAGAGTGGATAGACCTGCCTTCTTGTCCACATCTATACTTGCCATAGCCCCAACATCAGCCATTGAGGCGTCAGCTGAGTTATTTGACCATAGCATCAGCCACTTGCACCTTGATGATGCCCAGCCATTACTGGATTTGGATGTTGGTTCTGAGGTTGAGGATGACAGCAACATGAGCCTAGAGAGAGGGAGGAACATTGGTAGACAAATTGGCATTTATGTTCCCCAAGTTGTCTCCAGTGGTAATGATGAAGATGGAGATCATGATGAGGTCACTGATGTGACTTGGGTGCCAGATGGAGCAGAGAAGGAAACTGAAGGTGAGGGGTCACAACCCCAAGGAGGCCGACATCAAGAAACAGTAGAGATCAGCCACCCTATTCCTTCACATTCTGCAGCTGTTATCTCCCAGCTCACTCCCCAAAGCTCAGCTGTCTGGGCCTTTTTCAGCATATCTGCAGCAGATCGCACTGTTGCTATCTGCAAAATTTGTCTCGGGCACATCAAGCGTGGCAAAAACACCAACCATTTGGGTACCACATGCGTAACAAGGCATTTGATATCCAACAACTCAGCCCGTTGACAAGAGCACCTAAAAGCCACACACACAAAAGGGGCACAAATCTGTCCCTCCTCCTCCTCCTTACCCACTTCAGTATGCCCCTGCGATACCGAGTCATTACCTCTCAGCAGCCTCCACTGACAGGGATGTTGGTACAGCACAGGGTGTCCCAGGTCTTAGCAGCACATCTGCCAGCATCACACCACCATCTGTAGACTGTAGCATGCAAATTTCTCTGCCCCATCTGCTGCAGCGGAAAAAGCTTGTCAAAGCTGTTGGCTCTCCAACTTCTGCCTTTCAGCCTTGTGGATTCTGCCCCCTTCCTTCTGTTGTACCACAATGGCAGGTTCCCAGTCGCTACTACTTTTCACGTAAGGCCGCTCCATCTCTTTACCATCACATGGAAGGGAATGTTCTGGCATCGTTGGGCAAGGCAGTCAGCTGTAGAATCCACCTTACTGCTGACACATGGTCCAGCAAGCATGGGCAGAGACGATATATTTTGTTCACAGCACACTGGGTAATGCTGCTTGCAACTCAAAAGGATGCAGGACATGGCTCTGTACTTCAGCTTGTTTTGCCCCCACGTCTCCATACAGCTGGTGGTGATGATGCCAGCCAGACCTGTGAGCTCTACCCCCTCCTCCGCCACCTCCATGCTCTCATCTGCAGAATTGTCCTATGAACATCAGGTACCCCCTAAGCGTTCAAAGGGCTATTCCCAGAGTCAGGCTAAAAGGTGCCATGCAGTGCTTCAGCTGGTGTGTTTAGGGGACAGGAACCACATCGGAGCAGAGATTCTCGCAGCTCTGCAGGGACAGGCCCAGAGGTGGTTCACAACACGCCAGCTGGAGCCAGGAATGGTGCTGTCCGATAATGGCTCAAACCTCCTGTCCACCCTTAGACAGGGATAGCCGACACATGTGCTTTGTTCTTAATTTGGTGGTGCAGCGTTTCCCAAGTATGTACCCAGGGTTGCAAGATGTACTTAAGCAGGCCAGAAGAGTCTGTAGCCATTTCAGGCAGTCATACACATCCAGTGCTCGGTTGGCTGAAATTCAATTCAATTAAACCGCCTGATTTGTGACATGCCCACCAGGTGGAACTTAACTTTGGGAATGCTGCAGTGGCTATACATGCAGCAGAGGGCCGTCAACGAGTACCTGTGCCAATACGGCACAAAAACAGGCTCAGGCCACCTCTGCTTTTTTTTTCTCCATGACAATGGCTGATCATTAAAGTGGTTGTAAACCCTTACAATCCACTTTTTGCTACAGGTAAACCTATAATAAGGCTTGCCTGTAGCTACCCCCGATATCTCCTAAACCTGCATGGTTTAGGAGATATCTCCTGTATCTGTGCCAACATCATCAGCACATGCGTACTGAAGCAATGGCACGTACTGTGCCATTTGCTTCAGTGAGTGTTCCATTACCGGCAGCTCCCGTGCTCATGCATGGGACTGACATCATCGCGGCTCCGGAGCCAAGATGCCCGGAAGTAACTCCGGGGAGAAATGTTGCCGGCCAGTGCTGTGTACAGGCACCGCAGCGAGGGCTTCGATCTCAGGTGAGTATTACATAATGAGCTAGTATGCTATGCAGGTGTTAGTTTTTTTGTTTTGTTTTGTTTTTTTCAAAGTGGGTTTACAACCACTTTAAGGATGCATGCACTGCATTGTCACCATTTAAGTAGGCCATAATGGTGGTAAGCGGTGACAGAGCATGCATCAGTGACACAATCCCTGTTGTGTTTCTGCTGGAGCAGACTCTGCGTGGCAATATGGACACGGCACTGGAGGCAGAGCAGCAAGAGGAAGAAGAGGACTTCCTTTCCTCTCAAGGCCCACTTTATCCAGACACCATTATTCCTATCTCACAAAACACACAAGAGGAGAGAGGGGAGGAGGAGGATGAGGAGGAGGATTCTGACACTTTGTTAGGCTTTGAATAAGAGGAAGACATGCGCCAATCTGTAAGCGATGGGGCTAGTCCGTGGCTGGGAGGAGGAAGTTCCAGATGCTATCATCCTGAGTGACCCAAAGGAGTCTGCTTCTAAAGCCTCTGCAAATTTGAGGCGCATGGACAACCTTATGCTTCAAAGCCTGCAAAAGGACCCAAGAATATGTGGCATAAAGGAGAAGGATGATTACTGGCTGGCAACCCTCCTTGACCACCTTTTATAAGGGGAAGGTCTCAGAACTCATCCTGTCCCCACAGAGAGTGCAGAAGATAAAATCTCTTGAGGATATGTTAAAAAGGATTTTATTGACCGTTTTTCCTGACTCCCGTAGGTTACAGTGTCGTGGGAAACGTAGTTTTGAGTCTTCTGTTGGTCAAGAGAGGAGCGTTGGAGAAGGCGTCCACCTAAGAAGTGAGGCATTTCTGAATTTTTTTAGTCCTCATCACCCAGGGCTGTCAGCTTCCACATCCCATTGTCAGCGTCTGCATCACATGCTGGATGATTACCTCAGGGCCAAAACAGAGATGAAGTGCTTTCCAGCTGATGATCCACTGACTTACTGGGTCATGAGAATAGACCACTGGCCAGAACTTGCCCAGTATGCTATTGAATTGTTGGGCTGCCCTGCATTCAGCATGCTTTCAGAACAAGCATTCAGTGCTGCAGGAGGTTTCGTTACTGATCATAGAACGCATCTGTCCACAGACTCTGTGGACCGTTTGACATTTATAAAAATGAATCAGTCCTGGATTACGAGCTATGAAGCCCCTGATGTCAATGTCACTGATTTAATCTTTTTGGGATGTGGAAACTCTGCAGGACTTCGAGGCTGCCTAGCTTTGAGGGTGTTAAATCATTTCATGTGGAAGAATGTTTATGGTATAGGTTTCATGGGCACAATTAACACCCAAAGACCAATTTTTCTGCACCTGTTTGACAGGTGCATATCATTGCATTTTTTTTTACAGCAAGGCTAATTCTTGCTTTCATCAAGGATACCTCTATAGGGTTATGGTGGGAGGGCGCCACGACACCCAAAGACCAATTTTTACACACACGTTACTTATATCCAAAGTCAAAGTGACACAAGAATGTATCCAAAAAATCTCTAATCTTGTTCCTAGTGCACTACATTGTGGCCTCATCATACACACTAGCTCCCCAGCCATTGCTGAGAAAAATAAAGGCAGCTTGCAGGGATTTCATATTCTTTGGCTTAATAAATGCAATTATTGCTGCAGCAGATTCTAGACCTGGTACAGATCTGCAGCTTTACAGGTAGACTCAGGGGATCCCCCAGGCCACACATTTTTATGCTTTCACTTTAAAAAAAAAATCACTGCTCATTTTAAAATTACGTTTTTCACAAACTTTTTTTTTTTTTTTATTGATACATGTCCCCCAGGGCAAGAACTATTGTATGCCCAATTACTTGCGTATACTCTAATGGGGTTCATTATTCGGGTCTGAACTTTCGCTGTGTTTGAAAGTTCTGGTGCGAACATAACAGGGCTCCGTTCGGCACATCCCTACTCTCCACCAGTGGAAGAAGCATTCTTCCCTCTGACCATCAGTGAGGGCCTTTCTCCCATTTCACCACCAATGTATGGGAGCACTTTAATGACCACCAGTAAAACCAGGCACTTCAGTGACCACCGGTGTAAATACGCACTTCATGGACCACCATTGTGAGGGAGCACTACAATTTTTAATGTTTTGTGTTTCATTTCTGGCCATCATTTCAATTTTAATATTAAAATGTGTTGTGTAGTGTAGCCCTGAGTGTCAAATACATCAAGTATGCCACGGTTCTTAAACTTTTGTTTATTCGTTTATCCACAACTGTAGGTATAATTATTAGCACAGATTAGTTATTTCAAAGGTTTCTCCCTGATAAAATTTTGAGAAATGCTGATACAGAGAGTAACAGAATTTTATTATGATTACGTCCAGCTGTGTTTTGATCATGGCCATTGGTCAGATCATTTATAATAATTTTTCCCGGGCCCCTTGCCAGACGGGACCACTTTATACTAAAATATAATAGTTACTTTAATAAAGGTTATCTTGGGAAGCAGTATTTTGCCAACAATCATCTGTAAGAGTATTTACTCTGGACTTTGTCAGCTCAAGTCAACCACTCATAGAAGGATTAAGGTCTTAAGGAAAGCAGTCTACAATAACATTGTACATGTGCGATCTCACAAAGATGCTGTGTCACACATTTGTAAAATGTGTCATGCCGCGTACACACGACCGGACTTTCAGGCAGACTAGGTCCGACGGTCTTCCTGACGAACATTCGGCGGAGTTCCGGCGGACCTTCCGAACGAACGGACTTGGCCACACACGACCGGACTAAGTCTGTTCGTTTTGAACGTGATGACGTAAGATGGGACTAAAAAAGGAAGTTCAATAGCCAGTAGCCAATAGCTTCCCTAGCATCGTATTTGGTCCATAGGACCAGCATACAGACGAACCGTTTTTTCCAGATAGAAATTGAGTCTGTCGGACAGATTTGAAACATGTTCCATTTCTAGGTCCGTTGGATTTTTTTATGTGAAAAATTATAGGATTAGCCCACACACAATGGGATTGTCCAAAGGACTGATTACGTCGGACCTAGTCTGCCGGAAAGTCCAGTCGTGTGTACGCGTCATTACGGTCATTGAGAACCAACAACATAGTGATCGATTAGTCAGTGGAAAAAGTCAATTGTGGAGGTTGACAGATTCAGAGTTTAACTTTGTTGTGTAAATTGTTGAGCCAAGCCATTGTTGTCTATGTAAACTAAAGAGTACATAGCAGCATAAGAAGGTTTTTACCAATGTCATAACAAAAAATCTACTTGGAGTTTTGCTGGCAAGTATATACATGTATTTACTTCAGATATATAGCTAATGTAATCTTCTTTGTACGTCAATTTCAATGACTTGCAATAAATGGACTCTGATGTGTGAATCTGTTTAAATCCAGTCCTGGTTGTAGTCAGGATATGTTTGGTAGGTATTTATGTCTGTTAATGTAATAAAATGTTATTATGATCCCGTGCAGTGGTCAGGTGGTGATGGGAGGTGGAGTGTTCTATGAACTCTATGGAATGTAATAGTAATGACTCACAATCATGTGGATTTCTATATCTGAAAAAATGCATTTTCAAGATTATGTTCATTGATTTATAACATGCTTGGCATGTAATGTTTTTGGTCTATGCCATAAGGTCAATTTTATAATGTTCCAAAATTCACTTCCAGTAATTTAGAGCATAATTTTCACAGTGAAAACCATTTTCCTGATACTTTCCCTTAATTCATACAGATTAGAAAACATGGCCCGAATGCAATGACTGCCAGAAACGTTCCTCCACATTGAACCTTGTGTGATCCAATTCTTTTTAGTGGGGTAGAATTGGGTTTTGGAATTGCACGACTTTGCACTTTTTTTTTTCCTAATTCTTTTTATGCTTTTTTATTTATTTTTTATTTTTATTTTTATTTTTTTAATCAATTCCTGTGCAATTCAAATAGGTTAGGCATTTCTTTTACTGTTGTCCACAATAGGCAATAAAATAGGTATTAACCACTTCAGCCCTGAAAGGTTTTAACCCCTTCATGAACAAGGCCGTCTTTTGCGATACGGCACTGCAATATTTAATTCACAATTGCGTGATTGTGGGATGTTCTGTATCCTAATAAAATTTATGTCCTTTTTTTTTTTTTCTCCCACAAATAGGTTTCTTTTGGTGGTATTTGATCACCTCTGCATTTTTAATTTCTTGTGCTATAAACAGAAAAAAGATCGACAATTTTGAAAAAAATAAATTTAAATATCAATATTTTTTACTTTCTGCTATAAAACCCATCCAATTAAAAAAAATAAAAAGAAAAAAAATAAAAGAAAAAACTTAATTTCTTCATCAATTTAGCTCAATATGTATTCTGCTACATATTTTTGGTAAAAAAAATCCCAATAAGTGTTTATTGATTGGTTTGTGCAAAAGTTATAGCGTCTACAATGATGGGATATTTTTATGAAATGTTTATATAATTTTTCTACTAGTTATGGCAGTGATCAGCGATTTTTAGCGGGACTGTGACATTGCGGCAGACAAATTGGATGCCTAAGTGACACTTTTTTTTTTTTACATCAGTGACACTAATACAGTGACCATTGCTGAAAATATGCACTGTCACTGTATTAATGACATTGGCAGGGAAGGGGGTTAACACCAGAGGCGATCAAAGGGTCAAGTGTGTCCCTAGGGGGTGCTTACTAACTGTGTGGGGTTTGCTCTGACTGGGAGAACGCAGAGATCTGTGTTTCTGCTTAGCAGGAACATAAGATCTCTATGTTCTCCCCTGTCATAATGATGATTTGCCTTGTTTACATAGGTAGATCGCCGTTCTGCCTCTCTGGGGAACAATGGCAGGTGGCCAGCGGACATTGCGTCTGGCGGACCTGCTGATTGGCTCCCCCTCTGTGCAATCAGCGGGCGTGCCCCTGGAGGATTCTTCATTAAGCGACATATAGGTAAAAAATGGATGGATTCTTTAGAGGCAGGTGAAATTAGACTAGCTAGGCAGTGTCCCATGTTAGATATGATAGATAAGGTTTTGAACAGGATTAAAGATCTCTGTCATTATCAGGGGTATACTGACTACACCTGGATTTTTCTGAATTTTAATTACCCCAAGTTACTAAAAGTGCAGGTAATTAATCATTGGTCTTACTTATATTACGCAATTATATCGGACAATTTTTGGAAGACTTTTAGACTTTGCAGGAGGAATTTGGTTTGCCTACTAGAAGCTTGTTCCAATATTTACAGCTCAGGCATGCTATCCAAATACAGTCTAAATTCATGCCCTAGGCTTATATAACACCTATAATAATTAATCAAAGTTTAGCAGCAACTTCTAAGCGGGGACAAATAACAAACCTTATTATGCTTTGCTACAAAAAAATACAAAATTAAATTCTTTGGGGTGCAGGGCATATTGGCAAATGGGCATCAGTCCCCTTAATGATGAGGAGTGGTTAGATGTTCTTAAAGAGGAAGTAAATCCTGATGAGTTTACTTTCTCTTTCATTCCCTGCAAAGGCAAAGCATAACGGACTACTATGCATCGCATAGTAGCCCATTATGTGTCACTTACCTGACACAGGAGCCAGCGAAGTGACCGATGTCCCCTGTAGTCCGCCGCATCCATCTTGTTGGTGGGGTCTCGCAGTTCCGCCGCTGTCATTCGGCAAAGCCGCGATGACGTCACTCCCGCGCATGCGCACGGGAGCCGTCACGCGCGGCAGCTCCGTCGCTGAGAATGGCGCGGCTCAGTGTGCCTGCGCGCCGCTGTCTACGGTGCATGCGCCGTAGACAGCGGTGCCTGTTTTTGGGCAAATATCTCATAAACCATATAGGTTTAGGAGATCTTGCTTGGACCTACAGGTAAGCCTTAATCTAGGCTTACCTGTAGGTCAAAGTGGTTTGTAAGGGTTTACAACCACTTTAATACTGTAGAACATATATCTCTTTCTGCATCTCACAGACTTGCTCAACTTTTTTATATACATCGTGCATACTATATCCCCCAGAAACATTTTAAGTGGCATTAAAAGGATACTCCTCTATATCGATGATGTGAAAGGGATGCGGTAACACTGGATATGGAGATTTTATAAGTTGTTTAGATATTGGATACCATTAACAAGGTGTTTAGAGTTAATATTCTGATGGAACCCAAGATATGTGTATTGGGGTGGCTGGATAGAGAGTTTTATACCCCTCAGATTTTTATGGTGATCCTTCATCTGCTGTTTATAGCATGAAAGTTGATAGCACAGAAATGATTCGCCACGGCTCCCCCAAAATACTCTTTATGGGTAAAAATCGTCAAATTAAGTTTTACAAAGAGAACACGTGATTTATCAACATAGGGGATGCCCAGATACATTTAGAAAACTCTGGGGCAAGTGGTTGGACATTCCAGGCTTGGCTCCTTTGCAATTAGATAGAGAGAGGTTGCTAGGGGGAAGTACATAAGGTTTTTTTTTGGGGGGGGGGGGGTGGAAATGGAAGGGATATTGGTGTTTTGGTAGGCAGCAGACAACACTTATGCTGCATACACACAACCAGACTTCCCAGCAGACTAGGTCCGACAGAATCAGTCCGTCGGACATTCCAATCGTGTGTGGGCTAATCCGATCATTTTTCATCTAAAAAATCTGACGGACCTAGAAATAGAACATGTTTCAAATGTGTCCGACGGACTCAATTCCTAACGGGAAAACGGTTCATCTGTATGCTGGTCCGACGGACTAAATACAATGCAAGGGCAGCTATTGGCTACTGGCTATTGAACCTCTTTAGTCCCGTCATATGTCATCACGTTCTAAACGAACAGACTTTCAAACAGACTTAGTCCGTTCATGTGTGGGGGAGTCCGTTCATTCGTAAGTCCATCGGAACTCTGCCGAAAGTCTGTCGGGAAGACCGTCGGACCTTGTCTGAAGGAAAGTCCGGTCGTGTGTACGCGGCATGAGTGCAGTACAGTTGAGGGATTAAAATGTATACGTTTATTGAAATTATTAGACAGAATTTATAAAGTCGTCCTAGATATAAAAGTGAGAGTGATAGGATAGACTACACAAGGAGATCTTATAATCACTTAATACTAATTGGAGTTATGAGAAACCTGTGCAGAATCTTTTAGAAATGTAGAGAGTGATAAATATATGGTGTATTTATAAGATGGGAAAGTTATTTAATAATTATTTGCTGTATGTACTGTAATTATAAGCATAATGTATTAGGGGATAGGGTTTCTCGAGGGTGTATGAAATACATGGGTCTTGATAGATTTTTATGTATTTACTCCATGTTATGACAAAGTTAAAGCGGGAGTCCGCCGGGAGTTCCGCGTTTTTTTTTTTTTTTTTTTTTTCTAAAAGCCAGCGGCTACAAATACTGCAGCTGCTGACTTTTAAAATAAGGACACTTACCCGCCCAGCGCGCCCGCGATGTCGGCACCCGAAGCCGATCTCTCGATCGTCTCTCGGGTGCTGCCGCCGCCATCTTGGGTATGGGAATCAGGAAGTGGAGCCTTTCGGCTTCATTTCCCGGTTCCCTACTGCGCATGCGCGAGTCGCGCTGCGCAATAAGGATGGACCCGCTGCCTCTGGGATCTGTGTGTTTTCCAGCAGGCAGCGGGGGACTTTCGGAAAGGGGTGTAATCTACGCTCCTTTCCGCAGAGAGCTATCCCGGAAGTGGGTGCAGATACCTGTACTGTACAGGTACCTGCACCCCCCCTCCCCCCTGAAAGGTGCCAATTGTGGCGCCGGAGGGGGGGAGGATTCCAATGAGCAGAAGGTCCACTTTAGGGTGGACCTCCGCTTTAAGATAACTCGAGTCAAAAGTTTTGTTAAAGCGGTTGTAAACCGCTGGGTGTGTTTTTGAGTGTGTTTACCTGCAAGGCAAAATGTGCTAGTATGCATCAGTGCAGCCTCATCAGTGCACATCAGTGATGAAGAAAAATTACTTCTTTACAACATTTTATAACATAAACTAAATGTTTTCTTTTTTTTTTTTTTTTGTTTAGCAAAAAATAAAAAAACCCAGTGATGATTAAATGCCACCAAAAGAAAGCTCTATCTGTCTCAAAATAAATGATAAAATTTTGTTTGGGTACAGTGTTGCATGACAGAGCAATTGTCATTCAAAGTGTGACAATGCTAAAAGCTGAATATTGGCCCGGGCAGGAAGGGGGGGGGGGGGAGTGCCCAGTAGTCATGTGGTTAATATTTGAATAAAAAATGTTTCAGAATGTGGATTTAAAGGAGAAGTCCAGCCAAAGCTCATTTGGCTGGGCTTCTCCTATGGATCACAGGAGTGCAATTCGTTTGGAATCCTGTGACCTGTTTTTAGCAGAGACAGAAATCTGGACTGAAATCTGCTCTCTGCTGACGTCACAGAAATCGGACACTAACACCCGTCTCTGCAAGCTGATAAGAGCTTGCGACGGCGCTCCCCGCCGCACCACAGCTCAGCGCTCCAGTGAGCGAGGAGGGAGCAGAGCAGAGAGCTGCTGATTGGCAGCAGCTCTCTGCTCGGGGAACTGTGAGAACCAAGCCATCGGCAGTGTTCAATGGCTCGGTTCTCAGTGTAGAGGCACAGGGGACTGATGCAGCATCAGACCGAGGTAAGTATGATACTGAAAAAAAATCTCTGCAGCTCCAAAAACCTGCTAAAATCTCTCTTTTAATAAATTGGTACAGAGACCCTAAACTGAGGCCACTGATCTAATGCTAGGCAAGCAACATGACAACTTCATACAGCACCAGGTTTGAGAAATGACACTGCCAATCCTACTTATCTGCTTCTAAACCATGTGTAAGCTCTGTATTGAAACTAAACTAGAGTTAATGACCTTCTGACAGAGTTAATGATTAGTGATTGACCACTGATGCCCTGAGCAATGCATCCCAAAAAGAAGGGGAAAAGGTCACATGCTCCCCCATATTGGAATACTGGGTATTGACAGGAGATCCAACAGAGCTGCAAGAAGCCTGGAGAAAACTGTAGTGAAAAGAATATTAATTGAGGGTTGTAGGGGTGACTGATATCTTGTAAATAAAAGAACACGATTAAGCTTCATATTTGCCAAGAATTTCTTAATCCTATTTTTCTATTTGTTATTGCGGTGTGGTCACTTCCTGATGACTCCAATTGTAATAGAAGGACCCATAACAAGCCCTTGTTTTATTCTCAACCAAAAGGTTCCTCCTGTGTACACTGGTTGTTGGTAATAAAAGTTGGAGTGATATATAGCCAACATTCCATAAGCATTTAGCCTTTCCAAAACATATTCATCAACCCTCATTCATCAACTCATATTCATCAACCCTCATTCATTAATCCATATTCATGAACCCTCATTCATTAATCCATATTCATGAACCCTCATTCATTAATCCATATTCATCAACCCTCATTCATTAATCCATATTCATCAACCCTCATTCATTAATCCATATTCATGAACCCTCATTCATTAATCCATATTCATGAACCCTCATTCATTAATCCATATTCATGAACCCTCATTCATTAATCCATATTCATCAACCCTCATTCATTAATCCATATTCATGAACCCTCATTCATTAATCCATATTCATGAACCCTCATTTCTTACTGACCACTTCTGGATACTTCAGAGTAAAACCAGCAGCAAAAATAAGGGACTGTAAGGGCTGCTTGGATATAGTCTAAAGGCCCGTACACACGGTCGGACTTTTTGACAACAAACATGCAAATTAGCTGTTTTGGAGCAACATCCGACTGTGTGTACGCTCCATCGGACAAACTTTTTCTGTTTTCATCGGACTTTTGTTGGCTCTGCGAACGGACAAACTTTTTGACAACAGAAGTCCGATGGAGCAAAGTCCTACCGTGTGTATGCAAAAGCATCGGACTTTTGTACAAGGTACAAACACGCATGCTCAGAACCATTGCAAACGATCAGACTACAATACAGAAGTTGACCAAAGGTGGCGCTGGAGTCATTGAACGTCCTCTTTTGAAGCGGCGTCAGTACGTTGTGACGTCACCACGTTCGTGTTTGTTGTCAAAAAGTCCGACCGTGTGTATGCAATACAAACTTGTGGACAACACACTTTGTACAAAAGTCCACGGAAAAGTTTGTACAAGTCCGACCGTGTGTATGGGGCTTTAAGCTCCCTGCAGCTCTAAAAACCTACTAAAACCTCCTGCATGTTGTAAAACTATAGGTAAAACAACATTGTGCTTAAAGCGGTAGTAAACCCGCAAATTTTTTTTTTTAAACCTGCAAAGCAAAAGACATAATGAGCTAGTATGCACCGCATACTAGCTCATTATGAAATACTTACCTTAGAACGAGGCCCCGACATCTGGCCCGATCCACGCCGAGGGAGCTGACATGCTCCCTCTGCGTTTCTTCCGGGTATCGCAGCTCCGGCGCTGTGAGTGGCCGGAGCCGCGATATCGTCACTCCCGCGCATGCGCACGGGAGATTTCATTCCGGCCGAGAATCCCCTGTGCGCATGCGCCGCTGCAGTCAGCGGCGCATACCGAGGGGAATATCTCCTAAACCGTACAGGTTTAGGAGATTTTTTTTTTTTTACCTACAGGTATGCCTTATTATAGGCTTTCCTGTAGGTAAAAGTTAAAAATTCGAGTATACAACCACTTTAAAGTATATTTTCCACCTACTTTAAATTTGTTGTCCCTATTCTATATTTAAAAATTGCAGCTTACCTTTTTTGGATGCTCTATTCTGGATCCTCCAGCAAGAAAAAATACAAGGTAGTTTTCCTTTGTAATGGCGGGCCCTGTCTGCCCATTCCATCACTGTGGGGGTGACTTTCAGTGTTTCCACCTCCATGCTTGAAGTTGGGGATGGTGTTCTTGGGGTCATAGGCAGTATTCCTCCTCCTTCAAACACGGCGATTTTAGTTGATGCCAAAGCGCTTGATTTTGTTCTAATCTGACCACAACACTTTCACCCAGTTCTCCTCTGAATCATTCAGAGGTTCATTAGCAAACTTCAGATGGGCCTGTACATGTGCTTTCTTGAGCAGGGAGACATTGCAGGTGCTGCAGGATTTCAGTCCTTCATGGCATAGTGTGTTACCAATTTCTTAGTAAATTTGGTCCCAGCTGCCTAGAGATCATTGACAAGATTCTCCTGTGTAGTTCTGGGCTGATTCCTCACCGTTCTCATGATCATTGAAATTCCACGAGGTGAGATCTTGCATGGAGCCCCAAACCGAGGGAGATGAAAAAATGATTTTGTGTTTCTTCCATTTATAAATATATCGCACCAACTATCGTTACCCTCTCACCAAGCTGCTTGGCAATGGTCTTGTAGCCCATTCCAGCCTTGTGTAGGTCTACAATCTTGTCTCTGGCATCCTTGGACAGCTCTTTAATTTTGGCCATGGTGGAGAGATTAAAATCTGATTAAACAGCGGTAAAACGCAGCTAAAACGATACCCATGCGGCTGTCCGTGCATGTGAAACTGTGGGCTCGTGCATTGCTGCATGCCGTGGGAGCGCAACCGCGGGTCCCGCAAGCTCGATGTCCACCAGTGACCCACGATTGCAGTACACAGAGGCAGAACGGGGATCTGCCTATGTAAATAAGGTGGATCCCCGTTCTGACAGGAGACATCAAGGAGATCTGCTGTTCCTTCCCAGTGATCGGGAACAGCGATCTCTTTGTTGTCCCTGGCAGCCCAGCCCCCACACAGTTATAACACACCCAGGGAACACAGTTCGCCCTAGTGTTAACCCCTTCCCTGCCAGTGTCATTTATACAGTGATCGGTGCATTATTGTAGCACTGATCAATGTAATAATTGGTCCCTAAAAAGTGTCACTTGGGGTCAGATTCATCTTCCACAATGTCGCAGTCCTGCTAAAAATCACAGAAAAAATAAAAAGGCCATAAAGCTTTCCCATAGTTTGTAGAAGTGATAACTTTTGCGCAAACCAATCACTGTAAAACGTATTGCTTTTTTTTTTTTTACCAAAAATATGTTGAAGAATATATATACTGATGAATACATTTTTTTTTGGGGACATGTAGTATAGCAGAAAGTAAAAAATATATATTTTTTTTCAAAATTGGCAGTCTTTTTTTTTTGTTTATAGCGCAAAAAATAAAACCACAGAGGTGATCAAATACCACCAAAAGAAAGCTCTACAACGTTGCAATTTGTCATTAATTTGTCATTAAAGTGGTGTTGCCACCAAAAAATTAAAAGCTGCTTAAAATTCTTAAAAAAAATAAAAAAATAATTGGCAAAAATTTTTTTTTTTACTCACCTCTAAATACCTGTTGCTAGGGGGTCCCTCGTAGTCTGCCTTCTTCATTGCCCGGGCTGGTGACATCACTTCCCCTCGCGCCGCACATTCACCTGGGACCTGTCACGTGTCCCAGGTGACTGTACGGCGTATCACGGCCCCCTGCGCCGCTCGCGCATGCGCAGTGGGTGCCCGGCTGTGAAGCCACAGCCAGGTGCCCACAGTATGCATGACGGCGCCGCGAGCGGAGCAGGGAACGAGGGGGGGGGGCTTCGTTCCCCCGCTTCGCTGGACCCTGTGGCAGGTAAGTGTTCGATTATTAAAAGCCAGCAGCTGCAGTATTTGTAGCTGCTGACTTTTAATTTTTTTTTTTTTTAAGGGGGTAAAACCTTCCAGGGCTGAAGTGGTTAAAATTCCTAAGAAAAAAAACAATTAGAATAATGTGTTTACTGTATTTATCACATTACTAAATTATGAAATACGTTCTTTTGCAGATTTTTGGAGGTCTTGTCTGGATTCTGGTGGCAGCATCGAATGTACCAGTGCCGATTATACAAGGATGGGTCATGTTTGTATCAGTAACAGCATTTTTCTTCTCTCTTGTCTACCTGTGTGTGTTCCTTTGCGGCATGGTCAACATGATCCAAACCAACTGGAACTTTGTGGTAAGAGTCATTCTTCTTATCTATATTAGTGTTTACAGTGATAATGGATAACACCAAAGAATAAGTGAAATGATACCAGATAGAGGACCTGCAGCTCAGTTTCAGGGTCTTGGCAATCTCCTTATAAGCTAGGCTATCTTTATGTAGAGCAACAATTCTTTTTTTTTTTTCAGATCTGCAGAGAGTTCTTTGCTATGAGGTGCCATGTTGAACTTCAAGTGACCAATATGAGAGAGTGAGAGCGATAACACCAAAGTTAACACACCTGCTTCCCATTCACAGCTGAGGCCTTGTAACACTAACGAGTCACATGACACCGGGGAGGGAAAATGGCTAATTGGGCCCAATTTGGACATTTTCACTTAGGGGTGTACTCAATTTTGTTGCCAGCGGTTTAGACATTAATGGCTGTGTGTTGAGTTATTTTGAGGGGACAGAAAATTTACATTGTTATAGAAGCTGTACACTCACTACTTTACATTGTAGCAAAGTGTCATTCTGCGTGTGTGTGTGTGTGTATGTGTGTGTGTATGTGTGTGTATGTATATATATATATATATATATATACACACACACACACACACACACACACACACACACACACACACACACACACACACACACACACACACACACACACTATCTCACTAAAGTGAGTACACCCCTCACATTTTTGTAAATATTTTATTATATCTTTTCATGTGACAACACTGAAGAAATTACACTTTGCTACAATGTAAAGTAGTGAGTGTACAGCTTGTATAACAGTGTAAATTTGCTGTGCCCTCAAAATAACTCCACACACAGCCATTAATATCTAAACCTCTGGCAACAAAAGTGAGTACACCCACAAGTGAAAATGTCCAAGTTGGGCCCAAAGTGTCAATATTTTGTGTGGCCACCATTATTTTCCAGCACCGCCTTAACCCTCTTGGGCATAGAGTTCACTAGAGCTTCAAAGGTTGCCACTGGAGTCCTCTTACACTCCTCCATGATGACATCACAGAGCTGGTGGATATTAGAGACCTTGCGCTCCTCCACCTTCCGTTTGAGGATGCCCCACAGATGCTTATGTAGCGGCCATAACCCGTTGCAGGGCGGCCTTGACTTAATGGGCTTACCGGTTACCTTCTCCTGGCCTGCTCCTCTGCGTCTAGGGGTTCCCAGGGTTGATACCCAATGACTTGTACACTGACACAGATAAAGTCCTTTCAAAAAGGTTTATTTTGCAGTAGAACTTTCAAAAACACAGTCTCTTAGGGAACAGAGGGCACGGGTGAAGAACTCAGGCACCTTGAACTGCAGGTTTAGCAAAGTCCTATTTCCACCCTGAGAGTAGCCACTCGCAGCTGGGTACTTCAGGGCTGAACAGATGTCTAGCCAGAGATCATGGCAGTCAGCACGTTGACTCAAAACTTGAACAATCAACTGAGGGTATACAGGAACCTTTTTCCAACCGTACCTGGAACGTTTCCCGCTTCCTTTATGGTACTAGAAAATTGTGAATTTGTCAATGTCCTTCCCAACTCAGTAACCAGGCACTTCTCAGGATGCCACTTGCCGGCCCTCCTCCAAAGAGTTTCCCCCCGGTCACTTCCATGAGCTGTGGTGTCCCTCCAAGCTGAGGGCACACCCGGACACTTTGAATCCTCCCTCAGTTACTGCGCCTCAGTCCAGCAGGTTCCGAGACTCTGGAACAGACGGATCCCTACCCCAGACCCAACAGGTCTATCAGGGGCAACTGACAGGAACATGTTGCGGGATGTCGAACACCCCGTGACCAGGACCCCTCACGGGGCTACCCCGGTCCTGGAACCAGACTAGACCACACGGGTCTCACGAACAACTCCGGAAACCTTGAACACGTGACCCACACCCAGGGCCGTTTTTAAGGCAGGTCAAAAGGGGCAGCTGCCCTGGGCGCTGTCATTGTTGTGGGGCCCAAAGTGGCTGCCCCATACTTGCCAACTAACCTGGTTTAAATGCCCTCGTCCCCTGAGGTTTTAGTCCTGTGCTGTGTCCCAATATCTCAGTGTGAAGTGCTGCAATTAATGCTTCCCAGCTCTGCCTTATTGTTATGTAAATAGTGGCAGCATTCATATGTAAATAGGGAATATCATGCCCCCCTGAGGTCATATCCACAGTAATCTCTAGCAACCAATCAACAAGCAGAAATCCTGTGCTGTAACCTCTAGCAACTAATTAGTGAGCTGTAATGATACACTGTAACCTCTGGCAACCAATTGCAATAGCTGCCTCTGATTCAGTAAACAGATTTTGAGTCTAGCTGCTAGCTGGGGACCCAAGAAAAGTTTTGCCCAGGGTCCAATCAATATTAAAGACGGCCCTGCCCACGCCTGTTTAAGTACCCCCTCCCAGACTCTTCAGCGGGCCCCAGCACTCCCGCTGATTGGCTCCGAGAGGGCCGATACCAAAACATTCAACCAGACTTGGTTCTGGCCTGTCATGTGCACCTCACCGTTCACATGACCAGGCAGAACTTTTAAACATAGCCTGGCCACACTGGTGTTAGGCCTACCTACAATAATTAACCCTCAGAACCTTTATTGTCCTGAGGCCAAAAACTACATTTACAATGCGTGTGACATTTGATCCCAAATGTCATCCGCTACACTTAATAGGGTTTAGATCTGGAGACATGCGTGGCCAGTCCATCACCATCCCTCAGCTTCTATAGCAAGGCAGTGGCTGTCTGGAAGGTGTGTCTTGGGTCAATATCCTGTTGGAATAGGGAGGGGATCATGCTCTGCTTCAGTATGTCACATTACATGTTGGCATTCATGGTTCCCTCAATGAACTTTAGCTCCCCAGTTCCGGCAGCACTCATGTAGCCCCAGACCATGACACTCCCACCACCATGCTTGACTGTAGGTAAGACACACTTGTCTTTGTACTCCCCACCTTGTTGCTGCCACACACGCTTGACACCATCTGAACCAAATAAGTTTATCTTGGTCTCATCGGACCACAGGACATGGTTCCAGTAATCCATATCCTTAGTTTGCTTGTCTTTAGCAAACAGTTTGTGGGCTTTCTAGTACATCATCTTTAAAAGAGGCTTCCTTCTGGGACGACAGCCATGCAGACCGATTTGATGCAGCATGTGGCATATGGTCTGAGTACTGACAGGCTTATCCCCCACCCCTTCAAACTCTGCAGCAATGCTGGCAGCACCCATACGTCTTTTTCCCAAAGTCAACCTCTGGATATGACGCTGAGCACCTGCACTCAACTTCTTTGGTCGTGCAGGTGGAATGTGCTGTACCTCAATGGCAGGTTCCAAAACGCCATTTCTTTTCACAGAAGGCCATTCTGGCTCTCTACCGGCATGTGGAAGGCAATGTTTTGGCCTTGTTGGACAGGGAGTTCAACAGTAAGATGCATATTACTGTTGACTCATGGTCCAGCAGGCATGGGCAGGGACATTAACTTTCCTTCACGGCGCACTGGGTAACTCTGATGGCAGCTGGGAAGGATGCAGGGCAGGGTTCAGTGTTGTTGGCGCTTGTTCTGCCACCACACCTCCAAAATGCTAGTGGTAATTCTGCCACAGCTCTCTCCTCCACCCCCTCCTCTTCTTCTTCCTCCTCTGTGGCCTCTTCTGAATATTTGTCCTCTGAACCAGCAGTGCTCCATAAGCATTCAAGGGGATATGCAAGCAGGCAGGCTAAAAGATGCATTGCAGTGCTTGAGTTGGTCTGCCTAGGGGACAGAAGCCAAACTGGAGCAGAGATTCTGTCTGACTCTGGGCAGACTCAGAGGTGGTTGAAGCCATGCCAGCTTCAGCCAGGAATGGTTGTATGCGACAATGGCACCAACCTTCTCTCCTCCCTCTACATCTCACTCATGTTCCATGTTTGGTACACGTTCTGAATTTTGGTGGTGCAGCGAACCGCAGGTACCCAGGCTTACAGGATCTCCTTAAGGCAGGCCAGAAAAGTCTGTGGTAATTTCTGCCAGTCATACAATGCCAGTGCTTGGCTTGGTCACATTCAAAGGGAATGCAACCTGCCCACCAACCGCCTCCTTTGCGACATGCTCACCAGGTGGAACTCAACTTTGTCAATGCTGCAGCAGCTGCACACACAGCAGAGTGCCATCAATGAGTACCTGTGTGAGTATGGCACCAGGACAGCGTCAGGGGAGCTTGGCTTCTTTTCACCACGCCAGTGGCTACCGATTAAGGATGCATGCACTGTCCTGTCACCATTTGAGGAGGGCACAAGGATGGTGAGTAACGACAATGCATGCATCAGTGACACTGCCCCTCTAGGCTTCCTGCTGGAGCACACGCTTTGTGGAATCATGGACAGGGCACTTGAGGCAGAACAGCGGAAGAAAGAGGAGGACTTCCTTACCTCTCAAGGCCCCCTTTATCCAGATAGCATTCCTGCAGGCCCGCCGAACACACAGGAACAAGAGGAGGAGGAGGAGGAGGAGGAGGAGGAGGAGGATTGTGTCAGCATGGATGTAGAGGATAACACTCAGCAGCAGTCTTCAAGGGATGGTTTTCAGTTCCCAGAAACCCAAGGAGTTGTACGTGGCTGCATGGCCTCCCTGAGTCTACAAAGCCTGCAAAAGGACCCTAGGATTTGTGGTATCAGGGAGAGGGATCATAACTGTCTGGCAGCCATTCTTTATCCACGTCACAAGGATAATTTTGCAGAACTCATCCTGCCTTCGCAGAGGGAGCAGAGGATGAAATATCTTCAGGAGGCATTGAAGAAAAGTTTGTGCAATGCATTTCCAGACCCTAGGAGGTTACAATTTCCTGGTGCTGGACAACGTGTTGCTGAAGCTTCGTTCAGTCAGAGGAAGAGCGGTGGAGAAGGTGGCCGGCTGACCAATGTCTTTAAACAATTTTTCAGTCCTCAGCGCCAAGATCTGATCGGTTCAAGCAACCCATCACCAGCGTCTGCATTACATGGTGCAAGAATATCTAGGGGCAAGAGCAGACTTGGAGACCTTTCCAACAGAGCATCCATTGGGTTACTGGGTCTTGAGGATGGCCCACTGGCCAGAACTAGCTCAATATTCAATTGAGCTACTGGCCTGTCCTGCATCAAGCGTGCTTTCTGAATGCCCATTCAGTGCTGCTGGAGGGTTTGTAACATTTCCGCAAACACCATTGATAGGCTTACATTCATAAAAATGTCTTGGACTGATTATCCTAGAAGAGTGACTATTCTATTCCTCCTCAATCTTGATGATGCTAGCTTCCAACAATATTTTTGGTTTAGGGCACCACCACCACTACCCAAGGGCCATTTTTTCTGCACCTGTTTAACAGGGGCATGCAATTACAATTTTTGATCTAATATTTCACAGCAGGGCCCGTTCCTGCGCCCACCAAGAGTAACTGTGAGGGCTTACAGTGTTCTGGTACCACCAACACCTAAGGCCCAATTTTCTGCAGAGTATATAGGGCAGGCCATATAGTATACAGTGTATATACTTTTTAAATTTGGGTGCGGTGCGGGGTTCCATAATATCCATACCAGACCCAAAGGGCCTGGTAATGGAGTGGGGAATCAATGCAATTTTTTTCAATGATTTTCATCTATATTGCTGGGAACCGACAATACATGTCAGGTGGAGACTCAGCTCCTTGCACAGATGGAAAGGTCTGCAAGGGACAGTGATAATAATGGGGGATTTTAGCTACCCGAAAAATGACTGGAGTAATGGCACTGCTGGGACAGTTAAAGGACAAAAATTTATAAACCTATTACAAGACAATTTTATGGTCAAGTTTATTGAGACTCCGACTAGGAATAACACTCTGCTGGACCAGGTGATGTCAAACCATGCCAAGCTTATTATCAATATTCATATAAAAGAACATCTGGGTAGCAGTGACCATAACATGATTTCATTTGATGTTGGCTGTAAGCAACAAACACATACAGGAAAGTTAAAGTGTTTTTATGAGAGCTAATTTTACAAGGATGAGGGCTGCTCTCCAAGAGACTGAGAGGAAATATTGGCATCAATGGACACAGAACAGAAAATGGGAATTCTTCAAAAAGACTGTATGTGAACCCACTGCAAAGTATATTCCCATGAGCAATAAGTTTAAAAGGCTAAAAATAAAACCTAGGTGGCTCACGGTCAAAGTTAAAATGGTTATAAATAATAAAAAAAAGAACTTTTAAAACAAATAAAAATGAAGGAACACTATCATCGTTTAAATACTACAAAGAATATAAAAGGATATTTAAAAAGGAAATCAAGGATGCAAAAATTCAAAACAAATGGCAGATTGCAAAAGACAGTAGGCCAAACCCCCAAAATGTGTTCAAATATATTAATAGTAAAAAGTCAGGTGTGAGCATGTAGGCCCCTTAAAAAATAATCTAGAGTGAGTGACTAGGGACAAAGAGAAGGCAAATTTTTTTTTAAAAACTTTCTTCCGCTCTGTGTCTACAAAAGGAGCATAGGGGAGCTCATGTCCATAATTGGAATGGTATTGATACAGCCCCAAATGATCCACAATGGCTCAAATGTAATATGGTCCAGAAATAATTTGACAGAATAAAAGGTGGATAAAGCACCTGGACCAGATGGCTTCCACCTACGGAACCTAAAAGAATTCAGCTCTGTCATTTCAAAGCCATTGTTTCTAATTTTTAGGAACTCGTTAATGACTGGAATGGTACTATTGGATTGGCATAAGGCCAATGTGATGCCCATATTTAAAAATGGATTAAAGTCTTTACCAAGTAACTATAGACCTGTTTAACTTCTATAGTCAGGAAGATAATGGAGAGTTTAAAGAGGAAGTAAACCCTTCCAAACAACTTGGACCTATAGGTAAGCCTAGATTGAGGCTTACCTGTAGGTCCAAGCAATATCTCCTAAACCTATATGGTTTAGGAGATATTTGCCCGAAAATGGGCACCGCTGTCTACGGCGCATGCGCCGTAGACAGCGGCGCGCAGGCGCACTAAATGCGGCAAATCCAAGAATGGATTTGCCAAATTTGTCGACTCCCGTGCGCATGCGCGGGAGTGACGTCATCGCGGCTTCGCCGTATGACAGCGGCGGAGCTGCGAGGCGCGACTCCCGTGCGCATGCGCGGGAGTGACGTCATCGCGGTTGCGCCGCTGTGATTCGTCAGAGCTGCGAGACGCCACAAGCAACATGGATGCGGCGGACTACAGGGGACAGCGGCGACTTCGCTGGCTCCTGTGTCAGGTAAGTGACACATAATGAGCTACTATGCGATGCATAGTAGTCCATTATGCTTTACCTTTGCAGGGAAAAAAAGAGGAAGTAAACCCATCAGGGTTTACTTCCTCTTTAATAAAAGACCACATGCATGAGTTGTTGCTGGAAAAAAAGATTTTAAGCAACAGACAGCGTGGATTCATGAAAGACAGAATGTATCAAACAAACCCGATTTCTTTTTATGAGGTGGTAAGTAAAACCTTGGACAGAGGGGTGGCTATGGTCATGGTATACTTGGATTTTGCAAAAGCATTTGACACAGTTGACTAATGTGTAAGGTAAAGTCTACAGGCTTGGAAAGATCAATTTGTAAATTAACCACTTCCCGACCAGCGCACGACGATGTACGTCGACAGAATGGCACGGGCAGGCATATTGGCGTACAGGTACGTCCAATATTCAATGCCGCCCTGCCATCGGGAGCGCGCTGCCGGCGGCGCGCTCCCGCGCTGGTCGGGACCCCCGTGAGTCCGGTCGCGGGACCCGCGGACTCGATCGCCGCGGGCATCCCCGCGATCGTCTCACGGAGCGGCCGAATGGAGGAAATGCTGTGTAAACAACATTTTTCCATTCTGCCTAGCAACTAGTGACGCTGATCTCTGCTCCATGTGATTGGAGCAGCGATCAGTGTTCACTAAATGAAAGCCCAACCCCCCCACAGTTAGTAACACACCCCTAGGAACACTTAACCCCTACACTGCCACCCACTGGTTAACCCTTTCACTGCCAGTGTCATTTACACAGGAATCACTGCATTTATATAGCAGTGATTACTGTATAAATGACAATAGTCCCAAAAATGTGTCAAAAATGTCCGATGGGTCCCCCACAATGTCGCAGTCACAATAAAAATCGCTGATCGCCGCTATTACTAGTAAAAAAAAAAATAATAAAAAATTATTAATAAAAATGCTATAAAACTATCCCTATTTTGTAAACGCTATAACTTTTGCGCAAACCAATCAATAATCGCTTATTGCGATTTTTTTTTTAACCAAAAATATGTAGAAGAATACGTATCGGCCTAAACTGAGGGAAAAAAATGTTTTTTTATATATTTTTGGGGGATATTTATTATAACAAAAAGTAAAAAATGCGTTTTTTTCAAAATTGTCGCTCTTTTTTTGGTTATAGCGCAAAAAATAAAAACCGCAGGGGTGATCAAATACCACCAAAAGAAAGCTCTATTTGTGGGAAAAAAAGGACGTCAATTTTGTTTGGGAGCCACGTCGCACGACCGCGCAATTGTCAGTTAAAGCGACGCAGTGCCGAATCTCAAAAAGGGGTCTGGTCTTTGACCAGCAAATTGGTCCGGTCTGCAAGTGGTTAATAGAAAACTGGCTAAATAACCAAATTCAGAGATAGGGATGAGCTTCGTGTTCGAGTCGAACGCATGTTCGACTCGAACATCGGTCGTTCGTGCGTTCGCCGAATTCCGAACGTTTGGGCCGTTCGCGGCAAAATTCGTGTGGCCCACAATGCACTGCGATGGCGCAATGCATTGCTGTCTCACGATTGGCCAAGCATGCACTGTGACCCCGCATGCTTGGCCAATCGCAGCGCCAGTAGCGGGAAGAGCAATGGTTGGTCACAGGCATCCTGCCTGTGGCCAATCATAGCTCAGACAGTGTAGTGCACGCCCCACACTATATAAAGCTGCCTTTCAGGCGGCCTCGTGTAGTGTTTGTTAGCATCTGAAGCAGTGGGTGTTCTGTGTACCTTCAACACAGTTACACACCAATCGTTTTTGGCTGATTTACTATTTTGCTCTTGTGTAGTGGTTACTGTCTGTGCCCTGACCGCAGTATACACCACTATATTCACCTCACCTATATAGCTAGTGATCTAGCTTTAATAATAGAGCTTGCAGTCAGTAGTGTTAGTGCGTGCTGTCTGCGTGCTCTGTACCCAGTACATACCACTATATACACCTACATAGCTGTTCTCTATTTGAGCCCGATTGTCATTTGCTGGAGTTATTGGAAGTTGTGTGTGCCTCCAGCACAGCACAGTATACAGCTGTATATGCCCCTTTAACTCTGCTGTTTTCTTGTTATTGTCTGCGTGCCCTGACCGCAGTATACACCGTGATATTCACCTCACCTATATAGCTAGTGGTCCATCTTTAACAATAGAGCTTGCAGTCAGCAGTGTCACTCAGGAGATAGTGCGTGCTGTGTGCCTGCTCTGTACCCAGTACATACCGCTATTATCCACCTACATAGCTGTTCTCTATTTGGGCCCGATTGACATCTGCTGGAGTTATTGGAAGTTGTGTGTGCCTCCAGCACAGCACAGTATACAGCTGTATATACCCCTTTAACTCTGCTGTTTTCTTGTTATTGTCTGCGTGCCCTGACCGCAGTATACACCGTGATATTCACCTCACCTATATAGCTAGTGGTCCATCTTTAACAATAGAGCTTGCAGTCAGCAGTGTCACTCAGGAGATAGTGCGTGCTGTGTGCCTGCTCTGTACCCAGTACATACCGCTATTATCCACCTACATAGCTGTTCTGTATTTGGGCCCGATTGGCATCTGCTGGAGTTATTGGAAGTTGTGTGTGCTTCCAGCACAGCACAGTATACATCTGTATATACCCCTTTAACTCTGCTGTTCTATAAAAAAGGCATCTGCAGGAGTTAGTGGGTGTTGTGTGCCTCCAGCACAATATAAACTACCCAACTACTGTTTTACCCAACTCCCTTCAGGCCATTACCATGTCTGGAAGGCCAGCAAGGAGAGGCAGACAGACGCGAGCCGATAAAAGAGGGCAAGCAGGCTCTGTGTCTAGAGACAACAGTGCTGGTCGGGGACGCGGTGCATTGTCATCAGCACGTGGCCATGGGACATGCTTGTCCTTCTTTTCTGCAGCTGGACATGTTGAACCGCAACATGCCAACGACTTGGTAGAGTGGATGACCAAGCCCTCTTCATCCTCCTCATCCTCTCTCACCCAGTCTCAGGGTAGTAGAAAAGCAGCTGCCAACACATCGTCGTCCCTCCTCTCAATGTCATCATCAGTGACTCCTTCCCTAGACCCACCACGTCCTCCTGAGGAGTCTCCTGAACTCTTTGAGCACAGTGTTGGGTACATGCTCCAGGAGGATGCCCAGTGTTTGGTGGGCTCTGATGATGACACTCAGCTAGAGGAAGGCAGTAGCGTGAGCACAGAGAGAGGGGATGCTCAAGAAGGACAGCAATCTGGCAGTAATGTTCCACAAGCTGCAGCATACTGCCAGGTTTGCTACAGCGATGAAGAGGGAGGGGATGATGAGGGCACTGACTCCACGTGGGTGCCTGGAAGGAGGGAGGAGGAGGAGGAGGAGGAGGAGGAGGAGGAGGAGGCACATGTCCAACGAGGCAGGATGCCCTCCGGGGGCCAGCTTAGGGGCAGCACACCGACTGAATCACACCGCAGAGCTCCACCTGCGCAGAGCGCTTCCTCTGCGCAGAGCGCTTCCTCTGCGCAGAGCGCTTCCTCTGCGCGTTATTCTAAAAGTTCTTTGGTGTGGGCCTTTTTTGAGACGAGTGCATCAGATCGCACCGCTGCTATTTGCAACATATGTCTCAAGCGTATCTCACGTGGCCAAAACATCAGCCGCTTGGGCACCACATGCTTGACCAGACATATGTTGACCTGCCATGCAGCTCGTTGGCAAGCATACCTCAAAGACCCACACCAAAGAACAAAGCGGACCTCTCCTTGCTCCTCATCAGCTGGCATCTCCAACCCCACTAGACCTTCAGTCCTCTCTGAAACCTGCTCTGAGAGGAATGAAGGTGTAGAATTAGGTGTGTCACAGCCAAGTGCTTCCGGGAACTCTGCTAGTGGTACATCCACGTTCGATTATAGCAGACAAATGTCCCTGCCCCAGCTGCTGGACCGGCGGAAGAAATTTACTCCCAGCCATCCACATGCCCAGCGGTTGAATGCTAGCTTGGCTAAATTGCTAGCACTTCAACTGCTGCCTTTTCAGTTGGTAGATTCGGCCCCCTTCCGTGAGTTTGTACAATGTGCGGTTCCTCAGTGGCAGGTCCCCAAACGCCACTTTTTCTCACGGAAGGCAATTCCGGCTCTCTACCGGCATGTGGAAGGCAATGTCCTTGCCTCGCTGGACAGGGCGGTCAGCGGTAAGGTGCATATTACCGCTGACTCATGGTCCAGCAGGCATGGACAGGGACGTTACCTGTCTTTCACGGCCCATTGGGTCACTCTTCTGGCTGCTGGGAAGGATGCAGGACAAGGTGCAGTAGTATTGGAGGTTGTTCCGCCACCACGCCTCCAAAATGCTACTATTGGTTGTGACACACCTCTCTCCTCCACCCCCTCCTCTTCTTCTTCCTCCACGGCCTCTTCCAGTGCTCTGTCCTCAGAACCAGCGGTGCTCCGTAGGCGTTGCAGGGGCTACGCAAGTACGCAGGCAAAACGATGCCATGCCGTGCTTGCGCTGGTTTGTTTGGGGGACAGGAGCCACACTGGGGCGGATGTTTTGTCAGCTCTGCAGGGGCAGGCCGAGAGGTGGTTGACGCCACGCCAGCTTAAGCCAGGAATGGTGGTTTGCGACAATGGCACCAACCTCCTCTCCGCCCTCCGACAGGGACAACTGACCCATGTGCCCTGTGTAGCTCACGTCCTTAACCTGGTGGTGCAGCGGTTCTTGGGCAGGTACCCCGGCTTACAGGATGTCCTGAAACAGGCCAGGAGAGTCTGTGTGCATTTCCGCCGATCATTTAATGCCTGTGCTCGGCTGGCTGAGCTCCAAAAGGAGTTGAACCTGCCCAAGAACCGCCTTATATGTGACATGCCCACCAGATGGAACTCAACATTGGCCATGCTGCAGTGGCTGCACACGCAGCAGAGGGCCATCAATGAGTACCTGTGCGACTACGGCACCAGGACAGGGTCAGGAGAGCTTGGTTTTTTCTCACCACGCCAGTGGGGCATGATCAGGGATGCATGCACTGTCCTGTCACCGTTTGAGGAGGCCACAAGGATGGTGAGCAGTGACAGTGCATGCATCAGTGACACTATACCTCTTGTCCACCTCTTGGAGCATACGCTGCGTGGAATAATGGACAGGGCACTTGAGGCAGAACAGAGGCAGGAAGAGGAGGACTTCCTTGCCTCTCAAGGCCCCCTTTATCCAGACAGTGTTCCTGCTGTGCCACCCATCACACAGGAAGAGGGTGAGGAGGAGGAAGAGGAGGAGGAGGATGATTGTGTCAGCATGGAGGTGGAGGCTGGCACTCAGCATCAGCAGCAGCAGTCTTATAGGGATGATTTACAGTCCCAAGAAACACGTGGACTTGTACGTGGCTGGGAGGAGGTAGCTGCGGATCATGTTGTCCTTAGTGACCCAGAGGACTCCGGACCGAATGCCTCAGCTAACCTACGCTGCATGGCCTCCCTGATCCTGCAAAGCCTGCGGAAGGATCCTCGTATTCTTCGGATCAAGGAGAGGGACCATTACTGGCTGGCCACTCTCCTTGATCCACGGTACAAGGGTAAGGTTGCCGACCTTATCTTGCCATCGCAGAGGGAGCAGAGGATGAGACATCTCCGGGAGGCCTTGCAGAAAGCTCTGTGCAACGCGTTCCCAGAGACTGGGAGGTCACAAACTCCTGGTCCTGGACAACGTGTTGCTGAGGCATCAGTCAGAAGGAGCGGTGGAGAAGGTGGCCGTCTGACTGATGCGTTCAGACAATTTTTTAGTCCGCAGCCCCAAGGTATGATTGGTTCCAGCACCCATCGCCAGCGTCTAATTTACATGGTGCAGGAATACCTAGGGGCAAGGTCAGACTTGGACACCTTTCCCACTGAAAATCCTCTGGCTTACTGGGTCTTGAGGATGGATCACTGGCCAGAGCTTGCACAGTATGCAATTGAGCTCCTGGCCTGTCCTGCATCCAGCGTTCTTTCGGAACGCACCTTCAGTGCTGCTGGTGGCTTCGTTACCGATCACAGGGTGCGCCTGTCCACCGAATCAGTTGATCGACTGACCTTCATCAAGATGAATCAGTCTTGGATCACCCACAGCTACCAAGCACCTGAAGCTGATGTAACCGAATAATTTTTTTTGAAATACCACATCCCTTCAAGACTGCCTATGCTGATGCTGAGTGACTGTCCTGTTATGTTGATTGTCTATCCTCTTCCTCCTCCGCTGATATGTTGGAAGAACATTTTTGGTTCTGGGTGATGCCAGCAGCCCAATTTTTCTGCCCCTGTTTAACAGGGGTGTTTAAGTACAATTTTTGATGCAATGCTTTGCAGCAGGGCTAATTCCTGCAAAAAAACTAGAGTGTATGGCAGAGGTTGCAGTGTGATGGCACCAGTGCCTAAGGCCCAATTTTTCTGCCCCTGTTTAACAGGGGCGTTTAAGTACAATTTTTGATGCAATGCTTTGCAGCAGGGCTAATTCCTGCAATAAAACTAGAGTGTATGGCAGAGGTTGCAGTGTGATGGCACCAGTGCCTAAGGCCCAATTTTTCTGCCCCTGTTTAACAGGGGCGTTTAAGTACAATTTTTGATGCAATGCTTTGCAGCAGGGCTAATTCCTGCAAAAAAACTAGAGTGTATGGCAGAGGTTGCAGTGTGATGGCACCAGTGCCTAAGGCCCAATTTTTCTGCCCCTGTTTAACAGGGGCGTTTAAGTACAATTTTTGATGCAATGCTTTGCAGCAGGGCTAATTCCTGCAATAAAACTAGAGTGTATGGCAGAGGTTGCAGTGTGATGGCACCAGTGCCTAAGGCCCAATTTTTCTGCCCCTGTTTAACAGGGACATGTAATTACAATTCTTGATATAATATTTCACAGGAGGGCCCCTTCCTGTGCCCACCCAGAGTAACTGTGAGGACTTATAGTGTTGTGGCACCAGCACCACAACCACCAAAGGTCAATTTTTCTACCACTGTTCAACAATGGCATGTAATTACAATTCTTGATATAATCGTTCACAGCAGGGCGCTCCAGCGGCCACCAAGAGTCACTTTGAGGGCTTACAATGTTGTTGCAAAACCAACACCTTGTTCCGCCATTTCTGCAGAGCATATAGGGCAGGCCCCTACTTTCAAACATCCAATTTACAAACATCTCCTACTTGCAAACGGAAGGAGACAACAGCAAGTGAGATGAAAAAAGATGGACGACAAAACAAATTATACAGGGGTGATAACCCTTCCCTATGTTTTCCAAAAAGCTTAAAGATATTTTTTTTGACTGGAGCTACACTTTAAAAATGTACCGCTTGAAAATGACAAACAGATTCAACTTAACACAACAAACCTACACAGTCCCTGTCTTGTTTGCACCGCCTGTATACTGCTGTTCTGAGTATATAGGGCCTGGGGGCCACACGCATTTCCTTTTTTTAATATGGGTACGGGGTTCCCCTTAATATGCGTACAAGACCCAAATAGGCTGGTAATGGGCAGGGAGGGCTACCCATGCCATTTTTCTGAATGATTTTCAACCATATTACAGGAACCAGATATAACATTAAAACCGCAAGCAGTTTTAAATGGTGTTATTTCCGTTTAATGTCATTTTGTGCAGGGACTGTTCTAAACACGGGAAACACGTGGCACTTCACAGGCATACTATAGACACCCCCCAGGCACCATATTTAAAGGAATATTTTTTTTCACTTTAATCGTCATTAAAATCAGTGCTCCCGCCAAAACGGTAGTTTTTAAAACTTTTTTTTGCAGTGACCCATGTCCCCTGAGGCAGGAGGCAGATCGCCAAACCCTTTTTAGCACACTATCTTGCATATTAGCCGTTAAAATTAGCACTTTCCAATTCGAACGTTCGAGTCCCATAGACTTCAATGGGGTTCTAACGTTCGTGCCGAACGCGGGGGTCGTTCGCAAGTTCTGGTGCGAACCGAACCGGGGGGTGTTCGGCTCATCCCTATTCAGAGAATAGTTGTTAATGATTCTTACTCTGAATGGTCTAAAGGTTATCAGTGGTGTACCCCAAGGTTCAGTGTTGGGACCCTTATGCCCTGTAAACACGACCAGTTTTCCCGTCGGAATAAACTCTGAAGGTTTTTCCGACGGAATTCCAAGGCTGAAGCTGTCTTGCATACACACGATCACACCAAATTCCGACCGCCAAGAACGTGGTGACGTACAACACGTATGACGGGACTAGAAAAAGGAAGTTCAATAGCCAATAGCTTCCGTCTCATATTGCTTCAGAGCATGCATTGTTTTTGGTACGTCGGAACAGCATACAGACTAGCAGTTTTCCCAATAGGAATTAGTTCCGTCGTAAAAATATGGAGCATGTTCTCTTTCTAGGCCTTCCAGAATTTGACGTAAAAAGTCCGATGGGGCATAAATACGGTCTGACTATACGATGAAAAGCTCCCATCTGACTTTTTCTGTCGGAAATTCCGACCGCGTGTACTGGGCATTACTTTTGAATATCGTTATAAATGATATTGGGTCTGGGATTAAAAATAACATTTCTGTCTTTGTAGATGACACCAAGCTATTCAGTGAAATAACGTCCTTACAGGATGTCTCCAATTTACAAGCTGACCTCAATCCACTGTCTAATAGGGCAACGAAGTGCAAATGAGGTTTAATGTTGATAAATGTAAAGTTATGTACTGTCAGAAACCATGAATCAGACTGAGACAGAAGTACAGTTAAATCTCTCTTGTTTAATAATAATAATAATAATAATAAATAAAGGTAAAACAGAGTAAACATAGTCAAAACATAGCCAGAGTTCAGGAACTGGAACGGATCATGAGAAAAGCCAAAACATCAGGGAGCCAGAGACGAGCGTAGTGGAACAGCAATCAGGATCTGGAGCCAGAAGGAATGTCAGCAAAGCAAATCTTTAACAGGAACACAGGAAAGCATCTCTAGAGATGTGACCAAGGTGAAGGCAGAAATCATCTGGGTTGGATGGCTTAAGTAGGAAGGACTGACGAGCAGGATATCATCAACAGGTGAGTCACTGTGGAGAGATAGGAGCTGGAAATTAGCTGACAGCTGAATGGCCAGCTCAGAGGAGGAAGGGCTGAGCCCTGCCCTGACAGTACCCCCTCCTCAACGACCCCTCCCCCTTGGAGGACCAACAGGCTTGAGGGGAAAATGTCTATGGAAATCATGAAGGAGGACAGGGGCATGTACGTCCGAGGATGAGACCCAAGAGCGTTCCTCTGGACCTGACCCTTTCTAATACACCAGGTACTGTATGCGCCCACGGAACCTATGGGAGTCAACAATGGACTGTACTTCATACTCCTCATGGTTCTCTGTACAGGATACATAATATAACTATTAAGTTAAGTATTAACATTTATAAGTAAAGGATCAGGAAGGATTTTTTCCTCTGCTGTAGCAAATTGGATCATGCTTTGCTGGGAATTTTTTTTGCCATCCTCTAGATCAACTGTGGGTGAATGATTGTGCATATGGGATTGTTTTTTTTTTTTTGTGGAACTAGATGGACTTGTGTCTTTTCAACCTGACTAACTATATGACTATGTAACAGATAAAAAAAAAATTCAGCAGCCAGATTCAGAGACTGTTTGTTCTGTCGGGTCACACTTGTTCCTGTTTGCAAAAGCTTACATGGAATTTCAAATGAAACAAAAAAACTTATCTTTAATCTTACAAAAGAAAATTCTTAACATTCCACTATTTCAAATCATATAATGCCAAATTCAGTGGAAGTGAGTGGTTGGAAACCTGTACATATACCCAGTAAAGTGACTATCCTGAGGTGATACACAAAGATGTAACAACTCCTCCTATATAAGTTGTACCTATTTATCTGAAGCCCTCTCTTCTCTACAGCCATTCAAACGCACAGAATTTACACAGTATTTATCAGCTTCAGAAGGCAGAGGGCGGAAATCTGAGGTCACACACTGCATAGCATAGAGCAGGAAGCTTAGTGTAAATCTGAGACCTGAGTGGAGGGAATGGACACACCCCCAAATGGTCTCATAGGGAAACACAGCTGAGGCAGTCAAATTACTTGCTGTGTGCAGGAGGGGGGCGGGGCTGTCTCCCAGGATTGTCTGGGACTGTCAGAAGTGATTCATGCAGATAGCTGAGGAATGACAGAGCAGGCAGAAATCAAACAGGGTGCTCTGGATGGGGATTGAGGCAAGTACACACCATAGAAGGATATACATCAATCATTTTTTAATTTTAGGGGTTTACAACCATTTTAGATGATATCCAGTGGTGTGATGAAATGTCTTTCATTTTTATTCACTGTATTGGATGTTGCAGGTTTTGTTTTTATTGTGGGAAGTGCTGGTGTCCTTTCTATCTCTATATCCTATATTTTCACTGGTGACTCCATACAATGGTGATTATTACCTTTGCCAGTCATCTCCAATTTTATAGATCTTGAATTGCTTGGCTACAATCTGTGATCGTTGTGCTGCTCGTAGTCTTGGTAGGATACAAGTGCTGTCTATCAACATGCCAACCAATACACTCTCAAAATCATTCCTTTCCAATAGGCTTTAATTGCAAATCTTTTTTTTTTTTTTCCTTAACACATACCTAAAACACCATGTGATTGTGAAGGACACCAATGCTACCTTTTCTTTAAAGTCTAACTGTAGCCAAAACATTTACTAATAAATAGACAATAGTGTAGTGAAGGGTTAGAGCTTCTTTAAGGTTTATATTTTGATCCGAGTCCCCGTTGGAGAGATTGGCCTTCCCTTCCTGTTGGGAAATGAAGAAATGGAAAACTTCTCCAATATGGATATACAAAATGTAATTTCATTATAACGGGAAAGGGCTAGAACATCAGTCAACTTATTATTACTGCGTCTTCCTGTCCCTGTGACAACTGGTCCCCTAATTTCTTGTACTGTTGTCATAAAGCCTGGAAGTCAGCTGAAATCTCCCCAACAGGGTCATAAAAAAATTAAACTTAACAGAATAATTTACTGCATCCAATTCAATCCAAAACAAAGGATGGTTGAAGTTAGGCTTTAAACAACTCAGACCAGGAATAAATAACCATTTGATAATTATCCAAGAAGATAATTGAGACCGACACCAAAAGAAATTTAAAGCCCTGCCATTCTTTACTATGGTTTAAATCCTTCCTGTCCTCAATCCATTTATTAATCTTCTCTGGTGCAAGGATACATTAATATCCATTCTCCACTCTGAGAACCAGCAAGTGACTCTTAAGCCCCATACACACTATCAGATTTTTTGCTGATTTTTGTCTTCAGATTTACCAAAACCATGTAGTGTAAGGGCCTGCCTGATTGCATACAAATTGAAACTTCTAAGGTTTGACCTCATATTATATGGTTTTGGTAAATCTGAAGGAAAAAAAAAAATCTGCAGAAAATCTGATAGTGTGTATGGGGCTTTAACTGTCACTAACAGCAGGGATTGAAACCAGCAGTCACGTGAAGTGTCTCCTTCTGGTTTTCAATTCTCGCTGTCAGTGATAGTCGAGGTCCCCAGCTGATGATCAGGTGCCAATCAGAGTTGTTTTCCGAACATGCACTCACTATGTCCTTAAAGTGCAAATCCATGCAAAAGCTATAATCTCTGCATCTATAGACACCAGGGATCTAACATTAACTCCTATCCCTGTAAAAAGAAAAAATGAGTATACATACCTTTTTTGGAAGCCAATCTGACCCACTCTGACTGGATCCACGCTGAGCTGTCAGCCGTGGCTTCTCTGTGTAGGCGGGTACAAAGAAGACAGAGGACAATGGAAGCCGCATAGTAACTTTCCATGCATTTCACAGCCGTTGTCCTCTGCACAGCTTCCTGCCCTGAATATAGTGTCTGAGCGGGTCAGATCGGCTTCAAAAAAGATATATATACTCCTCTTTTCTTTACAGGGATAGAGAGGTTAGAGTTAGATCCCTGGTGTCTATAGATGCAGGGATGTTAGATTTTGAATGGACTTCCACTGTAAGCTGGCCATAAATTATTTGATTTTCTTTCCTGCAACCACGGGTTGCAGGAAAGAGGATTGCTCGATTTCCCCATCGACAGTCAGTGTTGATAGAGAAATCCCTCCCGTGGAGCCATTGTGTTCTCCTGGCAGGGGGAGCCATCCCAGCCAGAACACAGTGATTATTGCTAGCGGCTATAAACACTGACAATAATAGCATTAGAAATCCAACAGGCTGGTTGTACCCCAGCTGATCGATCAATCAACTTGGGTACGATCAGCCTGCCCATACATGGTTCAAATTTTGGCTGCTCCCTGCTGAACCAGCCGAGATTCAAACCATCCATGGCCGGATTTAAAAAGCTTAGGACAGGAAATGTGCTATTCATAGAATCCCCAGATGTAAATAATAAAAATAAAATCGAATGCAGCTACCACATCTAAGGACTGGTAGGTGACAATGTATTACATTTTTGCTTTTGGGGTTGGATACGTTTTAAAACATTGACAAGAGCTTTTCACTCTTCATTCAACCATTGAAACTCCTGTTTTTATAAAGCTGTTCTACACGATACCAGCCCCAGGCCTTGTTCACATTAGGCGATTTGGAATCACAGCAAAACGTGTAACAGGCGTTTGGGTATCATTTATTCTTAATGGCACTCCAGTGCAATTCTCCTACAATTGTCACGCAACAGAATTGTGCGGCAAAACGTATGCAAAGGTTGTAGCCCAAAAAGGAGAAAGTGCTTCATTTGGAAGACATGCACAGGGCAGCCCAATGAAATGAATATGATGCCCTATGCATGATGTGCGGAAACGTGTAAATCACGCTTTTAAAATCACAAGCGTGAACACTTGTTCCCACAATGCGATCTCTGAATGGCGCTTTATACACTAAGCACCAAGAACAGTTTGCCAATGTCAGGAATGATTCTACCCATAGGGAAGGCTTCATTCTGCACCCATTGCTGACCTTCCAAAGCCATTGGTACATGGGTTGAAAAGCTTATCAGTGTTTTCAATCTACTATAATAACCAGTGAATATATCCAAAGGTCAAACATTTGATCTATCACTTCCATGTGACTAAGTTAACTCATTTACCTGGTGCATTCTGTTACAATTATAAAAAACAAGATATTTATAGTCTTGTTTTTCAGTTTTGTATATTTTAATTCACATTATCTTCTTACTATGGTCACCTACTAAACTCCAGCAAGAGTGATTTTTACGTTGGGAATACATGTTGGGAGTCCATCAGGAGCTGATCGAAAATACTGAATGGAGCCCCTCATCCACACAAGCCTATTGGCCGCAGGGCTGATCGAACGTAAAATTTCCAACAAGCTTGTTCGTGAAAAGTCGATAATTAGATTGACTTCTCGTGAACAGGAAAGGCCATAGATGGATTGAAATTCAGCCGGTCACTGCTGACCTGACCTGACTGAATCCATCTACAGCCAGCACTCGCTGATCATGTATTTATGCAATATGTTTCACAATGGTTCACACTCATGTATTTTTGGTGCAGGTAATGCTTCATCTAAGTAGTTGCCAGCATAAAACCATAGTCATCTACAGCTGGGAAATGGTAACCCAGACAGAAGTGGGACACTTGCCATCTGTTTCCACAACTTCCGGGATCCTCTGCATGCTTTGCAGCTTCTCCTCTGCTGTTTACTTTCTAAGGACTACACATCCCATGATACCTTGCTGCTTTCAAGCAGCCATTCCTGACTCTGCCTCCTGAAATTCCTCCTCTCAGCGCCTCTGTAGTTCAGAAGGCAGGTTCTGTGAAATGTGTGACACAACAGTGCCTACTCACAGGGCATAATGACTAGGTGTCTCAGAATTAAAAGTAAAGGTGTGGGGATCTTCAAAAACTAAGTTTGCAAACTTAAAAATCATTCAGATAGAAAGAATTGAAATACAATATAGAAATGAATATATGATTTTACATTTTGAAAGATACACTTTTTGAATATATCTGGCTTATATAGAACCTTTTTGTTTAATTTTAAATCTCAACTCCAGACAGTTAATTACACAGATCAATGAAATAGCAAGGAAGCTGTTTTTATTGCCAAAATATTTATATGTTGTCTATCCAGTTCTGAGATTTAACACAGCACTAATGCAGAGCACATCCCTGTCTGGTAGAGCAGGACACTTGATGTTTTATCTCTGCTGCATTCAGGGCCAAAATTGATGCAGCACTAATTTTAGGCATGGTGGGAGGCAGCTCTGAGGCCGGAGGGTCAATACCGGACATTCTGTCCTCTGTACATGTTTACCTCTATGTCATAGCTCCCAACTGTCCCTGATTTCGAGGGACTGTCCCTGATATGGAGCAATGTCCCTCATTCCTCCTCATTTGTCCCTCATTTTGGTCTGATCTATATAGTTGTATATAAATTGCACTTTTTGTCTTTCAAAAAGTGTTTCTCAGAGCTAAACCTTTCATCCAATTTCTAATTTGCTGCATTAGTAAATTTCAAAAGCCAATATGAAGGAATAGTAGTTGTAAAAAAAAAAAGCATTTGTGGGGTTATCAAATCCTTTTTTTGTACAGTTCTCCTTTAAGGATGGCGTAGAAAGGGGTGTGTCCTATGCCTACATACGTTTGCTAATAGGTGTCCCTCATTCCCACCTGAAAAAGTTGGGAGGTATGCTCTATGTAGGTTTATTTACTGGGAAGCACAGTGTCATTGGTTGTTATGGTGTAGGCCACCTGCATCCTAGTCTAGCACCCTGAAGTTTAGGCAGGGTTGCTCCTCGCAAATGTACTTGCCAGAAATAATTATCCTGGTTGATTTTTCGAGATCTATTGATTTATCCCCAAGTTTGGCCTTATTGCACTTTTCTCTTCTACCACTAGGTGGCTGGGTACTTTGTGGTACTAGATATGAGAAGGGCAGCGCAAGGTCAGGTTATGGGTATATGGAGTATCTCAACCAATGGTCAGGGGTTTTCTTGAATGCTTTGGCCTGCTGGGAGAGCCTATATATTCGGGTGAAGTCAGGTGACCTATGTTCTGTGCCACCTGGATGGCTGTCTGGGTGGATGTGTGTTGTATTGTCCAGGCTGCTAGGCCGGAGTTTGGGCCTTTCCCGGGCACATCTGGCTGCTCAGCTGTCTGAGGGCCTATCCAGAAACAAGAGAGCAGCGCAGGATTGGGACTCCAGCTTGCAGTCCAACCAGAAGTGATGGTTCTGCCAGCCGGATAACCTGTCATGGTCGGTGGTAGAGGGGAAGCTGTCGCCAGTAAGGCACTATCAACTTAATTACCAGGGACCACAGTGAGTAACTGATGTACCGGAGCAGCATTCTTACCAACCGGGTACAGTAAAGAATTGGAAAACGTCAGTGGGTATCTAGTCAGGGACCCAGCCAGTGGAGGTGATGCTTGCAGAGCAGCCTTGTGTGTCAAGCCAGGGACCAAGCGGGCCAGTGGGGGGTGAAGCTTGAGAGGTATCTAGAGTTCCAAGCTAGGGACCCAGCAGAGAAGCGGGGGCGATGCTTGAGGAGGATACCACTGTGAAGATTGGAGGAGCTCAAGGTATTCAGTGGCAGTGAATCAGGCTCTAGTGAGAGACCAGGAGCTCAGTGTGCTGAAGAACTTCAAGGAGTGAATGTAGTGGAATAGAAAGGAACTGTTCAGCTTTGTGTTAGGAGCTGTTAAAGACCGTTGCCATAGGAGACAACATTCCTGCACATGCAGATGTGCCCTCTTGCTGGATGACTTTCCCTGCATGGCTGTCCTTCTATTGAAGTCTCAGACTCTGCCATTTAATCTTGCAACAAGCGTCCTGGCCCTAACTCTATCTCTCCCAAAATGTTTGTTAAGCGAAATAAACTTTCTTTTGCATTCAAGAAGTGTCTGGCGCCCAATGACTTTAACTACTCTGTACCCACCATGTCTCATAACCCACTACATACAGAAGGATGTCGGCTATCCCTGGGAGGTTCTCATTAGATCAAAGGAGGCCTGGGACCTTGCTACATTTGGCGCCCAACGTGGGGCTAAGGCGTTTTCTCTGCAGCAGTCGACCTTAACAGGCCTCAGCTTCATCAAGATTTTGTTTGGCTCCATGAGAAGGTGGCAAGAGAAATGATTACATGTTTCAAAAATCCATTTCTGCCTGTCATAAGATTACATGCTCCTTTTTATCATCCTTAAACCTTCCTCCTTCCTGCTTGTAATGTTCTGATCACATGTATAATTTCAACCTTTATTCTGAACATGAAGCAGGGAGGAGGGAATGCAGGCAACACCCTACCACAGGATGTTCTGTACACGTGATTCTAAATGTTTCATTGTTGTGAGCTATGTGTTTTTCAATTTCTTCTAATGTAAGCATTTTCATAGTTATGATTATTCAGCATATTGAAGTATAATAGGGTTATATAAAACATACTTCTAAGCATTTTAAACTTAAATGACGATAAATCTATATTTCTATGCATATTCATAGTTGACATTTAGAGGTATAATACTTAATTTCTCTAACATGTTATGTGCACTACCAATGTGGGGAAGAACCATTAAGTCTCACTGCTCAGGGGAGAGGATAAGCCTGGTCTTTTTACACTTCCCACCAGCGCTGCAAGGGTTAATACAGATTCCAAAATGGAATCCAGTAGAGTTTTGGCATGCCACAGTTCCCTGAGAACATTTGTACCAATCTGTCGGCAGGGGGAAGAGTTCCAGCTCTGCAGAGGAGGATGCATTACGATTTGGGTCAGCATCTTGGGTTCACATGTTGAGACCTTGTTGCCTGAAAGGAAACATGGCGCACCTGGGAGCACCAGCATTTGAAGTCCCTCAACCCATGTCGGCTGATTATGACACGCGGGAAACCGCCAGTTTCTTTGCCTCTGGAACCAGGATTACTGACACGGATGTTCGGATGGCACCAAAGAGTGAGGTCGCCCTGTATATTTCTCAAAGCTCCACGGCTATGGGGATCATCTGCCGTTGGTGTTCTGGGTTTGCCTTGTTTATGCGCCCTTGGAGCTGGTGCTGTCAATGTGGAGAACTGCTGCTGATAGCTGCCAGAACGTCACTGCCGTCAAGGGTGATGAGGGTGGTTTAGGCATGTGGATATGCCACCATGGAGGAGCCTACATCCAGTACCGAGGCTGCTGATTCTGGCAGTACTCTGGCCCAGGCCAAGTCTTCCTCAGATGAACCAGATGTGTCCGGTGAATACCGCAGTGTCAGTTCCCGCTGCCATTGTTCCTTCCGAGACACCTACGGTGATCGCCAGTCCAGAAAACAGGTGGTACTAGTAACCCATCTCCCTCCTAAGGAGATCCAAGCATTTGTCTCGGCTACCACCTTGGAGATAACTGTTGCGGAGGTTGATGGCTCCACAATCATTACTCAGTTGACCCAGTTTGATCGCTCATCACAGGTGAAGAGAGGTGAACGGTCTGGGATCCCTCACCGGCAGCGCCTGTCAGGTACTCACCAAAGCCGAAGTGCTGAGAGCAGCTTCCCTTGCAGCTGGGTGCACAGTACCCCTGAGGATGGAACAGTGGGTACAGGGCACGGAGAGGCACGGGTTGCCAGCAGGTGACTTGTATGCAGAAGGTCTTCTGAAGGAAGAGATGCCTGTGCAGATGGTCTCGGAACTGGTTAGAAGGGAATGCCCGGCAGGGGTTCTAACACCTGGACTGAAGGCTGAGGGTCAAATGCAGGTATCAGTCCGTGAGCCAGCAAGGCTAAGTGCAGAAGACAGAGGATATTGCAGAGGCAGGCCGAGGGTCAAACACAGGTATCAGTCCGTGAGCCAGCAAGGCTAAGTGCAGGAAGTCCGTTAAACAAGCCAGGGGTCAGATCAGGAGAGAATCAGAGTAGTCTTCAGGCAATCCAGGTCACAACAGGAAGTGGTGAACAGGAACAGGAACAGGAAACAGAGGAACACAGGTGAGCTAAGGAGACAAACCAGCAAAGATACAGAGCACATTGATGCCTTTTATAGGCCTGTCAGGCCAATCAGGTAAGGCCCATAGCTGTGTGCACAGGTGTGCACATGCGCATACGACATTGTATTGTATCACGCATATGCATGCGTTGTTGTGCCGCTCTTCCCCACAGGCGCACGGGGAAGTGCCGACGTTGAAGTCTGGTGATTCTCTGACAACGCCTGAAGCTGGTAAGTAAAGAGAGAAGGTAGAATGTATGACATGAATAAAGTGACTGTTATGTAAAGTAGTTGTCATGCATCGGGCCTTGAAAATCTTTACATCATAGTGTTCTCTTCCCAATCTTAAGGGAAGAAGTATTTCTACCATTGCCAGAACCATGAAAACAAGCACCGGCTTAAGAATCTCATGAGTAAGTTGTTACAGTTGGATACAGCAGAGAACCAGGGATTACAGGCCCCATTGTTACCTGTTCTTACGTATGTTTATCAGCTTAATGCAAATAATGCCAACTCTACCTAAGGGACTTTAAGTGATTTTTCACCACGGTGAATAAGAAGGGAGAGTCTGTAAATCTACCTGACCCCAGGTACTACTCGTAAAACATCATTGAAATGGTATCATTACCACTTGGATTACAGATATGTGTTGTGTGATGTCAAGGATGCTGTGCTGACAACCACTTCACACACACACACACGTTTAAAATGTTGCTAATGGAGAACATTCCAGAGAGCTGTACTGCCCAGACTATGCTGGACTGAATGCTGCTGGCAGATACACGAAGTGCCCACCTGAGCCATGTTGGCTAAAGTTTGAAGATGTTGGGGTGATTCACCCTGAAGGGCAACCTGTGATCTTCAGCAGGTTGTTGCTTCCCAAGTGAAAAAAAACATCTTCTATGTCCCCGGCTGTGACATGGACAGGCTGAGGATGTCTTTGCAAGGGGACCTATGTCCTGAAGTGCGGTCCCTTGCACTAAGGTCTGGCTGCTTTGTGCCTGAAATGCAGCTGTGCCTTTTTGTCCCCGGAGTTGTCCCTGGAGAAGATGGGAAACTGCTGGGAAATACAGTCCATCGATTTCCATCTGGGTGGATTATAACATGTCATGGATATTACGTGTTGATCAGTTAGATTAGGCTGTAATAGAGGGGTAAATCCCCACCATGCATGTGGATTCGCTGGACGGATGAGGAACGGATCCCCATTCATCTATTTTTAGCAGACAGAATCGGATTGAATGCTGGTGGGTGTCAGCAGACACGTCTGCTGTCCGTAGAGGGCTATGAATGGTCCAATCAGGTCCACCTGAAGAACTGACAGGCAGTCCCGCTTGGTCCGTTAGTGTGAAAGTGGCCTTGTACTACCAGCATGCTCCTTGTAAGTATATGAGCACTGTAGCACAGTTGACTGGCTCTCTTTCTATTGTTCCTGCTACAGGAATGCTTCAGTATCTTTCAGATATGTCAAATCTTTACTATGCACAGCATACCTTTAGCTTTAAACCACAGCTTAAAAAGATCATTAAAGGTTTAATGACAATTTCTATTGCTGTTTTTTTTTTTGCCTCTGCCCATATTGTGAGGATAGCAGCCGGCAGTTGTGAAAGGTGACGGGAGTTTGCGGTACAAGCAGGAACATGTTACGAGCAATGGACTCATCCTGCACACACCTCATTGGTGGCCACTTTGCATCATTCGAGTTGTCTGCTCAGTTGGCAAAAATGTGCGGGTTCCACCCTAAGGTTCAGCATGATGACTAGACAAAGGCTGAACTCTTGAAATAAAGTTAATGCCTCCATAATATCTTTTTATTTTAATATAAATTATTTTAAGGACTTATGTGAAAATTTACTTCTTCCAGCATCCTATTTAAAAAAATTGCATGGCAGCAACTCATTCGAGTTCCAGGCAGCCATCTCAGGGAGGCCAGCTTAACTCCTTACTAAAAAAGAAAAAAAAAAAAGAAAAAAAAAATTTGACTTATCACTAGTTGTATTTGTGTACCAGTATTTTATTTTTATTTTTTTTAAACGCTGTCACCTTTACTATGAAGGGAAAAGTGTTTCTGCAAAGATCTTCCGTGACATATATAATCATTTTCCCAGCACTCCCCCACCTCTCCTTGCGCCTCAGTAGTTAGTAACCATACTTAAGGGTATAGGGAGAATTTGACCCCCTCACCTGTGCCAGTGTTTGAGGGCTTGCAGCCAATCAAAAGACAAAAGATTGAAACCATACTCAAATAGTCATTGTGGCAGGGAGTGTTGTTGCCACCACCTCTCTCACATAATGATTTTTTTCACATTTACTCTTTATGGGATTTTGAAGGCAACCAAGACGTTGTAAGATAAAAGGCTTTACTTTATTTCTTTATACATAAAGGCTATTTTTAAAAAAGTGACTTTCCTTTATAGTTCAAAAATTATGTTTACACAGAAAACCACACCTATCAGCAATACATGGAAAAAAATGCAGATCATATGTTCAAATAAAAGTGGTATTCCCAGTTATAGATCACACAACCTGGAGAACATGATTGTTGGTTCTATCCATGGACTGGGCATACTCAGATGCCCAGTCCATGGATAGAACCAACAATCAAGTTCTCTTCTCTTGGAATGTTCAAGTACGTCCCATGCGCAGCTTCCTGGCTGATGAATACAAATGTTCCTCCAGTATTTTTTGATAGCATTCATCTTGCCATCAATTTTGACCAAATTTCCTGTGCCTTTGTAGCCCACACATCCCCAAAACATCAGCGATCCTCCTCCATGTTTCACAGTAGGAATGGTGTACCTTTCACCATAGGCCTTGTTGACTCCTCTCCAAATGTTGTGTTTATGGTTGTGGCCAAAAAGCTAAATTTTGGTCTCGTCACTCCAAATGACTTTGTGCCAGAAGGGTTGAGGCTTGTCTCTGTGCCGTTTGCCGTATTGTAAGTGGGATACTTTGTGGCATTTGCGTAGTAATGGCTTTCTTCTGGTGACTCGACCATGCAGCACATCTTTCTTCAAGTGCCTCCTTATTGTGCATCTTGAAACAGCCACACCACATGTTTGCAGAGAGTCCTGTATTTCACCTGAAGTTATTTGTGGGGTTTTTTGCATCCCAAACTATTTTCCTAGCAGTTGTGGCTGAAATTTTAGTTGGTCTACCTGAACGTAGTTTGGTTTCAACAGAACCCCTCATTTTCCACTTCTTGATTAGAGTTTGAACACCGCTAATTGGCATTCTCAATTCCTTGGATATCTTTTTATATCCCTTTCCTGTTTTATACAGTTCAACTATCTTTTCCTGCAGATTCTTTGACAATTTTTTTGCTTCCCCCATGACTCAAAATCCAGAAACATCAGTGCAGCACTGGATGAAAGATATAAGGGTCTGCCAGGAGTCCAGGAACTCATTGACCTTTTATACACACATACTAATGTAGCGGTGGGCTCCTGAAGAGCACGCGCTATGTGTTTTTCAAAATTAAACTCTACCTAAACTGCAGTTATGTTTGGGTATTATTTGTCTAAATTTGACTTCTGTATCAGTCTTACTGGACTGTGAGATGTTCAGCCTGGCCACAGGGGGCACTGTCTCGGGTGGCAGGCGTTGAACTATGGTCTAATCAGGTGCTTAAGTTACTCTCTTTCGGGGGCCAGGTCAGTGAGAGTGGACCTCACGCTGTGCCCTCTGGGAGAGGGTATTTAAGATGCGGACGTCACATGGTTCGGGGTTATGGTCCAGTATGATGTGCTGATTACATGGTCCTGGTCCTTCCTGACCAGCCCCCAGGAAGGCTATGGCCTGGGGTGCGGATCCACCTGACTTTGATGCCTCGGGGCTGCCTAGCCCAGGGCAAGGAAACTAAAGGAGGATTCTGAGGTGGTTGGGTGCCATCTCCGGTTCGAGAGAGACCTATTGTACTTCGAGCATTCCAGGGGAGGACTCTTTAGAAGAGCACCACGCACGGGTTGGTTTTCTTAACAAGAGCCTGGAAGGGCTGAAGTTACCGAAATAATCTAGTCTTGTGGATATCGCCAAGCAGGCTGAAAGATCCAGGTATCCTACAAGTGTTCTACAGCTTAGTTTCCCTACATGTTCTGCAACAACGTCTGTAACAAAGACTTTGTTCCTGAGTAAGCACCTTGCTGGCTGCTAGGCCTTGTGAGAGAGGGACTGTCCAACCTGAGTGTTCATCCAGCTGCGAATGGCTATTCTCTGGATGCAGTCAAAGTAAGCAAGTTCTTTAACGTTTTTGGACTTTGACATTGAGAGTACCTGAACTACCTTTTCCAACCCTCTGATCCCAAGTTGAAAGATTGTGCAGTGGTTTGAGTTTTTGCAAATAAAATCCATTCAAGTGGATCTATTGTCAGTCTAAAGTTACTGGGCCATCTACCACAGGACATCCCCTAGACGTGTCACAAGGATAACGGAAGGTAACGGTAAGCCCAAAAATAACCAGCAGCTCCTTTGGGGGGGTTAGTGCTACACTAATTACAAGCAAACAGATCACAGGTGAGGATGGTTACCTTTAATAGACATTCAATCCCCTTTGTGTCAACTTGTGTGCATGTTATCAGGCCAAAATCTCCAGGGTATGTAAACTTCTGATTAGGGTCATTTGGGTAGTTTCTGTTATTATGATTTAAAGAGTAAACATGATTGATAATAAAATGGCTTCAGCCAAACACTTAACCATGAGTAAAAGAAAAGTTTTTGTGTTATCATATTCTCTGAAAAATGGCCAAGAAATCATAAATTCTGCTAGGGTATGTAAACTTATGAGCACAACTGTAAGGCAACCCTTTCTATTCCCACTGAACTCTAATGTATGTGAGCACTTTTTTACAGCCCACCAATGTATGGGGATTGAAAATGATCTGTCCTGGGTCTTAAATAAATAAATACTCTAGGTACATCAAATTAGATTTTTTTTTTTTTATAAAAACTTACTGATCACAGTTTCCACCTGCAATAGTCTCTGAAAATAGATTTTTAGGGAATAGCTAACCAGCATTCGGGAAGCAACACTGTTGCCTCCTGAATGTCTGTTTTTTGGGGGTTTTTTTAATGACCGACTGGGGTTTTTGACTGGGAATACCATGCCACATCCACAAGCCTAGCATTTGGCCTGCATGGCCCAATTAATCTGATTGGATTGTGTTTGGCGGTGATACTACCCCCACGAAAAGGGACAGGGGGTATAATTTTTGCCTCAGCCATGAAGAAAGACAATGTAGTCGCAGCAAATTTACAACCTCATCTGATCGCTGTGTTGTTTTAAGATGGGCAGTTAGAGTTGAGCTCTAACTGCTAATTAGTTTTAGTTGGGGTTCCCCAAAACCTAAAAATAATTTCAAGGGCACCTCCAATAAAAAAGGATTAGAAAGTGTAACATCAGATTACATGCAGCCTGCTCATTTTGTGTTGGTTTCACTATCTGCGCCTTTCTACACACTGCTTTATATGCTATGTAGAATAGCTAGAAAAAAAGATCTATATTTCAAAGGTGCCGATTAGAACTATATATTGAGACTGTCCCAAGCCCTTTAATCGGGCGCTTGTGGTTTGAGATACAAAAGGCTGTTAGGTGTTGCCTGTGTACAAGTTATGGCAGGTTGCATCATTTTCTGTTCTTGAGATATGGGTGTGTATGGGAGAGCTGGCATTCACAGCCCCACCTTATTACTGTATCTTTAAGACAAAACTGAAGTGTGATCGGTGTTCTGATAACATGTTTCACTTTGGGACTTTTCCACTTTTAAATATTTTTGTGATTCTACATGCAGCAATTTCAAGTTGTCATATGTAATTGTCAAAAGTAATATAAATCAGTGGCAATGACAGCAAGCAAATCAATAATACTTTAATTTTGTTTAGCCTGCAAGAACTGATCCCCATCAGTGGTTTCCATTGACTAAAACAAAATTGGAAAATGCTTGTATAAATGCCCAAAAACTCAAAAATAAAAAATATCCCTAGAACCGCCTGCATTTCACTGAGGTGTGAATGCAACCTAAATGAGGGGAAATCTCTCTAATGTATATTATTATTTATTATTATTATTAATATATATATATATATATATATATATATATATATATATATATATATATATATATATATATATATATATATATATATATATATATATAATCATCCAATGACAGACATCCCTGGTGCACCTTTAAAAAAAAAACCTTTGACATGTGTAATAGACATTTTAGATCATATCTATTTCTTTTTCAGGACCTGGCATACCACTTTATCACCTTCGTGTTCTACTTTGGAGCATTCGTCCTGCAAGCAGCTGTGTCAGCTTTAGCAAATCTAGAGAAAAATTCCAACAGCACCATTTTGAAGCTCGATAACCGCAAGATTGGACTGAATGTAGCAGCAACAGTAAGTAAATGTGCAAAAGAGTATGCCAAGCCACAAATGTAATATATTGCAGCTTACCAATCGTTCGATGTGGTGGTTGCATCGGTTTTCTTTTCTTTGGCTTTTCTCCCTCTGTTTTCACCGGGTGATCTGGCCAGTAACACACCTCCTGTATTAGTGAGACACTGGAGGAATGAGCAGAGGAGGTTATTTGGGAGAAGGGTTGCAGTTCAGTGAGTAAAATAAGTATTTGATCCCCTACCAACCAATAATTCTGGCTCCCACAGACTGGCTACAGTATGTGCTCATGTGGTACACGGATTAGTCCAGTCAATTTAAGAAGGTGCTCCTGACGGCAACTTGTTATGTGTATAAAAGACACCTGTCTACAGAATCTCTTTCATTCAAACCTCACCATCATTGGCAACACCAAAGAATGGGCTACAAGACCATCAGCAAGAAGCTTGGTGAGAAGGAGACAACTGTTGGAGCGATTATTCGCAAATGGAAGAAATACAAAATAACCATCAATCGCCCTCGGTCTGGAGCTCCATGCAAGATTTCGCCTCATGGCGTAAGGATGATCATAAGAAAAATGAGAGCTCAGCCTAGAACTACATGGGAGGAGCTTGTGAATGATCTCAAAGCATGTCACCAAATAGGGATGAGCTCAGGCGTGTTCACAGGGTCCACGTGCAGAGCCCACCAGGAAGTCAGCGCAGTGCTGCTCTGCGCTAATCACAGGCATTTAGACATTGCCCGATGTCTGCAGCCGCACAGCGAGGCAATGTCTCACTGCCTGTGATTAGCGCAGCTCTGCGCCGACTTCCTGGCGGGCTCAGCACGTGGACCATGCAAACATGCCTGAGCTCATCCCTATCACCAAACAACCCATTAGTAACACAATACACCACTGTGGACTGAAATCCTGCAGCGCCTCCAAGGTCCCCATCCTCAAGAAGGCACATGTACAGGCCGGTCAAGTTTGCCAATGAACATCTAAATGACTCAGAGAAGGATTGGGAGGAAGTGCTGTGGTCAGATGAGACCAAAATTGAGCTCTTTGACATTAACTTGATTCACCATTAGGGATGAGCTCAGGCATGTTCACATACGCCACGTGCAGAGCCCGCCAGGCTGCGCTAATCACAGGCAGTGAGACATTGCCCGATCTCTGCAGCCGCGCATCGGGGCAATGTCTCACTGCCTGTGATTAGCACAGCCAGGGCCAGATTAAGAGCATCATGTGCTTGGTGCTGAGGATTTTGGTGGACCTTTTACTGGCCACCCTTCTGCTTTCCAAGAGCCTGTGCTGGCGTGTGCCCAAACTCAAAAGTGAGCAGCCACACAGGCATAACACTAGAGAAGCCAGGCATTTAATTTGCCACGTTTCTGTAAGGGCCGTGCATTGGCGTGCACTCTGAGCTGAAAGAGTGCAGCTGTGCAGACCTAACTCTATGGAAGCCCCAGACTTCTGTAAGAGCCCTGCATTGGCGTGCCCCAGGCTTCTGTTAGGACTGCTCATGCAGTGCCCATTATCAATCTCACCACCCTGCCCAGAAGTTGCATGTGGAATGCAGGGCCCGTCAGGGGAGATCTCTTCGGGTTGGCCCATTGCTTTCCATGTCCTTTTTGGGTGGCTGGGCCTATATTAAGGTAGGGGCCTGGAGCTGCAGCTCCAATAGCCCCTACGTTAATCCAGCTCGCAGCGTCATGCCGACTTCCTGGTGGGCTCTGCACGTGGCGTATGCGAACACGCCTGAGCTCACCCTTATTCACCATGTTTGGAGGAAGAAAAAGGCCGACTATGACCCTAAAAACACCATCCCTACAGTCAAGCACAGAGGTGGAAACATTATGCTTTGGGGCTGTTTCTCTGCCAAAGATACAGGCTGACTTTGCCGCATTGAGGGGCCAATGGACGGAGTCATGTATTGTAAAATCTTGGATGCGAACCTTCTTCCCTCAGCCAGAGCACTCAAGATGGGTCGTGGATGGGTCTTCCAGCAGGACAATGACCAAAAACATACCACCATGGCATCAAAGGAGTGGCTCAAGAAGAAGCACATTAAGGTCATGGAGTGGCCTAGTCAGTCTCCAGACCTTAATCCTATAGGTGGGAGCTGAAACTTTGAGTTGCTAAGCGACAGCCAAAAAACCATAAGGATTTAGAGAAGATCTGTAAAAAAGAGTGGACCAAAATCCATCCTGAGATGTGTGTAAACCTGGTAACCAACTACAAGAAATGTCTTACCTCTGTGCTTGCCAACAAGGGTTTTCTCCACTAAGTACTAAGTCATGTTTTGCTTGGGGATCAAATACTTATTTTACTCACTGAACTGCAACTGAATTTATAACATTGTATTGTGTGTTGTTTCTGGATTTTTGGTTGATATTCGGTCTCTATTATTTAAAATACACTTATGAAAAAAAAGAAATATATAGACCCTTAATTTCTTTGCAAGTGGGCAAACTTACAAAATGCAGGGGATTGAATAATTATTTTTCCCCACTGTACCTGCTCTATGCAATGGTTTTGCAAAGAACAGCCTTGATCCGCCTCTTATTGGGTCTCCCGTCAGTGCTCCTGGCCCCTCCCTCCTGCCAAATGCCCCCAGAGCAAGCAGCTTGCTCTGGGGGCATCCAAGCAGCTGCTTTGCATGTACATTCACACAGAGAGCCGTTGCTCGGCCCCACGCCCCTCTCTCTACTCATTGGCTCACTGGCTGTGATTGACTGTCTTAGCCAATGAGGACAGAGGGTTGCCGGAGAGCTAAGACTCTCGTGCACATCGCTGAATCAAGATGGGGCCCAGATAAGTTTTAGGGGGCACTGGAGGGCTGCTGCAAACAGAAGTTTTTTTTTTACCTTCATGCATAGAATCCATGAAGGTAAAAAACCCTGAGCCTTTGCAACCACTTTAAATGTATTAGCAGATTTAGAACCATTAACACACTAAAGTCAAACTCTAGCTCACGTTTTTTTCCTTTTTGGGATAAATGTTTTGCCTGAATAAATAAAAGCTGATCACTTAAAGCATCCTTGCCAGTGTAAAATGCTTTGTCTCATCCATGTTAACTGATCCTTTCTGCTGGAAAGCTTGTGCTGTGAAAAACAGATTTACTAGCTTCATTACTAGATGGAAGTAGAAGAAAGAAATCTTAAAAAAGAAAACAAATACAGCTATCACATCTAAGAATTGGCAAGCTGCAATAATAATAAATGTTTGCTTTTGGGTTTAATCTTGCTTTAACCACTTAAGGACCGAGCCTCTTTTTTAGACTCTGTGTTTACATGTTTAAAACAGGTTTTTTTTTTGCTAGAAAATGACTTAGAACCCCCAAACATTATATATTGTTTTTTTTTCTAACACCTTAGAGAATAAAATGGTGGTCATTGCAATACTTTTTTTCACACTGTATTTGCGCAGCGGTCTTACAAGCACACTTTTTTTGGAAAAAAATAACTTTTTTGAATAAAAAATAAGAAAACAGTAAAATTAGCCCAATTTTTTGAAAGATAATGTTATGCATATTAAATTGATACCCAACATGTCACGCTTCAAAATGGCGCCCGCTCGTGGAATGGCGTCAAACTTTTACCCTACAAAATCTCCATAGGTGACATTTAAAAAATTCTACAGGTTGCATGTTTGCATGTACAGAGGAAGTTTAGTGCTAGAGTTATTGCTCTCGCTCTACCGATCGCGGTGATACCTCACATGTGTGGTTTGACTACCGTTTTCATATGCGGGCACTACTCACATATGCGCTTGAGCTCGTCGGGATGGGGTGTTTTAAAAAAAACCTTATTTATTTTATTTGATTTTATTTCTCCACTGTTTAAAAAAAAAAAAAAAATGGATCACTTTTATTCCTATTACAAGGAATGTAAACATCCCTTGTAATAGAAAAAAGCATGACAGGTCCTCTTGAATATGAGATCTGGGGTCAAAAAGTCCTCAGATCTCATATTTGGGCTTAAATGCAATAAAAAATAATAATAATAATAATAATTGTCATTTGAAAAAATGACATTGAAAAAATGTGCCTTTTAAGAGGTATGGGTGGAAGTGACGTTTTGACGCCGCTTCCGTCCTGCTATGGTATAGAGACAGGTGCGGGCCATCTTGGCCTCCATACCACAGACAAGGCAGGCCCCGATCGCCTCCACCACTACCTACGGCTCCGGTAAGCGTTAGAGGGCGTGAGAGTGGCGGGGGGTGGCACCTCTCCCGCCGCCGATTACGGTGGTCTCGCGGTGAACCACCATTATCGTACACACGACCCGCGCCTGAAGAGATGGATATCTTGGTTGTGGCAGCAGCTGCTGCCGTTACCGAGATATCCCTCTTCAAAAAATGGACGTACATCGGCGTGCGCCGGTGTCCTGTCACATAGAGTCCCCCATGGGATAGTGTCCGCTGTGTACTACGCATGTGCAGTACACAGCAGACACAGATTCCAAAAATGTGCCGTGAGTCCAGGTTCTAGCCCCACCATCCAAGCGGACATAGAGTTGGAATAAAAAGAGCCGAGCGCAGCGAGGCCGAGCCCGAAGCGTGGCGAGCGAAGCGAGCCCGCGTGGGGCCCTCTAATTTTGCCAGCCATATGTCTGCTTGGATGGTGGGGCTACCACCTCGACTCACGGCGCAGGCACCGTTCATCTTCTGAGATTTTCGGAAGCTTCTTCTGCTCCCTACTGCCCAAGAGCTGCGCATGCGCAGTACGGGGCGGACACTATATGATGGCAGGAAACTATATGATGGCAGGACACTATATGCCAGAACACCGGTCGTAAAGTGGTTAACCACTTGAGATCCGCGCTATAGTCAATTGACGGCTACAGCGCGGATCTCCTTTTCCGGGACTACGTCTATTGACGTCGTCCCGTGTACGAGCGGCCTGCGCGCCCCCTGAGGGGCGCGCGCGGCGCGCTCTGTGATCGGCGAGTCCATGAGACTCGCCTGATCACCGATCCGTGCAAGGGGTCGATCCCGACCCCTTATCACGGGATCAGCTGTCAGCCAATGACAGCTGATCATGTGATATAACGGAGCCGGTAATCGGCTATTATTCCGCTGACAGCGCGAGGAGAAAAAAAAAAGCCGATCACCGGCGGCCGTGATCGGGACATCAGTCCCGATCATGGCCAGCCCTGCTAGCGACCACCTGCCCCCTGCAGTGCCCCACTTATTAAAAGTAAGTGCCCCCATCAGTGCCACCCAGCAGTGCCCATAGTGCCACCCAGCAGTGCCACCCACAGTGCCACCCAGCAGTGCCCACAATCTGCCTCAAAGGTGCTGCACCCCAGTGCCGCCCATCAGTGCCCAGCAGTGCCGCCCATCAGTGCCCAGCAGTGCCACCTATCAGAGCCACCTATCAGTGCCCATCAGTCCCATCTATCAGTGGTACCTATCAGTGCCCATCCGTGCCACCCATCCGTGCCACCCATCCGTGCCATCTTATATGTGCCCATCTTTGCCCATCAGTGCCGCCTTATCTGTGCCCATCGGTGCCGCCTTATCTGTGCCTATTAGTGCCACCTTAACTATGCCTATCAGTGCCCACCAGTGCAGCCTATCAGTGCCCACCAGTGCAGCCCATCAGTGCCCACCAGTGCAGCCTATCAGTGCCGCCTAATCAGCGCACTTCAAAGAAGGAGAAAAATGACCCATTTTCAAAATTTTATAACAAACTATTAAAACATGATTTTTTTTTTTTGCATTTTTTTTGTTTGTTTAGCAAAAAATAAAACTCCGAGCTGTAACTAAATACCACCAAAAGAAAGCTCTATTTGTGGGAAATAAATGATAAAAATGTCATTTGGGTACAGTGTTGTATGCCCGCGCAATTGTCATTCAAAGTGCATCAGCGCTGAAAATTGGTCTGGGACTGAGGGGGGTTTAAGTGCCCAGTAAGCAAGTGGTTAAAGAAACACTGTTAAAAATTTAAAAATGTGAGGGTAAAAGGGCAATTCTAGTGTTTTACATCCAGTGTTTTTACTTTTTAGACATTTTTATTAACTTGCAATGTGGTTTTGAACTTGCTAGAAAATTTGACTAATCAATTCCCTAGCAAAGCCTTCTCCCTCCTTGCCTGTCATAGCTCTCTACCTTTCTGGGAGTGTCTTATTACTGTCTCTGCTGGCCCAGCTATTGGGCACCTCCCTACATAACCTTTTATGTAGCTGCCAGGGAAGTAGAGATAGAGAATTCTATAGCGTGTCCCTTGATTGACAGCTCTCGTTCTGCTGGGGTTGCTGACCACACATCCAAGATGGATGTGCAGCAACAGTCTCAGGACTTTTGGATGTCTAAACTATTAGCAGGTTATTGAATCGTGCGCTTGGAGGCTTGTTGTATGCGGAGAATACTTTACTTTCATGGAGGATTAGCAACGCATGTCTTACAGGAAACAGGAAAATACAAGTACATGCACTTAACGTTGATAGAACATCTTGTTATTACTTTACCATAGAACACACTATCATACCACAGTGCCACCTGCTGGATAGAAAGGTACAATGAGCATATATATATATATATATATATTTCACATTATCTAAAGCAGGGGTGGCCAACCCGCGGCTCTCGAGCCGCATGCGGCTCTTTGATCGGTTTCCTGCGGCTCTTGCGTTCGGGCTGTTTCATTGCGGTGACAGGCAGCCCGAGTCTCTGCACTCCTCCGCTCCTCCCACACATCAACAGCCAATCAGCATGTAGTGTCCCCAGCCCGCCACATTTGAATACATAGGCGCTGGAGTGAGGCTGAAGGGGGGCAGAGGAAGGAGAAACACGCTGTATCTGAAGCCGATGAGATACAAAAAGGTATGGCCACAAGTGTGCAGGTTACTGATCTGTCCTCCCTTCTCCCTCTGTCTTGCTCTGTACTTTTTTTTTTTTAATAACAGTTTCACCTGAACACTGATAAGATCTGCTCAGCACATTCTCTGTCTATTGATAGTGTGATACACTGCTGGCTGTTAACCATTTCAGCTTCTTTTCACTTATTTATCCAGAGCTCTGTGTGTGCTGCATGCTTTCTGTGATGTTTTTTGGAAGAATTTACTGCTAGTTCAGGCTAGAAGACCCATTAACTGTTTATTGTTATCCTGACCAGTTCACTGTTTGTAAGACAATTTGTATTTTGGAAATTAGATGAGCTGCTGTCTTCTGTCACATGGATGTACTTTCAAAGGAAGATTACTGACCTGTGGTCTTTGTAGTGTTAAAACAGTGTGTGACATTTTACAATAAATCCAGCTGAGCAAAAGTATGTGTGTATGAGAAAGGGATGGGGTGATGTTCATGTGTGCCCATGCGTATGATGTGGCTCTTTGCGGTAACTCGGTAAAAAATGTGGCTCTTGGTCTTTGTCTGGTTGGCCACCCCTGATCTAAAGCTACTTGCTGTTGCTTCCTTCAACATACACGAGGGAGGCATTGCAGGTAAACTGCGTGCACAAAATATTTTAAGTGCACATATAATCTTATGGGAATTTTTTTCTTGAAATAAATGATCTGGCGACAAGGTATTTTTAGGTAGAACTGAAATCAAAAGTTAAAGGTTTTCTGCCCTATAGGGAACATCTAGAAATGTTAATTGTGTCTAAGCAGTACTCAAAAAAGATTTTCTGTATCTTGCCCTAACTTCCTCCTGATAAGTAGCAGTGCCATGAGCCTCATAGTTGCAATTCACTCTTTTGGAACTAACCACTTTAAAGCCGGGGTTCACACGAAAACGGAGCCTCCGCTTTTCGGAACCCTCCCCCCTCCTCCGGTATTTGCCGCCGACAGGTATTTGCACCCACTTCCAGGCATAGACTCCCACGGGAGTCTATGCCTCTTCCCATCCCACCGTGCTGTCTGCTGGGACATACACTGGTCCCAGAGACAGCGGGGACCATTCTCATTGTGCTGCGCGACTCGTGCATGCGCAGTAGGGAACTGGGAAGTGAAGCCGCAAGGCTTCATTTCCTGATTCCCCTACCGAAGATGGTGGCAACAGCATCCAAAGACCAAGGGACGGTTCGCCCTCGAGTGCCGAGATCGCTGGACCCTGTGACAGGTAAGTGTCCTTATTTTAAAAGTCAGCAAGCAGCTGCAGTATTTGTAGCTGCTGACTTTTAAAAAAATAAGTAAAAAATTTGCAGGACTCGTGCTTTAGGCCGGGTTCACACCGCTGCGATGCGGGAACGCCGCGAATCCGCGGCGTTTTCCCGCATCGCACACCTCCCGCCGGCAGTTCACACTGCCCTATGCGGAAGGCTGGGAGTGTCAATGTTATGTTAATGACACCCCCAGATCCGTCCGCATATCGCAGTGCGATCTGCCGACTCGCACAGGAATCGGATCGCATGGTGTGAACCCCCATGCGATCCGATTCTGTTGCGGACCAAAAAAAGGGTCCCGTGCGAGTTTGCTGCGGGAGCGATGCGAATTCAGCCATACTATCTGTATGGCTGAACTCGCATCGCTACGGAGATCGGATGTGATTTGCGGTGCGAATCACATCCGGATCTCCCCCCGCAGCAGTGTGAACCCAGCCTTAAGACCAGGCCTTTTCTGGAACTTTTTGTTTACAAGTTAAAATTTGTATTTCTTTCTAGAAAATTACTTGGAACCACCAAACATTATACATTTTCTTTTTTAGCAGAGACCCTAGAGAATAAAATGGTGATCATTGCAATACTTTATCTCACACTGTATTTGCACTTTTTTTTAAATTAAAAAAAAACATTAAAGTTAGCCCATTTTTTTTGTACAACGTGAAATATGATGTTACACTAATTAGATACCTAACATGTCATGCTTTAAAATTGCGCACACTCGTGGAATGGCGACAATAATCGCCATAGGCAACGCTTTAAACATTTTTACTGGTTGACTGTTTAGAGTTACAGAAGGGGTCTAGCACTAGAATTATTGCTCTTGCTTTAACGATCGGGGCGATACCTCACATGTGTGGTTTGAACACTGTTTACATATGTGGATGCGTCTTACGTATGCGTTTGTTTCTGTGCTCGAGCTCCGAAAGACAGACTGCTTTTACATTTTTATTTTTCTTATTTATTTTACTTTTTATTGTGATACTGTCCTTTTTAAAAAAAATAAACATTTTTTATTACTTTTATTCCTACTGTATTACAAAGAATGTAAACATCCCTTGTAATAGAAATAAACAGGACAGGACCGCTTTATTGCGAGATCGAGGTAAAAAAAGTCCCAGTTAAACTGTTTACAGTTAAAAGCAAAAAAAAAATAAAGTAATTTTGCCTTTTAGTAGATGGGGAAAAAAAAATCAAATGTTTAAGGCCGGAAGGCAGAAGTGACGTCAGACATCTCTCCGGTCCTCCAAGGGCATAGAGCTGAGTGGGGGCTGTCTTGCCCTCACTTGGCTTCCTGCCCAGTCACAGATTGGTCCAGTAAGCCCGGAGACGATTGGGAAGCGGAGGGAAGTGGGGGGGGGGGGGGGGGGGTGTAGTCTAGGCTGCAACAAGGCTGGCTGCCAAGCCTCCTTCTTTGAGGACCACTAAAGACAGCCAGTTTAGTTTACCTAAAAGAAAGCTTAGTGGCCAAGACAAATCTGTGGTCCGCCTGCACTTAGCTAGCCCCACTGCCTGGCATCTGCTAATGCTGACAACCTACTGCCAGCTAGGGATGCTATTAAACAATATTCATAGGATATAGGAGGCTCTATGGCAGCTGTTGCTTTGGGGTGCTAGGAGAGATATATTGGGATGCTTGTCTGCATACCCAAATATCCTTGCCTGTACAAACATTCTGTGATGCATGCCTCCACGTTCCCTCTGGAAAAAAAGCCCAGAGTCTGAATGATAACTTCATTTATCTATAGCAGTGGTCTTGAAACTGCGGTCCGGGGGGCCGGATGTGGCCCTTTGCTTACCTTGATCCAGCTTCTGTGGCAATAATAATTCCAATGACATGAGAATGGGGCATAGTTCCTGCCACTGACACCAACAGTGTGACACTATTCCTCCCAACTAACACCAATGATGGAGTACTATTCCTCCCACTGACACGAACAAGGAGGTACTATTCCTCCCAGTGACACCAACAGTGCAACACTATTCCTCCCAGTGACACCAACAGTGCAACACTATTCCTCCCAGTGACACCAACAGTGCAACACTATTCCTCCCAGTGACACCAACAGTGCAACACTATTCCTCCCAGTGACACCAATGATGGGGCACTATTTCTACCACTGACACTAACAGTGAGACACTAGTCCTCCAACTGACACCAACAATGGGGGCATTAATCCTACACTGATACCAACAACGGGACACTATTCCTCTCACTGGCACCAATGATGGGGCACTTTTCCTTTTACTGACACCAATGATGGGGCACTAGTTCTCTCACTGACACCAGTGACGGGGCATTGTTACCAACACCAGGACATTTTCGACTCCTACTGGCCACAGTCCAGCCCCTCTAAAGTCTTTAAGATAATAACCTTACCCTTTGTTTAGAAAGTTTTGAGACCCTTGATCTATAGAGATGAAAGGAGACTGTGGTGTTTTTTTCAAATGCTATTTATCTGCAGCAAAGGGGCCAAGCAGTGATCATCATCTAAAGATGCAAAAAGCTTGTTGGTGTGAAAGACCCTACTACTCTCTTCTCAGTTCGGCAACAAAGTCAGGAATGAGGAGAGATGGAAGAACAAGTGCTTCCATTGCCTATCCTTGTATCCCTGAGAAGCCATAGAAGAACAACGGAGCAAGGGGTCTCCCGGCTGCTGTTAAGGCCTCATGCACACTGGACATTTTGACATCTCTCCTAGAAGCCTTTACTCCTGGCAGCAGCTTTGTTGTAGAAAAAAACGATTGGTGCTTGTAAACGCTTTAGACGCGTTTACAAGCATCAATCACTGGGGCCTTAATTATTTCCTGGGCCAGAATAATAAAAAATTCTGACCATTGAAATGAATGACCACTCAAGCGCTAAACACATCTAACATTGACATGCATTTACAGACGTCAAGTGTTTTTTCTGCCAAAACACGGTTGCAGCTAGACGTGCTGGTAGTAGATTTTTTTTTTTCTTTCTGCCTCTCAATGCCCCTGCCTCCAAACTTCTATTCGTGCATGGACATATAGGCCACAATGCAGGGGCATTTAGAGGTGGGAAAAAAAAAAAAAAATGCCAGATGCCCGTAACAACTACATTAGAGACGTCCAATGTGCATGAGCCCTAAGTCTTTTGTCGAGAAGCTGTTGAGAGATCTTATCACCACTTGAATGGTCAGATTGTCACTTGTAGATGCCTGTCTCCTTGGAGTAATGTTGGTATGAGCCCTTCAGACAAATACCTGAGGACAGCAAACACAAGAAATGCCTTCACTTCAAGAGAGGGGTCAATAAATACTTTTACAGTTATAATTTTGGCTTTCCTTATTTAAACATCTGTCATCTTCTAAATGCTTTTCTAGTCATTACATTTCGTTAAATATATTCACAAAATTCCTGTTTTAAAAATCTGCTTTTCATAGAAACTGTTGGCCTAATGTTTAAAGAGAACTTAGCACTAAACTGCAGGTAAAAGTACAAAAAGTCAAATATTTTAAGGCTAAGTTCACCTTATTTAGAGTGGAACATGTAACATGTTCCAGCTCCTGCCCCCTCTGTCCTCGATATCCCTCCACCCCCGTGACAGTCGGGGATCTTCTCCTGACACCCGCTGTCACTTTTTGAAAACCGTGCGCCCACACTACCCTGCCATTCATTCATTCCACCGCAGCAGACGGACTTGCTGTAATAGTCCACTATAGTCCACTATACTTGTCCTCCAGCTTTCAAACAGAAAGCCCAGGAAGTACAGGCTAAAAGCCAGAGGGCACGTCTGCAATAATAAATCCACATTTTGGTTTTAGGGCGGCACAGTGGTGTAGTGGGTAGCACTCACCTTGACACTACCTGCCTGGAGTTTGCATGTTCTCCCTGTGCCTGCGTGGGTTTCCTCCGGGTACTCCGGTTTCCTCCCACACTCCAAAGACATGCAGGTAGGTTAATTGGCTTCTGTCCAAAATTGGCCCTAGTATATGAATGGGGACCTTGGATTGTGGGCTCCTTGAGGGTAGGGACCAATGTGAGTGTGCAATGTACAGGGATAGGGACAATTGTAGACACTCGCTCAGGTTGAACTGGATGGACTGGTGTCTTTATTCAACCTTACTAACTATGTAACTATGTTTTCTGCAAAAACATGTGCATTTATAAATGCTTAATTACAGAGGTCTTCCAATCCATCGAACACCGCAGATGGCTTGGTTCTCACCACTCCGCGAGGCAGAGAGCTGTAGTGTGTATACTAGCGCGTTATGAAATACTTGCTTTAGAACGAAGCCCTGCAGCGATGTCCGCACACCACTGAGACGACTGACATAATCTTCCCCATGCGCGTGGGAGCCTCCGGTCACGGCCTTGAAGAAACGGCATGAGTGTTTATTCAGAGCGCATGCGCCGATTATGTTGGCGGCATATATAGTAAATATCTCCTAAACGGTGCAAGTTTAGGAGATATTTACAATACCTACAGGTAAGCCTTAGTATAGGCTTACCTGTAGGTACAATTAACCACTTCGGGACAGCCGCATGCTCATATACGTCCTCACTTTGAAGGGGGATATCGTTGTTATGGCAGCAACTAGATGCAATAACCCCAGTATCCCCTTGTTTGGCCGGCGGACCAGTTTCTGATAATGGTGGTCTCTGCGGCGGATTCGCTGTGAGATCACTTTTATTGGTGGTGGGAGAGGGCCTACCACTGTGCTCCAGTGTCCTCCGCCGCTTACTGGAGCCATTGGCAGCAGCGGAGGTGATTGGATCTTCGCCCTTGCTGGGCATGGAGGCGAGTGAGGGGAAGATGGCCTACACCCGTCAACATAACAATGCAGGGCGGAAGCGTTGTCAAAACATCACTTCCGCCCATATCTCTTAAAGGGCCACTTAAGAAAAAAAAAATGTAAATTATACATTTTTTATTTATTTCTTTTTTATTGCATTTAAGTGTAAATATGAGATCTGAGGTCTTTTTAACACCAGATCTCATATATAAGAGGTCCTGTCATGCTTTTTTCTATTACAAGGGATGTTTACATTCGTTGTAATAGGAATAAAAGTGACACAATAAAAAAAATAAAAAACTGTGTAAAAATAAAAAATAAAAGGTAAAAGAAATAAAAAAAATTTTTTTTTTAAACGTGCCCCGTCTCAGCGAGCTCACGTACAGAAGCGAACGCATACGTAGAGTAGTGCCGGCATATGAAAACTGGTGTTTAAACCATACATGTGAGGTATCGCCACAATCGGTAGAGCGAGAGCAATAATTCTAATTCTCCTCTGTAACTTAAAACATGCAACCTGTAGAATTTTTTTAAACGTCGCCTATAGAGATTTTTAAGGGTAAAAGTTTATTGCCATTCCACGAGCGGGTGCAACTTTGAAGCGTGACATGTTGGGTATCAATTTACTTGGTGTAACATTATCTTTCACAATTAAAAAAAAAATGGGCTAACTTTACTGTTGTCTTATTTTTAAATTCCAAAAAGTGTATTTTTTCCAAAAAATGCGCGCTTGTATGACCGCTGAGCAAATACGATGTGACAGAAAGTATTGAAACAACCGCCATTTTATTCTCTAGGGTGTTATAAAAAAAAGTATAATGTTTGGGGTTCTAGGTAATTTTCTAGCAAAAAAAACCCTGTTTTTAACTTGTAAACAACACATCACAAAAAGAGACTCGGTCCTTAAAGTTGTGTTGCCACCAAAAAATAAAAAAGTGATTAAAAATCTTAAAAAAATAAATAAAAAATAATTGGAAAAAAAAATGTTTTTACTCACCTCTAAATACCTGTTGCTAGGGGGTCCCTCGTAGTCTGCCTTCTTCCTTGGCTGGTGACATCACTTCCCCTCGCGCCTCACAGTCACGTGTCCCAGATGACTGTGCGGCGTATCACGGCGCCCTGCGCCGCTCGCGCATGCACAGTGGGTGCCTGGCTGTGGTGCCCACAGTACGAATGACGGCGCCACAAGCGGAGTGTGGAACGAGGGGGGGCTTTGTTCCCTGCATCGCTGGACCCTGAGACAGGTAAGTGTCCGATTATTAAAAGTCGGCAGCTGCAGTATTTGTAGCTGCTGACTTTAAATTTTTTTTTTTTTTTTAGGGGCACCCCACTTTAAGTGGTTTAAAAAAAAATAAAGACTATTTCCTCTTTTTTAAGTGGTTAATAATAAAAAAAAAAACATGCTAAGCAGTCACACGGAACAACTATACATCCCCATGGGAGTAACAACCCTCATACATGGCATGGATGCATACAAATTGTAAACGAGGCCTAAGTTGAAAGCTTTCAAAACACCGTTGGGCTTCTTCCTCATTATAATGCGTGAGAAAAAAAAAACGAATAGGCTTCTAAAGCTTGTATTTTTACCAGTAAAGGGTATCACTAACTTTCCATTCTTTCTGCATTACTCCATAGCTAATATTGTACAAGACTACTCTTGGTTCAACTAAGAACAAAAAGTTGCATCTATTTATATGAATACTGACATTTTCCCTTTTTCTGTGTTCACAGATTTTTGCCTTTGCAGTCACAGTTTGCTATGGTTGTAGCACGGTGCTGGGATTCAGAAGGTGGAGGGGGCAGTAACCTGGAACAAGCTAAACCAGATGGACCTGTTGGAAACTGATACAAGTCAATGAATGAAAAAAAGCAAGAGAGCATTATCACCTGATAAACTGAAAGACAATGGTCTGGGTTCCAGAATGACCCGCAGAAGGAGCCTGACCTCAGTGCCAAGACAATCCTAGCTGAATGGACTGGTTCCTAGCTAGTACTGTGGCCAATGTGTGAAAAGTGTAGGGAGAGGAAAACAGAGGTGTTGCACATAAACTGTCAGCATTCCAACTGCCATTTTCCTATGGATAACACTTTCTTGTTTCCTTCCTTCCAGTTTTCATATACAAAGCCCCATGTTCCCAAAGTGAATAATACACAAAAAAATACAAATAAAAATGGAAATGTAATGGCTATGTATTTTAATTTAAAAAAATTTCAAATGGACTTTTTTTTTAGCTGAAAGTGCTATTCATGTACGTATTTTGGGAATTTTTATGTTAAACAACAGGGGGCAATAATCTTTAAAATAAAAACAAAAATAAAGCCCTTTGACTAAATGATTAACTTTTGCTACTATGGTCTTCACAAAAGGAAACACGTATATGCATTTTTTATCCTATAAATAAATTACCTTCATTCCGTCTGACAACGCATTCTCCATAGTGGGGCTTCATCAGGCATAACTGGCCGCACTCCTACACCTCAGTATTGGCTAGCGAGGACCAGACCTGGTGAGAGGCACGAGTGAGCACAGCAGAGCTGGTGACCACAGAGGCCCCTCATTATTCCATATCAGAGCTAGTGATTAGTGAAAAAAACTTGAATATCAGGGAAATCTGTGATTTAAAAAAAAAAAGTATCCTCTTTAATATTTGCATATGGAATTATCTAATCCAGTGGTCATCAACCCTGTCCTCAGGGCCCACTAACAGGCCAGGTTTTATGTATTACCTTGGGGCGATGCAGACTAGAATACTGCAATCACTGAGCAGCAAATTATATCACCTGTGATGTATTTCAGTTATCTTACAAACCTGGCCTGTTAGTGGGCCCTGAGGACGGGGTTGATGACCACTGGTCTAATCCACAGAGAATCATACAATTTATAAATGACAATTGCCTGGCATTCTTGATCCTCTGTAGATCAGGCATGCAAATATTCAGGCAAATCAAAAAGTGATGATTCGGTGGTTCTCCTGATACATTCCTCCTTAATCAGAGCTCCCCAGTATCTGGGGTTTGGGGGCACTGTAGATTTAAAAAAAAATTAAATGGGGAAGCACCTGGAGGTCCCTGCTTCCCCGTTTTAAATATGTTTGACTTTTCTACTCCTGGCCACAGGTCCTTTTTAAGGCTAAGATAACCACCAGGCGGAGGACTACCTGAAAGACAAAAGCAGGGATACGTTCACCCTAGGGCAGTAGGTCCAAACTTGTGATTTGACCAGCAAACCTGCAAAGGGGGTGATGTACCCCTATCCCTTTTCTCAGCAAGGTCAAGGATTGACCCTGTCGCACACAAATCTTACAACAGCTTTGAAAATCTTTATAAGTATAAATGAGGATTTCAGAAGTGCCTTGACTAGGGCAGTCAGATACCTTACTACCCCAAAACAAAACATGTTTTACTGACTTTACACTTATTAATAATGACACTGACACCTGCTGGATGTAAATGGCCTGTTCGGCCTTTTATTAACAATAAATAACCAAAAAACTCAATAAAAAAACAAAAACTTTATTTACAACAAAACCTTTCCAGCTCCAATCCCAATACCTTTTTGTTGCTGGTCCCTGACGACCCCATCTTCCAACTTTTTTGGTCTGTAATACCTTTCAAGTTAGTATCTGTCCCCAGCCACCAGAAATTGCCTCGGGGACCACTAACTGACCACAGACCCCACCAAATTATGTTACTCGGTAGTCTATACTTCAACCAGACCACCGGGAGGACTCCACACCTGAAATGGGTCCCACCATTTAACCAATACCTCCAAAATTTTCTTCCTTGTCGTCAAAGACCACAACGCCGCTTACCACCCATAACCACTACCCTTGTGTACCTTCAAAAAAAAAAAACATCGGGCGGGCGGGAACTTCTCACCTCGCTTCTCCTTCCCAAACTGCTGACCTCTGCTCGACCCTTCCTTGGACATCAACTACACTCCTCTCCTACTGCCCCGGCTACCAATCCGGTAAGACCTAAACTTCTTTTTCTTCCTTTCTTAACCCCTTGTTATCGTAAGCTACTTACACCCTGCCATGTATGTCCTGCGCCTACTCTGCTATTCGGCTGCGTACATGTCTGTTGTTGCCTCCTAGATTAGTTCTAAATAATCTGATCCTCACCGCAGCCATGCATGGCATTGGATCTTCCAGTCAGGGTGGGTTAAATTGTAACTGCACACATATACTTATCCCCCTTGCCAAAAAGCCACTTTTCCAGTCGTATACTCAGCTGTACCCTATCCAGCGAGAAATCATTGACTATATTGAAGAGCCACTTGTCAAAAATGTATTGCTGGGCCTGCACCAGTGCTTGGCACTCTTATTATTCCTCTGGAGAGTTTTCCCTCTCACCTCTTTCCTTTTCTTGCCCATGCATTTGACCCTCTCTCTCCCCTTCCCCCTCTGGTAGAGGAATGATTGGGTCTGTTGGCAGGGAGGTTGATGGGGTGTCCTCTGTTCCCCCCCCCCTTTTTTGCCAAGGTTTTCTTCTCCAATCTATGTCATTGGATTGTTAAATTGTTTTTAACTCCTGCTGCTGATTCTAGGCCTGTTATACTGCAGCTTCTGTTGTTGATTTCCAATCGTATATTCCCTGTAATATAACCCGGTTGGACACTCGACAAGGCCGACCTTTTTCGTGTTCGCTTTTCTTATGCGCCTGGATGTATTAGGTTGGTCACTGTCCTTCAAGTATCCCTCTTGACGTATGTACTTGTTGTTAATCCTTCCTTTCTTGTTTTTTCTTTATTTTTTGTATTTGGAAAACTTTTCAATAAACATATTATCGAAAAAAATTGGGACATGATTGGTGCAGTTACACTCTAAAGCAAATATAAAACCAAATCAATGTCTTTAGTTTTAGGTAGAGTAGGTCATGATTAAAATCTTTGTAAGGCTTTTTTTTTTCTGTGCCATTGTGGAGGCTTCACTTTCTGTCCCAAGGAACGCAACAGGAAGTGAGCAGAAATCTCTCCAAAGTGTGCGGAACAACACTGGAAGGTTTGCTCTCTAGTTCTGACTTCCACTATATGAAGGGATGCACATGCAGACAAGTGCTTTGAAATGTCATGTATCATACCTCCCAACTTTTTGAGATGGAAATGAGGGACACCTATTAGCAAAAGTATGTAGGCATAAGACACACCCCCTGCCACGCCCTCTTAAAGGAGAATTATACAAAAAATAAAAAAGCAAGTTAAACCCACAAGTGCTTGTTTTTTACCACTACTATTCCTTTATATTGACTTTTGAAAGTTACAAATGCAGCAATTTAGAAATTGGATGAAAGGTTTAGCACTGGGAAACACTTTTGGAAGATAATATACAACTATAGAGATCAGACCAACATGAGGGACAAATGAGGAGGAAAGAGGGACAGGGGGACTTTGCTCCAAATCAGGGACAGTCCCTCGAAATCAAGGACAGTTGGGAGATATGGATGCATGGCCTTCAAGAAGAAATGTTTCTCTTGGCAAGCCTTTCTTACATAAGCTCCTACACAATGGTGTAACAAGGGCCATAGCAGTGCATGCTTCTCATTTGGGACCTGGGGTAGCTGGGGGGACATTATGGGGGCTGTTAAGGAAACTAAACTGTGATGTTTCCATTATAGAGGGTTGGAAACCAGACTTCTGGACCATCACTAATCACAGATCACCTTCTGTGTAGTAAGAAGCATTTGCTCATCTGTCTTAACAGTATTACTACTAGTACTTATTGCCCTCCAAGCAGATCTATGTGTCTATGTCTAATGCAGTGATAAATACCAGTGTTTCACCTCAGCTAAAATCTCATATGACAACTAAGATTTGTAGCTGTAAAATAAAATGTTTAAAGACATTTATATTAGGGTTATAAAGTAAGGCCTCATTCACATGGTCGTAAAGATCCATACCCACTTGGGAAAGGCCATCTTCAGCCTCCCAGGATGCACAGATGTTCCATGCAGGGGTGTGAAGGCAGCCTGTCTGAAATCAATAACAGTCTGCTGACTGCACGGACCTACCTTTTTAAGGTTGGTATACATGGACCAAAAATCTAGTTCTGAGTGTGCTGCCGTCTGTTCAACAGAAGCCGGTCTAAGACCAGCTTCTGTCAAATGGTTCTGATAGACAACATTAATCGGTGCTTGCAGCCAATGGTGGGAGAGATCCCTGCATTCACATCGCTTGTGTTGTGAGTATTCATCAGTTTTTTTTCCATTTTTAGACTTTTAGAGTTAAGGAGGAGCATCAGGGAATTGTAAAAAATATCTAAAATCCAAACTCTTAGATAGTTTTGGATGTAGTACAGAATGGTTCCAAGGGGCATACAGGGTAGGAAGTTTAAATAAATCTTCCAAATAGTACAAGGACAAAAAAAAAAGAGAGATTTAGGAAAGGAGTGTCACACTTATATCTGAAAGTCCAAATATGTTATTTGGGTTTCAATGTCCGATTCCCATTTAGAGAGGAACCTGGGAATATACACCATCTCCGTTCGGATCAGAGAGATGTAAATCAAAGAGAGAGAGTGACGGATCAGCTCTTGCTTATGACATATGTGCTCTAGTTCGTAAGCTGGCGTAGGGTGCCTGAAGAGCGCAGACACCTACGGAGGAAATTGCACAACTGAAGACTAATCCAGAGTTCAAGAGGGGTGTCTACAGGCATTATGCAAGCAGAAGAGGAAAGTTGGCCATCCGGCCCCAGATAATCACATAAATGAAGTCATTCTAAACCAGTCGCTGAAAATGAGGGTTCTGGAGACCTGGTACAAATTCTGGATTGCCCAGTATAGGCACCATGGGGGAAGGTATTGATGATTTTGAAGAGTTTCTGAAAGCATCCCTTGCAATTATCAGCATGCTGCCAAGGGTGGGGTGGTCCATAAAGGGCTTTTCAGCAGGGGCGAGGTGATCCAAGGCAAACTCTTCGTCGTGTCATTGGAATCCTCCAATTCTATGGCCACCCATTGTTTCGATTCAGCATGGCAGTGCCAGTCCACTATCCTGGTAAGATGCGTCTCTCTGTAAAATGCATCTGAGAGACCAACTCCTCCCTGAGGCTTGGGAGATGGACCAAATATGTTATTTAACTGAAGTGCATCCAAAAGAAACAAACCAACATGCTTTGGGGTTTCTAAGGACTCTCCTTTATCAGGTATACAAGAATACAATCAATAAATACATACAATAAATAAAAGAACATATACAGTACACTGCAAAAGGAACCTCGCTTTAAATCCAGTGCCTCAAACCCACTCATTATTTAAAAAACAAAAAACAGGTGGGTTTCATCCATTTCATCTTACACTATCCAAGACCAAAATAGTAAGTTTTGGCTTTGGATACACTCTCATTTTAGGAAATATATCTAGCTGTTTGTAAAGAGCCTATTTATTGTACTGTGTTGCTGCATTTCAAGATGCTTCTGAATTTCTACTGTATATCATTATTACAACAAAAACAAAAAATGTGGCCCTTCTGAGGAACTGGGGTAGAGCATGTTAGTCCCGTGTCATCAAACAGGTCTAACAAGACTGGTTCCTAGGATGAGATTTGCTGAAAATGTTTATTTTCATTTTTCATAGTTCCTGTACTTTTGCAGGTGTTGAAGTCCAGGTATTTTAGTTGAACTTATATGCAAATAGCTTTTTTTCTAACCCCCAGAATATTTTATACAATAAAATTGATGTGTTCAAAAGGTAATTGTTTATGTTTCGGCACTGCTGTTGGGTTTTATTTTTTCTCATTTATGTTGTGATCTATACAGATTTTATATGGGGTTTTAAAAGGAAAACCTTGGTTGGCTTCTGCCTCATTCCAACCATGAGGTGTGACTAAAGTAGTGGTTCTCAACTCCTGTCCTCAGGACCCACTAAGCCCTTGTACACATGGTCGGACATTCCGACGGAAAATGTCTGATCGGACCGTGTTGTCGGATAATCTAATGTGTGGGCTCCATCGGACTATTTCCGTCGGAATATCCGACGGACAAAGTTTTTAGAGCTGGGCTATAAAACTTTCCGATAACATGATCCGATCGGACTTTGTCTTTGTGTAGAGAATTCCGATCGGATAAAGTGCCACGCATGCTCAGATCAAATTCCTAGACCAAAGCTATTGGCTACTAGCCTGAATATAGTCCCGTCGTAACGAAATAACGTCATCAAGTTACGTACGATCGGATTTTCCGACAACTTAGTCTGACCGCGTGCATGCAACACAAGTTTCGGACAAAATCCGTTGGATTTTGTTGTCGGAATGTCTGACAGTGTGTACAAGGGCTAACAGGCTAGGTTTGCAAGATAAGGGAAAATTGTTATCAAATACTTACCATCATTTTCCTTTCCTGGCCCATCCTCATGTCAGCACACAATAGGTTAACACCTCCTTTGGAGCCCCACATAACCACCTGTTCCAAGCTGGATAAAAGAGGCTAAGCAGACAAAATAGCCCCCCCCCCCCCCCCCACTAATATGTTCAATAACCTAGTTTGCGACAGGCCACTGGGGGGAGTACTGTTCTGACATGGGGATGGGCCAGGAAAGAAAAATTATGGTAAGTATTTGATACTAATTTTACATTTTCCTGGCCCACCTCATGTCAGCACACAATGGGATATACCAAAGCTAATATAGGGCGGGAAAGAACGAATGAAAAGAGACACTAACAATCAAAGAAAAGCTGCTAAAGCCAGAAAGAATTGATCTCTCTTGTCCCAAACTTGCTGACCACATAGTTTGTAAGGTTGAATGAAGGCCGCACCAGACTTTCGAGCTAGCCCTTACCTATATCTTCCAAGCAATCCTGGCATAACTGTCCCAAAGGCTGCCACCCCTCTAGTCAAATAGGCTTGCAATTATTTCAGAGCAGAAAGGCTTACTTCCTGCATGCCAATCTAATCACCCTGGTAACTCAAGAGTGGATGTCTCTTGAGGGCCTGATTGCTAAATTAAAAGATTGTACACTTTCCTCTTTTGACCAAGTACACTGTTAGCCCTTGTACACACAGTCGGTGAATCCGTCGGAATGTGTCCTATCGGACCGTGTCGTCGGATAATCCGACTGTGTGTGGTATGCATCAGACTGATTCCGTCGGAATATCCGTCGGACCCAATTTTACAACATGTTGGAAATATTTCCCGACCAACTGGGCCGATTGGACATACTCCGATCATGTGTAGAGAATCTTGATTGGACCAAGTGCCACGCATGCTCAGATCAAATTCCTACATCAAAGCTATTGGCTACTAGCCTGAATGTAGTCCCATCATAACGAAATTACGTCATCACGTTCTGAAAGATCGGATTTTTCGCCAACCTTGTCCGACCGTGTGTATGTAACAGTTTCGGACAAGATCCGACGGACAAAATCCGACGGGCAAAATCCGACGGATTTGGTTGTGGAAATCTCCGACCGTGTGTACAGGGGCTAAGTAACTCGACTGTGTATAAGAAAACTGAAAAAACGTGTGAAAACTCTGAGGAACCACATCCCAGTTTTTCTGGAAACTGGATACCACTTTTTAAAATGAACTTCTAAATACCTGTTGCTAGGGGGTCCCTCGTAATCTGCCTTCTTTCTTGTCCGGGCTGGTGACATCACTTCCCCTCGTGCCGCACAGTCATCTGGGACCTTTCATGTGTCCCAGATGACTGTGCGGCGTATCTCGGCGCCCTGCGCCGCTTGCGCCTGCGCAGTGGGTGCCTAGCTGTGGTACCCACAGCAAGAATGACGGCACGGCGAGCGGAGCAGGGAACAAGGGGGGCTTCGTTCCCCCGCATCGCTGGATCCTGGGACAGGTAAGTGTCTGATTATTAAAAGTCAGCAGCTGCAATGTTTGTAGCCGCTGACCTTTCATTTTTTTTTTTAGGGGGCACCCCACTTTAAATGGAGTTGTATGCCAGACCAATCTCTAGCGCTGACTCTAAATTGTCAAGGATATTGGCTAGAGCAGGGAACACAGGAGAGAAAGCTTTCGCTGAGCAGACAAAACAAACTTCTTTCATATCCTCTCTCATATGTAGCGTTCGTGGATGATCTTCTGGTCACCAAGGTCTGAACAGCCTTGGAGGAGAATCCCTGCACCTCTAGTGTAGCCTATTCCATAGCCAGGCCATTAAAAGTAGTCTCATTGGATTAGGGTGCTGTTACTGACCTTGTCATTAAAGATTTCATTTGACCAGAGACAAAGATCAAACAGAAAATTCCATGGCACTGTGAACCTTGAAGATCCTGAAAGGCTTGCAATGCTATAAAAGGCTTCCTTTCATTTAAGATACGTGGGGAGTCGGCGCTTCACCTCACTCCAATGGCATTGCACTTGTTTCTTCAGATTGTGGACTCCCCAGCCCCAGAGACTGGCATCTGGCTTCAAAATCCTTCTATCTCCTGGGCTGAGAGGCATGCCTCTGAAAGAAGCACAGTGGCAATGTCCAAAATTCTAGTTCTTGTTGAACTTGTATAGGCACAAAGATTTTTTGATCCATAGACAGCCCAGCTCGTAGACTAAAGAAGATAAATTGAAATGCCCTCATGTGCCACCTGGCCCAAGGTACCACCACTGCCAACAAGATCTTCAAAAATATTCCTGGGGCTGTGCCAATTCTGTAAAAGGCAGACACCTGAACTGGAAGTGACATCTGTCCATTCCAAATCTCACACGCCTCTGGTGCTCGGCATTGATCCGTGCATGGAAGTATGAGTCAGCCAGTCGATTGATACCAACTGGTCCTCCTGCTGAACTGTCCCTGTGACTGTCTGCATGGACTCCAGCTTGAACCTCTTGGTGTGTATGAACACACTTGATTCCTTCAAACTGAAACAGGCTCCTGCCTTAGGTACTAGAAAAACTGTGAAGAAAGGCCCCCAAATGATTCTATGTTTTCGGCATCACAGGCATAATGGCCTTATAGCAGTATAAAAATCTTGCAAACATTTTCTCTTCTGATTTGTTGGACATAAATTAAATGGATTCAGTGGTCAACTTTGGAATCCTCCATTGTACTCCCACCTGTCTTCTGGACCCACTGGTCTTTGATGATTGTCGTCCAAACCCTCCAGAAGGAGGCTACAATCATGAACTTCATTCAGGCCCCCTGGCCCCAACTGGAAGAGACTGGTTGGACGCACCTACAAAAAGACTTTCCAGCCCTCTTAGCAGCTTGCTCTGGACTTGATTTCATGTCAAAAGTAACATTGAGACACCTCTTCTGTGATCTGTTAAATCTGCAGCCTGTCCTATAAAATTTTGCCTCCTGCACCTTCTGAAGTTCAGTAGGCTTGAGTGAAGGAAGGTGGCTTCCTCCTACTAGTCTGGGGCCACAGTCCAGACTTTTCCTCCTGTCATTCACTTAATTGCGTTGTTCAGCATTTGGCCAAACAACAACCTCCCATTATAGGAAATGTCGAAGGCATATGTAGCTGCTCTGTCTGCCCCCCCGGTGGTGTAACCACAGTGCTCTCATAGCAGTGACTGAGCGCGCCAGTGCTTGTACTAGGTCTATCAAAAGCATCAACCAAAAGTCAGTTGACAGGTTCCACTCTTTCCAGAAACTGTGCCAAATCTTGCAGTTTACATTGTTGAATGTAATGCCATTTCTAAAGTTAATATATCGAAGTTAATTCTATTGCTGGTTGACAGGCAAAATCTGTCACTGTATAGATTCTGTGCAAGCCTGATGGCCAGTTCACCACAATTTCTGCGATCCAGATGTGTTTCTGTAGGTGTGTTTTTGATGCTACATCAGAGGCACTGGGAGGGAAATCTGCATCCTTCCAGGAGCTGAGGTAACGTCCAAGTAGCCGGCAAGCAGCGCCAAGAAGTGGAAAGATCCTAAAAGTGGCTGGTCTGAGCAAACCCCAGCCACTTTTAGGATCTTTCCACTTCTTGCCGGCTTCTTGGACGGAGGGATGCAGATTTCCCTTCCCAGTGCCTCTGATGTAGATCATCACTACCATGATTGCTATGCACATTTTTTGCTATCCAATAGGTAAGAGTTGCTAGGACCATTGTATATGCTCCCTCTGTTTCCTTTCATAATCAATTACCATTGATTACTAATACATTATCTACCACAGGTACCCCCAATTTATAGCTGCTCCTGATGAGTGGAAATAATCCACGAAATGCGTCAAGATTTTTACCATTGGATGCTATGTCCCAATAACCAAGATTTTACTGTGGGTTTGATCCATTTAAATCATCAATTCATTTTATTGTTTTTTTACTGTATATGCACTTTAGGATGTACTATTGGTATATTGCTAACCATGTGTAACAATGTTATCATAATATGAATTTTACCGTGTTATGTTATTATCATATATTTTTTAATCTTGGTTATTACATATTGACCTATTATTAATTTATGCACTGTACTATCTCCCTCTGTGTTGCCAATAAATTATTATTTTATTGATCAATTAACTCAATCAATAAAATTATTATTTTATTGATTGAGTTAATTGACCCTAAGTGTCTTGTTTCATATAAAGTCCCGCTTTTGCCCCCTTGTTGCCCCTTCTTCCCTTCCTTTTGTCCTTCCTGGTGTATACCCTCCTGACCCTTCCTAGTACCCTCCTGATCCCTCCCTGGTGTATACCCTCCTGACCCTTCCTAGTACCCTCCTGATCCCTCCCTGGTGTATACCCTCCTGACCCTTCCTAGTACCCTCCTGACCCTCCCTGCTGTATACCCTCCTGACCCTTCCTAGTACCCTCCTGACCCCTCCCTGGTGTATACCCTCCTGATCCACCCTGGTGTATACCCTCCTGACCCCTCCCTGGTGTATACCCTCCTGGCCCTTCCTAGTACCCTAATGACCCCTCCCTGGTGTATAACCTCCTGACCCCTCCCTGGCGTATACCCTCCTGACTCCTCCCTGATGTGTGCCCTCCTGACCCTCACTGGCGTGTGCCCTCCTGACCCCTCCCTGGTGTGTGCCCTCCTGACCCTCCTTAGTATCCTACTGACCATCCCTGGTGTATACCCTTCTGACCCACCCTGGTGTATACCCTTCTGACCCCTCCCTGATGTGTGGGCCCCCCTGACCCCTCCCTGGTGTGGGCCCCCCTGACCCTTCTCTGGTGTGTTCCCTCCTGACCCCTCCCTGGTGGGTGCCCTCCTGACCCCTCCCTGCCTCTGACTGAACCCCCCCCCACCACCACCACCAGTGCCTCTGGCTGAACCCCTCCCCCACCCCACCACCACCACCGCTGCCTCTGACTGAATCCCCCACAACCAACATCACCACTGCCTCTGTCTGAACTCCCCCCACCATCACTGCAGCCTCTGACAGAACACCCCCACCACCACCGCTGCCTTTGACTGAACCCCCCCCACCACCGCTGCCTCTGACTGATCCCCCCACCATCACCACAGCTGCATTGGATGGAACCACCACTGCTGCATGTAAATCTAACTCCCTAATACATTACATTTTCGTTTTAATTGTCATGATATAAAATAATGTATGTGGGGGATTTTTTGGTAGGCGTAATCTTTTTTTTGGGGGGGCAGCATTTAATTCTTGGGCCCAGGCAGCACAATGTCTTGGGCCAGCCCTGAGTACACCCCTAAGTGAAAATGTCCAAATTGGGCCCAAAGTGTCAATATTTTGTGCGGCCAACGTTATTTTCCAGCACTACCTTAACCCTCTTGGGCATGGAGTTCACCAGAGTTTCACAGGTTGCCACTGGAGTCCTCTTCCACTCCTCCATGATGACATCACCTAGCTGGTGGATGTTAGAGACCTTCCGTTTGAGGATGCCCCACAAATGCTGTATAGGGTTTAGGCCCATCACCTTTACCCACAGCTTCTTTAGCAAGGCAGTGGTCGTCTTGGAGGTGTGTTTGGGGTAGTTATGTTGGAGTACTGCCCTGCGGCCCAGTCTCCGAAGGGAAGGGATCATGCTCTGCTTCAGTATGTCACAGTACATGTTGGCACTTATGCAGCCCCAGACCATGACACTCCCACCACCATGCTTCACTGTAGGCAAGACACACTTGTCTTTGTACTCCTCACCTGGTTGCCGCCACACGCGCTTGACACCATCTGAACCAAATAAGTTTATGTTGGTCTCATCAGACCACAGGATATGGTTCCAGTAATCCATGTCCTTAGTACTTGTCTTCAGCAAACTGTTTGTGGGCTTTCTTGTGCATCATCTTTAGAAGAGGCTTCCTTCTGGGACTGCAGCCATGGAGACCAATTTGATGCCGTGTGCAGCGTATGGTCTGACCTGCTGACACCCCACCCCTTTAACCTCTGCAGCAATACTGGCAGCACTCATATGTCTATTTCCCAAAGACAACCTCTGGATATGACGCTGAGCACGTGCACTCAACTTCTTTGGTTCGACCATGGCAAGGCCTGTTCTGACTGGAACCTGTCCTGTTAAACTGCTGTATGGTCTTGGCCACCGAACTGCAGCTCAGTTTCAGGATCTTGGCAATCTTATAGCCTAGGCCATCTTTATGTAGAGCAACATTTTTTTTCTTTTCAGATCCTCAGAGAGTTCTTTGCCATGAGGTGCCATGTTGAACTTCCAGTGACCAGTATGAGAGAGTGAGAGTGATAACTCCAAAATACACACTTGCTCCCCATTCACACCTAAGATCTTGTAACACTAATGAGTCACATGACATCGGGGAGGGAAAATGGCTAATTGGGCCCAGTTTGGACATTTTCACTAAGGGGTTTACTCACTTTGGTTGCCAAAGGTTTAGACATTAATGGCTGTGTGTTGAGTTATTTTGAGGGGACAGCAAATTTACACTGTTATACAAGCTATACACGCACTACTTTAGATTGTAGCAAGTGTCATTTCTTCAGTGTTGTCAAAAAGATATAATAAAATATTTACAAAAATATGAGGGGTATACTCACTTTTGCAAGATACTGTATGTGCTTAGGTCAAATTTCATGAATCTGGTTTACATCCACTTTAAACCCAAAATTCTATTTATTGCATTTCCTTACTGTGACCTCGTGTGTTCTTTATTGTCTCCTCATTTGCATTGAAATACCTCTCTTCCCCTTTGTTATATTACGTCCTTCTGTTCCTGTCCTCGCTATCAGATTTGACAGAGACTGATGTACAGATTGCAGCACTGAAGTAACAAGACTGGATCACTATTTGTCACGTTACCTTGATTCCCAGTCATGCTTAACCCCTTTTCTCTGACTGCATGCAAATTTGCATTCATGGCTTGCAGGGGTTATACCGGGGTGATGCTTGCAGCTGCAGACATCACCTCGGTACTGTTTTTTTAGAGCCAGCGGTTGGCTTTTTAGTGATAACAACCAACGCAGCTAAAAGCCACTTGGCTGTTATCCTAATGGGATTCCCCCTCCCACCACCTTCCGCCGCTCTTCCTGGGCCTCCCGTTACACCGGGAGACCTGAGTCACCATCCAGCGCGTCCGCCACCTAGGACAAGACCCGAACAAAGCCGAATTCGGCTTTGATTAGGTCTCCGATGTAAAATCCCGGAGGCAACGTCACATCGCTTGCGGTTTCCTCGGCTGTCAATGGCACCGATTTTTTAAAAACGACAGTATTCAGAAACACAGATTATGGAGATCTGAATACTTTTTAGTGCAAGGAGGGATTTGGGGTCTTTTAGCCCCCCCCAATCCCTTCATAAAGAACACCTGTCACCACCTATTATTGTCACAAGGGATGTTTACATTCCTTGGGACAGCAAAAAAAGTGAAAAAGTTTTTTTTTTTAAAGCAGATCACCATCATTACTAGTTAAAAATAAGTAAATATGTAAATAAAAAATGCCATAAATATATCCCCTATTTTGTAGACGCTATAACTTTTGCGCAGAACAATCAATATACACTTATTGCGATTTTTTTTTACCAAAAATATGTACAAGAATATATATTGACCTAACTGATGAAGAAATGTATTTTAAATTTTTTTTTTGGGGGGGGGGGGGGAATTTATTATAGCAAAAAGTAAAACCTATATATTTTTTTCAAAATTGTCGCTCTTTTTTTGTTTATAGCGCAAAAAACAAAAACTGCAGCGGTGATCAAAAAGCACCAAAACAAAGCTTTATTTGTGGGGAAATAATTTGTTAATTTTGTTTGGGTACAGCATCGCGCGACTGTGCAATTGTCAGTTAAAGCGGCGCAGTGCCGTATCGCAAAAAATGGCCTGGTCATTAAGGGGGAAAATCTTCCGGTCTGTAAGTGGTTAAAGACATGCTGGTAGGCTGTTATGATATTCTTTTGAGCGCGCATAAGATGGCTGCCCTGACAGCAGATAAAACACGTGTACATGTACTATAGAAATGATAATCATTTGTGTGTTTTTTTGTAAGCTGACAAATGGTCAAAAATATTTATTTGCAAAAAAAAATAAAAAATTTCTTTGGCTGTTTTACACATAACACTTTTAATCGACATTTTAGCCCCCCGTTCACAACGTTCACAATGGTGCAACTTCAGGTGCAACATACTATTTACAAATCGCAACTGAAGTCACATCGAATGTCTTTCTATGGTACCACCTTAATAGGTGCCATTTGAAAAATAGTTTTTGCACTATGCACAGATGTCAGCAAGCCACAGATGAAATCACACTGGTTTGTGGCTTTGACCTCACGCTGAAGTAGTGCAATTTCAAAGCTGCATTCAGTGCGAACGAAGGTTTAAACTGTTTTAAAGCAATGTGTTTTGTTTTTTTCAAACACTCTATTTTACTGTGACAGCTGCAGCCTGCTGGCTTAGCCTCCATGAACACTGGACAATGTTTTTGTAATAGTGTTTTTCAGTGTTATTCCGTGTTAGCATTTTTATATATTTTTTATTTATTTTTTTATTCAATGGATCAAAAACGTTAAAAAATGCTGACGAGCCAAGTTTTTAAGCGTTTATCAACGTTTATCAGCATTAAGGCTGAGTTCACACTGCAGCGATGCGGGAACACTGCGAATCCGCTGCCGGTTCCCGCATCGCATGCCTCCCGGCGGCAGTTCACACTGCCCTATGCGAACTGCTGGGAGTGTCAGTGAAACGTTAATGACACCCCCAGATCAGTCCGCATATCGCAGTGCGATCTGCAAACTCGGACAGGAATCGGATCGCATGGTGTGAACACCCATGCGATCCGATTCTGCTGTGGACCAAAAAAAGGGTCCTGTGCGAGTTTGGGCCGGGTGCGATGCGAATTCAGCCATACTAGCTGTATGGCTGAACTCGCATCGCTACAGAGATCGGATGTGATTTGCACTGCAGTGCGGTGCGAGTCACATCTGATTCTCGTCACCGCTGCAGTGTGAACCCAGCCTTATGAAGGGTTTGGCATCTTTTGTGGTCAGAAAAACTACTTCTGAACGCGATTTTATGGCATTCAGAAAACAGCCCATGAACTCCACCTGCTGATAAACATCCGAAAACGTCCATGTGTGCATAGAGACATAGGATAAAAAAGAGGGGAGTTTATGGGCTGTTAAAAAAAATGCCCAAACTCCCAAAAACGGCCGTTTATGAGCTTCAGTGTGCATGGAGCCTTAACCACTTCAGCCCCGGAAGAATTTACGCCCTTCCTGACCAAAGTACTTTTTGTGATTCGGCACTGCGACGCTTTAACTGACAATTGCACGTCATACGACGTGGCTCCCAAACAAGTTTGACATCTTTTTTTCTCACAATTAGAGCTTTCTTTTGGTGGTATTTGATCACATTTGCGGTTTTTATTTTTTGTGCTATAAGCAAAAAAATAGCGAAAATTTTGAAAAAAATGCATTATTCTATACTTTTTGCTATAATATATATCCCCAAAAATATATATAAAAAAAAAATTCCCTCAGTTTAGGCCGATATGTATTCTTCTATATATTTTTGGTAAAAAAAAAAAAAATAAAAAAAAAATTGCAATAAGCGTTTATTGATTGGTTTGCGCAAAAGTTATAGCGTCTACAAAATAGGGGATAGTTTTATGGCATTTTTATAGATTTTTTTTTTTTTTTTTACTAGTAATGGCGGCGATCAGCGATTGTTACCATGACTGCAACATTATGGCGGACACATCAGACAATTTTGACACATTTTTGGGACCATTGGCATTAATAGAGCAATCCATGCTTAAAAATTGCATTGATTACTGTAAAAATGTCACTGGCAGTGAAGGGGTTAATCACTAGGGGGTGCTGAAAGGGTTAAGTGTGCCCTAGGGAGTGATTCTAACTGTGGGGGGGGGGCTGTATGTGACATGTCACTAATCAGCACTCCCAATTATAGGGAGAGCTGATCAGTGACAGTGCCACTAGGCAGATCGGGGAGATGCTAATGTAAGACCATTGCGAGTCTGTGGGACCCGCGATCACAGAGCTCCCATCGGGCACGCGCGTGTCCACAAACCTCCTCTTAAAGGGCAACGTACAGGTACGTTAATTTGCCTGTATGTGCCCTTCTGACGCAGTATATCTGCGTGAGGCGGTCGGGAAACACAACAAAAATATTCCCAGCACACTTACCAGCTAGCAATGCACAGTGACACCTGATGCAAGCAGCTTTGTTTGTAAACAAAGCTCACAAGATTACCATGATTGGCTGTTGATCCACCATCGATTGGTTCCCAGTTATTAGCTGAGACCAGCAGCTGTCCATGACAACATGGTCTCTGAATTAGAAGCAAGTTTGGGGTCAGGGATACAAATCCTTGTGCATGTAAAACAGCTCCAATATACAATCAAATTGCTAATCAGCCAATCACATGGCAGCAACTCAATGTATTTAGGCATCTAGACATGGTGAAGACAACTTGCCGCAGATTCTTTTTAAACACTAAACCTTTTTCTGACATTTGTTGGTTTCAAGTTAAAATCTTTTTTTTTTGGCTAGAAAACCCCCAAACATTATATGTATTTTTTTTTAGTAGAGATACTAGAGAATAAAATGGTGGTTGTTGCAATATTTTATGTCACACTGTATTTGTGCAGCGGTCTTTCAAATGCAATTTTTTTGGAAATTACTTTAATGAATAAAAAAAAACAAAAAAGAAAAAACTAACCAGTAAAGTTAGCCCAATTTTTTGGGGATAAAGTAAAAGATTTTACGTCACGAGAATCATGATCTTTTTATTCGAGGCAAAAATTGTGATTCTCATTTTGGCCAGAATCGTGCAGCTCTTGTTCCAATCGAGTATCGTTTAAACCCCACGGCCTACCTGAGTATTGTTGCTCACCCTGTCCATCTTCTGATGGCTCCTTCCAGCAGGATAATGCACCATGCCACAAAGCTCAAATCATCTCACCACTGGTTTCTTGTACATGACAATGAGGTCACTGTACTCCACAGTCACCAGATCTCAATCCACTAGAGCACCTTTGGGATGTGGATTTGCATCACGGATGTGCAGCCGACAAATCTGCAGCAACTGCATGATGCTATCATATCAATATAGACAAAAATCTCTGAGGAATGTTTTCAACACCTTGTTGAATCTATGCCATGAATAGGGATGAGCTTGGTGTTCGACTCGAACACAGGCCATTCGTCTGTTCGGCGAATTCAGAACTTTGTGGACCGTTCGCACCAAATTCGTGTGGCAAGAACGGCCCACAATGCACTACGCCATTGTAGTGCATTGCTGGCTCATGATTGGCCAAGCATGCACTGTGACCCCGCATGCTTGGCCAGTTACAGCACCGGCAGCGAGGAGAGCCATAATTGGCCACAGGCAGGATGCCTGTGGCCAATTATAGCTCAGGGGGTCTAGTACAAGCCCCACACTATATAAGGCCGCCAGCGCGGCGGCCTTGTGTAGTGTGTTCTGGCGTGCAGGGAAAGAGCAAGATAGGCAGGGACAGTGTGTTCTTTTCTCAGGCATCTGCAGGAGTTAAAGTGGGTGTTGTGTGCCTCCAGCACAGTATACACCTGTATCTACCCTTTTATGCTGGTGTTCTCTAATACAGGCATCTGCAGGAGTTAGTGGGTGTTGTGTGCCTCCAGCATAGTATACACCTGAAGATACCCCTTATTGCTGGTGTTGTCTGTTGCATATCTTGCATATTAGCCTTTAAAATTAGCACTTTTGATTTCGAACGTTCGAGTCCCATAGACTTTAATAGGATTCTAAAGTTCGTACAAATTTTTGGTCCGTTCGAAGGTTCTGGTGCGAACCGAACCAGGGGATGTTCGGCTCATCCCTAGCCATGAAGAATGAAGGCAGTTCTGAAGGCAAAAGGGGATCCAACCTGGTACTAGCAAGGTGTACCTAATAAAGTGGCCGGTGAATGTATTTGAATGGCAAATTTAGCTCTATATGCACATTGCTCTATGCATAGTATATATCCCTTTTTAGGCAGATTTCACCTTTTTTTATCACCATGTAGTTTCAGGAGGGCTGACAATAATGAAAGAGAAAACTTTCTTTGTGGACTTGCAGCATTGGAGTGGAGTTTTTTCTTTGACTATGTGTCGCCCAATGGTAGAGTTCTCATAAGCTAGCAGGCATAGAAGGAGATGCAAAACAACATTTAAGATAGTAAAATATGAGCAATGTAAATGAGACAAAGTATGTAGTGAGTTTGCTGTGTTCTGTGCTATGGGCAATGCAATAAAACATGGCAGGTGTGTGACAGAGAACTTCCCCTTAAAAAAAAAAAAAACCCACAGGACTAGTATGTTCAGTACAGATAATAAAACTATAAATAAAAACCTTGCGCTTATTGTTACAAATTAAAAATATAAAATACAAAGGACAGCAGCACACTATTATTGGCAGAATACAGCAACTGATATAGACTGGATGAAAATAGCTGCGCTGTCCCTTTAAAAGTTAACCAAAGATTGTGGTTGATGCATTTTCCAGTGCATTTTTAGTTTCTGTAAATAAGTTTTTTTTGTTTTGGCTAATAAGAAAGTATATATTTAAAAAAAAAAGATACCGGCGCTAGGGCTGCAACTAACGATTATTTTCATAATCGAATAGTTGACCGATTATTGTTTCGATTAATCGGTTAATAACCTTAAAAAAAAGTTTGGTGTATAATTTAGTTAATATGTAAAGTTTTTAAAAAAAGGCAATTTATTCTTAAATATCTCTATATGCAGTGGTGAATATAAAATAAAAATAAAAAACTATGGTTAGGGAGCAAAATATCTAATCCACTCTGAGAATAACAGACAGAAGGGATATACTGTATATATTAGAGGGGATATATACTGTATATACTATTAGAGGAGAGAGATACTGTATATACTATTAGAAGAGAGAGATACTGTATATACTATTAGAAGAGATATACTTTATATACTATTATAGGCTATATACTGTATATACTATTAGAGGAGAGATACTGTATATACTATTAGAGGAGAGATATACTGCATATACTATTAGAGGAGATATACTGTATAAACCATTAGAGGAGATATACTGTATAAACTATTAGGAGAGATATACTGTATATACCATTAGAAGAGATATACTGTATATAATATTAGAGGAGAGATATAGTGTTTATACTATTAGAGTGTATATAGTGTATATACTATTAGAGGAGATATATACTTTTAAAGGGTCAATCTGGTAAATATCATCAGACTCATTAACTTTAACCCCATTTTGTTACCGGCCGATTAATCGGTTATGAAAATAGTAATCGGTTAATTTCTAAATCGAATAGTTGTCGATTAATCGATTAGTTGTTTCAGCCCTAACCGGCGCACAGATGTACGATATAAATTTTGGCTATGCTGCAGTCAAAAAAGCCCCTTTGTGTGGGCTAGAAATGTATGTATAAGAATGTGAACTGCGCCAACCTTGCCAAAAAAATGATATAATATTCTTCACCTCTACAGTGTACTTTATCATTCCACATCAATCAAACCACGTGATCCCCTCTAATTGTGATACACCCTTTTTAAAATTGTGATCCAAATATTTATATAATCGTAAAAAATATATAGATTCGATAAATACCACCAGTGAATTAACAAACACTAAATTAATAAATATGTATTAAATATTAATAAATATTTAGTAAATGACAAAACTATAAAATAAATAATGTATAATTAATCAATCGCTTTCAGTGAAACACACAATTCATAAACAAATCAATTTATAATATGACCTAATATTAGTGACAGTCCATCATCACAAAAGTGAAGAAAGGGAAATCCCTTCAATACAATCCGAAATAAATATTCTCAGTGAGGAATCATTTACTAAATATTTATTAATTTAGTGTTTGTTAATTCACTGGTGGTATTTATCGAATCTGTATATTTTTTATGATTATATAAATATTTGGATCACAATTTTAAAACAGTGTATCACAATTAGAGGGGATCAAGAGGTTTGATTGATGGTGGCAGCAGGGGCCATGGATAGATTCATGCTATGCTATGCTATGCTATGCATGAATCTATCCATTGGTCATAGAGGGAGTGGCTGGAGAGAGGGGGTGGCACCTGTGCACCCTTTTGGATGCACAGCCACTGATAAAGACATGCACATTCACATACATACATATGCATACATGCACACACACACACACACACATACATGCATCATGCACACGCACAGACATACATGCACACACACACACGCATCATGCACATACAGTAGACAGATAGTCTTATATAAAAAAAACGGCAGTCCTTTACCTTGGATCTTCCTGCCGGGTACTGCACTGTAGGGGGAGACAAAGAGCACAGCTCACAATGTGCTTTCACTTTAGCCTAATGTGAGGAGCTCCCTGCACAGTGCAGATAATGCAGCGTACACACGATCAGACTATCCGCCAGACTTAGTCCTTCTTTGCAGCGGAGGTCCGCTGGACTTTCCGAACAAGCGGACCTGCCCACACACGACTGGACTTTTCCGGCGGACAATCCGCCAGACTATGGCGGGAGTCCGCCGGACTTTTGAAATGAATGGACTTGCCCACACACGGAGTAAAGTCCGTTCATTTTGAACGTGGCTCCAGGTAGACGGAACTAGCGCAGGAAGTCAATGTCACCGCCTCCGTCGGCGAGATTGACACCTCGCGACCCCCGTCACCTGGTATGGATTTAAAGGGGAAGCCCTACACCGAAAAAACTGCGTGAGGGTCCCCCCAAAGTCCATAGCAGACCCTTATCCGAGCATGCAGCCCGGCCGGTCAGGAAAGGGGGTGGGAAGGAGCGAGTGCCCACCTCCCAAGTCGTACCAGGCCGCGTGCCCTCAAAATGGCCCTGCAGCCCCCCCACCCCAAAGCACCTTGTCCCCCATGTTGATGAGGACAAGGGCCTCTTCCCGACAACCCTGGCCGACACACGGGCGGATTGTCCGATCGTGTGTACGCGGCATTATAGTTCGGAATTGGTTGACCTCAGCTCCTCTCAGCCGCCCCTCCTAGCGAAGAGTACAGGGGGCCCTGAAAGTCAATCTCGGCGACCCCTATAATTCTGCCACTGAGTGTAATATAAAGTATAAAGTGTGAGAGGAATTTGCAGTGTAATATAAAGTGTATGGGGGGTTATTTACTAAAGGAAAATCCACTTTGCACTGAAAGTGCACTTGGAAGTAAAGTCGCTGTAGATCCGAGGGGGACATGCAAGGAAGATAAAAAACAGCATTTTAGCTTGTACATGATTGGATAATAAAATAAGCAGAGCTTCCACTCATTTCAGATCTACCCCTTAGATTTAGAGCGATTGCACTTCCAAATGCACTTGCAGTGCAAAGTGGATTTGCCTTTCGTAAATAACCCCCATAGTGTAGGAGTCTGCAGTGTAATATAAAGTATATAGTGTAGGAAGTGTGCAGTGTAATATAAAGTATTTGGTGTAGGTGGAGTGTGCAGTGTAATATAAAGTATATATTGTAGTAGGAGTGTGCAGTGTAATATAAAGTATATAGTTTAGTAGGAGTGTGCAGTGTAATATAAAGTATTTGGTGTAGGTGGAGTGTGCAATGTAATATAAAGTATATAGTTTAGTAGGAGTGTGCAGTGTAATATAAAGTATATAGTTTAGTAGGAGTGTGCAGTGTAATGTAAAGTATACATGACTATTGTATAACAGATGTACTGTCCCTCTATGCTAACGGACAAACCTTGCTACAGGCCCCATTACCATTCCCAATTAATAGAGACCACACCAAGTTGGGGTAAAATTGGCCGTAGCAGCCCCTTTATTAATAAATTTAAATGACCATAACCATAAACATCTGATATTCGCATTGGTCTTGGCGGGCACTACACATACCCTCTATTTAATAATAATAATACTAATAATAATACTAATGCACTGCGGAACCTTTTATATCTGCTAATAGGCCTCTAGCCGACATACTGGCTCGGAGACAACCAACTGACCGCAGTGCACCCGTTAACCAAATTCCAGCTAAAACCACCGTTAGCTGGAATACCACCATCGGGACCCATACCACCAATGGGTCCCTACTCTCCTTATCCGAGGTTTCTTCATTCACCAGCCAAGACCAACACCCGCCCGCTGCAACGACATCCTGAGTACACACCGATCTGTCGGAAGAAACAAAGTCAAGTACGAAAAACAAACAGGGAGGGTGGGTGGGAAGCTTGTTCCTGTTCTCTGCACTGATGATGGAGGGGGGAGGGGCCAGCTCCTTTTTACTCTCCTGTCCCCTCCTCCCCACCGCTCCTCCAATCAAGAAAGACCTAACCCTCTCTGTACCCTGTTAACTCTGTCATGCCCGCCCTGCGCTATCTCTTCATTTTATTTCGTTTTCGCTCCGGGCTCTTCTTGACTATTGTATAACAGATGTACTGTCCCTCTATGCTAACGGACAAACCTTGCTACAGGCCCCATTACCATTCCCAATTAATAGAGACCACACCAAGTTGGGGTAAAATTGGCCGTAGCAGCCCCTTTATTAATAAATTTAAATGACCATAACCATAAACATCTGATATTCGCATTGGTCTTGGCGGGCACTACACATACCCTCTATTTAATAATAATAATACTAATAATAATACTAATGCACTGCGGAACCTTTTATATCTGCTAATAGGCCTCTAGCCGACATACTGGCTCGGAGACAACCAACTGACCGCAGTGCACCCGTTAACCAAATTCCAGCTAAAACCACCGTTAGCTGGAATACCACCATCGGGACCCATACCACCAATGGGTCCCTACTCTCCTTATCCGAGGTTTCTTCATTCACCAGCCAAGACCAACACCCGCCACAGCGCCCAAGGGGAACACCTTACCCTTGGGAGCCCCACCAACCCCTACGCTCTCCAGCTGCCACCTGCAAACCCCCGGGCCCCCAAATTCCTCCGCCCAGAATAAAGGTCACTTCCCTACCCCAGAAGCACCTACCAGTATCCATGTCCAGCTCTAACCACCTGCTGCCCAGCCAACATTCCTGACCCCACACAGGCCGACATCCCCATTACCCTTTTTAGTTAACTATTTCCAGCCCCAGCTGCCAGGCAGTCACAATCTACAATTAAACGGGCAATGCTGCGGGGCCCCCACACAGCCTCCGCCAGGAAAGCCCCGCGTGTGTGCCCAACTCCACCTTCAGCACCCTCGTAACCACCCACATGGACATCAAGCGCACATGGTAACCACAAACCTTTTGACCGGCAGTATACGGCGGGCCCCATCCAGTAGTGCCTATTCTGCGCCCTACAGGCATGCCGCGCTCCCCAGCCTGCCCGGCACTCCTGCTCAAAGAGAGCCGGCCGCTCGTATAGCCATGCCCAAAACAGTGTCCCCCACTCCGACAGTCTGCCTCACTTGTCCCCTGAAACCCATACAAGGGCCCAAAAAATTAAAAGAAAAGAAAAAAGAAAAAAACCTTGGCAGCCTGCCCGCACCTGAAATCGTCGACAGGATGTGAGAAAGAAAGAGGAAAAAAGGAACAACAAAACAAAATATTAGCTACAGAGATGTATGTATACACACATATACCCCTAGGACCAACTCGGTTACCCCGCAAATGAGCTGAAAACCGGACCTGAACCCGACCCACACCTGGCCGCTTACCCACTGCCGCAAAAGTGAGACAATGCAATCCCGAGGAAATAACCCGACGCCCATGACCTCTCAAACAAACTGACGAGGAATATGAACATGGTGGACATTCCCCCACCGTCGCCACGGCCCCCCGCCTTCGGACCAGCCGCTCAAGCCCATCATTACCCCTCTAGTACCGTAGTACCATGCCCCCCAAATCTACTGGAAAGGCTACCCAGCTGGCCTCTCCCACCAGCCCCTGCCGCAAACCCAGGGAAAGCCATTGTGCACCACGAAACCCCCTTGCCGACATAACCCGAAAAACAAAAACAATGGCCCCAAACCCAGTCCTCTGCAGCTACCACCGCACAGAGCTCTACGTGTCCCGACTTTTCGCGTGTGGGGAGGGGAGACACCGATAGCGCTCGTCCTCCAAATGGCAATGAAGCGACAGCAGCACTGCGAGTTAAAGAAACATACCCAACTCACTGAACCCAGAAACTAACCCGCAACCCTCTCCCCGGGACCCACAGTACCATCCCTGCCCGATGCACCAATGACAAGAATACTGCAATATCCCCTTATGAAGCAGCCCAACTCCCAAGCCTTCCTGCTTTTAGGAAGACGTTCTGCCCCTAGGAGGTGGCAACACCCTACCAAGGACCGCTGATCCCCAAACCCCACATGACGTGGAAGCCGAAACTGCCCGCACAATGACCCCTTGGAAGCGAACCACAGCACCCCTACACAGACCTACCTCCCTTAATGGCCAGCACACTCCCATGGCCATGCCTCGTACCTCCCAACCGACATACTCTGAATCCAAGAGGAAAACCTTATTCCCCCGGCCCACGAAGGAAACCCCACAGCCCGTCCGGCCGGACACGCGCCCGTAAACGCCTATAGCCCATCACCAACCTGCCCGATCACCCCCCAAAGCGCAATCAATCACCAACTGTGAAATCCCCCATCACGTACCAACAAGTTTAATGCAGGTAATACAATAAGCTAACGTCCCATCTACAGCCCGTGCAGGCCCATAAACCCACCATTGCCTACTCTACTACTTACCGTATACTTACTTGCCACCCTGATGTCACCACCGCGATGGTATACTGAACTGCTTGCGTACTCACCAGATATGTACTCAGTAGCCCGAAGTCACCACCGTGAATACATAAGTCTCTACTTCCATACCTACCAGATACTCACCCGCCACCACCATCACGTCAGGAAGGGAAACCACACCCCACCGCGGGCCCAATCAAAAGTTTCCACCATCATAAAAGGGGGCACCATACCACCGATGGGCTCCACCACCATATGTGAACAGTTTAGGCAGGGCCACCCAAACCTGCTGGGCCCAACCAACCTTTCTCCATCGTCAGGAAGGGGCCGCCCATACCACTGATGGGACCGACCAAACATCACTTCACCGTTAGGAAGAGCCCCCCATACCTCCGAAGGGCATAACCAACAGTTCTCCACCATTAGTAAAAAATCCCCCCATACCTCTGATGGGCCAGACCACTCCGTCTCCACCGTCAGGAAGGGCCACCCATCCTCCGATGGGCCCGCCCAACACCCCTCCACCGTTATGAAAAGGGGGCCGCCCCTACCTCCGATGGGACCGACCGACCCCAGTTCAGATAGGAAGGGGCCCTGTACCTCCGATGGGCCCAACCCACTGATATCCCCCAGCCCCACAGGACCCCCCAACACCTCCAATGGACCCAACCACCATTATTACACCGTCGAGCAGGGACACCCATACATCCGATGGGCCTAACCCCCCGATATCCACCGTTAAGAAAAGAACCCCCTACTACAACCACACCCAAACCACTAGGCAACTACCGTTTGTGCCCCAAACCCTCACTATATATTTATCTACGTTGTCATTTTGCCTTTTATGTGATTGTTTATTTATGTAGGTTTTTTTTTTTTTTTTTTTTTTTTTTTTTATTTATTTTTTTTTGTGTAGTGCCCAGTAGGGCACCCCCCACGCAACTGAGCACCAAAGCCCGTTGTGCCTAGCAAGAAAATGAAACAAACCCCATACCTACGCTAGCCCCTCCCCACGAGTCTTCCGGCAGGAAGGAACCCCCAAACTCAGGTCGGCACAACCCACCATGCTCCCTCCCAATTAGGACGGGGCCCCCCACCTCAGCTAGGGCCCCCCCACTATTTCCCCCAGTAGGACAGGACACCCATCCCTCCGCCGGGCCCAGCCCTGCTGTTGCCCGTGCCCCATGCGGCCCAGCACCCCTGTCTCCGGGTCACTGCTCCCCGGCCCCCCTTTCCTTGAAAACACTGAAACCCGAATTGCGTCCGCACCCAACATGGAAAAAACCCGGCATCCCCATCTATTGCCCTTGCAAAAACCCCACCTCAAGGGCATGTAATGCCCCCCTGTCGCTCTGCGCCAGCTGGGCCAGCAGCGCTCTCCCCCTACTGTCCCGGCCAGAGCCCCATTCCCTTCCGCACAAACCCGGCTGCAGACCGGACCCGTTGCCCCTTCCCCCAACCATTAAACTCCCGCACTCCCGTACCGCCCTGGCACCGACGTGACGATAGGACGGACGAACCCAGGGGAACACCCGCATGCAAACAGGCGCGAGTGCCTCTACCCCCCACTGTGGCCTCCCCCTACCCGTACTAACTACCAAGAAATAGAAAATTGCAAAGTAGCATACCTGACTGCCTAGGAAGAGTCCCACCATCCGCAAGACTGGCCACCCTCGCCGCCGATCAATCCTGGGGCACTCCTTCCGCCTCCTTGTTCGCCGCATTTGACCAACTGTCCCCCGTGAGGTGCAGCCCTTCTGGGGAAGCATCCCCCAGGATGGAGATGATCCACGAGGCCGGAAGCCCTCCGGTCCGTCTTCGTCTGTTGGAACTGCCAGCTGAGGGAACGGCAGCCTGGCGCCCGCAGCTGAACAAGGTCTGCCCGACGGGGCTCCGACCCGCGTGGTCCACCAGCTGGCTCCGAGATGGCCGCCAACTGGGTTTTGGGTTTCCTGGTCCCCCCAGCCGGGCCAAAAACTGGTGCCCGGAGAGCCGCCCGCCGAGGCAGTGCCGGCCCGGCGGCCACTGCTGGGTCAGCGTGTTCCTCCCGGATGGCCACAAACGGGGGGGGGTGAGGCGCCTCGGTCCCCCCAGCCTGCCCCCCGCTGCCGTGCACATGTCCTTGTCCGGTGCCCGGAGAGCCGCCTGCCGAGGCAGTGCAGGCCCGGCGGCCACTGCTGGGCCTGCGCGTTCCTCTAGTAGGGCCACAAACGGGGGGGGGGGGGGGGGGGGGGTGGGGCGCCTCGGTCCCCCCAGCCTGCCCCCCGCTGTCGAGCACATGTCCATGTCCGGTGTCTGGAGAGCCGCCTGCCGAGGCAGTGCAGGCCCGGCGGCCACTGCTGGGTCTGCGCGTTCCTCTAGGAGGGCCACAAACGGGGGGGGGGGTGGGGCGCCTCGGTCCCCCCAGCCTGCCCCCCTGCCGAGCACATGTCCATGTCCGGTCCGGAGAGCCGCCTGCCGAGGCAGTGTAGGCCCGGCGGCTATCGCCGGGTGCTGCCCCGCCCGCGGAGAGCCGCCTGCGGAGGCAGTGTAGGCCCGGCGGCCAGCGCTGTGCGAGGCCCCGAGCGTGTCGAGCCGCCCGCCGAGGCCGTGTAGGCCCGGCGGCCATGTCCCCCGACCAAGGAGAGCTGCCTGCCCAGGCAGAGGAGGCCAGGCGGCCATCGCTGGGTGCGGCCCCCACCGCCGCTTTGCCATCCGCTAGCCCCCGCCGATGCCGCGGGCTGGACCACGAGGGTCACCACCCGGTGCAGTGGTCCACCCCGCAACCCAAGGCCGGGAGTCCCGCCACCGAGGTTCGGCCCCCCATCGGAACGACAGGGCGGGCCGTATGGAATGAAGGCCGCTATCCGGAGGGCTGCAGAGAAACGCTGAGACCCCTCCGCCCGCCGGAGGCCGCGGGCCGTGCTGAGTGCCTGAACCCGGTGCCTGCCGCCCCCGCTCCGAACGGGCGGCATGCGCAGGTCGCGCAGCCGCAGCATGCCAGGGTAGTAACCCCCCCCCCCCCCCCCGAGCGCCGCGATCGCGGGTGATGGCGGCTGGGCCCGACCGACCCAGCCCAAACCGCGACCGCTACAAACCTCCCTTCCACTCCACGTGCCCGTCCTGAGCTGCCCAGGGCGGCAAGCTTGTTCCTGTTCTCTGCACTGATGATGGAGGGGGGAGGGGCCAGCTCCTTTTTACTCTCCTGTCCCCTCCTCCCCACCGCTCCTCCAATCAAGAAAGACCTAACCCTCTCTGTACCCTGTTAACTCTGTCATGCCCGCCCTGCGCTATCTCTTCATTTTATTTCGTTTTCGCTCCGGGCTCTTCTGTGTAGTAGGAGTGTGCGTTTGCTTCTGCACGCAAGCTCAGCAGGACGGGGTGCGTTTACATTCTTTTTTTCTTATTTATTTTTCCTTTTTATTTTTACACTGTTTTTAAAGAAAAATAAAAAATGTTGTGTCATTTTTATTTCTATTACAAGGATATCCCTTGTAATAGAAAAGAAGCATGACAGGACCTCTGAAATATGAGAAAAAAGCCTCAGATCTCATATTTACACTAAAATGCAATAATAAAAAAAATAAAAAAAAGTAATTTTGAAAAAATAAATAAAAATGGCTCTTTAAAAGCTATGGACGGAAGTGATGTTTTGACATCTCTTTTGCCCTGCAATGTTATCTAGACGAGTGGGGGCCATCTTCCCCTCACTCGTCTCCCAGCAAGGGGTAACATCCGCTTGCCTCCGCCGTTGCCGACGGCTCCGGTAAGCTGCCAATAAAAGTGATCTTGCTGCGAATCCGCCACAGAGACCACTCGGTAAGACATCGGAAAGCGTACCGCCAGCCGAAGAAGAGGATACCGGGGTTAGGGCAGCTAGCTGTTACCACAACAACAATATTTCTCTTCAAAGTTAGGACGTATATCGCCGTGTGGCGGTCCGTAAGTGGTTAACTGAAGTTGAAATCAGGCTTTTTAATGCTCTTTAATGTGAGCATCTGGTTTGTAGTCTGAAGAGTAATGTATTAGATGCTGAATGGGTGTCATAGACCTCACTCGTGTCCACATGCTTATATGTGCTTTGCAATCTAAAGGGGGGTTACATAGGTGGCCTTTGCAGCAGTGAGGAAGATCAGTACAGATGCTGTCAGAAAAAAAGGTGGTGGAGAGCTTAAGTTACACTCTACAGGCCTCAATGAGGAGAGATGTGGCCCCCTTCACACATGAACAGAGCTGAAGCTGTCAAATACAGCCTGTGTGCTGTAAGTCCCTCCCTTGTCACCTTTTTCTCTTGGTGTCAGGAAAACTTGAGGGACATGATTCATGCTGATAGCAGAGGAACAAATCGAATAAGAGGGAAATTACACTTCTAAGAGCACTATAGAGGAATATGCTTTGTTAATATTTTATGTCTGAGGTTTACAACCACTTTAAAGTGGTTGTAAACCCTTACAAACCACTTTGACCTACAGGTAAGCCTAGATTATGGCTTACCTGTAGGTCCAAGAAATATCTCCTAAACCTATACGGTTTAGGAGATATTTGCCCGAAGACAGGCACCGCTGTCTACGGCGCATGTGCCGTAGACAGCGGCGCGCAGGCGCAATGAGCGCGGCATTTCCAATAATGGAGCTGCCGCGCGTGTCGGCTCCCGTGCGCATGCGCGGGAGTGACGTCATCGCGGCTCCGCCGAATGACAGCGGCGGAGCTGCGAGACCCCACCGAAAAGATGGATGCGCCGGACTACAGGGGACAGCGGTGACATCGCTGGCTCCTGTGTCAGGTAAGTGACACATAATGGGCTACTATGCGATGCATAGTAGTCCATTATGCTTTGCCTTTGCAGGGAATGAAAGAGGAAGTAAACCCATCAGGGTTTACTTCCTCTTTAAGGGACCTTTAGTTTGTGCTATTCCCTAAACTTAACCAGGTCAGTCTTTGGTATGTACCCTGTGCCTTTCCTTCCCTCCTACCATTGCGTGAACTGGTTCAGTCAAAGCCAACATTGCCATCAAGCTTGCAGGAAAAAATAAATATAATGAAATGGTCAGACCTCCACACTTTAACTGTTCTTTGATATCTATGGACAGTTTAAAGGCCAACTGCAGGCAGCAGATATTCTCGTTGCAGTGGGTCTAATGCTTGTTTAGTCTAGGGCAGTGGTTCAGAACCTTAGTCCTCAAGTTCCCCCTAAGGCCCATTTTACACGGGCATCACTGTGTGGCGGATTTTGCTTGCTCATGGGGGGTCGTTCCACTGACGACTGCTGAACAGGCGGATGACCAGTCCGTGTCCACTCCGCTGTGCAGGACAGACACAGTCCCACTCTCTATGGGGAAAACGGATGGATACAGACCGCTTGACAGATCGGAATTAGGACCAACAATCCATGTGTTTTTTGAGGACAGGATCAGATTGGATGGAGGCGGGTGTCAGCGGACATGTGTCCCCTGACATCCGCCGCTCCATAGTGGTGAACAGAGGGTCTGATCAGGTCCACCTGAAAAACTGACAGGCGGACCTGATTGGACAGCCCGTGTGAAAGGGTCCTAACAAGTCATGTTTACAGGATTTCATTCAACTTGCACAGGTACTTTAAAGCAATAGCTTGGTATTTTATCTGAGGGAACTTCCAAAACGTCCTGTTTGGGGGTACTTAAGAAAAGTGGTTGGGAAGCACTGGTCCAGGGGGATCGAAATATAATCGGTAATACTTGGCTTTTTAGGTTTTATTTTAAGAGATTCTAGACCTTTGCAGGGAAAATTGAGTGTTCCACCCCTCCCCCCTACTGACAGATAGCTTTACAGTCATCTACCTGCCACTCCTTTCCTCCATTGCAATGGCCACCTAAATACCCAGTGTTGGCTATTGTCGGAGCCTAGAGGGAGTAGTGACATCCCTCTGGCAGTGCTCGGGCCTAGTGCTTGCTTGTCCGCACTGTCACATGGGAGGAGGTCACATATACCTGTAGCACTGACCCCCGAAGGAGCTTCTGAAATTGATTTGGGCCTGCACTCTGCTAATGAACCCTCACTGACTTGACTCAGTCCCCTTGACACAGCTGTGGTGCGATGTGGAGTGTGTAATGAAATGGTGCGAGATAACCTCACAATACAATATACCGTATATACTCGAGTATAGGCCGACCCGAATATAAGCCGAGGCCCCCAATTTACCCCCAAAAAACTGGAAAACTTATTGACTCGTGTATAAGCCGAGGGTGAGACATGGCTGTCCATCCCTGTGTGTGTGTCCGTCCATCCCTGTGTGTCCATCCATCCCTGTGTGTGTATCCATCCATCCATCCATCCATCCATCCCTGTGTGTGTGTGTGTGTGTGTGTATTCATCCATCCATCCATCCCTGTGTGTGTGTGTGTGTGTGTGTGTGTGTGTGTGTATCCATCCATCCATCCATCCCTGTGTGTGTGTGTGTGTATCCATCCATCCATCCATCCCTGTGTGTGTGTGTGTGTGTGTGTGTCCGTGCAGCCTTGTGTGTGTGTGTGTGTGTGTGTGTGTGTGTGTGTGTCCGTGCAGCCGTGTGTGTGTGTGTGTGTGTGTGTGTGTGTGTCCGTGCAGCCTTGTGTGTGTGTCCAGCCTACCTGTGTCCCAAGCCTCCGTCCCGAGCCGCCGTCGTCCCGAGCCTCCTCCGACCCGTGCCGTGCCTCCTCCGTCCCGTGCCTCCTCCGTCCCGTGCCGTGCCTCCTCCTTCCCGTGCCTCCTCCGTCCCGTGCCGTGCCTCCTCCGTCCCGTGCCTCCTCCGTCCCGTGCCGTGCCGATGGATCGCCGCTCTTCTCGGCGGCCATTCTACAATTCAAAATTCCGCCTCCGCCTGTGATAGGCGGAACACTCAATTTCCCAGCAGCCTGTGTTCCGCCTATCACGGACATCCTCTCATACTCGTCCGTAGTATGAGAATGAGCGGATGTCCGTGATAGGTGGAACACAGACTGCTGGGAAATTCAGTGTTCCGCCTATCACAGGCGGAGGCGGAGAAGGAGGCGCGGCTTTTAAATTTTAATGTCCGCCGTCTGTCTGCTCGATACGCTGATCGAGCAGTCAGACAGCGGTGACTCGAGTATAAGCCGAGGGGGCACTTTCAGCCTCAAAAAAGAGGCTGAAAATCTCGGCTTATACTCGAGTATATACGGTAATATACCTGTATTATCACCAGGGTATCCAATGGCTTCACCTGCTGGGAGAAACCAATACTCCACACAATTGAGGTACTTAACCAGAAGTATACTTTACTGTAAATTGTGATAGACAGGTGGTTACAATGATTGTACTGTCACCTTAACATAAAATTACAGGACAATGAAACTGAACAACAATTATACACAGTGTAACTATAAGGGAGCTCCCCCTACTTTAATAGCTAGTTGTGAGATCTCATTAAAAGTACACAGTCTTTAATCTTCTTGTCTTCTGCTAGCTATGATGGTCTCTTATAAATTGTAATCCAATGGGTAAAGAAATCAGGATTGATTAAGGAGTGGTCCTGTTACTGTTCCTATAAATGTTCCACTGAATGTTTCCTTAAAGTGGGGTGCCCCCTAAAAAAAAACATTAAAAGTCAGCAGCAGTACTGCAGCTGACGACTTTAATAATCGGACACTTACCTGTACCAGGGTCCAGCGAAGCCCCCCCCCCTCGTTCCCCGCTCTGCTCGTGGCGCCGTCATTCTTACTGTGGGCACGAGTGGCGCAGGGCGCCGTGATACGCGGCACAGTCATCTGGGACACATGACAGGTCTCAGATGACTGTGTGGCGTGAGGAGAAGTGATGTCACCAGCCCGGGCAATGAAGAAGGCACACTACGAGGGACCCCCTAGCAACAGGCATTGAGAAATGAGTAAAAAAAAATTTTTTTACGATTATTTTTTTTTTTAAAGAATTTTAACCACTTGCTTACTGGGCACTTAAACCCCCCTCATACCCAGACCAATTTTCAGCTTTCAGCGCTGATGCACTTTGAATGACAATTGCGCGGGCATACAACACTGTACCCAAATTAAATTTTTATCATTTTTTTCCCACAAATAGAGCTTTCTTTTGGTGGTATTTAATTACAGCTGGGAGTTTTATTTTTTGCTTAACAAAAAAAGATGCAAAAAAAAATAAAAAATCATGTTTAATAGTTTGTTATAAAATTTTGCAAACAGGTCATTTTTTTCCTTCATTGAAGTGCGCTGATGAGGCGGCACTGATAGGCTGCACTGGTGGGCACTGATAGGCTGCATTGGTGGCACTGATAGGCTGCACTGATGGGCACTGATAGGCTGCATTGGTGGGCACAGATAGGCATAGTTAAGGCGGCACTAATAGGCACAGATAAGGCGGCACCAATGGGCACAGATAAGGCGGCACCGATGGGCAAAGATGGGCACAGATAAGATGGCACGGATGGGTGGCACGGATGGGTGGCACTAAGGGGCACTGATAGGTACCACTGATAGATGGGACTGATGGGCACTGATAGGTGGCACTGATAGGTGGCTCTGATAGGTGGCACTGCTGGGCACTGATGGGCGGCACTGATGGGCACTGATGGGCACTGGTAGATGACACTGATGGGCATGGATATGTGGCACTGGGGTGCAGCACCTTTGTTGAGGCAGATTGTGGGCACTGCTGCGTGGCACTGTGGTCACTGCTGGGTGGCACTGCTGGGTGGCACTGTGGGCACTGCTGGGTGGCACTATGGGCACTGCTGGGTGGCACTGATGGGGGGCACTTATATTTTATTGAGGTGGCACAGGCAGGGGGTAGGTGGGCACTGGTAGGGGGGAGGTGGGCACTGGCAGGGCTGGCCGTGATCGGGACTGATGATCACGGCCGCCGGTGATCGGCTCTTTTTTTTCCTCCTCGCGCTGTCAGCGCGAGGAGGAATAATAGCCGATTACCGGCTCCGTTGTATCACATGATCAGCTGTCATTGGCTGACAGCTGATCATGTGATAAGGGGTCGGGATCGACCCCTTGCTCGGATCGGTGATCAGGCGAGTCTCATAGACTCGCCGATCACAGAGCGCGCCGCACGCGCCCCTCAGGGGCGCGCAGGCCGCTCGTGCACGGGACGACGTCAATAGACGTAGTCCCGGCAAAGGAGGTCCGCGCTGTAGCCGTCATTCGGCTATAGCGCGGGTCTCAAGTGGTTAAACAACTTTTTTTTTTGGTGGCAACACCACTTTAAGTATAGTACAATGCTTAAGGAAACAATGCAAACACTGTATATGAGTCTGACTAGATGCAAGTGCGTAATGAAACTGTGGGCCGCAACCCGCTCTCTGGTCCCGTGCTCTGAGCTTGCTTCAATGCCGGCCAGCCCCGTCACACTGCTCTGCTGGGTGAACCAGGTCCTCTGATGCTCAGATGAGTGCTCCGCAATGGCTGTAGGCTGCTCCTTCTGGAAACCTACTTACAGGTCCTCACAGTCAGGCCATGCATCCAGAAGAGACCTAAGATGGCCGCTTGGGGTCCTTTTATATCCTACCCAGCATGCAGTGCAAGAGAGGGTGTCCATGGGTAGGTCACCTGCCATTCTGGGAGGTTGGTCAAATATCAAAGTAAATAAACAGTCACTTCCTGTATTTAGTTCAATGCTCTGAAAAGAAAAGTCATCCGAGTCCACTGTCTGTATTTGGCCACTAGATGGCGCCAAATACTAAGCTATAGAATTGTCCATAGGCTTTAATTATATTATATTATATTAGTATTAAGATTGCATTCATAGGCAAAACTATCAGTGCTACATACCCAATACCTACAGTAGAGGCACTGGGTTATTTTGTGTCCTTTGAGGAAGGAGCAGCCAATGGGGGCGTGCTGAAAAGATGTGTCACTTGTAAATGTTCAAACATCTCCTCCTTAAAGGGTAAGTTCACCTTTATAGAAAATCTGTAAGGTGACTGTGACAGACTCACCCAGGACAGAGGATTTTGGAGAGGACTGAATGCCAGGCTCTTGCGTTGCGATTATGGTCCCTGGCATTTGGGGGAACAGTTCTCTTGGTGAGCTGTATGCCTGGGTACCCTTGAGGTGGTGTTACTTTGGAGTCAGGCCAAGACACACAGACTCTGGATATATATATGCCATATTAGCAATAGTGACTGAATCATACTGTTGGGACACATACTGTTAGATACTAATATCATCAACTCCAGCCACCTGTCTGTGTTCTTGTATAATGTAAATGAGTCTAGTCTGGCTTGACACAGATTCTAAAGATTATTTCACATATTGTTGTTTGTGCTAATTAACCCTGCAATTGAATGAACGAGTCCAGTGTTGATTTAGATAATTAGCTCATGTTAATTCTGTTTCTGGCTACAGTTGTATTGTTAGAATAATATGAGCAGGAGGGGGGGACTTCGTCTTCTACTGTATTATAAATACTTGTCATTTTGGTTCTAATAAATCAGTCCATGTCAGCAGCTAAACAAGTCTCATCTTGTTTTGTTCTTGGGAGTGGTTGGAATATCTGATATCTATATTCAGACTGGGAGGACATGGTATATGACGAAAGAACTCAAGCGGAGTGTAGGGACGTTTTGCCACAGTGACCTAACACTGGACCGCCTCCCGGTCCCGCTATACAGAAGTCCCACGATCACCCGCTGTGACACATTCGGATGCCGCTTCACCGCTCCGGGGATTTGAAATTCCTGCGGCTTAATCTCAAACGTACCTCTTAAAGGTACATATAGGGGGCATTCTAATTGGTCGTTGCTGTCACATGGACAGCGTCGACCAATCAGAACCCGCCTAGCCTGTCCTGTCAGTGCTGGAGAAGAGGAGATAAAGTCGCAGAGGTGTCAAATCCCTGGACCAGTAAAGCGGTGATCCGATGTCTCACAGCGGGTGATCGTGGGACCGGGGGGGGGGGGGGTCCAGTGTAAGTTCACCTCACAGATTTTCTGTAAAGGTGAACTTACACTTTAAAGGATAAGTTCACCTTTTGGAACATGTTTCATGTTCCACCTATACTTAGGGCTCTGCCCGGCTGGCCATGCCATTCATTTGCAGCCCTCTGTGAATGGAAAAGTCCTGACAGCCTTTTCAGCTCTTGGCTTGAAATTTCAATGAACTACCACGGCGCAGTTGAGCACTTTGGTAGCTCTTGATTCTTCCTGACAGTGTATCTGTCTGTCCGTACGAGAAGACAGATACACTGATGCCGCGTACACACGGCCAGACTTTCCGGCAGAAAAAGTCAGATGGGAGCTTTTCATCGGACATTCCGACTGTGTGTATGCCCCATTGGACTTTTTCTGCCGGCATTTCCGACGGACTTAGATATAGAACATGTTCTAAATATTTCCGTTGGAAATGCCGACGGAGCTTAGTCCATTGGCAAGTCCGACTGTGTGTACGGAGCATGAGAAGTCTGTAGGAGTCCTGCATGACATCGGTGATCTGCTGATCGTGGATGCGATGCTTTACAGGCTCCCAAAACAAATAGTAAATGCACATTTTTTTTTTTTTTTTTTACCTGCAAAGAAAGAAAATGTGCATTTATTTTTTGTTAAAAGGTGAACTTATCCTTTTAATATGTTGTCACTTGTGTCCATAAAAGGTGCAAAGATTGCTCGCCCATAAATATTACAGAAGTTTTTTAGCTATTTGTTTTAAGTTTCTGTCGTCATCCCTATACCACAAGGTGCCATGCGTGACGGCTCCTGGGTTTCAGTGTGCACAGACAGCTGGAATTAGCACTTTCCTGCAGTGCCACCTACTGCCCTAATCTGGAATGGCAGAACAAAAAAGACAAAATCATTTTATTTTACTAGTTGGATTTACAAGTGTAGATGAAGCCAGCTGCATTGAATACCTGGTTCCCTATGCTTTGGTTCATTTCGTTGGCTTGTTCATCGCTACAGCACGTAGGAGTTGGCTGGAGGGACCTATTAAAAAAGGCTTGATTTAAATCCATTCGATTTAAATCATAATTTTTAAAGGGCAACTGTCATCCCTGTCCTGCAGCGGCTCCTCCTCTGATCCGCTGTACACTCACTGCCAGTTTAAAAACTTTAAATGTAAGGACTTATTCTTGCTGATAGTTAGAATCTTTAATAGCAATACAGTGCATGTCTCAGATTACAGAGTTTGGATTCATTGAATGAGTTTAGCGAAAATGTAAATATTGCAGAATATACAGCCCCATGCTACATAACTAAGCTCCATTTCATGCTGAATAAACAAAATTATTAATGTATCTTAAATAGAAAACCATCTTTTAGATTTTTACGCCAAGAGCATTTTATTAAAATACGTTTGATAAAAAATAAAAAATCAGATTTTTTTTTTTATTATCAAATTTTTATTCACCCTGCTGATCATTGAAATGAATTAATGCCCAAGCACTAAGGTTTAGTAGCTTTAAGCATTTTATTCTGCCCAAACTCTGCTGCTCCTCAACTGTTTTTTTCCTGCCACTAAACGTTGCTAAAAGCCTATGTGTGCATGGACACACAGGCTAACATGGAGGGGCGTTTACAGGCAGGAAAAAAAATGTCAGACGCCCCTAGGAGCAGCTGTAAAAATGTCCTGTGTATACAAGGCCTTAGGCCCCTTTCACATGGGGCTGTCCGTTTTGATGGACTCGGCTTGCTCAGCAGGGATCCCTCCATTGATCCCCACTGAGCAGGCGGATGACAGGTCCGTCTCCGCTCACTGTGCAGGACAGACCTGTCAGAGCTCCGCTCTCCTTTATGGGGGGATCGGATGATTGGATGCCAGCAGACATGTCACCGCTGACATCCGTCGCTCTATAGAACTGCATGGAGCGTCCGTTCAGGTCCTCCTAAAAAACTGACAGGCGGACCTCAACGGTCCGCCCGTATGAAAGGGGCCTTAACGTGCACATCTGAGGAAAATAATATTCAGTACATCTCTGCAGTATATGCACATTGCACAATGTTTTTTCTCTATACAAATACAGAATAATACCTGTTGATCTGGCAGAAATCTAGTGAGATCCTAACTTCTTGTTTGAACTGACAGTGCTGCCTCTGCTACATTGAAATCCTAAACATTGTTGTCATCTCCTAAGGATGAGGTACTGAGGGGTGTTACTGATTGGCACTGATTGGCACTTTGTGCTCTGACACAGTAGGTGGACACTGATTGATTGGCACTGGCAGACTTTATTGATGGGGCACTGACTGGCAGCTGATCAGGGCTGTGCTGATAATCAATGTGCTGATTATCAGCACAGACCCCCTACGCCCCCTCCCCCCACCGATGGCTCTCCCTGTCTGTGCAAACCGAGCAATGCTGTTTACCAGCACTTCCTGATTCACACGATGATCAGCTGTAATTGGTCACAGCTGATCACAAGGTAAGAAGCCTCTGTCAGAGGCTCCTTACTATGATCGGAGATTTAGTGTGTCAGACTGACGAATAGCACCTTTGATCACTGGGCGCGTGCCGGCATGTTATCCTGCTGGACATCATATGACACCCAGTCAGGATAACAGAACCACCGCCGCCCATCAATCTGCTAAAGGCCTGGGTGGGAAGTGGTTAAATGGCACTGCAGAAATCACACTTGGTCGGTCAGCCAGAGTTACCGTTAATGCCTCTATTCCATGCCGTCATCAGATGGCTCAGATCACAGATACAGTGTACAGAGCCGATCTGAGCGGCTCTGCACTATGATAAATGATGGCCAAAGATCACAAATGTAAATGGTGTACTGAGAGCCCTCCTCTTTCTTCATGAGAGAGCAAGTGAGATTTTTTTTTTCAATGAAAATATTGAAGGGGTCAGCAGAAAATGATTTTAACGGATTGTGGCAAAAAAATATTTTTTTAACCCTTTCACCCTCCATCTCACCTCTATCCTGTCTCTGTGATCTGTTTAGTAACCCTTCACCTCACTTACCCTACACATCTGTGCATTAACCCCTTCATTTCCATCCTCTCACTGTAAGTGACCTGTATGGTAATCTCTTTGCCTTCTCCTCCCTCTGTGTATGATCTGTACATTAATGATGTGCTGTGTTGAATGCACTATTACCAGCCTCCGTACCTTAACCTTCTCAATACCAGCCTGTTAATTTTCCCAAAAAAAACTCTGGCAAAAAATTTGATCACCTTGGGGTATTCACTTTCCAAAAAGAGGTAATTTTGAGGGTGTTTGTACTGTCATGACATTTTTATTATTTAAAGCGGATGTTTATTGTATTGCTTGTAATTGAATTACCGTACTTCGTATGAGTGTCAGCTCCATCTAGTGGTCATAATGCAATATCTTTGCTGAAAAAACTGAAAAAAATAAATAAATACAGCATTATAGCCACAAGATCAGTGGTTCTCAACCATCTAGTGCCATGACCCCTTGATAAAATTGTTCTCCCAAGAAGGACGATGAGGATACTGTGATGTATTGAATAGCAAAAACCCACATTAATCACTCCTAGGAATTGAAGAAAAAATATTATTCAGCATGAAACACAAAGTCACGCAAAAACGCTCCAAAATCGTGCATAAAAAATGCTGGAAAATCGCTCAAAGACGCTACACTCAGGTGTGAATGCAGCTAAAACAGTTGGTTGAGAGGCAACATATATAACGTCCTCAAGGCCTGTCAAATGCCTCTAAAAAGGGATCTGAGCATAGACAGACACCACTATGCACCACACTTTGGGCATTGATGTGCTCTTTACCATGCATTGCCGCAATGCAAAGGTGTGAATGAGCTTCTAAAAAGGCAAAAGAAAATATATACGTTTCGATTAGGGCTGTGAAAATTAAAGATGAATTCCTCGATAAATTTTTTTCATAAATCAAAATTCTTTTGATTGGTACTCACCTCTCTGCCAGCTTCCGAGTCTTCAGGGATTTCCATTGGAGATCTGGTGACGTCACGGACATCACCGTCACTGGACTCCCCCCTTCCCCAAGTGCCTCCATCTGCTAACGAAGGGAAGGGGGGAGGAGTCCGGTGATGTTGAAGTTCTGATTGAATGTAACACGTATGGGGGGGAGCTACGCATGACGTAACATGCTGCTTATACTTAAGTGGTGAGCACTTAGATCTTTTCTTTCTACCCAGGACCTGGCGTCCTTGCTGAGATCTAAGTAGACGTGAGAGAAGTTTATAGTCCGTGTTAACCCTTTTGATACCCGCTTGCATGACCACCTGTTTGCACAGGGGTCCGTGCCATAAGGTGAGAGTGATTAGTTAGACCGGAGGTGGAGGGATTGTCACGCTACTGTGGGAAAAAAAATTACTTACGTCAGTGCTACAGTTTGAATTTAAAATGTATTTGTGTGAACTGTGAAGTTAAGTAATGGATTGTGGAAACTAACTAGTGTCAGGTGATTGTATATAGTGTATACCACGTTTACCACTGACTAATGCAGAGTTGTATCAGCTAAAAGTAGTTGGATCTGTATGTGTGTTATAATGAATCGAAATTAGTCGATTAATCGATTTAAAAAAAAAAACATTAATCGATTGAGAAAATTTTAATCAGTAACAGCCCTAGTTTCGATAGGTGTCTACGTATCAGATAAAACTTTTTTTTTTTTTCATATTTATTAAAATACTTGGATTTATTGTTTAACTTTAATATATACAGCACATGCATTTAATTAGAAAATAATGGGAAAAATAAGTCTCGCTATCCACCAATTTCACAGCGGATTGACAAACATGGAAATGCTGGACAGAATGACTTTGTGACAATTCTGCCTGCATGCACTCGCACATAAATGGGTAAAGAAAGACTTGAACAATCCTCTGCAGTTCAAATATTCAGGTGAAACTACCCAATTCAACTTTTTTTTTAGTTTTCTCCTTTAAATTTTATCCCTGACAGGTTGCATGCTTTCCTACAGCTTTGCTCATACCCTGTTTCCCCTAAGATAAGACCTAGCGTGATTGTCGGTGTTGGCTGCAATATAAGCCCTACCACCCAAATAAGCCCTACTCTGTTTCCTCAAAAATAAGCCCTACCCTGAAAAGACCTACAAGGACTTTAACTAGGGCTTATTTGGGGGGTAGGGCTTTTATTGCAGCTATCACCGACAATCACACTAGGTCTTATTTTAGGGGAAACAGGGTAGCAGTTTTAGTTCAAGCCTAGAATAGATGTAATTACATTTTTACCCACTAGGTGGCAAAATATATTCACAACAAGGAATAGCAAAAAAGTGCAGCACTTCATGCTTGCCAAAGGTGTTACAATTTGATTGTACAATCTGTTTTACCACTACCAACAACTACACAGTGCAGAAACCTGCATGATTGGATAAAAATTTCAGGTAGCCCCTCATATAAGACTGAACAGTGGTCATAAAATTAGATTGTAAATTGTATTGCCCACTTTTATCAAGGTAAATCACACCTTTCCAGCATATTGAAAACATTCATTACAGCTCATTTTAATTTGCAAAATACTGGTTTATATCTCTGCATGTATTTCTAAATTGAAAAGTAAAAAATAAATAAAAATAAAAACTCTTGTAGGCTTTTATTCACTAAAGGTACAATCCAGACAGTATAAAAACTGTAGAAGACATTATGGTAAATACAAGGTCGGCAGCCTATCTGCTCAGTACTTCAAGTTCAACAGCAACAAAAACTTGGCAATAAATTAATATAACAATGTTTTTTATGTCGAATCCGATATTACTATTATAATTTTCGTATACATGGATATCTTAACCTGCATATATTTATTCTTATAAGCTTTTGATATTTTTACATTGTATGCATGTTGTAAAACATTTTTGATCATATGTGAAATACAAAACCTCATGTAACTACAGTGGTACCCTGGATTACAAACATAATTCGTTCCTGAAGAATGCTTGTAATCCAAAGCACACAGTACAGTATCTCACAAAAGTGAGTACACCCCTCACATTTTTGTAAATATCTTATATCGTTTCATGTGACAACACTGAAGAAATTACATTTTGCTACAATGTACAGTAGTGAGTGTACAGCTTGTATAACAGTGTACATTTGCTGTCCCTTCAAAATAACTCAACACACAGCCATTAATGTCTAAACCACTGGCAACAAAAGTGAGTACACCCCCTAAGTGAAAATGTCCAAATTGGACCCAATTAGCCATTTTCCCTCCCCGGTGTCAAGAGACTTGTTAGTGTTACAAGGTCTCAGGTGTGAATTGGGAGCAGGTGTGTTAAATTTGGTGTTATCGCTCTCACACTCTCATACTGGTTACTGAAAGTTCAACATGGCACTTCATGGCAAATAACTCTCTGAGGATCTGAAAAAAAAGAATTTTCTCTACAAAAAGATGGCCTAGGCTATAAGAAGATTGCCAGGACCCTGAAACTGAGTTTTAGCACGGTGGCCAAGACCATACAGCGGTTTAACAGGACAGGTTCCACTCAAAACAGACCTCGCCATGGTCGACCAAAGAAGTTGCGTGCGCGTGCTCAGCGTCATATCCAGAGGTTGTCTTTGGGAAATAGACGTATGAGTGCTGCCAGCATTACTGCAGAGGTTGAAGGGGTGGGAGTCGGCCCTTCAGTGCTCCGACCATACACCTCACACTGCATCAAATTGGTCTGCATGACTGTTGTCCCAGAAGGAAGCCTCTTCTAGAGATGATGCATTAAAAAGACTGGAAACAGTTTGCTGAAGACGAGCAAACTAAGGACATGGTTTACTGGAACGATGTCCTGTGGTCTGATGAAACCAAGATAAACCTATTTGGTTCAGATGGTGTCAAGCGTGTGTGGCGGCAACCAGGTGACAAGTACAAAGACAAGTGTGTCTTGACTACAGTCAAGCATGGTGGTGGGAGTGTCATGATCTGGGGCTGCATGAGTGCGGCACTGGGGAACTACAATTCATTGAGGGACGATGAATGCCATGTACTGTGACATACTGAAGCAAAGCAGGATCCCCTCCCTCCAGAGACTGGGCCACAGGGCAGTATTCCAACATAACTACCCCAAACACAACTCCAAGATGACCACTGCTTTGCTAAAGAAGCTGAGGGTAAAGGTGATGGACTGGCCAAGCATGTCTCCAGACCTAAACCCTATTGAGCATCTGTGGGCAGGGCCGGTCTTACTATTGGGCTTGACTGGGCTCAAGCCCATGGGCCCCGCCCAATAGGGGGCCCCGCCACTGACTCAGTGACTCAAGTCCAGGGACCCACACCACCCTAAGTCCTGCCCTGTCTGTGAGGCATCAAATGGAAGGTGGAGGAGCACAAGGTCTCTAACATCCACCAGCTTGGTGATGTCATCATGGAGGAGTAGAAGAGGACTCCAGTGGCAACCTGAGAAGCTCTGGTGAACTCCATGCCCAAGAGGGTTAAGACAGTGCTGGAAAATAATGGTGGCCATACAAAATATTGACACTTTGGGCCCAATTTGGACATTTTCACTTAGGGGTGTACTCAATTTTGCTGAGTTATTTTGAGGGGACAGCAAATGTACACTGTTATACAAGCTGTACACTCACTACTTTACATTGTAGCAAAGTGTCCTTTCTTCAGTGTCATCACATGAAAAGATATAAAAAAAATATTTACAAAAATGTGAGGGATGTACTCACTTTTGGGAGATACTTTATATCAAAGGGAGTTTTCCCGTAGAAATCAATGTAAACTCAGAAAATTTGTTCCACGGTGACTTCTATTGTATGCAGTACCGCATGTGGCCAGAGGTCGGGGGTGCCGAAGACACTCGGAAACCGTTCAAAGCCGCTAGGATGCACCAAGTGTTTTTGAGTGCATCCGAGCGGCTCCGAGAGTCACTGGTGCCCCCGCCCCTTTGGCCAAAGTTTGTACTGCACAGCGCAGAGGCTTGAATCCTGCTCAAACCAAGTCAGGATCTTTAAAAAATATTAGCTCGTATTGCGAAACGCTCGTAACCACGTTACTCGCAATCCGAGGTATTACTGTATTAATATCTTCCAAAAATGAATAAGAATGTATTGTACCATACAATGTTCATTTTTGTGTAAATCAATTAAAATCAACTGGATATTACTAATGAACTACTTACAGAACAACTGCCATCATTATACATCGGTACTTTGGTGTAGAATTCTGGGGTTATGGCAGCAGATGGCTTTCTATCCCCAGTATTTTCTTCAATGGCGGGCCATCCTCTTTCAGATAAAAGTAGTCTTCATGGCGGATTTGCCGCAAGATCACTTTTATCGGCGTCAGGAGAGGTGCCCCCCCTTTTGCTCACAGCGGTCTTCCCCGCCGCTTACCAGAGCCACTGGTAGTCGCGGAGACAGTCCGATCCTTTCCCCTCAGTACCATGGAGCCGAGGGAGGGAAAGATGTCCCCCACTCAGCTCCATAACATTGGATTATCTAGACATTCACAAGGCCTTTGATAGTGTCCTATGGCCAGGGCTGGACTGGGACAAAAATTTGGCCCTGGACTTAATCCAAATCGGCCCACTTTAATTTTAAGTGTCCCCATCAGCACCCCCATCAGCACCCAACTTACATCAGAGTGGTCCCCAACAGCGTCTCCCTTACATCAGAGTGTCCCCCATCAGCAACCCCTTCATATCAGAGTGGTCCCATCAACACCCCCTTCACATCAGAGTGGTCCCCAACAGTGTCTCCCTTACATCAGAGTGTCCCCATCAGCACCCCTTTACATCAGAGTGGTCCCCATCAGCACCCCTTCACATCAGAGTGGTCCCCATCAGCACCCCTTCACGTCAGAGTGGTCACCATCAGCACCCCCTTCACATCAGAGTGGTCCCCATCAGCACCCCCTTACATCAGAGTGGTCCCCATCAGTGTCCTCTTACATCAGGCATCATCCCTCTTCTTCCCATCCCACGTGTACTCACAGTTCTCCAGAATGAAGGCAGCTTCTCTTCCTCTCTCCGCTCATGTGATAAGTGACAAGTGATAAGGGGAGAGAGGAAGGAAAGCCTGCTGGTTGTCTATCTCCCCAGGTTGAAGGGAGAAGAAAGCCTAATCCTCACTCCAGCAAGTGTCAGCAGCTGTTCCTTGGTGATAGGAATGAAATAGCGATCATTCCTATAAGTCAGGACTGCACCTGACTGGCCCACTGAGCCATCAGCCCACCGGGAAACTCGCGGTAGTCCCAATGGCCAGTACATGCCTACCTATTGCCCTTCTTGGAACAGACCCTAGCAAAATTTGGTTTCTCAGGGGCCTTTGTCCACAGGTTCCGAGCACTATACCATCATCCCCGCACATGAATTAGGCTTCCAGGATGCAACTCGGACTACTTCACCCTAGGTCAGGGGTCTCAAACTCAATTTACCTGGGGGCCGCTGGAGGTAGATTCTGGGTAAGGCTGGGCCGCATCAAGTTTTCCACAAAAACCTTTAGGGTGGGCACGCACCTGTCTGGTTTATAAAAATAGCACTCCTCCACTCTGCTGTGCCCCTCTGTATATTTCTTGCCCTGTATGCTAATACTGAGCATCAAGGAGGAAGAGACGCCGGATTTTCTCAATGGGCGTCTCCTTCTCCATGTGCCTCAATCCAATCACAGTGAGAGTCACAGCCAGGAAGAAAAAAACTCCTTGTCTGTGACACTCTTTGATGTGATTGGATCACAACACAGCCAGGGAGAAGGAGACGCCCATTGAGAAACCCCTGCGTCTCCTCCTCCCATGCAGGGCCTCCAATGGCAGAACGTCCTGTCGCCTGAACGGGAAAGAGAAGAAAAAAAGTGAGGCATGGAGAGCGTGACTGACAGGCTGGTACTTGCCTCTCCGTGTCCCTCCCATCGAAGAAGATGAAGTCGCCGCTCTGAACGCACTTGGTGCAGGTCAGCGTCCGGCGGTGTTACACAGCGGGCAGCGCTCCACCGCCACTTACTCCCCCTGGTGAGACGCCGAGGTACTGTACTTGGCGGTGGAGCGCTGCCCGCTGTGTAACATCGCCGGAGGCTGACCTGCACCAAGTGCGTTCAGAGCGGCGACTTCATCTTCTTCAAGTACCGGAGGGAAGGTGGCTAAGTGCTTTTCCAGGCGGGGGGCCGCAAAATATTGTCCCGCGGGCCGCAGTTGGCCCGCGGGCCGCGAGTTTGAGACCCCTGCCCTAGGTAGAGGTACAAGACAGGGTTGTCCCCTGTCACCTCTTTTGTTTGCTCTTGCCATCGAACCTCTCGCCCAAGCTATCCGCCTAGATAATAATATCAGGAGTTAAACTAAGGGGGAACACAAATTTAAATTGAGTCTATATGCTGACGATGTCCTTATGTTCCTGCCAGACCCCATTGTCTCTATTCCTAACCTTATAACCACCCTTCATAGGTTCCAAGAAATCTCCGGCTTAGGAGTTAACCTTTCAAAATGCTCAGCCCTCTCAATAAATTTCCCCCTTAGCACTAAGACCCTGATCCAAACCAACTTCAGTTTCCCCACAGATGGCCAGACGCTACTATATCTTGGAATTAAACTGGCCCCATCCCTCCATAAACTTTACTGTGCCAACTACCCCCCTGCATCAGACAGCTATTACACTCCTGGTGCTCTTTTCATATCACGTTCTTGGGCAGAATACAGGCGGTAAAAATTTCCATACTTCCCATACTTTTATTCTTCTTTAGAGCCCTTCCTAATTATGTACCCAAACAGACGATTTAACAGCTACAGCGCGATGTGAACAAATGTATCTGGTGTCATAAAAAACCACGCCTGGGCAAACAGATGCTATATAGATCGCGGCCCTTGGGTGGCGTGGGCCTACCTAACCTTTGGCTGTACTATGTTTCAGCTAGACTCCTGCAATTAGCCCAATGGCATACCTCCCCACACGGTATACCCTGGCTCCGCTTTGAGCGGGCCTCTATTGGCCCTTTCTATCTCCCGGCCTTTTATGGGCTAAATCTATTCGCCCTAAGGACATTTCTGTCCGGAACGCTGTGGTTGGTCAATCTCTACACTTATGGTCCCTTTATAAACATAGATTCTCCCTTCTCCCTTCCCACCCTAAATTGGCATCATTCTTGGGCGACCCCTCCTTTCCAGCAGCGTTCTCAAACCCAAATACCTTATCCTTGTGGGTGGCGGGAGGGTTGGTCACTCTGGACTCCTTATTGGGGACGGGGTGATCCGCTCCTTCCTATCCTTAGAATCTTCCTACTCCCTCCCCAGATCAGAGTTTTATAAATACCTGCAAATCAGACATTTCTATGACACACACTACTCCAGATACAGGGCTAACCCCCTCGCTACATTTGAAGACCTGTGTGGCCCCTCCTCCAGGGATAGGGGTACAATCTCCCTGCTGTATAGTTATCTGGGTGGCCTGGGCCTACCTGCCAAATCCTCAGCAATACTTCAATGGGAGGCAGAGACAGGCGAGGAGGCCTCCCCCGAGGGGTGGTCGCTACGAATCTCAAATATGCATAAATGCACAAAGTCTGTAGCGGTGAAAGAAACCGTAATGAAACTCCACACGAGATGGTACTATACTCCAGCTAAACTCCATAAATGTTTCCCCTTGGTCACGGAGAACTGCTTCAGAGGTTGCCCTGATAGAGGTACCCATTTGCACATTTTCCCCTCGTTAAGGGTCCTGTGGCAACGGGTGACGGAGAGGGTGGCCGATATCACAGGGATTTTGACCACCCTCACTTACCAGATGTGCCTATTCTTTGCGGAGGTCCCCGGAGCCATTCCCCCCCCCCCCCCCCGAACAAAAACTTGCCCATACTTTATTTAGTGCAGTACATTGGGCTATCGCTCTGTTCTGGCGCACCCCAGGGGTCCCATGGGACCAAATCCTTAAACGCATGGCGGCCATTCAACTAATGGAAAAGGTGTTCCACACTATAATGGACACAATACCCACATATGAGTTGAAATGGAAAGCCTGCCCCCCTGGCCAATGACCACCCCACTTCCTCGCCCATCAGTGGATTCCTCTGTGTCATGATCCTCCATTACATGTACCTTCTTACCAATTTACCCGTAGCTCCTTTGGTTTTTTGTTTATGTGTTTTAGTTATTTTTGTTATGTTTCCTGTACTACCCACGAACTGCCGGTATTTGAGCTCTTTACGGGTGGGTGTCGAGTGGCGGGATCCCTTGCTCCTTAAGCTAGAGAGAGACTTTCCTCTTCCCACACTCTCCTCACTGGACCCCCACATGGCTGCCATCACACATTATACTCTGTACTTGTGTGGATCCTACCGGTATGTGTATTCCCTGCTATACTATTTCTGATGTATCTCTTTTATTGTACTGGCTGAATTTCTTCAATAAAACATTTGTATTAAAAAAAATAACATTGGATTATGAAAGTGATGTCAAACGTCACTTCCACCCAATGGTCTTTTTTTTTTATTGCATTTAAGTGTAACTGTGAAATCTGAGGTCTTTTTGACCCCAGATCTCACATTAAAGAGATCCTGCCATGCTTTTTTTTCTATTACAAGGGATACTTACATTACTTACTAATAGTAATAAAAGCGACCCAATTTTTTTTTTTATAGGGACAGTGGTAAAAAAAAAAAAAAAAAAAAAAGAAAAGAAAAAGTTAAATAGATAAAAAAAAAAAAAATTATTCCAACCATACATGAGGTATCGTCGCGATCGTTAGAGCGAGAGCAATCACTTTAGAAAAAGACTTCCTCTGTAACTCAAAACTGGTAACCTGTAGAAATTTTTAAACGTCGCCTATGGAGATTTTTAAGGCTCAAATTTTGTCGCTATTCCACAAGTGGGTTTGAAGTGTGACATGTTGGGTATCAATTTACTCAGCGTAACATTGTGAAAGATAATCTAAAAAAAAATTTGGCTAATTTTACTGTTGTCTTATTTTTTAATTAAGTGTACACATTAAGTGTATTTTTCCCCAAAAATGTTGCTTATAAGACCGCTGAGCAAATGTTGAGCACCAGTGGCAGCTGGTCCTCAACATTTTTTGGGGGACGCAAATGAACTTAAACATTTTGAAAAACACTGAAACAAAAACATCAATTGCAGCCACTGTGCCCATCATATGCAGCCAACTGTGCCCATCATATGCAGCCACCCGTGCCCAGCAAAAGCAGCCACCTGTGTCCATCATATGCAGCCACCTGTGCCCATCATATGCAGCCAACTATGCCCATCATATGCAGCCAACTGTGCCCATAATATGCAGCCAACTGTGCCCATCATATGCAGCTTCTGTGCTCATCAAATACAGCCAAATGTGCCCCATCAATTGCAGCCTCTGTGCCCATAATATGCAGCCACTGTGCCCCACAAATGCAGCCAACTGTGCTCCATCAATTGCAACCTTTGTGCCCGCCTGCTGTCTGTCCGGCACTTACCTCATCATGGTAGTGGGTCAGACAGTGGGTCAGGTGGCGAGCTGTGGGATGGGTAGGACAGCGATGGCTCAGTGTCCTCCATGCGCCCTCTGTGCGTATCTTCTTCCTGTTTTGCTAGGTGGCCAATAAGATTGCCTCTACCTTCAGCCAATCAGGTGCCCGGTATTACATTGAGCCTCCTGATTGGCTGAGAAGTGGATCTGTGTTAGCAAAGCAAATATTCATTTGCTTTGCTAATACACCTGGGTGCACTGCGAGCGCAATGGCTTTCGCTCGCAGTGCACCTTCTTTGAAGTCTATTAGAGCCTATAGATCTAATCAGGTGCTTCAAAAACACCTCCCACCACTGTAATAAAGGGGCCCTGAAAAGAGGTCCAGACACCTGAATGGGGGTGGCTACAGTGGCTGTGGATAGATTCATGCAATGCACAAATCTATCCATAGTACACAGAGGTGGTGGCTGGAGAGAGGGGGCAGCTCCCGAGTACCTGTAATGGACGCACGGCCACTGGGTGTGACATAAAGTATTGAAACGTCCGCCATTTTATTCTCTAGTGTGTATGAATAAATATATATGTTTGGGGGTTCTAAGTAATTTTCAAGCAAAAAACAAACAAACTGAGTTTAACTTGTAAACAAGTTTGAAAAATAGGCCTGGTCCATCAAGCTATTTCCTTTTTTTAATGAAATTATTAGCATAGCAACACAAAGAGGCCTACGATGGGTATAACAATTTGGCCCCATTCATACCATCATGTTGCAGTAAAGTACAGTAACATGTGCATTGCAATACTATTCATTATGAATAGCACTCCAACACACCCGCATTGCAGCACACCACAATGTACCACCATGGCTTGTGTTGAGCTATGTAAAGAAAGCTGGGTCAGTTACATTTTTTCATCTGCTCTGGTGTATTAACGCACACCAAAGTAGACAGGCAAGCATCAAACCTTGGGGTGTAAAGTGTAATAGAGAATGGATGGATTCATGAAGAATCGTTCTTGCCAAACCAATCTATTAACCTTCTATGAGGAGGTGAGTTGCCATCTAGATAAAGGAAGGCCTGTGGTCGTGGTATATCTGGATTTTGCAAAAGCATTTGACACAGTTCCCCATAAACGTTTAATGTACAAAATAAGGTCCCTTGGCATGGACCATAGAGTGAGTACATGGATTGAAAACTGGCTTCAAGGGCGAGTTCAGAGGGTGGTGATAAATGGGGAGTACTCGGAATGGTCAGGGGTGGGTAATGGGGTCCCCCAGGGTTCTGTGCTGGGACCAATTCTGTTCATAAATGACCTGGAGGATGGGGTAAATAGTTCGATCTCTGTATTTGCGGACGATACTAAGCTAAGCAGGGCAATAACTTCTCTGCAGGATGTGGAAACCTTGCAAAAAGATTTGAACAAATTAATGGGGTGAGCAACTACATAGCAAAGGAAGTTTAAGGTAGAAGAATGTAAAATAATGCATTTGGGTGGCAAAAATATGAATGCAATCTATACACTGGGGGGAGAACCTCTGGGGGAATCTAGGATATATAGGTTGGACTTGATGGACTTGTGTCTTTTTTCTAACCTGTCCACTCGCATAAAGAGTGCCAGGCCCAGGAACCAGGGTCTTAAATAGACTCTGCCTGACCTAGGATGGCTGCCAAAGTCACATGGGGAGCCAGCATCCAATCGGATAGCTACCTCCCAGTGGCCAAAGAAACCGTAGAGGAAGTTTCTCTTTGCTTCCTCCCGCATTTGTATTTCCGCTGCGGTCAAGCACCACCCGCAGTGGAGAAAATAGACTGCACCTGCCTACACGTGGTCCAAGAAGTAAAGAGAATCATCTCTAATGAGAACACAAATAGCAATAACAGCTGATAGAGGTTCTAGCCCTTCCTCTATCCAAAACATACAAAAATAGTTTGGCCACGATTCTTCTTTAAGGGCTCATTCATACATGTGGCTATACAGCCACCCCTCTGAAAAGTGACTTGCAGTGGACTGCTTTTCAGAGGGCATTTCCTAGACAGAGAGGAATTCATATGTCACCTCTTGGCTGCCTGCTTTAGCCTTCAAAATGCCAACCCACCACACCATAACTATGTGCTCTGCACGCGGTTTCAAAGTGGTTGTGGTGGGACCCCATTCACATGAATAGGTTGTGTTTGGCGGTGGTACCATGTGGTCAGTGCGCCATGCCATTTCATTTTTGCTACAATGCATCATGGCTTTGGAATGGGTACATCCCAGAGCTGCCCTAGTGTAGGTGGGTGGTCAGCCCATGTGAACGAGCCCTAAAAGTCCCGCTTGGAACACAGTGGAATTTGTCGATCCAGCAGCTAGAAGATGTTGTACAGTGAACACTGCAAACCCAGCTCTTGTGCCATGACTCTTTCCCGCCACAAGCCATAGTTTGAAGACATTTGCAGTCACGTTGCAGTGTATGCATTTCTCAGAGTCAGACTTGACCTTTGCTTGCACCTGCCTGAGCTGTCAGCCAACAGTGAAGAAGGGAAATGCGCAGTCTACACCATTCCGACAAGAGCAGGCTGACATTGACACCGTCCCTTCACATCAAACAGGATATTGTGCTGCTCTGCTTCTCAGCCATGTTAATGACATTCTACAGGCCACAGAGAGCTGACACTGGGGTCAGAAAATGGTATGAAAATGGAGTTACACCAGGGTGTAAAATAAAAGGCATCTGAACATTTTGTCTGGTAGATGGAAGCGCTTGTATTTCCTTTATTGTGCCTTCCCATGTTCAGACTTGGCCAAATAACTTAAAACTCAGAAACTGGGAATGCGGATATCAGTAATAATGAACTAAACTGGTTGAATGTTCTTCTGATGTGATCCTTGGAGTCTGATTTGCAGGTCAAATTAATTGCAGCATGAATGGAATGGTGAAGGACCCTTAACCCCTGCAAAGGACCTCTTTAGAAGTGATTGTATATTTGCTGAGAACAGATTAGCTCCTTTGAACCCCTTACCAGTTTACCTCCTGCATGCGAAGTGCATGCGAAGTGCTCTGCAGCCCACTTTTTAAGGGTGTAAAGTGGGCTCCCATTTATCCTTGCTGACCTCAGTTTACCAAGAGAATGGGCTGATGATATAATACATAGCCATAAGGGTTCCTCTGGACCTTGTAGATGCAGTTATTATATTATATTATATTACTAAACTAAGTCCTTACCCTTAGCAAGGTCTAGATAAGTGTATCTGCTCTGTGCCACGTGTTTTCATTTTTTCTTGTGTTGTAGTGAACTGCATCAGATTACTATGCCTCCCTGATCCTGCAAAGCCCACGGAAGGATCCTCGTATTCTTCGGATCAAGGAGAGGAACCATTACTGGCTGGCCACTCTCCTTGATCCAAGGTACAAGGGCAAGGTTGTGGACCTTATCTTGCCATCGCAGAGGGAGTAGAGGATGAGACATCTCCGGGAGGCCTTGCAGAAAGGTCTGTGCAACGCGTTCCCAGAGACTGGGAGGTTACAAACTCCTGGTCCTGGACAACATGTTGCTGAGGCTTCGGTCAGTCGAAGAAGGAGCGGTGGAGAAGGTGGCCATCTGACCGATGCGTTCAGGCAATTTTTTAGTCCGCAGCCCCAAGGTATGATCGGTTCCAGCATCTGATTTACAGGAATACCTAGGGGCAAGGTCAGACTTGGACACCTTTCCCACCGAAAATCCTCTGGCTTACTGGGTCTTGAGGATGGATTACTGGCCAGAGCTTGCACAGTATGCAATTGAGCTCCTGGCCTGTCCTGCATTCAGCGTTATTTTTCGGAACACACCTTCAGTGCTGCTGGAGGCTTTGTAACCGATCACAGGGTGTGCCTGTCCACCGACTCGGTTGATCAACTGACCTTCATAAAGATGAATCAGTCTTGGATCACCACCAGCTACCAAGCACCGCCTGTATACTGCTGTTCTGAGTATATAGGGCCTGGGGGCCCCACGCCTTTCCTGTTTTTAATTTGGGTACGAGGTTCCCCTTAATATCCGTACAAGACCCAAAGGGGCTGGTAATGGGCAGGGGGGCTACCCATGCCATTTTTTTCTCAATGATTTTCATCCGTATTGCCGGAACCAGACATTACATTAAAACCGCAAGCAGTTTAAAATGACTTTTTTTTCAGTTAAATGTAATTTTGTGCAGGGACTGTTCTAAACACGGGAAACACGTGCCACTTCACAAGCATACTATAGACACCCCCCAGGCATGATATTTAAAGGAATATTTAACTTTTTTTTTTCACTTTAATCGTCATTAAAATCAGTGCTCCTGAAAAAACTGCAGTTTTTAAAAAAAATGTTGGCATTGATCCATGTCCCCTGGGGCAGGAGCCGGGTCCCCAAACCCTTTTTAGGACAATATCTTGCATATTAGCCAATAAAATTAGCACTTTTTATTTCGAACGTTCAAGTCCCATGGACTGCAATGGGGTTCTAAAGTTCGTACGAATTTTCGGTCCTTTTCGAAAGTTCTGGTGCGAACCGAACTGGGGGGTATTCAGCTCATCCCTAACCAGGGGAGACAAATGATCAAAAGGCTGCATTATATCATTAGATTGAAGGGCCCTTATTAGCGCAAGTGTGTGGTGGAGTATCCACAACACTGCACATAAGTATTTCCTACAAGCATGCCCTATTATATGTGTGGTCAGTACAAGTTTGGCTACAGCTACACTTTGGGTACATTTAGTGACCAACATCAGATTACACTATTAGGTGTGGGGTAACATCTTTGTACTGTGGCGATAGGTCTTTTGACTAGGATGGATGTGACTGCATTTTGACTGCAAGGGGAGTTTACCATTAGGCCCTGCCCACTGGCTTGTTTGATGGGAGGAGGGCTGCTTTTGATCCTTGACGATTTAAGGGGTGACTTGACATTGGGTTGGTTCAGCTCTGAAGAAGAAGAAGAAGTCTCCCGAAACATGTTAGCTTTTTACGGTTTACGTTTTTACATGTTTGTGAGTATTAATTTGCCTTTGGGGATTTAATAAATTGTTTAGTGGTAATGCAGAAGGAGCTTGCACATTCTTGTGTGTGTTTTTTGCATTTGACTGAAGGTTCCCTGATTTGTGGAGGGCTGCAACTAAGGAAGCATTACACACCTAAGCATCTTTGGGAGCACCATGTATTGAGCACTGGTGTTTTTTTTTTGTGGATCTAGTATACCTGCCTGTGCCCTGTTAGATCCATCAAAAGTAGAGTGGGCAAATGTGAGTGTACTTTTAATGTTTCAGGATGTCAAGAGCATACGAGGTGTGTCTAAAAAGTTTGGTGAATGGTCCGATAGCTCAACAGCAACATGGGCCAGGTGCATGCACCTGCACATGGCTATCCAGAAACACAATGCCTCCTAGCGTGAAGTACACGTGACAGTAAGGGTAAACCTGCTGTAGCGGCCTCGCACGCTTTGAGTAAATAATGAGAGGAGAGCTTCTGATGGGTGCTGTACTTTTATTCTTTTGCCTCATAGGTGTGCAGTAGGTATTGAACACCACAGAGGTTAATCCTTTTAACTCCTTAAGCATTTTAAGCACCTTAAGCAACTTAGCACTGTGAAAACTGTAAAATGACATATAATACATTTGTTTACAGAGATCACCAAAAAGGGTTTTACAACAGAATTACATTAAACATCTAAGGAAACGTGACTATATGTTAAAAGATTTGGATAGTCTAATCTTTTAACTAACAGCATGGACTCAATTTATTCCTAAAAACATATATACTTTTATAGACAATGCGCCTTTACTGCATACCTTGCTCCGCTTGCCAACGAGTTCAACTTTAAACTTTAGAAAACTTAAATAAACAATCGCCTTCACACAAGGTACTGCTGGCTTGCTTGCCTCTGAATGCTGAATCAATGTGAACCCCCTTTCTCCAAAACTAGCGGAAGGAGGAAGTGTCTGATGATTAAAACATTCCCCAGGGTAACAAGAGGAAGGCATAAAGGTTCCACCTGTCAGCGCTAAGCAGACAGTAATGCCGCGTACACACGATCGCACCATTCCGACAACAAAATCCATGGGATTTTTTCTGATGGATGTTGGCTCAAACTTGTCTTGAGCACGGTCACACAATGTTGTCGGAAATTCCGAACGTCAAGAACATGGTGACGTATGACGAGCCGAGAAAATTTAAGTTCCATAGCCAGTGCAGCTCCTCTGCTTGATTCAGAGCATGTGTGGAACTTTGTGTGTCGGAATTGTGTACACACGATCGGAATTTCCGACAATGCATTTTGTTGTCGGAAAACGTGAGATCCAGATCTCAAATTTTGTGTGTCGGAAATATAGATTGGAAAAGGTCTGATGGAGCCTACACATGGTCGGAACTTCCAACAACAAGCTCCCATGGAACATTTCCCGTCGGAAAATCCAACCGTGTGTACGCGGCATTACACCTGCTGTGGGCAGTCGAACATAGTCAGTGTGAGAGGTAGGGTCAAAGTGCAATGGAACGAGTGAACATCAAGTTCTGGTACAAATTGGGGAAAACTGTGACAGAGACACATGAAATGTTGGTGCAAGTGTACGGGATGGAAACTGTTAGCACAAAATGTATTTACCACTGGTTCAAAAGCTTTCATGACAAGAAGGAAAAAACTTAGGATGAGCCATGTTCAGGTTGGCCGCCGACAAGCAGAACCCCAGACATGATCGAGCGAGTGTGACAAATGCTGGCACTAGATCGGTGACTGACTCTGCGATTGATGGCGGAGAAATTGGGCATTAGCAAGGACACGGTGCGCACCATCATCCGTGAAGATTTGGGTAAGTGGAAGATCTGTTCCTGGCTTGTGCGCACAAGCTGACAGACGAACAGAAAGCAAATTGAATGGAATTTTATTACCATGTGTGACCAGGCTACATCCTTTCTGCAAACCATGGTTACAGGGAATGGGACCTGGTGCGATCCGTGTGTGCCAGTTCTTGGCTCAGCATGGCATACCTGTTTTCAATCATCCACTGTACTCCCCTGATCTGGCGCCTGTGGACTTCTTTATTTTTCCCCACCTGATGAGCGTCATGAAAGGCGCACATTTTGCAGATGTGGCGGAAATTCAAGAATGTGTGACAAAGGTCAATTCCTTAAGAGGCCTTTGCTGACAGCTTCTAGAAGCTTCATGGCCCTTGTCATAAGTGTGTTGTGAAGGATGGCTATTATTTTGAAAACCGATAAATATAATTTGTTTGCATTTTCTGTTTTGTTTTCTGATGCCATTCACCAAACTTTTTAAAAACACTTAGTGTAAAGAATTCATCCCCAGAAATAACTGTGAAAGTATGCAGTTGCCTGCTCAGATATGTTAAAAAACTTAAATAATTTCCATGGGGTGTACTTTTTTTTTTTTCTACATATGTAATTGTTTGGAGGGTGATGAGAATTGCATACACCAGGCCAAAGCCACAACATTTCTGGCTCCTAATGTTTTTGGGGAAGGTTCCTATATTTTGAGAAGATTTGTACAGGTGCGGTCTTGAGTTTGAGACAGGTAACAAGAGAGCCTTGATCTGGTTATATTCTATTCATAGTCCTTGCCAGGAATTCCTACAGTGTTGGGAAATGGAATGATTAGGTAGCATTTAGTGGGAAGGTCAATCTGGGGTCCATGTATCTTGAATAAAAAAAAAACATTTGTCAGTCTCTGGCTTTCTAAGCTCCATTCATAAATGTGAGACTAAAATCTGAAGCTGTTAGCAGCAGGTTAATGGTCCTCGTGAATGCTTAAAAAAGGAGCCACACAATGTATATTTATTCTAGCTTGCTTTTCCCGCAGTGGGTGCACGTGTCCTCAGACCAGCAAGCTTTTCACAGGTCCATTTAGATGTTCAGACACAGTGGTCAAAGAAGAAGCTATGACTAAACTTTGCAGACTGAGTTTCCTGTCTTTGGTCTAAAAATCGAAACCTGAATCGGGGCCAGGATTAGCTGGAGGCGAGTAAAGAATTTAGTCAGAGGAAAATAAACAACCTGCAGACGGGATGAGAAGCAATATGCATAAAACAATTTAAAGGTACACTCAAGAAAAACATTAACATTTTTGCAAGCATATCTACAGTTTTTTTAGGAAAGTAATTTTTGAAGTAGCAAATGTTCAAAATTCCTATATTATATTTTTATTTTTTTTGTCCCATTGGGGTTCCTTCACTTCCTGTCCTGGAGACAGAAAGGAATATGACATCTGTCCAAACTGAAATTTAGATAGTTCAGATAGTTGTCATTAGAACAGGTGTCCTCACTGGAGGATTTGCCATCTATTCCTGTTTCGATGACAATTGTATAATTGGGGATTTTCCATCACTTTCTGTTCAAGAGACAACAGGCCAAATAGAGGTGAACTTTTCCAAAAACAGAAGGCACATCCTCCTTTTCCTAACTACGGCAAGTCTACTTTGGACTTCCCCAGCATGTCCACCAGGGGTGATGAAGGAATCTTCACAGAAAAACCACTGTGGACTGGTCACACCAGCCAGTGCACGTTGACTGTACGTTAGTATATTTCCACTTATCTACGCACTAATAAATTGAATACACATCTGTCCAAACTGAAGGTTCTACAACTCCTTCCAGAACATTGTTCTAGTTTCTTCTAACCTTTTCTGGAGTTACTGGATTGTGCTGTGCACTGGTGGAAAATACTCCACCACAATTCTCCACCTAAACACCACTACCGCTACCTGTCACTGTGATGACCACATCTGGCATTGTGGCAGCCTGCTTGGAATTCGTGCTTTCTATCTTGGTCCACCTCAGTGTTAACTGTGGAACACCTGCAATGGTGACACTACCTATCTGTCACTGAATAGTGACAAATTTATTAGGCGCTAGAGAATATGTGCAGAAAGAGCAAGCAGTAGACCTTGTTACAGCTCTGTAATTGGTCAGATCTAGCTCAGTGGGCAGATTTGTGACTAGCAAACACAGTATGTGGCTTTTGAAAAGAAGGCTTATCTGCATTTGGCTTTGAGCCCTGGATTACTTCTATGTAACAGGAATTAACATTACTGGATTATTTTTCCTCCACAAGATGGCAGAGGCAGAAATGCTTATTGTTAATATTGCATTTAGACTGCAGAACACTGGCAAATGTAGTTTAAGCAGAGGGCAGAGCCATTCTCACTGCTGGGAAAAGAGCTACTGTGTGCCTGATAGCAGGGGAGCGGACAACGGAAGAGCTGGTTCGGAGTGAGGGTAGCTGTTTGTGGCTCGCTGAGGAACAAGGAGCTGGTGGGCCAATGTTGTGCTGAGCGCTGCTGTATCTGCTAACACAGATTGCTGGACTGAGATGGACAAGGTCTGCACTGTCTGTCGCTCCACTGCTGGCCTGAAACGCCAGCTGGTATCTGAATTGCCACTGCTTTAGGCCTGCTGCAGGAGATAGGGAGGCGACCCACTGCTATGGTCTACACAACCTTTCCTGCCAGTCAATCGAGGTACCTGAAAGTGGGACCCCTCCAACGTCTTGGCTTGCCGCTAAGGAGATCCCAAAGGAGAGTGGAGACCCATAGTCATGCTGGAATACTGACATGGCTTATACTGTTCCCCTTCCAAGGAAGTTATGCTTTTAAACCAATATACACAATTTCCCTAGAATTCTGCTGATACTGAACTAGGCTCAACTTGACCACTCTTATCTGTTTTAGTTGCTAGAGCTTACTGCACATTAATACTGCTCACTGATTTGTTGCTAGAGGTTATAGCACATCATTACGGCTCACTGATTGGTTTCTGCAGTTTACAGCACATTAACTCCTCACTGTCTATACGCCATGGACTGGGTAGCTGAGGGGACCCACTAATAGACAGAAACTCCAAGAACTTGCTATTAACAATGAGCAGAGCAGAGCACACACAGCTATGAAGGTTAACTAAGTGCTGGTATGAGCCCAATGTGAGCAGCATCCCAGAAGATGGGCTGCCAGGAATAAATGACTAGTTATGCCTCCTGCAGTAAAAAAGGACTGGCCAGGAATAGAGAAGTCATACAGAACTGCTACAGACATAGGTGAGGGCTGTATGTCCATGTCCCATTGACTTCAATGTACTATCCACCCTCTGGGACTACATTTCCCATCATGCCCTTCTGGTCTGTCTGATTGGTCCTTTCTGCAGCCAGGGAGGAGAGACAGTGGGGGTGGAGAGCTGGGATTTATTACTTGTAGCCAGAGCTTTTTTTTTCTCACTGAATAGGTGCGAGATCTCACTCTCCCTTGTGGAGAGACATAGAGCAGTGCCAAATAATCTGTGCATTACATAAGGAACAAGAGGCACAGGATACCGCACTGCATGACACACAGGGCTTGGGAGTGCATACTATGCAATATTGAGGTGCTTGAATCACATGGGACACAAAAAATTGGCACATGGGACAGTACTTACATATCCTCTCCCATAGTAACCATCTGTTGCTCACCTCTGCACACGTCTTTGCTTACCTCTGCATCCCCATCCACATTTCACTTCTGTACTCCCATCCACAGCTCACCTCTGTATCCCCCATCCACAGCTCACCTCTGTATCCCCCCCATCCACAGCTCACCTTGTACTCCCCCCATCCACGGCTCACCTCTGTAATCCTCCATCCACAGCTCACCTTGTACTCCCCCCATCCACAGCTCAAATCTGTAGAACAAGCCAAAGATCCAAATCAATATTTGCACATCTCTTTATGTAAGTTATACAATATGGTTTCTACACTTTATTACAGCACAAACTGTATCTATTGAAACAAGCATTTTTTGTATATTTAACACTTTTAGAATGCCTTGCTCATCTATCCAGATAAACGTTTAAGCTCCTGAGGACACGCCCTAGCGAGCACAAAACGAGTTGAGCAAACAAACGTTTTTATATCCCAGATTGGGTTAGACCCCCAGACTACTCTCTTATTTTACGGGACTTTGGTCATGTAACATTACCTTGTATCAGTGTAACTAACCATGCAAGCGCATATTGAACAGACATACAAATATTTGTATAGATGGTGTAATTATTATGTCATTTTTAATTGTCAATGCCTTTTCTATTTTTGTAAACATTTTTGTAAAAATAAAGATGTACACATGTTTTTTATATAATTATCTGTGCATGAAAAGTCCATGTTTCTTTCTCAAACTTTTTCCATGCAAAATTAGGACGTGGCATAGTGTACTATAGTTCTGTCCACAGTACCACCCTGTGGTGACACTTAAAGTAGAAATCCACTCTAAAACTAAAATCCCTGCATCTATAGACATGCACGATCTAACACTAACTCCACAAACCCTGTAAAGAAAAAATTTGTATAGTAGACATACCTTTTTTGAAGCTACTCAGCTGCGGCTTCGGTGTGGAGGCGGGTGCAGTGGACACATCTGACAACGGAAGCCCCATAGTAACTCGATGGGTGACGTCACTCCCCATTAATTTCACAGCCGTTGGCCATGTCCTCCGCAGAGCTTCCACCACTGGAGATCGGGTCAGAACGGTTTCAAAAAGGTATGTATACTGATTTTTTTTCTTTACAGGGCTAGATAGGTTAGTATTAGATAGTGGATGTCTATAGATGCAGGGATTTTAGTTTTAGGGTGGATCTGGGTAGCCTGGGGAGTTGAAAAAGGAGTTTCCCAACCTCTCTAAGGTAAGCTGGGTTCCACGAGCCTCCCACCCAAAGTGACTCCCATCACAGTTTGCTTTAATGTAAACCTGTCACTTGCAGCTAAAAATTAGCATATATTTGTATGTGATTACAATCAGTAGATCCAGAAATGTATGCAACTAGTGCTGAAAGTAAATCTTTCTTTAAAAGTCAAAAAGGTGACACTCAAGGAGAAGAACGTTGGATATGCAACCTATACCCATAACATCTGAATGTGTCCAATTTGATCACTGCTTAAATGTTGGTACCTGTTTTTTGTTTGCATTATGTTTTTTAAAATATAAAAACTTTTCTGTTTAAGAAAGTGACTCTACCCCTTCCCTCTCTAATTCTCAGAGAGTAAAAGGACCAATTGGAAGTTGATGGAGTTAGAAGGGTAGGGCAGTTTTTACAAGAAAACTCAAAATTGTCACACAATAAAGCTGCCTATATCTCTGAATCTTACTGAAGGCAGCCATTATTTGTTTTTATATATTCTTTTTTTAATCATAGACTCTGTTTGAAATTCCCAGGTTTGTAGCAGGTTTACTTAAATGAAAATGATATTATCAATCAATGTATAAAAATCTTATTTTCATGTATAATTTAGTTCTGGGGGGCAGCCGTATTTGCTCATTACATATCAGAGTATATCCAGGCTTCCTGACAGCAACATGTTAATCATCTTATCTCATGCACGTTGATCAGACCAGGTATGCCAAATTGAAAACAGTAGACTCACTGCAGTATCCAATGACATGAAACACAATGCTTATAGTCACTAAAGACCATTTGACCTAGGCTGCCTAACTGAGGAGGTCGGGAATCACAGTGTTTCATTCATGTCAAAAAATATCAGTGTATCACCCTCCTAAGTAGGTGCTAGAAGAGAATATTGTTTTTGGGTCTTTCTGCTTACCAGGAAGACTGCCAGGTAAATTGAGATGCTCTCTGCCTACCAGAGAGCAGGGATCCATTGATAGGGTCTGCTCATGGTGATCAGTAGACTTGTACACAATGGAAAATTTTGTTTAGTTTTGGTTCGTTGTCATTTGTAAAATACATGATTTCGCTCTGTTATATTCGTTATGTTAATATGTTTTCGGATAATTCATTATTTCTGTAGAGTGTCGATATTCATTATACTGAATCTCAAAGCATGACGAATTTATTCATTATATGCGCTATAATTTCATTCATATTCGTTGAAATTCGATATTTATGTATGTATATATATTTGTGATAATGATTCGTAGTTTGGAAAGTCGTTTGTTTATTGAGTCTTTTAACACACACAATGACAACGTCTCTTCTCCTCGGCTCAAATACAATACAACACCCTTCTAACTCAGTTCTCAGGAATGCACTTTGCCAGTAATCCAACCTCCAGCACAAAATTAATCAGCTGATTGGACTCTAAGATTTACTTTGAGTTGACCTTTTGTTTCATTAGATCTTTAACGAATGACTGAATCATGTCAAATTCATTCGTTATATCCGCTATAATTTCTTTTGCATTCGTTGAAATTCGTTATTTTTTTATTCGGATGCATCCGAATGTCCGAATGATGCGAAATTCGGCCGAATTTTGATTTGTTACGAAACAAATTGCTCAAGCCTAGTGCTCAGGTGCTACTCATGTTGTCTGAATGTTTCACACTGGTCCAATAGGACGGGGCATATTGGACAGTGGGAGGAAACCTGACAAATGAGAGCATAGGCATAGTTACAGCCCTGGCCATTGGCAGAGAAAAGTGTCTCAGTGCATGCTGGGTGACTGTATACCAAGAGCACATGTGTTTGGGGTCTTTGGCTGGAGAGTGGGGTCCTAGGGGGAGGGGACAGCTGCCTCTCCTCTGAACAAGCTGCCATGCGGCCTCAAGTGCTTGACCTGAGGGCCTGAATCTGAGTAAAGCTGCAACCTAGATGTCCTGCAGAGCTGACTGGAAAGGGAGACACACCAGGAAGGATCTCTTTTTGCCTACAGTGAGTACAGATCTGTGTTATGGGGCCTGTCCTGTGAGGGCCAACCCTTCAGCTAGCAGTGGACAGGTGTTAGTCAAAGGGGATGCTAGTGAGTGTCCTGAAGATAAACAGTTTCACCAAATCTGCTGCCAGAGCAAGCAAAGGACTTATTCCTTCCATACAATTGTCGTATGGTATAGCAGAGAGTCTGCTACCATGTTTAACCTGGTGAGGCTGAGTGAGAGTTGTCCTCGTGTGTAATTAGTTCCAGTTGGAGTATCCCACTATTCCCTTCTCCCATCCAAGTTCCAACAATAAATACCAAAAAAAAAAACCTGGATTGATTATTGGATAACGAGCGGATGAGAGTTTTGGTGGTTGTGTGAAATCCCCTAGTAACTGGATGAAAGATGAGAAGGGGAAAGCCCAGGGAAGCCCAGGGAAGCCCAGCAATACCTACGGGGACAGTGCTACATCAGACACCTCAGCAATGCAAGCACATTTTTAAATGCTTTATCCTTTTAAAAATGCTGCAAGTTCAGAACAATACCTGCTGATATTCCAGAAATGTAGTGACCCCCTAACTGACATCTAATAACCAAGTAGTGTTGTCATGCTTGGCAAACTTCTCTGCCTCTAGACCAGGGATCTCCAAACTATGGCCCTCCAGGTGTTTGCGGAACTACACATCCCATGAGGCATTGTAAATTCTGACATTCACAGACATGACTAGGCAAATTGTAGTTCCTGGACAACTGGAGGCCCATAGTTTGGAGACCCCTGCTCTAGACTATAGAACACCTACTCTAGATGTTATGAAGATTGGGCAAGGGAGAGGTGTTTTGTAGTTTTCTGTGCCACAAGTAGGCAGGGCTGAAAACATTAAGTTGAGCACTTTTGTACAAGGGTGCTGCTGTATGGCAGCTGTCATTGTTACGCTGAGCTGTTTTACCGCTCTATTAGGTGACAGCATCTGCCCGTCACCCACTAATTGATTGGAGCCAGAAGTAAACACAGTGATCATGTGATAGCTGCTTAGCTCTCGGACTCATGTCCTCTGTACTGGGTTCCCTGTGGCCATTTTGGGGGAGCCAGTGTCTAGTTGGAAACTTAGTTCTTCTGAGATTTGGGCAGCCATTTTGGACCCAGAGTGGTTATATGTAGCCCCTACTGGGTCAGTCTGGTGCACCAGCAGTGTGGGTAGTGACAAGATAGTAACAGCACACAGTCTGGTTAGGAAGAGATAGATCTAGTGCAGGGAAAGATTCCGGATAAGAAGAAACAGCATAGGGACGGTCCAGAGCATCCCTGAATACTGTCTGGAGTTAGAGTAAAACGCAGTTGCTAGCCCATTTCTGGGTTGGTGCATTTTGGCACCTTACAATTACCATCATAACACCCTATCTTAAGGTCCACTGAGTAAACCTAAAAAGACCAGTCTTGAGGAGCTATCCTTGAGACCACTGCATACAGTGCCTTGCGAAAGTATTCGGCCCCCTTGAACTTTTCAACCTTTTGCCACATTTCAGGCTTCAAACATAAAGATATAAAATTTTAATTTTTTGTGAAGAATCACCAACAAGTGGGACACAATTGTGAAGTGGAACGAAATCTATTGGATATTTTAAACTTTTTTAGCAAATAAAAAACTGAAAAGTGGTGCATGCAAAATTATTCGGCCCCTTTACTTTCATTGCAGCAAACTCACTCCAGAAGTTCAGCGAGGATCTCTGAATGATCCAATGTTGTCCTAAATGACTGATGGTGATAAATAGAATCCACCTGTGTGTAATCAAGTCTCTGTATAAATGCACCTGCTCTGTGATAGTCTCAGGGTTCTGTTGAAAGCGCAGAGAGCATCATGAAGACCAAGGAACACACCAAGCAGGTCCGTAATACTGTTGTGGAGAAGTTTAAAGCCGGATTTGGATACAAAAAGATTTCCCAAGCTTTAAACATCCCAAGGAGCACTGTGCAAGCGATCATTTTGAAATGGAAGGAGTATCAGACCACTGCAAATCTACCAAGACCTGGCCGTCCCTCTAAACTTTCAGCTCAGACATGGAGAAGACTGATCAGAGATGCAGCCAAGAGGCCCATGATCACTCTGGATGAACTGCAGAGAACTACAGCTGAGGTGGGAGAGTCTGTCCATAGGACAACAATCAGTCGTACACTGCACAAATCTGACTTTTATGGAAGAGTGGCAAGAAGAAAGCCATTTCTCAAAGATATCCATAAAAAGTCTCGTCTAAAGTTTGCCACAAGCCACCTGGGAGACACAACAAACATGTGGAAGAAGGTGCTCTGGTCAGATGAAACCAAAATCTAACTTTTTGCCCACAATGCAAAACTATATGTTTGGCGTAAAAGCAACACAGCTCATCACCCTCAACACACCATCCCCACTGTCAAACATGGTAGTGGCAGCATCATGGTTTGGGCCTGCTTTTCTTCAGCAGGGACAGGGAAGATGGTTAAAATTGAGGGGAAGATGGATGCAGCCAAATACAGGACCATTCTGGATGAAAACCTGTTGGAGTCTGCAAAAGACCTGAAACTGGGACGGAGATTTATCTTCCAACAAGACAATGATCCCAAACATACAGCAAAATCTACAAAGGAATGGTTCACAAATAAACGTATCCAGGTGTTAGAATGGCCAAGTCAAAGTCCAGACCTGAATCCAATCGAGAATCTGTGGAAAGAGCTGAAAACTGCTGTTCACAAACGCTCTCCATCCAACCTCACTGAGCTTGAGCTGTTTTGGAAGAATGGGCAAGACATACCCCAAGCGACTTGCAGCTGTAATCGCAGCAAAAGGTGGCTCTACAAAGTATTAACGCAAGGGGGCCGAATAATTTTGCACGCCCCACTTTAAATTTTTTTATTAGTTAAAAAAGTTTCAAAAATCCAATATATTTCGTTCCACTTCACAATTGTGTCCCACTTGTTGGTGATTCTTCACAAAAAATAAAAATTTTATATCTTTATGTTTGAAGCCTGAAATGTGGCAAAAGGTTGAAAAGTTCAAGGGGGCCGAATACTTTCGCAAGGCACTGTATGTACTGTATTTAGGCAGGTACCTAAATGTTATTTGCAGTTTGCACAAAAGTTAATGTTTGGTGACTCAGGGGTTAATGGCGTGTCTCCCCTTTGCCCAATAACAGTCTCAGCCCCTCTGGCACACCTGGCAATAGTGTAAGTGCAAGGACCATTAAAAACACGTTATGATAAAACACAGAAACTGTCTTTACTGCAATATTTCTGTGCAAAAGGGTAACCGACAATAACAGTATATATTCAAGTAATGACATTAGGAGGAAACACATACACAATATTGGTATAATGTTCAGTGCTAAACCATCTGATGAAAAAGATTAAAGTTTAACATTTAAATAAAAGGGAATGCATTTGCATGCTGATACATGAAGGTGCAACCATGTGAATGGTGAGTGGATTGAAAGTTCTGGGGGATGAACCCCTAAAAATTAGTCTCTAAAACAGTCTCTAAGTGGAGGCTGTAAATGTAGTGAGGCTGCTTCAGGCTCAGGCTGGGGAACTCAATCACTATCAACAAACGAAAGAAAAAGGAGGAGAGAGAAGCTAATCCTTTAAACAGCTTAGGAATTAATTCAGTATTTAAGTATAAAACAACACTAAAAACTTGCGTGAAATTTTTTGGAGCACTTACAAAGTGCTAGAGCGGGTGGGAGCTTTTACATGCAGTGTCATAGGAGGACCCTGGGAAGTCTCTATTGAGGGATTCACAAGCTCCGTGTGTTAGCCTCAGCTCCACGAGCGCTGTGTTTTAGCCGCTACTGGAGCCTCGGTAAGCCTCATGGAGACGTCGGCTGTGTGTCTCTGGGTGGGAGTGGTCCAGGGCTGTCAAACTGGGGAGCGGCCCACACACTGTCTGGCCAATCAGCTGTTTAAAGGATTGGCTTTGCGCTTCTCTCTCCTCTTTTTATATTCAAGTAATCCAACTGGAGAGCAATAACTGAGATCAAGAGCAATATAGCTCAATGCTATATTCAGGCTGCATTTAGGGGATTCCAAACCTGAGAATAAGCCCAAGAGCAGAGGCAAACACTTCAGCAATGGCAACTCTATATCAGATTGGGTACTTCTACATAAATTGGCTCTGTGAGTCCAGGCAGGAGGAGAGCAGAGTAATGACCCTCTCTTATGTCAGACCTCTCTCTTCTATCCCCTGACACCACAGGCCAATCTACAAACACTGTACTCAAGTCAACATTCAATGGATCAGCCCCCCAGGTAAACTATCCCACACAACCACTACATATACAGAGCCCTGTGTGTGCTTGCCCATATTGCACCAGCAACTTCAGTCGAAGAAGGATGAGGTCTTGGATCTTCAGCTAGCCACTTTAGTCGGTGCACTTAAATTCCTGCTGGGAAAAGTGTATCTGTTTTATGCTGACAGTATCTGGATAACAAGGCGGATACTGTGACTGCTTAACAGGCCATTAACAAGACCCAGATTCTGGTAAGTGTGGGCAAAAGTGAGGCAACTCTGTCTATGTGCAGTGTCCTTGTTTCCTGCAGATGGGCAAGTGACCAGGGAGGCAGCACCTCTCCCCTGGGTCCAGTATTTTCTCTTGCCTTGTGGTGTCTGAAATCCCTCAGATAAGCAAGATGGAGTCTTTTTTTTCCCTTTACCCCAAGAGCATATTGTCTCTTGCACTTCCTGCCCCCATACAAGACTATGGGGCCATTTTAGATGAGAACTACATGTCCCAGGATCCTTTGCAGCTGCTACTGCTGCAAAAGTCCTTCTGATAGGCTCCTGTACTTGGCTTTCATCCTCTCAATAGGGACACAGGGGAGGGAGCAGAGCGGGCAGATGCCTGTGCAAGTCGGTGAGGAGAAAAAGGGAGGGGGAAGCAATCCCCCGCAGACACTGACAGTCTCTCTCTCTCCTCAGGAGAGCCTATGCACTTACGGCAGCCAGCTTGACAAGGCCACGGAAAAAGTGGGGCACCCACCACATAAGTATTGGGAACAAGTACAATAAAATGAGGCAAGCACCACAGTTACAACACACAAAAAAAATGCTGTGTTTTTCTGGATGTTGCATTATATTATACTCCTATCCAAACAATTAAATAACTGTGTACAAGTTTTTTTATTACAGTAAAAGACATTCTGGTAGGTAACAACACTTGGTATGAATTGGGGAAGTGGCAGAGTGTACTCCTACAGTTAATGTGAATGGAGAACAAACACTTCTAGTTGACCCTCTTGATGGTGAAGAGTGAAAAGTAATGGAAAAGAAGAGCAGCTAGTGGAAGTGGCAGTGGCTGGGGACAGATATTTCATGAGCAGGGTTGTATGGCATATGATAAACCCTGTCAAACAGTTGGACTTCCAACACCTATGTGGGGTCAAGTAAAGTAATATAACCTCTAATTATGAGAGGGGAACTAAACCCACATGAGAGACTGTAACCTTACTAACAGCATGCAGTTCCCCCCATGCTAACACGTAAAATCTGTCTAATGACTGCCATGTTACTGCCAATAAGTACCTTATTGTACATTCACATGTATTGCTGTACTGTTCATTGTTCATTACATACAGTGCCTTGCAAAAGTACCCCCCCCCCCCCTTTGGCCTTTTAATTATTTTTTACATTACAATCTTTAGTTAAAAAAAATTTAATCTGAATTATATGTGATAGATCAGAACATAATAGTCTAAGTTGGTGAAGTAAAATTAGAAGAATATATACATAAAACTATTTTTCAGAATTAAAAAAATGATAATTGGCATGTGCGTATTTCTTTACCCCCTTTGTTATGAAGCCCATACAAATCTCTGGGGCAACTAATTACCTTCAGAAGTCACCTAATTAGTGAAATTATGTCCTCCTGTGTGCAATCTAAGTGTCACATGATCTGTCATTGTATATACACAACTTTTTGAAAGGCCCCAGAGGCTGCAACACCTAATCAAGAGGCACCACTAACCAAACACTGCCATGAAGACCAAGGAATTCTCCAATGTTGTCAGAGTTAGGTTATAAAAAAATATCCAAATCTTTGATGAACCCTAGGAGCACCATCAAATCTATCATAACCAAATGGAAAGAACATGGCACAACAGCAAACCTGCCAAGAGATGGCCGCACACTAAAACTCATGGACTGGGCAAGAGGGGCATTAATCAGAGAGGCAGCACAGAGACCTAAGGTAACCCTGGAGGAGCTTCAGAGTTCCACAGCAGAGATTGGAGTATCTGTACATAGGAAATACACAAAAAGGCGTATGCTCCGTAGAGTTGGGCTTTATGGCAGAGTGGCCAGAAGAAAGCCATTACTTTCAGCAAAAAACAAAATGACATGTTTTGAGTTTGAGAAAAGGCATGTGGGAGACTCCCAAAATGTATGGAGGAAGGTGCTCTGGTCTGATTAGACTAAAATTTTACTTTTTGGCCATCAAAGTAAATGCTATATCTGCCACAAACCCAACACATCGCATCACCCAAAGAACACCATCCCCACAGTGAAACATGGTGGTGGCAGAATCATGCTGTGGAGATGTTTTTCAGCAGTTAAGACTGGGAAACTGGTCAGAGTTGAGGGAAAGGTGAGTGGTGCTAAATACAGGCATATTCTTGATCAAAACCTGTACCACGCTGGGTGTGATTTGAGGCTAGGATGGAGGTTCACCTACCAGCAGGACAATGACCCCAAACACACTGCTAAAGCATCCCTTGAGTGGTTTAAGGGGAAACATGTAAATGTGTTGGAATAGCCTAATCAAAGCCCAGACCTCAATCCAATAGAAAATCTGTGGTCAGACTTAAAGATTGCTGTTCACAAGCGCAAACCATCCAACTTGAAGGAGCTGCAGCAGTTTTGAAAGGAGGAATGGGCAAAATTCCCAGTGGTAAGATGTGGTAAGCTCATAGAGACTTATCCAAAGTCACTTGGAGCTGTGATAGCCGCAAAACGTGGCTCTACAAAGTATTGACTTTAGGGGGGTGAATAGTTATGCACATTTACTTTTTCTGTTATTTTGTCCTATTTGTTGTTAGCTTCACAATAAAAAAAAAAAAACATCTTCAAAGTTGTGGGCATGTTCCGTAAACTAAATAATGCAAATCCTCAAACAATCCGTGTTAATTCCAGGTTGTGAGGCAGCAAAACATGAAAAACGCCAAGGGGGTGAATACTTTTGCAAGGCACTGTAAAACCAGAAAATTCTTAGAAGACATTATTTCACCTGGTCCCTTTAAATCACTGCTATTCCATTAGCCCTGTCCACACTCTGTTGACTGCTCAAATAGGTAGTTAGAAGGTTAATAGATTTCTGGTAGAACCACGGGTATTTTTCTGTACTTGCAGCATTTTTAAGACATAAAACAACTTAAAGTGTGCATATATATATATATATATATATATATATATATATATATATATTATATATAGCCCAGGTGCACTGTTTTTATACTGATACAAACCCATGCTTCTTTGCTCTGGCCTTGTTTAGTCAGCCTGCTCACATGTGCCGTACCTAATTTAGACCAATTCCAGAGCCTCCCATCAGACACTCTCTCTTGTACCATCCACTGGCATTCTACTTGTTTATTTGATCAGGTGGTCATATTCCTTCCATAAAACAACTATTCCATCTTTTCTATTTCAAAAATAGCAAGCTATGCTCCTGAAAAACAATCAATACCTTAAAATATCCTAAAAATATTTCCTTCCTCGCAGGAGATCACAGATTCTTTTCCACCTTCCTGAACCTGGTATTTTCATTTGCACATTGACCATTTTTACTACGTGTAAAGCAAGCAAACACAATGGCTGGTTTTCTACAAAAGGCCTTTCATTACTTCTTTCTTTGCCACAGACACAAAATATGTGTTATCAAGAAAGTGTGAAATTTTAGCCTCAGAAAATGCGCAAGAAGACGTAGATCGCGTGTGTCTGTGAGTCAGAATAAACTTGCAAAAAACACATGAATTTTAGGTTTGAAATTTATGTTTCGTTCTCATTTGTTTTCTTTCAGTTTATTTCTCTTCTGAATGAGGCACTAGGGACACCAATTGTTTGCTATAGCTATGCAAGCCTCCTTGAATGTCTTCATAGTTCAAATATATTTAAAGGCAAAATCTTTCATTTTTAATTCAGATAGAAATAGCAAACGTCCACAACGGTTTTTGTGTACTTCCACCTTCAATGAAGCCCCCTGCTCCTCTTTATTAAAAAAACAAAAAAAACATTATACATACCTTTGCAGTAATTAGGTGAAGCTATGGGCCTTTCCTCTTCTTCAGTGGTCACAGTGGGTAGGCCTTACTCATGTAGAGCATAGTGGTCCATAATGACTTGTCCAGGATTACTGTGAGCCCCAACCAGGATTATGAAAGGCCCATATACAGTACATGTCAGTGATGGTCAGGAAGTGGTGTTGAAGATGCTGGGTCTGAATTTACTCAACAGGAAGACCAGCAACTGGATCAGGAAGTGGTGATTTTACTGGGGACAACACCAGAGAGGAGGAGTATTGCATTGTCTTTAACCACCTCAATAGCACACAGTTTTACCTCCTTCCTGCCCAGGCCAATTTTCAGTTTTCAGCACTGTCACACTTTAAATGACAATTGCTCAGTCATGCAATACTGTACCCAAATTAAATTTTTAAATATTTTTTTTTAGATGGATAGAGCTTTCTTTTGGTGGCATTTAATCACTACTGTTTTTTTTTTGTTTTCCTTTTTTTTTCTTGCTATATAAATAAAAAATAAAAAAAAAACTAAACATTTTTAAAAGAAGAAACACATTTTCTTTCTGTTATAAATTATTATCTTTCTTCATAAATTTAGGCCAAATTATTTTTTCTTTTTTTATTTCTTTGGTAAAAAATAGCCCAAATCAGTGTATATTATTTAGTCTGTGTGAAAGTTATAGAGTCTGCAAACTATGGTATATATATTTGACAGCCAGAAGGGAACTAAAAGGTGACTCTGAGAATCCAAAACGAGAAACTTGAGGCGATCCAGGAATTTATGATAATCAGCCAGGTGAGATAAGCACTGTTGTTTACATTTGAGTTATCAGACTTCCTTGATCGTCTCAAGCTCCTCGTTTTGGCATTCTCAGGGTCACCTCCATTTTATATACAACTCTTATCCTCATATTGATCAGTGGTTCCAAATTAATAATAATTACTGCAGTAGGGAACAAACATAAAAGATACACTCTGCATCTTAGTTAATTAGTTAATTATTAATATTACAATTGTACCTTTATGGTAACAAAGGGCATAACATAGGCAGGCTAATTCTAATCAGTACTTGAAAAAATGCAAACATGTACTGAAAACATTATTAGTGTCGTGTGCACAGTGAGTGCAGTGTGAAATACATACAAAATAGAGTACACTTATATAGAGAACTTACAAATTTCCTGTCCAACTCCAATTTCCTGTATCAATACTGTCACCAGAGCAGTACAGCATCATCATATGGATGGTGTAGTGGTGATCAGAGACACTGACTTGTGACAGTATGTAAAGAAAAAAATAATAATGATTTTTTTTCAATTGTAAAAACATTTTTTTTAGAATTTTTTTATTTAATTTTTTTACATACTGTTACCAGAGCACTACAGTGTCACCATAGTTACACTGTACTGCTCTGGAGAAGTCATCAGGATTTTTTATTACACTATGATTGCTTATTACAGTCAAGATCACTGTTATAAGAGAGGTCCCCTTACACATCAGACTCCCCCTGTACATTAGAGGCCCCCTATCACCACCGTGGACCCCATCATAGAGTGAGAGGCCCCAATCACATCAGAGTCCTCTCTATACAAGAAAAACCCCATCACATCAGAGTCCCCCCTTACTGCAATTCACCCCTGGATCACAGAATCCTCTCATCCATATCTGATCAAGGGGAAACTGGGTCTCGTGCTCATGGCACTGTGGAACAAAAAGGGTAACCCACGATCGAGAACAACTGCTTTAAAATGTATGTCCACTTTTGCAGCCACACTGGATTCAAAACTTTTGGCTGCATTCACATGGCACAACTTCAACTTTATTATTTTAGACGCCCTTTGCTTGATAACTTTGGCACTGAAAAATCCTACTTAGTTCTCTATTTACAAAGGGTCTGGGGGGACATGTTTTCCTTAACACCAGTCTGTACTGTGTTCATTATCAGCTGTAAACTAGATTTGAACAATGTTGAAGAATTGAAAAGAGAGTAGAAGAAGGCAAGGAAGTTTAGCGGGGTGGCAGAGACCCCCCCGCCTGCATGATAGCAGCGGGGACATGAGCGGCTGTGCCACAGAGATGGGCAGTCTCCCTTCCCTGCTTGAAGCACCGCCACAGCAGGAGACTGGACCGACTGTCCAGAGAAAGAGCGGCTGTCTGTGTCTCTTTCCCCCACTCCCCCCCACCTCCTGTCACAGCTGTGAGAGTGAGTGTGGGCTATCAGTACTTTTACCTCGCCCCCTTCTTCCGTCAAGCAGTGGGGGACAAAGACAGAGAAATGCTTGCAGGGATCGCCGCCCGCTCTAATTTCTCCTTCATTGGCTGAAGTGGGGGACCAATCACAGGAGGCTAAGGGAGCATCATGGGACATGTAGTCCCGAAGATGGACGGCCCATTGGATTTTACACGGGCAAACTACAGCCCCCAGCTGAGAGGACAAGAGAGAGTGTGACCCAAGAGAGGGAGAGAGAGACACACTTCTCCTGAGCCTACTGGAAGAGTGCTGCCAGGAGAGTGAAGGGGGAGGACAGTCTGAGGGATGCCATGAAGACCAGACCGCCACATGGTCCTCCACCGTTCAGCTCAGGGACCCTGTTCCAGCAGCCCAGCACCATACAACCCATGGAGACGACCCACACAGCTTCAGGGATCACTTTACCCATCCAGGTATGGGGTCCGGTCACTTTGCAAGTTTTTCTACCCGCCATCTTGAACGGATGTCATGAGGTGAGCCGGTGCTTCATTACATCGCCAGGAGCCTGAACCAGCACTTAGGATTTATGTTTTGTTATTACACAGAGGATTCATGAGCAGGTGAAAAACCAACATCCTTCTTAGCACAGTACAGACACTGCATGCAGACACCTATTCCCCTTTCTAGAGTCAGAGGATGCTTGTTAGGAGCTGCCACCTTTAGCTGGTTTGTCCTTGCAAATCACTACCTAACGGAACATTCTAGATGATTACTGCTTCACTTGAGCTGGATTAAACCTACTCCTAAAACAAGGGCCCCACCATTTGCTAGCAGAAGACATTAGTATTCTTCACCATGGGACCTGTAATGCTACAGAACTTTGTTAGCTGTACCTGTTTAATTAATTTTTTTTGTTTACCTTTCAATGGTGTTCGCGACCCGGAAGGAGCTGAGAAGTTGACAAGCCTTCTCTCTTCCCTCTCAGTGCCCATGTTATGGGCAAATAGGTTACAATTTTTTTTTTTTTAAATATACAGTACTTACAGTTGCCTAATATTGAAGGTTGTCTTTTCTATTGTATTGATACTCTGCAGTAGGGTTTAACAGTACTTTAAGTATCCACATACTTTAAACCGTGATACAATATTCAACTTGTTTATCACTACTTGACAAGTTGACAAACCTTTTCTCTTCCCTCTCAGTGCCGTGTTATGGGTATATAGGTTATTGTTTTTTTTTTTTTATTCCCTTCAGTTGCTTAATATTGAAGGTTGTCATTTCTATTGTATTGATACTCTACAGTAGGGTTTAACAGTGCTGTAAGTATCCACATGTTTTAAACTGTGATAAAATATTCAACTACCGGGTGTGTCTGTTAACAATCCACAGCCAGGATAATGGTATTTTCTATGTGTCCATAAAAAGAGTTTGTAGTGGTTTCATCTAACCAGGTGTGCTAGAGGGGGTGAGGTAATTCTTGGAGTTGATGTGCAGAACAGAGCACCCAAAATCACCAAACGGCTCCTTCGGGGGTGGTGCTACAGAAGGAAGGAAGGAAAGATGGAAGGGAAAGAGGGAGGCGAGGGGGTAGCAGGAGGGGAAAAAAGAATGAAGAAATGAGAGGGAGGAGGAAAGTAAAAACGGAGGAGAGTATAAAGAAAGGAAGGAAAAGAGGGAGGAATTGGAAGGGAAGATAAAAAAAAGGAAAAGAGGGAGGAAAAAGGGGAAGGAATTGAAAGAAGGGAAAATAACAGAAAAAGGTAAAGAAGAAGGGAAAAAAGGAAGGCAGGAAAAGAATACGGGAAGGGAGGGAGGAAGGGAGGAATAGTGTTGAGAGAGAAATTATACTTTTGCTTGTTATGGTGAGGGCTTCTTTATCATCTCTCCAAGAAACATACCCATAAATGCTGATGGCCAGAGCTTACTCAAATGCAGATAGCAGTGTTATCACGTTAATAAAAAAGCACAAATACAATGGCGACAAGATCTTCTATGTGGGATTAAGGTTTCCGCCAAGGATTAAAACTTATTAAGAGCCATATGGGAAAGCTGCCGTGCTCAGTTCCGTCCATCTCTACCAGCAGCGAAAACATTCCAATTTCTGAATTGACAACCCAGTTCATAGTACACACACTCAGCTGTTGAATTTTTTTTCAAGCCAAGTTTATTGGGAACATTTTGTATTCACCACAACACAGGAAAACATTACAGCACAGCAAACGAATACAGCAGGTTTTTAGTTTCCGAAGTTTCCAATCAAACTGTTATGTATCTCACAAGAGCACTACGATGAACTCTGAATCATTTATCTTGGTTTTGTTAGCAAGAACATAGTCTTGACTGCATATTTATATTTTGTTCTGATGAATTATATTCTTAGATGTTTTAAAAGGTCTCCGACACTATAATATATTGGTTTTAGAAACCTGAGCAAAAGGTTTAGTAAATGGATATTGAAATCTCATTGTGGTGGGTGATTCATAGCAACTAGAATGAAACACACCCAAAATTAGGACAACTTTGCCAATATGAAAACATTCAATACACCCAAAATTAGGACAACTTTGCCAATATGAAAATATATGTAAACCTTAACATTGAACTTAATGTTTCACATCGGTGTGTGCAACCTATTGCATTAGGGTGTGCACTCCAAAGCTCAAACACACATGCGACGTGTGTGTGCCCCATCTTGATCCAGTGATGCGCACAAGAACAGACGGTTTCTCACTCCTCATTGGCTGAGACACAGCAGCGGGAGCCATTGGCTTCTACTGCTGTCAATCACAGCCAGTGAGGAGGGAGAGGGGACTGGGCTGCGCAGGTGTGAGCACACATGAGTGCCCCCTAAACAAGCAGCTTGCTATGGGGGCACTTGGCATAAGGGAGGGGACAGGAGCACCATTGGGGGACCCGAGAAGAGGAGGGTCAGGGCTGCTCTGTGCAAAAACAATACACAGAGCAGGTAAGTATGAAATGTTTATTAAAAAACAAACAAACAAAAAAAAATGGGCCTTTAATTCACTTTAACCTCCTACCACCCGCCGTACAGTAAAATGATGGCGGGCGGAATCCTATCTTGTTCTGGGAGACGTCTCCCCAGTTTAACCGCTCTTGCGTGCCTGCAAGCATATGTAATGGAAGAGTTTCATTCAAAAAATGGTTATGCTGATGTATATATGTGTCTGTGTGACTTTCACTTGTGACATAGGGGGTTATTTATGAAAGGCAAATCCACTTCTCACTGCAAGTGCACTGAAAGTGCACTTGTAAGTAAAGTCGCTGTAGATCCGAGGGGGGCATGCAAGGAAAATAAAAAACTGAATTTTAGCTTGCACATGATTGGATGATAAAATCAGCAAAGCTTCCACTCATTTCAGATCTACCCCTTAGGTTTAGAGCAACTGCACTTCCAACTGCACTTTCAGTGCAAAGTGGATTTTTCTTTAGTAAATAACCCCCATAGTAATTACTATCATCACACCAGATGTTTTTCAATCCTAGCAATGTCCCTACAGCCTAGAATAAAAGCATTGCTTCTCCATACAATGAGTGAGCATTGTCATCCTATGAAAGAAGGTAAGTGACTAGCAGGATCACCATGTTAAAAAAAAAAAACTAAGTAAAAAAACAAACTAATGCAGCCACCACATCTAATAACAAATAAACTATATTTTAAAGGTTCCTCCTTTGATTTTGATAAACATCTGGGCACAAAGAAAAAGAGCGATGCTTTCAATACATTCCTTCATGCTTTTTATGCCCCATACACACGGTTGAACTTTCCGATGGCAAATGTGCGATCAGAGCTTGTTGTCAGAAATTCTGTAGGCTCCATCGGACAGTTTCCATCGGAATTTCCATCGTACAAAATTTGAGATCTTGTTCTCAAATTTTCTGACAACAAAATCCGTTCACATAAATTCCGATCGTGTGTAGACAATTCTGACGCACAAAGTGCCACGCATGCTCAGAATAATTTAAAGTTGTTTTGCTGCTCATATTCACACAGAGTTCTCACAAACTGATTTCTTTATTATTTCTCGTGATCTTATGAATAACATTAATTTTGTTTTTCATCAGATCTCCATAATCATTTTTTTTTATTTGTATTTTTAGATACGCATTTTTTTTCTAGTGCTCTCCATAATATTATTTCTCGTTTTGTGTGTCAAGTTACCAAAACACCATTATTATCTTGTATTTTTTTTACCTCAAAGAGGTTGGTGTTGGTTTCCCTTGTTAATTTGACTTTTTATTTTTTAAATGTACCTGCCTACTCACACACAAACTGTCCTTTTTGAAGTAAAACACATAGGCAAGTATTTGTGAAAAAGAAATAGCCATTTATTCTGGGTCATAACAAAATAAAGAGGAAGGCACCGTTGGAGAAACTGGTGAAATTTGCAAAGCCTTTGCACCCCAGGCACACAATTATTTTACAGTCAAAATTGGTGGCCTGAGGAGTCCTTATAATAGTGAGCACAATCCAGTCCAGGACTACAAGAGATCAGGAACAGCAGCAGATGACATATCTGTCCCCAGGCTGTGGTCATACAACAGCTTGCATCTTTTGCCAGACCAGACTGAACCCAGGCCATCACTCTCTTGTCTTCCTTAGACGCTTCCTTCCAGGCTGTTGCTCTGGTGTTGGAGGTGTGGCAGGAGGAGGAGGAGGACCATGGTTGAACTCACAAACGTGGCTTTGGCTTGTAAGTTCGCCCCTCAACCCCTTATTTAGGGCTTGCAAGATGATGTCCTCACATAATAGGCATTGGCTTTCCTCCATTTCCAGCATTTTGCATGCTGTTATGTAGCCATAGTCCTCTTGAACACTGGGGGGGGTTCTAAGGGGCCGCAGTAGCCTTCAGAAATAGGCCATTTGCTGCCTCCTTCAGGTTACTCCTCTTCCTGGCACTTTTTTGTGGAAGGCCGAGGGGAGGGACCTGGGATTCGGGCAGGCTACTGGGCCCGGCCACCTCCTGGCTGCCGCTTACCCCGAACCATCTCCTGGCTGCCACTTTCCACAGCCTCCTCCTGGCTGATGCTTTCCTGTGTATGAAAAAGGGACATAGTTTTAGTTTTTGGTTCATCAATCACACACAATTTTCTGCTCATGACTGTTACAAATTGAATGTTAATAAATAGAAAAGACTATCATTCTGACCCCAGCATTTTTCATTCTTGTCACAATCATTTGTGGCCACTACAGGTTGCTCGTCGGAAGCCTCAGCTGGGGGGAAGGAAGCCTTGAAGGAAGACTGGAGAGTGCTGGCCTGGGTTCAGTCTGGCCTGCCAGAAAATGCAGTCTGTCACAGTACTACAGCCTGGATACATAAATGCCATCTGCTGCAGCTCCTAATCTCTGGGAATCCTGGACCTTCTTGCGCTCCCTAATATAAGTGCTCCTCATGCCACCAATTAGGGCCTTCAAATAGAGGATGTCTGTCGTGGGGATCACCGGCTTCACAAACTCCAGCACAAATTGATCTAGCACGGCCATCCTCTTTGGTTTATTGTTATAAAAGGGGGGCTCCCTCTACATATCAATGAATATGGGGATAAAGTCCTCATCTTTGAATATATCCATTTTCTCTGCAAGACACAATACAGGACAAACCCTAATGTCAGGCGAAACTCTCCTAATCTTGACCCAATAGAGGCCTCAGTCTATAAGCAGTATAGGCCACTGATGCACCAATTTAAACTTGTACTTTCATTATAATGATCATCGCTCCCGTTACTTCGCCCTCTGCTCACAGATCGTACGTATGACGCACACGTGTTACGCTTTATATACACTGTGCATGCGTTAACCTCCTCCCACCCCTGATGTTCTTTCTAGTCTATTCCCCGCCTCTTCTCTTTCAGCACAGTGGGTAGAGAACATGGCGGAGACACAGCAGGTGCATGTAGAGGAGAGCAGCAATGACGAAAGCCCGGAGCCACGAACATCCCGATCCCGGAGGAGATTTAAGGCCTCTAATATGTCCTTTGTAGAGATGGTGGAGAAGGTGGACATCTTGAAGAGGGCGGACTATGATGGGAAGTATGGCCCATACCTAAACCCAAATGTGAGAAAGACCAATATCATGACTGAAGCTGTGAAAAGTCTGCAGAAGGATTTTGGGGTACTGCGATCCAAGGATTAATTGAGGAAACAATGGTCAGACTTCAAATTGAGGGAGCACGATCAGTACAGAAAGGTCAGGAAACTGCTTCTAAAAAGTATTTGTTGTGTGTTCCTATTATTATTATTATTTGCATGCTGCTCCATGTGCTTTTCTTTGCTGTTGTTGAAACATGTTGTTTCTTTATGGTTGTAATTACCTTGTTCTATATTAAAGTTAATTGGAGTTTTATACATTATTTGGTTAATAAAGGCTGTTATGGCCATTTATACTCCATAGGAATGGTGTGGTCTCTTATTCAAAGAAAGTGGGAAAAGGGGTATGAAGGGGCTGTAACAGTTAAAGGGAAGTTTATCTGGGTTGCACTGGTCATGAACTGCAAACTTGATTCAGTGTAATGTAAGAAGAGGACACTCAGCAGCTGTTTACACATCTGGACTCTGGCGCACTAGTGTGGGACACCAGAACAAACTTTTTAGGGTGTCCCATATAGGTGCTTTAGTGGATACTAGGGGTGTCTACATGTGTGAAACTTGTGCAAAAAAAGGTAAGTATTCCAGCTTTAGAAGGGAAATAAAATGTTCTTCAGCTTGGAACTCTGCCAAAACAGACAATTGTACAACACTTCCAAGCAATGTTTCATATTTCTATTTCTGCCTCAAATATCTGTGTGCTAAGTATTCCTTTTTGTTATTCACATAGGGTAGAAAACACTTGGGACATCTGAGGAAACCAGGGACCCCACACCTCCGAAAGAAGGGGAACTCAGCACACCACAACCTGAGGATGTGGAGGGAGGAGAGGTGGATGACGCGGTTGAAATAGTGACCACAACAGGTGAGTGTCCGAGACCACAGCTTCAGGTAATAGATGGATGCCTGCATATTTATAATACATGGTGTGTTGTTTTTTTTTGCTGTGGAGTTGTGGAAGAAGAATCTCATTTCACAAGTGAAAGTGCCCAGATCCTCATTGGGGAGATAATGGGGTGCAATCGCGATTTAGAAAATCTTGAGCAAAAGATCAATATGTTCAGCAATGAAGGACATCATTGATGTTTTAGGGAGAATCTAAAACACACAAAAATTACAAACTTTTTTGTCTATTTTTGATTTTAAAAACAAGTTTTAAAGTATATCAAAAGCCAAATTTTGAAGATGCACACAGTGGGAGTTATTTACAAAAGGCAAATTCACCTTGCATTGCAAGTGCACTTGAAAGTGCACTGAAAGTGCACTTGGAAGTGCAGTCGCTCTAAATTTAATGGGTAGATCTGAAATGAGTGGAAGCTCTGCTGATTTTATCATCCAATCATGTACAAGCTAAAATGCTGTTTTTTTTATTTTCCTTGCATGTCCCCCTCGGATCTACAGCGACTTTAATTCCAAGTGCACTTTTAGCGCACTTTCAAGTGCACTTGCAGTGCAAAGTGGATTTTTCTTTAGTAAATAACCCTCAGTGTGTCAACATGTGCTATCTGCCATCATGGTATATCAATGTACGAGTTTTGTGGGTGCAACCCCTTCCTCCCAACCAAAGTAGCTGAGAGGAAGGGTTGCACCCCCAAAACACGTCCATTGATCCCCCATGATGGGAGCTAGCACGTGTTGACATTAGGCATGGAATCAGGAAGGAAATCCCCATTTTGACTCTCAATTTGTGTGCATCTTCAAAATTTGGCTTTTGCATCAGGTACTTTAGACTGCAAAAAATAAAGGAAGTCCTTATAGAAAATCCAGTGAATAATGACTGTTTCACAACTGGATTTTACAACCCCCGGATAGACGTCCTCTCACTAGGCCTAGCAGCCGGTAGCGTGTTTGACAAAGTCTCTGCCACAGACTTGTGATGTACACTTGAGCGTTACTGAGGGACGTAGATAAATTTAAAGAGCTATCATAAGGTACCAGGTTCTCTCAACCGATCCGGCGATACCATATGAGTGTGGATCCAGGTTGCATCCTTCAACTAAGCCTCCAGGCTCCTACAGAGAAGCCAGCCTTGCGCACGGACTTCTCCTGAAGAGTCCTCCCCTGGGGTTCTTCAGTTGCTGGGCATCTCCCTTCAGATGAGACGGCACCGGACCACCCTTGGATCAATAGGCCCCGAAATCCACTCAGGCCTGTCCCTGCATTTGCGTTGCCTCGGGCCAGCCGGCCCCAAGACTCAGAATGCATGGTTCCACGCCCCAGGCCAGGAGGGCCATGGGGCTGGGTCAGGAGGACCACCAGAACCGAACAGACAGAAAATCAAAGATGGAACTCCGAACCACGTGGCGTCAGTACCTTAAATACCACCCCCCAGAATGCACAGCAGGAGAACACTCCCACTGGTCTGCTTCCGAGAGAACAGTGCACCCAGCTAAACTGCGTTCCTACTCTTGCTGGCGGTGACAGTGACACCTGCGGTCAAGGAGAACCCAGTGAAACCCAACTGGACTGGTACCGAAACCAGAAATTTTGAGAAATAGTCCTGAAACCCAACTGTGGTTTCAGGCAAATTAACTTTAGAAAAAACCATAGCGCCTGCTCGTCGGGAGCCAGCGCTACATACTCGCCCCTCCCATTTAGACTATGTCCTCATCGTCTGGGAAGGAAAAAAAACATAATCTTTCAGTCCTGAAAGTTGGATACCTGAACTTAAAATTTGGGATGAGGGATGGAAAGGAAAAGGGAAAAACATGGAACATACATTAGGTTAAACAGTTGACATAAAACAAGTCACATAATACACAAACCCCAAATCCTGACTATCTACACAAGCCACTCTCCAGCAGCTTGATAGGTGATCTCAGTGATTCCTGAAAAGAAAATACACACCCAAAAAAAACAACAGGAACACATACTATGTGTGCAGTTATAGGAGGCAAAATCCCATTCCCAACAGAAAATGAGACTCTCTCTCCAGTGTTATTAACCTACATGTCTGCGTGCAATTGTCTAGGTCAGTGATGGCGAACCTTGGCACCCCAGATGTTTTGTAACTACATTTCCCATGATGCTCAGCTACACTGCAGAGTGCATGAGTATCATGGGAAATGTAGTTCCAAAACATCTGGGGTGCCAAGGTTCGCCATCACTGGTCTAGGTGTTTGTGCAGACTCTCACCATCTAGTGGCAAGATCAACAAAATACAAGTCCTTCATACAAGTGCTGTGGCCGGTAGTTGACCTTGACATGGAGCTTTCCTCTAGTAAACTTAAAACTTTCTAATTAGCCCCACAGTCCTTGTACTTTATTTTTTTCAAGCAGAAGGAAAAAACAGTCTCTATAATTGCTTTACCAATAAAAGCGAGGATCTGGCAAAGTTAGTGTTTTCCTTTTGGCATTCACAGTTGTGATAAAGTATATTACCCGGCCGGCAAATGACAACTTTATCAGAGTATATGTGCCTTCCAAAACCTCAGTGCTGAAGACACCCGGTAAAGCATTCGTACATACTTTGGGAACATCTTTGTTTCCTAAAGGGCTTTGGTACATTCAGGTAGTCCCACACATCACTGGCATACCAATGCTCTCTGTTTTTCTCAATTTCTTGCATTATTTCCTTGGGAACATAGGGGAACTCCAAACCATATTCTGTAGCCACCCACTTGTTCAGCACCTGCTGAGATCGTGCGAGCCTAGGCAGAGCTCGGGGACTTCCATCCCTGGGAGGCACACAAGAATTTGGTGATTTACGTACCATAGAAAAAGACATTCTCTTGGACTCTGACAAACTAACATTTTTAGGCAAAGTCAAGCCAATGGTTGTAGGGGTTCCCGCCCGAGGCGATGCACTCCCCGAATTCAAAGCCAACCAGCCAGATGCATTGCAGGTTGTGGCCACATCCTCGGCATTGGCCCGTAACATTTCCTGGGATAAAGTCTCGAACAGATTGTCATCCCCTGACAAATCAGACAGATAATCTATTTCTGAGTCCCGCAACTCCTCTGCTGGCAAATATTTACATACAGTCCTACTCATTGCAACTTTCTCAGAACTCCCACCCATATCTGCAGCAGATTCCTTGGAAGCGATCTCTTTCTCCCGATCCGATCCAGGCAATGTCTGAATTAGGCCTCTACCGCGGCCGCAGGAGGCTTTCACATACCCCTCCTTCCTCTGAGCAGGCGTAGGGATTGTGGTAATGGTAGATGAAGTAGTATCCATGATGTCCGGAGTGGCTCCTCCGGTGACGGTGGTGACAGCATCTCCCTCCAGGATACAGGTTGTGGTGGACGGTATACAAGTTGCAGGCCTCGCCACAGATGCATATACAGCAGACTCCTCGGTAGCGATGCCCGTGGCCCAGTCAATACGGTCAGTTGCTCCACTTTAAATAAGTACTCTCCACATTTCAGGCATCGGACAAACTTGCGACCAGTCCCTCGCACTTGTTGCAGAGCATTCCCAGTGTCTCAACATCTCAGACAACACAGTATAACTCATTCCTCCCTTTGTTTTTATATTTCACGAAATAGTCCCACCCACAAAGCAAACCCAAAAACAATCTCAGGAAAAAAAAAAAAACACAACCCCCTTCCCCAACCCATCCCTCCTTGTGGGGTGTCAGGAACCTCCATATTATTTTACATTTCAAAGATGGGGCGGACTTATTCCCCTACTGTATTCCCCACAATCTCTTCCCTTCTTCTGAATAGACAAATAAATTCCATATTGTCCAAGTTTTGATGTAATGTTCTTTTCTATCCTGGGCCGAGAGCACCAGTTCTTCTATGGCCCCCATGTTTCTGACCTTATTATGCCATACTGCAATTGATGGTGGTCTAGGGTCTTTCCAGCATTGGGCAATACATGCCTTGGCCTCATTGACGAGGTGGCATAAAACCGAGTTTTTATATATCTGTAATGGTATTTGTGAGAGAAACTGGAACTGGAGCAACAGGAAAAAGCAAGGGTCATCCGGTATTGGATAAGTTGTAAATGTTTGGGCAATCCTCTGTACCTCTAGCCAATATTGTCTAATCCTAGGACATGTCCAGAATATATGGAGTAATGTCCCCCTTCCCCTGTTGCATCTCCAACATTGATCTGAGGCTTCAGGGAAAAACCTACACAGCCTCATCGGGGTGTAATACCACCTCATCAGCATCTTATAGTTTAGTTCCTGAGTTTGAGTACAGACTGATGAATTCAGTGAAAGTTATATTATCCTTTGGCGTTGAGCTAGAGTAAGAGTCATATTAAGGTCCCTTTCCCACTTTCCAATTCCTGGCATCTCAAAGTTATCCGGGGGTGCAATTAACATCATATATATCTTAGATATTACTCGGGTGAGAGGCCCCTTCTCTTCACAGTATATTTTGAACCTTGTCAGGTCACATCTATAATTTATCGCTGGTCCCATTGACTCAAATAAGTGACGAAGTTGTAGTGCCTGCCAAAAAAAATTTCAAAGTGGCCCCCCAATTGTGTCAATGAGACAACTGCAGGCCACGAATCAGATTGTAATAAATGTGATACCTGGGTATAGCCCCTCTCTCGAAGTCCCTGAAATGCCCTTATGTCCATCCCTGGCCCAAAACTTAGGTTGCCCAGTATTGGAAATAGTGGGGATTGTATTGACGAATGTTTAGATTTCTGGCAGATTTTAAAGCCTATTCGCAATGTCGGGCCTATAATAGGATGTTTTTTAAGGGGGACCGGTAGGTCTGCATAGCACCAAATGGCTCTATGCAGCGGTACCAAACTGAATTCTTGTTCCATTTCTGTCTATAATTTAAGTTCTGTTTATCTACACCAGTTGATAACCCTACGAACGTGTACAGCTTGATAGTGTTTAGATACATCTGGGACTGCCAAAGTGCCATATCGTTTAGGTATAATCATGCGGCTTCTACTAATCCTTGGATGCTTATTTGCCCATATGAATTTAGTACCTGGCAGAAAAAGGCAGTTGGAATGTCTATTGGTAAGGAATGAAATAAGTACAAATATTTGGGTAAAATACTAATTTTAATAACGGCCAAACCATGAATAAAATCCATGCTGCCATTTATCTAATAATGAGCGGACTGCCTTATATAACGGGGGAAAATTTACTTTAAAGATCTTCTCTGTTCTTGATGGAATATATGTGCCCAGATATTTTAATGCTGTCCTTACCCATTTAAAGTTATATGTTGTATGGTTTGCTGAAACATTAAAGGAAGGGCCACACCCATCGCCTCCGATTTAGCATAATTCATTTTTTAATTTGCTAGTGCTCCATATCCTTCAACTTCCTTCATCAGATTCGGCAGTGAAACGTGTGGACTAGACAAAGAAAACAGCAGGTTATCTGCATAAGCAGAACTTTTATAATTTCGGTCCCCTATTTGAAGTCCCTGAATGTCTGGGTTTTGCCTGATTTTATTCAGTAATGGTTCTAAAGATAGGGCGAACAACATGGGAGAAAGTGGACATCCCTGGCGCGTTCCATTTAAGATCTTGATCGGCTCCGAATTTACAATATATTAACTTTAACAAGGGCCTGAGGGGAGGCATACACCCCGGCAATCCATCGTAGCATATGCTTTCCCAATCCCATATGCCTCAATACCTCAAACATGAAGCGCCAGCTGACCCTATTAAATGCCTTTTCTGTGTCGGTGCTAAAGAAAATTGAGGGTGTTTTTATTTTATTAGCATAATGGACAAGGTTGAGTACCTTAATGGTGTTATCCCTCGCTTCATGTGTGGGGATAAACCCAACCTGGTCCAGATGTACCAACTGGTTCAAAAACGGCTGGAGACGAGAGGCCAGTAGTTTGGTAAAAAGTTTTAAGCCCACATTCAACAATGAAATTGGGCGGTAGCTCCCACACTCTGCAGGGTCTTTCCCTTCTTTCGGAATTACTGAAATATGTGCCATAAGTGCGTCCGGAGGGAGAGAGGCCACCCGACCAATAACGTTGAATGCCTTCATAATGTATGTGCTCAATAATGGGAAGAAGTTCTTATAATATTGGATTGTAAAGCCATCTGGACCTGGCGCTTTCCCATATTTGACTGTTTTTAAAACTGCACTTAATTCCTTGATTGATATGGGGGCTTCCAAGCTAATACGGTCCAGGGATGACAACCTGGGGAGATGTGCTGAGGAGATGTATTCCTCTATAGTGACCTGGGCCATGGGTAATGGTGTCAAATTATAGAGAGAAGAGTAATACTCTTTGAATCTCTGAGCTATCCCTTTAGGTAGGGAAATCAATTGTCCATTCTCACCCTTTATATGGGGTACATATACTGTCCTTCCCTTCTCCTTAAGCTTCCCTGCCAGCACTTTACTGCATTTATCTCCCAGTTCATACATTAATTTCCTACCTGACTGTATTTCTGCTTTTGCTTTATAACAAAGGAGATAGTCATCTGTCTTCTCAGATGTGCCAACTCCTTCCTCATAAGCGGTGTCTGTACTTTCTTGTGTTGTGACTCCAGGATCTGAATTTCTTCTGCCAATTTTACTATCTGGGCGTTTGATCAGCGCTCCCCTCATTACTGCCTTATGTGCCTCCCATATCATGCCCGGGTCACCCCGGGGTGTCGTTTGTCCATGCACGGTGGCCAGTGTAACCTTCATACCCCCAATATATCCTTTAAAGAATAAGAAGCGTCCATTTACATCCAGCCATCTATCCAAAAGAGACCAGGGTACCCGGTTGGAAATTAAAATGGGCACCCCTTTAGACCTTGATATTTGATCATGTGCATGGTATGCACAGGGGAAAAATCTATTCTGGTGGAACGGAAGACTACCCGTCTTAAAATGTGTTTCCTGCACGATTGCCACATCCGCAGTCGGAGCTCGTTAACTATATCCAATGAGGTGCAGCCACAAGGCAATGGTATTTCTTGGAAAGGTTGATGCAACAGGTGTATATGTACAATGTTCAAAAAAAGATTAATTAAAGTGTTTCCCCAGGGTAAAGCTGTCTGTGCACAGTGTCCCAATAAAGCAGTGGGCAATTGCCCTCTCACCAACGACCAGGTCAATTTAATGCCTTCCAAACAACGGTTCCCGAAGACGTGTTCTTGCAGCGGTTCCACGCACAATGATCATCCGATGCACAGCACAAAGTGTGGAATAGTCGACTACCCGGGTGAGGATGTTAGTAACAGGTCAAGGAAAAGTGGTATCTTGATGCCTTTTTGAAAGTACCTTTGCACTATAAACAGCATAGTGTAAATTAGATTTTGGTGTATAAACGTGTTTTTAATTGTACATCTGAGATGTCATGCTGTTGTAGAGTTCTTAAAATTCAAATGACTTTACTCATACATCTCATGGGGTCTCTGATTATTGTCTTTAAACGTACGGAAAATTCCATAACGTTCCTTTGATTCTTATTCTGTTATGTCACGTCATCATTACAATAACCACAATCCCTGGTGGAACATCAAATGTTCCTTCCATACAGTTTTCCAGTGTGAGGCTGTGTAAGTCAGCACAGTGAACATACTGAGAAGCACTGTGTGAGTTGGAAAATTCTTAGCTGGGTTTCCGAGTTCAAGAATCTCCCCCGCCCTTGACAGCTTTTTTTGCCAAAACCAAAAGGAACTGCACCAGATATATTCCTCAGATAAGAACAATGTATAGCAACTGAAATGTATAAAGAAAAATAAAGGGGGGGGGGGAGGGGGAAGAGGGGATGGGGGAAAAAAGAGAAGGGATAAGAAAGGAGGTAGACTGAAGGGAAAGGGGGATAGCTAAGGAACAAAAGGAGGAATGAAAGGAGGAGCGAAAGTGTGTGGGGGGTAGGTGAAGGGAAAGGATAGGGAGCATATCCCTACTCATAATGGTGGGAAAAGTCTCATTCAAAATTTAAGCCACCGGGTAGTGTATCGTAGTAAAATTTACAATAGCATAATCTCGAAAACCTACTCCCTCCTATAATCGATCTATCTATCTGTTCGATAATCTGTATTTTTAAAGCAGAACTAAACTCCTCTCAATTACCTATTTTTAATCCTTATGCTTCTAGAATCAGTAACTCGATAGAAAGGTATATCATATTTACTTTTTTTAAACTTTTTTCTTTTATTCAGTTGCTTCCTGGTTTCTAGCCTAGGAAAAAATGATGTCATACATCCCCGGTTAATCAATGTCCAAAATTTGCCGCATCAAACTCTGCAGCATCTCCAAAATACGCCCCTTCCTAACTAATATCACCACAAAGCTTCTAATTCCCTCCCTGGTCGGTCATCTCTCACCTTGACTACTGCAACTCCCTCCTTATTGGATTACCTTTACATAGACTACCCACCCCCCCCCCCCCCCCCTTTAGTTCAGCAGGAGTGGTGCTGCCAGACTCATCCACCTTACCAACTGCTCAGTGTCTGCCACCCCTCTCTGCCAATCCCTTCATTGGCTACCAATCACCCACTGAATTAAATTCAAAATACTAACAACTTACAAAGCCATCTACAACTTGGCCCCCAACTACATCACTAACCTAGTCTCAAAATACTAACCAAATCATTCTCTTCATTCCTCCCTGCTCTCTAGCTCCCTTGTCACCTTCTCTCATACCTGTCTCTAGGACTTCTCGCAAGCCTCCCCCCCCCCCCTACTTTGGAAGTTCCTATCCCAATCTGTCCAGCTATCTAATTTTCTGTCCACTTTTGGCCATCCCTAAACCCTTCTGTTCAGAAAAGCCTATCCTGCCTTCACCTAACAACTATATTTCCACTTTCTCCATCAGCTCATCACCCACAGTTATTACCTTTTGTATCACTCTTAGCCTGAATATGAGCCATCTATGGCCAGTCTAATGCCGCATACACACGACCGGACTTTTCGAAGGACTAGGTCCGATGGTCTTTCCGTCTGACTTTCAGCGGAGTTCCGACTGACTTTCCGAATGAACGGACTTGGCCACACACAATCACACCAAAGTCTGATGGATTCCAACGTGATGATGTACGACCGGACTAGAATAAGGAAGTTCGTAGCCAATAGCTGCCCTAGTATCGTTTTTTTTCCGTCGTACACACGAACGGATTTCGCGGTCCGGCGGAGTTCCGGTGGGAAAATGTAAAACATTTTGGCAAGCAAAGGTCCGATGGTGCCCACACACGATCGAATTGTTCGACGAACTCGTTCTGTCAGACCTTTGCTGTCAAAAAGTCTGGTCGTGTGTACGTGACATAAGGTATCAACCATGCAAATAAAAGGTTGCCATTATAAGCACCCCCGAAAGTGTTAGAGATTGTTCAAGCACCTGTTATTGTCACTTTTGATTAAAGCCTGACCTAAACTTTTGCTTGACCTAAACCTTATACTTTCCCTTTAAGTACTCTTTTCCACCCCTACCCAAAACTTATTTAAAACTCTGAGGAATACCCACAGATATCGTTTTCCAAATGAGGACATCCCCTTCAAGAATAAGTGTATGTTTTCATGAAAAGGTAATGTCTGCATATTTGTCCAGTTATGTGCTAGTCTAGAAAATGTGAGATTGCTTGTAAAGTCTGCTGAGGAATGTAAATCCTGTACAAAGCCTGATATAAACTGTTACTAGCTACAAAGCTGGGATATTTATCTTACCAGCTGCCCAATAGCTGGATCTTCCTGCCAAATAAATGTCTGTGTTATGCCCTCCAAAAGGACTGCAAGTCCTCGTCTAGTTCCACCGAGATCTTCAGATGTAAGACACAGGAAAGCTGCTGGCCCAGTAACAATACAATAAACTGGGTTTATCATTTGTCTGTCTGACTTCTGTATCTGGAGCTATTGTACTATTGCTTTCACAAGGAACATGAACCTGGATCCTTTTTTTTCATCAAACAAAGAGTTTTTATTAAGCACAGAGAGTATATGTACATACAGTATATGGTGCAGAGCAAAACAGTTATATATAAAAACAGCTTATTCCGATATACATAACGACAGCATATTGTAACGATTAGTCTGAATACACAATAACTATTCACCCGTTCTCCATTGTAACAAAATAATTGTTAATTTCTTGTTGTCCCCTCATTTAACTGGAGAGATAGACACAATAACTGGTACTAGAACAGTCAGTCATAAACCAAATCTAGAGGGGCTGGTCCCGGAACATCCAGCCATGGTGCCCATAATTTGTAAAATTTGCCACTTTTGCCTCTGTGCTGGTAGATACGTTTTTCTAATCGAATTGTATCACCCATTTGGGTAATCCACTCCTGCAGTGTTGGGGGTTCTGTGGATTTCCAATGTCTCAGGATTACTTTCCGTGCCTAGAAGAGGGCCCTTGCCACCGCCCCTTCTGGGCATGACTTCCAGTGGGAGTACAGCTAGTATTCCCAATATACAGTGTTTTGGGTCAGCAGGGATCTTAGTCTGGAAGGCTCTGTTAATAGTGGCCAGGAGTCCAATATAAGAATCTCCATGGTCTCTATTACATCTAGTACACTTGGCATCTGACCTTACCCCCATGCAAGCTACTCTATCTGTTACCCTTAAGAAGATATATAACTGTGACTCGGGCTGAGCTACATTCAGTGAACACTGGGGGACAGCCTCTAGGGCCTCCTCCCACTGCTCCTCCTCAAAAGCCCCGACATCTCTTTCCCACCGCAACACCGCCTTATGGGGGGCGTCAATGCGGAAAAGGCTGAGGAGCATGGCGTAGCTACAAGATATAAATCCTTTATATATGACGACCTCAAGCAGGTAATTGAATATAGAGGTGGAGTCCAAGGACCATTGTGCCCCATCACCCTGAGCCCTGATCGCATGATTGAACTGCATGTAATAAAAGTGCATTGTGTTAGGAACTCTAAAGGCCTCTCTGAGCTCCGAGAATGATCTCAACTTTCCCTCACGAAAAATAAGGGCCAGATTTGAAATGCCAAATTGTAACCACTTTGTGCCATAGGGTATGGTCAACACTGAAGGATCGGGCATCGTGTCCAGTAACATAAGAGAGGACTTAGTCCAATTTATAACTAGGCCGGAATATTCCCCAAACTCCCTTATCACTACCATTGCCTCCAGGGAAGTAGATGTATCTCCAAGGAACAGCATCGTATCATCGGCATACATCATTATTTTTTCATGGAGTTCTCCGTACCTAAATCCCTGTATGGAAGTATTGGAGCAGACCAAAGCGGCCAGGGGCTCTATAGCCAGGGCAAATAGCAACGGAGACAGGGGGCAACCCTGTCTCGTGCCTCTGTGGGGTTTAAAGCTCTGGGAAATTTGGCCTCCCTCCCTGATGTGCGCTATTGGTGAGCAGTACAACAGTTGCACCCATGAAATGAATCTATCCACAAACTCAAATTTGCGCATGACTGCCCAGAGATAGTCCCATTCAAAGCCTTGTGGGCATCAAGGGATAGCAATGCTCGGTCCCCACTATTATCCGCTGGTGACTGAATGTTGAGGAAGAGACATCGCAATTTAACCAATTGACCACTGGGCACTTAAACCCCCTTCCTAACCAGAACAAATTTCAGCTTTCGGTGCTCCCACATTTTGAATGACAATTACTCAGTCATGCAACACTGTATGACATTTTTGTCCTTTTTTTTCACACAAATAGAACTTTCTTTTGGTGTTGTTTAATCACCGCTGGGTTTTTTATTTTTTGTGCTATAAAAGAAAAAAGACAAAAAATTCTGTAAAAAATGAGACCCTGCCAGAAAAGTACAAATGACCCCCAAATGACCCCTTTTTGGAAAGAAGACGTTCCAATGTATTTAAAAAGATGCATGGTGAGGTTAGTTGCCATTTCTTCCCACAATTCTTTGAAAATCAAGTTTTTTTTTCTTGTTTTTTTTTTTTTCACAAAATTGTCATATTAGCAGGTTATTTCTCACACACAGCACATGCATACCACAAATTACACCCCAAAACACATTCTGCTATTACTCCCGAGTGTGGCAATACCACATGTGTGAGACTTTTACACAGCATGGCCACATACAGAGGCCCAACATGCAGGGAGCACCTTCACACGTTCTGGAGCACCCAGGACAATTCTGACATTTCTCTCCTACATGTAAAAATCATCAATAATTTGCTAGAAAATTACATAGAACCCAAAAACATTATATTTTTTTTAGCAAAGACCCTAGAGAATACAATGGCGGTTGTTGCAACTTTTTATCTCGCACGGTAATTTTTCGAACGCATTTGTTTATGAAAAAACAAAAATGTGGTTTAAAAAAAAAAAAATGTTTTTGCATAATGTGAAAGATGAAGTTACGCCAAGTAAATAGATACCTAACATGTCACCCTTCAAAATTGCACACACTCGTGGAATGGCGCAAAACTTCGCTACTTAAAAAATACCCATAGGTGATGCTTTAAAAATTTTTACTGGTTACATGTTTGGAGTTACAGAGGAGGTCTAGGGCCAAAATTATTGCTCTTGTGCTAACGTTCGGAGCAATACCTCGCATGTGTGGTTTGAACACCGTTTTCATATGTGGGCGGACTTACATATGTATGCATTTGCTTCTGCATGAAAGCACATGGGGAAAGGGGCGATTTAAAAAAAAAAAATATTGTTCGTTTTACTTTATTTATTTTAGTTTGACACTTTCACCCAAAATGTATTTTTTGATCACTTTAATTCCTATTACAAGGAATGTAAACATTCCTTGTAATAGGAATATGGCACGACAGGTCCTCTTTACAGTGAGATATAGGGTCAATAAGACCCCACATCTCATCTCTAGGCTGGGAAGCCTGAAATAAAATAAAAAAATGATCCTGGCTTTGATCGTATTGGTGAGTCGGTAGAAGCACCAGAGGGTGGTGGGAGGGGGGTATCCCCTCTCGCCTCCCGTAAGAATGATCAAGCAGTGGAACAGCTGCTATGATCATTCTTATGTAGGGATGAGCTCGGTGTTCGACTCGAACGCATGTTCGAGTCGAACATGGGCCGTTCGCCTGTTTGGCGAATTCAGAACTTTGTGGGCTGTTCACACCATATTCATGTGGCATGAACGGCCCACAATGCACTACGCCATCACAGTGCATTGCTGGCTCATGATTGGCCAAGCATGCACTGTGACCCCGCATGCTTGGCCAATCACATCGCTGACAGCGAGGAGAGCCATAATTGGCCACAGGCAGGATGCCTGTGGCCAGTTATAGCTCAGAGGGGTTTAGTACACGCCCCAGAATAAAAGGGTATTTGACGTTCCCGCACGCTCCGCTTCTGCTGCCAAGTGCCTCATGTCCATCAAACAGAGTACGAGAACTGTTGCCGACTACGCCATTGAATTCCATACTCTGGCAGCAGAGGTTGCTTGGAACAATGAGGCCCTCGTGGCTGCTTTTTCTCATGGTCTCTTGGATTCCATCAAGGATGAGATAGCAGCCCGAGATATACCCACTGAGCTGGAGAGCTTGGTCTTGTTTGCCATCCTCATTGACTCCAGACTCAGAGAAAGACTTTTTTTTAAGGAGAGCTTGTGGAAGCCTCCTATACGTTTGCCTCCGAGCTTTGCAGTTCCACCCGTGCCTCCCTCACCTCCCATGTCTCTTGGTACCGAGTCAGTCAGTGAAGATGAACCCATGCACCAGGGCTTCACGCGTCTCTCCACAGATGAGAGAGACTTTAGGAGGAGGGAGAGATTGTGCCTTTATTGTGGCAAGGCAGGTCACTTTTTGAAGTCTTGTCCTACCCATCCAGGGAATGCCCGAACCTTGAGGTCTTGTCATGGACAGACCTTAGGTGGCGTTGTTGCATCCCCAGTTATCCAGAAGGATAAGCCCCTGGTTTCGGTAACCCTTTCTTGGGCTGAGTCGTCCATCGAGATAAAGGCTCTAATCGACTCTAGGCCTGAAGGCCTGTTGATTGATGCTGCATTTGTTTTGCATCACTCGATTCCGCTGCAGCTGCGCGACACTCCACTTGCCATTGAGGCTCTTGACAGGAGACCTTTACAGCCTGCCCATGTAACTCATGAGACGGTTTCATTGTCCATGGCCGTAGGGGCTCTTCACCATGAGATAATCCAATTCCAAGTTATTTCCTCACCCAGGTTTCCGCTGGTTATTGGTTATCCTTGGTTACAGAGGCACAACCCCTCTTTTGATCGGCTCCACGCTGAGGTTCTCTCCTGGTCACCACAATGCAGTTAGACATGCTTCCTGAAGGTATCCAAGGTCCTGTGCACCTCTTCACTCTCCTCCCTGCCGGAGGAGTACCACAATTTTAGCGATGTCTTTGACAAGGGTCAAGCCATTAGTGTGCCTCCACACCGGTCTTATGATTGCGCAATTGACCTTCAACCTGGTGCCATACCTCCTCATGGCCGGGTTTACCCTTTGTTGGTCTTGGAGGATAAGGCCATGGAGGAGTATGTTGCAGATGCACTTTCTCGAGGTTTCATCCGCAAATCCTCATCTCCTGTGTGCATTAAGGGGGGCGACGAGTGGAAAACTGCGTTTAATACCAGAACAGGCCATTATGAGTACCTGGTAATGCCTTTTGGCCTTTGTAACGCCCCGGCAGTTTTCCAGGAATTTATTAACGATGTCCTCCGAGATTTGTTGTAGTTGTGTAGGGTGGTTTATCTCAATGATATCCTCATATTTTCCAAGTCCCTGGAGAGCCATCACACAGATGTCTGCCGTGTGCTTCAGAAACGAAGAGAGAACAATCTATATTGTAAACTGGAGAAGTGCGAGTTCCATCGTGAACATGTTACATTCCTGGGCCAGTCATTTCCACTGCTGGTTTTTCGATGGACCCAGAGAAACTTTTGGCAGTCCTACAATGGCTTTGACCCGTGGGTTTACGTCCTCTGCAGCGTTTCCTGGGCTTTGCCAACTACTATCGGAAGTTTATTCGTAACTTTTCGTCTCTGGTCAAGCCCCTGACTGATATGACCATAAAGGAATCCACAGAGTTGGTCTCCGGAGTCCAATAAGGCCTTTGACACTCTCAAGGCTGCCTTTGTTTCTGCTCCTTTGTTGGCACATCCTGATCCTACATTGCCTTTTATTCTAGAAGTTGATGCTTCTGAGACTGGAGTTGGCGCCCTTCTGTCTCAACTTCCTAACTCTGAGAGCGCTATGCATCTGTGTGGATACTTTTTCAAGAAATTGTCACCTGCTGAGTGCAATTATGAGATTGGTGACAGAGAGCTGTTGGTGATCATTTTAGCCCTGAAAGAATGGAAACATCTCCTTGAAGGTACCACTGTGCCTGTTCTTATTCTTACTGACCATAAGAATGTTACATTCTTGTCTGAGGCTAAGTGCCTCTCTCCCAGAAGGGCGCGATAGGCTCTTTTCTTGTCAAGTTTTAATTACATTGTCTCATTCTTACCCGGTACTAAGAATGTAAGGGCTGATGCCTTGTCACAACAATTTTCCTCCACTTCCAAGTCAGAGTCGGTTCCGGTGATTCCTCCTGATCATATCTTGGCTACAGTTTTCACCAATCTTACTTCTCCTTTGGGTGACAAAATTCTTGCTGCTCAGTTTCATGCTCCTCCTGAGAAACCTTGTGATTGCTGCTTTGTCCCAGAGAGTCTCCGTACTGTCGTGCTCCAGACTTACCATTCCCCCAAGGCAGCTGGCCATCTTGGGAAGAATCAACTCATTTGGGCCATTTCCCAACAATTCTGGTGGCCTAGTCTACAGGCTGATGTTACTGCCTTTGTAGCTGCCTGTTCTGTGTGTGCTCAGAGTAAGACTCCAGGACACCTTCCAGTAGGCCTCCTACAACCCATACCCAATGGAGAGAAGCCCTGGACCCACCTGTCAATGGATTTCATTGTGGAGTTGCCCAACTCCCAAGGCAACACTGTTATCCTTATGGTGGTTGACCGGTTCTCAAAGATGTGTCATTGTATTCCACTTAAGAAGTTGCCTACCTCTAAGGAACTGGCTTTCATTTTTGCTCGGGAGATCTTTTGCTTACAAGGTGATTGTCTCGGACAGGGGCAGCGAGTTTGTCTCCCGGTTCTGGCGAGCCTTTTGTGCACAGTTGGGAATTCAGCTTGCTTTCTCTTCTGCATATCACCCACAGTCTAATGGGGCCACAGAGCGAGCCAATCAGTCCTTGGAGCAATTCCTACATTGCTATATTTCTGACCACCATAACAACTGGTCAGACCTATTACCTTGGGCAGAGTTTGCTCACAACAGTTCCTTGAATTCTGCCTCCCGATTGTCTCCATTTATGGCGAATTATGGTTTCCAACCTTCCATGTTGCCTGACCCGTTTGTTCCACAGAGTATTCCTGTGTTAGAGGAGCATCTCCATGGTCTTCATTCCACTTGGGTACAAGTCAAAGAGGCTTTGCATCTTGCTAATGATAGGTACAGACTCCATGCTGACCGCAGACGCCTGCCTGCGCCTTCCTACCAGCTTGGGGACAGGGTCTGGCTGTCATCTCGCAACCTCCGGCTTCGTGTTCCCTCACTGAAGTTTGCACCTCGGTTTATTGGGCCTTTCCGTATCCTTTGCAGGATTAACCCAGTGGCTTACACGTTGGACCTTCCTCCTAGTATGTGCATCTCAAATGTGATTCATGTCTCCTTATTGAAACCGTTGGTCTGCAACCGATTTACCACCTTGTGCCATGTCCTCACCATATTCAGGTTGAGAACCATGAGGAGTATGAGGTACAACCCATTGTTCACTCCCATAGGTTCCATGGGCGCATACAGTACCTGGTGCATTGGAAGGAGGAACGCTCCTGGGTTTCATCCTCGGACGTACAGGCCCCTGTCCCCCTCTGTGAGTTCCATAGATGTTTTCCCCTCAAGCCTGATGGCCCTCCGAGGGAGAGGGTTCTGTCAGGGCTGGCTTAGCCCTTCCTTGTCTGGGCTGGCTGCTCAGCTGTCGGCTAATTGCCAGCTCTCATCTCTCTCCACAGTTACCCAGATGTTCCTGATCTTGCTCATCTGACCTGCCTACTTAAAGCTGTCCAGCTCACTTCATCTCTGCCTTCGCCTTGGTCACATCACAAGAAACCATCTCCTGCATAAAGACTGGCTTGCTGACATCCCTTCTGGCTCCTTATCCTGTTTGCTGTTGCTCCACTTGGATACCTGACTTCTGGCCTGACTGATTACCCGATCTGGTTATTGAACTCTGGACTGGCTGACTACTCTAGTTACCTGGTTTCTGACAGCCTCCTGCACAGTACACACCTGAAGCTACCCCTTATTGCTGGTGTTGTTCTGTTTCTGTAACACAGGCATCTGCAGCATTTAGAGTGGGTGTTGTGTGCCTCCTGCACAGTATACACCTGAAGATACCCCTTAATGCTGGTGTTGTTCTGTTTCTGCAACACAGGCATCTGCAGCATTTACAGTGGGTGTAGTGTGCCTCCTGCACGGTATACACCTGAAGCTACCCCTTATTGCTGGCGTTGTTCTGTTTCTGTAACACAGGCATCTGCAGCAGTAAGACTGGGTGTAGGGTGCCTCCTGCACAGTATAGACCTGAAGCTACCCCAATTGCTAGTGTTCTTCAGACCCTATACCACAGGCAGGCAGCTGCAGTAATTACAGTCGGTGTACTGTGTTATCTGCTCAGTGTGCACCTAAAGCTACCCCAATTGCTGGTTTTGCCATCTCCCTGCAGGCCATTAATATGTCTGGAAGGCCAACAAGGAAAGGCAGGCAGTCACGAGCCAATAAAAGAGGGCAAGCAGGCTCTGTGTCTAGAGACAACAGTGCTGGGCGTGGACGTGGTGCATCATCATCAGCATGTGGCCATGGGACACATTTGTCCTTATTTGGATGACCAAGCCCTCATTTGGATGACCAAGCCCTCCTCATCCTCCTCATCCTCTCTTACCCAGGCTCATAGTACTAGCAAAGCAGCTGCCAATGCGTCCTCTTCCCTCGTCTCAATGTCATCAGTCACTCCTTCCCTAGACCCACCATGTTCTCCTGAGGAGTCCCCTGAACAGTGTTGGGTACATGCTCCAGGAGGATGCCCAGCATTTTGAAGGCTCTGATGATGATAACCAGCTAGAGGAAGGCAGTAGGGTGAGCACAGAGAGAGGGGATGCTCAAGAAGGCAGCAATCTGGCAGTCATGTTCCACCAGCTGCAGCATACTGCCAGGTTTGCTCCAGTGATGAAGAGGGAGGGGATGATGAGGTCACTGACTCCACGTGGGTGCCTGATAGGAGAGAGGAGGAGGAGGCACATCTCCAACGAGGCAGGATGCCCTCCGGGGGCCAGCTTAAGGGGCAGCACACCGACTGAATCACACCGCAGAGCTCCGTCTGTGCAGGGTGCTGCCTCTGCGTGTTATTCCAAAAGTTCTTTGGTGTGGGCCTTTTTTGAGACAAGTGCATCAGATCGCACCGCTGCTATTTGCAACATATAAATCACTCATTCCTTGCAGTATAAGATCAAGTTGCATGTACCTATAATAATACAAACTCTAAAAAACACCCAGTGTGTGAATTGCAAGTCCGTATATATAGATCACAAAAAACTCCTTTCAAAAACTGTGAATAGAGTCCTCCACAAATGAACCATAAAAAATCCACTGCTGAGTCCAATTAAATAGTGCTTGATCCACCACCAAAAAGTGATTAAATTTGCCGCTTACCAGAAAGACATGACCCCCGCTACAGAGGGTCACCAAAGACCTATGGATATAGCCTCGTCTTCCAGCCAAGAGGGGTCCTCAGTGTTTTCCTTGCGTCACCACTCCAATAGGGGGTTATGGAGAAAATACTCCCAGAAGTCTTTCTCAAAGATCCAGAGGGACTCAGGATAGGAACATCAAAGCCATGGAAGAAAGATAGAACTCCAAATAGTGTAAAACCCTTTATTACTAAAGATAAAGAAATAAAATTGCACTTACAGTGTATGAAAGATCAAAAAAGCCTTGAGTCCGTTGCGCCGGCCGGACGCATACGGACAGACCCGTTCTCCTGGAACCGTTACAAACACGAGGTGACGTTTAGCGTATCGCTCAGCCCTACGCGTTTCGCAACAAAATTGCGTCATCGAGCGGCACGCTGCATCACCTCCATTTATACTGTCCCTAGCCCTCCAGGCCTCACTCTGGGCACCTGGCTGTTCCCGCCAAAACCAAGCCTCATTCCCATATCCAAATCTGATTTGTCGGGTCCTCCCCCGATCCTTAATCCCACCAATGGGATCGGTGGACCACTTAGGGACTAGCTAAGGCCAGGTTACAGTCCAACCCCCCATAGAAATAGCCAATTACCGGTATTCTTGGTGCCAAAAACAGCTGCCATTGGATAAGTGACCTAATGCAGGGACCACTGAACATTATGTGTTCCGCTGCATTTCCGGGGCAACATGCCCAGCCGTTGATGGGACACTCCTACAGCAACCTAAACAAAAGAAACAGTACATTATGACCTTCTCCGCCCCACTTCCGGTCCTCCACTACCGGTTTACGGCCACATCCGGTACAGCCAAGCCTCGCTCCCAATCTCGGGTGACTTCCGGTTCGTCACATCCGGTGTATGGCTGCATCCGGACTAACCAAGCCTCACTATCATTGCCGAGTGGCTTCCGGTCGGTCCCGTCCAATGCCCAGTCTCTTCCTACCCGCCCACGTAACATTTAACCCTATGGCTACTCCGCCAACCACCCCACAGGTCCCAGCCCCACAGGGGCGCCTACGGTCGCACTCGTTGTGAAGCAGCCCACTATCACAGACAGGCCATGTCCGCACTTCCGGCTCAGCGGTGGCGGTCAGCTCCCACCTACACCGCCCCAAATACCTAACACAGGCAGATCCATTACGTCAGGGACCAGCCTGAACGTCTCTAGGGCTGAAGAAGCAAAATGCAGCCCCATCGAAAAAAAGGGGGGGGGGGGGGAAGGAGAAAAACCAAAAAATTGAGAATAAAAAATTAGGAATAAAAAAATATATAAAATATATGGAAATAAAAAATACTAGATAAGGGCTCACCCCACATCCAATGGAGACAAGTCCAGTACCACATTACTATCACACTAAAGCCCTAAAAATTGAGTTATATCAAAAAATTGTTATATCCCTATCCAGGGAAAAAAAAAATTTTTTTTTTTTCCTATCCCTCCTATATATAACCCATAAAGCCACCGGCCCAGAGTGTGAATCTAGTGGGAAGAGCTCACAATATCATATAGTAAATGCAGTAATGAAATTGAATTTAAGACAACTGACACCATTATCCTGATAGTATATATAACAATATGAAACTATATTCACCATTCCTTTGTGTTATGTCTGTAAAGGGACGAAAAGAAAAATAGTACTCGACACCGTACACAAAATTGAGTCCTAGGGGACATTAGTTGCAACCAATGACAGAAACCTTACATTAGAGGGAATCCCAAACTGCTCAAAACAACTGACCGTAATTCCTACATCCCTTTGGACAGTTGTCATCACGAACCCTGGTTGAGGGCTGTACCTCAGGGGCAGTTTACGCGCCTGAGACGTAATTTCACTGAAATCAGTACTTTTGAGGATCAGGCAACCCTCCTTTCAAACAGGTTTCTAGAAAAGGGATACAGCAACGATTTTTTATCGAAAGCACTTCAAACGGTTCGAGAGAAAGACAGGGCGACATTGCTAGGTGATAGGAGACCCGCGGACATGGAGGCACAAAATAGGATCCCATTTATCACCACTTTCTCAGCACAGCACCGTAGTATTAAACAACTAATACAAAGACACTGGCATTTGTTAACAAGCGATCCAGTCCTTGGTGCTATTTTACCAACCAAACCACAGGTGGTGTTCAAGGGGGCATCCTCTTTGGGTAGTCGTGTGGCACCAAGTGTGCACGACCCTCCAGAGGCTAATAGATCCTTTTTTCAAGATATGAAGGGATATTACAAATGTAGAAACTGTCAGATCTGCACTTTGAATAGCTGTAGGGACAGGAAGATTAATAAGTTTACATCTACGAGTACACTAAGATCGTACCATATCGAATCATTTATTACCTGTTCATCTGAGGGAGTAGTGTATTTGATACAGTGCCCTTGCGGCCTCCAATATGTAGGGAGGACCAAAAGGGCACTAAAAACGAGACTCAATGAGCACATAGGGAACATTAGGAGAGGTTTTGATAAACACCTGGTGTCGCGCCATTTTGAGCAAGTACACAACAGGGACCCCTCCAATACGTTATATGTGGGCATTGATAAGTACAGACCCCATTGGAGGGGCGGGTCACTCGTTAGGGAGATCTCCAGGCAGGAAATGGCCTGGATATATAGGTTGAGGACCTATGTTCCGTTTGGCTTGAATGTTGACACAGATGTGAACGCCTTCATTAATAACTCGTGAAGGCGCACACATCTGGTCTATATCTTTTGAGCATTTTTTGAGCAGTTTGGGATTCCCTCTAATGTAAGGTTTCTGTCATTGGTTGCAACTAATGTCCCCTAGGACTCAATTTTGTGTACGGTGTCGAGTACTATTTTTCTTTTCGTCCCTTTACAGACATAACACAAAGGAATGGTGAATATAGTTTCATATTGTTATATATACTATCAGGATAATGGTGTCAGTTGTCTTAAATTCAATTTCATTACTGCATTTACTATATGATATTGTGAGCTCTTCCCACTAGATTCACACTCTGGGCCGGTGGCTTTATGGGTTATATATAGGAGGGATAGGAAAAAAAAATAATTTTTTTTCCCTGGATAGGGATATAACAATTTTTTGATATAACTCAATTTTTAGGGCTTTAGTGTGATAGTAATGTGGTACTGGACTTGTCTCCATTGGATGTGGGGTGAGCCCTTATCTAGTATTTTTTATTTCCATATATTTTATATATTTTTTTATTCCTAATTTTTTATTCTCAATTTTTTGGTTTTTCTCCTCCCCCCCCCCTTTTTTTTCGATGGGGCTGCATTTTGCTTCTTCAGCCCTAGAGACGTTCAGGCTGGTCCCTGACGTAATGGATCTGCCTGTGTTAGGTATTTGGGGCGGTGTAGGTGGGAGCTGACCGCCACCGCTAAGCCGGAAGTGCGGACATGGCCTGTCTGTGATAGTGGGCTGCTTCACAACGAGTGCGACCGTAGGCGCCCCTGTGGGGCTGGGACCTGTGGGGTGGTTGGCGGAGTAGCCATAGGGTTAAATGTTACGTGGGCGGGTAGGAAGAGACTGGGCATTGGACGGGACCGACCAGAAGCCACTCGGCAATGATAGTGAGGCTTGGTTAGTCCGGATGCAGCCATACACCGAATGTGACGAACCGGAAGTCACCCGACATCGGGAGCGAGGCTTGGCTGTACCGGATGTGGCCGTAAACCGGTAGTGGAGGACCGGAAGTGGGGCGGAGAAGGTCATAATGTACTATTTCTTTTGTTTAGGTTGCTGTAGGAGTGTCCCATCAACGGCTGGGCATGTTGCCCCGGAAATGCAGCGGAACACACAATGTTCAGTGGTCCCTGCATTAGGTCACTTATCCAATGGCAGCTGTTTTTGGCACCAAGAATACCGGTAATTGGCTATTTCTATGGGGGGTTGGACTGTAACCTGGCCTTAGCTAGTCCCTAAGTGGTCCACCGATCCCATTGGTGGGATTAAGGATTGGGGGAGGACCCGACAAATCAGATTTGGATATGGGAATGAGGCTTGGTTTTGGCGGGAACAGCCAGGTGCCCAGAGTGAGGCCTGGAGGGCTAGGGACAGTATAAATGGAGGTGATGCAGCGTGCCGCTCGATGACGCAATTTTGTTGCGAAACGCGTAGGGCTGAGCGATACGCTAAACGTCACCTCGTGTTTGTAACGGTTCCAGGAGAACGGGTCTGTCCGTATGCGTCCGGCCGGCGCAACGGACTCAAGGCTTTTTTGATCTTTCATACACTGTAAGTGCAATTTTATTTCTTTATCTTTAGTAATAAAGGGTTTTACACTATTTGGAGTTCTATCTTTCTTCCATGGCTTTGATGTTCCTATCCTGAGTCCCTCTGGATCTATGAGAAAGACTTCTGGGAGTGTTTTCTCCATAACTCTTATTGGAGTGGTGACGCAAGGAAAACACTGAGGACCCCTCTTGGCTGGAAGACGAGGCTATATCCATAGGTCTTTGGTGACCCTCTGTAGCGGGGGTCATGTCTTTCTGGTAAGCGGCAAATTTAATCACTTTTTGGTGGTGGATCAAGCACTATTTAATTGGACTCAGCAGTGGATTTTTTATGGTTCATTTGTGGAGGACTCTATTCACAGTTTTTGAAAGGAGTTTTTTGTGATCTATATATACGGACTTGCAATTCACACACTGAGTGTTTTTTAGAGTTTGTATTATTATAGGTACATGCAACTTGATCTTATACTGCAAGGAATGAGTGATTTGCATGGCCTGAGTTTATAACACATATATGTATCTCACTATTTATGACATAAGTGTATATCAATTTATGTGTAGAGGCTACTAACAGTCCACGATTCACTTCTTATTTTCGCACAATTTGATGTTTGTGGGATTTGGCGCGGCTTATTATTTCTCGTTTTGTTTTTCTGTATTTTTGTGACACAGTCAAGCTGCAGCCAAATCTGTCGTGTTTAAGAGTATCACATATGACTAATTTTTATGTTTCACCTTAGCGCAGTTTTTCTCCCTTTTTTCTATTTGCAACATATGTCTCAAGCATATCTCGCGTGGCCAAAACATCAGCCACTTGAGTACCACATGCTTAACCAGACATACGTTGACCTGCCATGCAGCTCTTTGGCAAGCACACCTTAAAGGGGTTGTAAAGTAAAAATTTTTATTTTTTTAAAATAACAAACATGTCATACTTACCTCCACTGTGCAGCTCGTTTTGCACAGAGTGGCCCCGAACCTGCTCTTCTGGGGTCCCTCGGCGGCTGTCTCAGCTTCCTCCCGCAGGTGCTTCTCACGTTAATGCGAGCTCCCTCGCATTGGTGAGAAGCACTGCGGGCGCGCTCCCGTGATACAGCCGGCGGCTATAGCCGCTCGCTGTATCACAAGGCCCCGCCCCCGGCGCGCTGCGTCATTGGATGTGATTGACAGCAGCGTGAGCCAATGGCTGCGCTGCTTTCAATCCATCCACTCCAGCCAATCAGCGGCCAGGCTGAGCGGCGAAGAGGACGGCGGGGGCGAGCGCGGGATTTTCGAGGGGTCAGGTAAGTAAAACGGGGGGACTGGGGGCGCCGGCAGTGTGAGATGTTTTTTCACCTTAATGCATAGAATGCATTAAGGTGAAAAAACATTTACCTTTACAACCCCTAAAAAGACCCACACCAAAGAACAAAGCAGACCTCTCCTTGCTCCTCATCAGCTGGGATCTCCAACCCCACTATACTTTCAGTCCTCTCTGAAACATGCACTGAGAGAAATGAAGGTGTGTCACAGGCAAGTACTTGCGGGCACTCTGCCAGCAGTACACCAGCGTCCGATTGTAGCAGGCAAATTTCCCTGCCCCAGCTGCTGGACCGTCGAAAGAAGTTCACTCCCAGCCATCCACATACCCAGCGGTTGAATGCTAGTTTGGCTAAATTGCTAGCACTTCAACTGCTGCCTTTTCAGTTGATAGACTCGGCCCCCTTCGTGAGTTTGTGCAATGTGCGGTTCCTCAGTGGCAGGTTCCCAAACGCCACTTTTTCACATTGAAGGCGATTCCGGCTCTCTACCGGCATGTGGAAGGCAATCTCTTGGCCTCGCTGGACAGGGCGGTCAGCGGTAAGGTGCATATTACCGCTGACTCATGGTCCAGCAGGCATGGACAGGGATGTTACCTATCTTTCACGGCCCATTGGGTCACTCTTCTGGCAGCTGGGAAGGCTGCAGGACAAGGTTCAGTAGTGTTGGAGGTTGTTCCGCCACCATGCCGCCAAAAAATGCTATTACTGGTTGTGACACACCTCTCTCCCCCCACCCTCTCCTCTTCTCCTTCCTCCATGGCCACTTCCTGTGCTTTGTCTTCGGAACCAGCGGTAGGCATTCAAGGGGCTACGCAAGCATGCATGCAAAAAGATGCCATGCCGTGCTTGTGCTGGTGTGTTTGGGGGACAGGAGCCACACTGGGGCAGATATTTTGTCAGCTCTGCAAGGGCAGGCCAAGAGGTGGTTGGCACCACGCCAGCTTAAGCCAGGAATGGTGGTTTACGACAATGGTCAACCTCCTCTCCGCCCTCCAACAGGGACAACTGACCCATGTCCCCTGTCTGGCTCACGTCCTTAACCTGGTGGTGTAGCAGTTCTTGGGCAGGTACCCGGGCTTACAGGATGTCCTGAGGCAGGCCAGGAAAGTCTGTGTGCATTTCCGCCGATCATATAATGGCAGTGCTCGGCTGGCTGAGCTCCAAAAGGAGTTGAACCTGCCCAAGAACTGCCTTATATGTGACATGCCCACCAGGTGGAATTCAACGTTGGCCATGCTGCAGCAGCTGCACACGCAGCAGAGGGCCATCAATAAGTACTTGTGCGACTACGGCACCAGGACAGGGTCAGGGGAGCTCAGTTTTTTTTTTACCACGTCAGTGGGGCATGATCAGGGATGTATGCACTGTCCTGTCACCATTTGAGGAGGCCACGAGGATGGTGAGCAGTGACAGTGCATGCATCATTGACACTGTACCTCTTGTCCACCTGTTGGAGCATATGCTGCCTGGAATAATGGACATTGCACTTGAGGCAGAACAGAGGCAGGAAGAGGAGGACTTCCTTGCCTTTCAAGGCCCCCTTTATCCAGACAGTAGTGTTTCTGCTGTCCGACCCATCACATAGGAAGAGGAGGAGGAGGATTGTGTCAGCAAGGAGGTGGAGCCTGGCACTCAGCATCAGCAGCAGCAGTCTTTTAGGGATAATTTACAGTCCCAAGAAACCCGTGGACTTGTACGTGGCTGGGAGGAGGTGGCTGCAGATCATGTCGTCCTTAGTGTCCCAGAGGACTCTGGACCGAATGCCTCAGCTAACCTACGCTGCATGGCCTCCCTGATCCTGCAAAGCCTGCGGAAGGATCTTTGTATTGTTCGGATCAAGGAGAGGGACCATTATTGGCTGGCCACTCTGGCCAGAGCTATGCAATCGAGCTACTTGCCTGTCCTGCATCCAGCGTTCTTTAGGAACGCACATTCAGTGGTACTGGATAGGGATGGCCGAACGGTTCACCCGGCGGTCGTTTCGCGGCGAATTTCGGCTGTTTGTGGTCCGCCCGATCAGCGGACTATTGCTGCCGTTTACCCGGCGGACTTCCGTGTTTACTGTGTAAAAGAACTTTGACCTATGATGACACATCCATCATGGGGTACAGGACAGCCAATTGAGACATTACAGCACATGGACACTTGGACATTCCCCCTAACTTATAAATAGACCCGATCTGGCGGCCATTTTACATTCTTTCTTCTGTCACTATAGGGAGAGGTTGCTGTGTGGAGCAGAGAGAGATTGCAGTGACCCAAATCGCTAGCTATTTGGTCCACAAAAGTTATTTTCAGGACTGGTATAGGTGTTAGGTGTAGTTCAGGATATAGGTTTGAGGCACTGCTGTGCTACTGATTGTTGCAGCAGCCTGTCTCTTGTCAGTGTAGAGAGAGGGACAGGACGCTGTGTGCTGCAGGGACAGTCAGTTTAATCATTAGCTGTTACTATTAGGTCCACAAAAGTGCTATTCAAGTTATTGTTCCAGCAGCCTCTGTTTTGTCAGTTTAAATAGGGACAGACAGGAAGCTGTGTGTGAGGCAGTAAGGGACAGTCAGTTTAATCAGTAGCTGTTACTATTAGGTCCACAAAGGTTCTTTTCAGGACTGGTATGGTAATAGGCTTATACACGTATAATATTCTTTCTTCCAAATATAGAAAGAATATTATACTTGACTGCTGCCCTTCTGCTGCAGTAGTCCTTTATCAGTATAGGGACTGAGGTACAGTCTGCTAAGCATTCACAACCTACTTGTTCCACAAAGGACCTTATAAGGACTGGTAAGGTCTAGGGTACTACAGTACATAGGGTTGAGTGAGGTACAGTCTGCTATTCCTTAAGGACTGGTATAGGTCCACAATACATAGGGTTGAGGTGCACTACTGCTGACTGCTGCCCTACTGCTGCAGTAGTCCTTTATCAGTATAGGGACTGAGGTACAGTCTGCTAATCATTCACAACCTACTTGTTCCACAAAGGTCCTTATAAGGACTGGTAAGGTCTAGGGTACTACAGTACATACGGTTGAGTGAGGTACAGTCTGCTATTCCTTAAGGACTGGTATAGGTCCACAATACATAGGGTTGAGGTGCACTACTGCTGACTGCTGCCCTACTGCTGCAGTAGTCCTTTATCAGTATAGGAACTGAGGTACAGTCTGCTAATCATTCACAACCTACTTGTTCCACAAAGGTCCTTATAAGGACTGGTAAGGTCTAGGGTACTACAGTACATAGGGTTGAGTGAGGTACAGTCTGCTATTCCTTAAGGACTGGTATAGGTCCACAATACATAGGGTTGAGGTGCACTACTGCTGACTGCTGCCCTACTGCTGCAGTAGTCCTTTATCAGTATAGGGACTGAGGTACAGTCTGCTAATCATTCACAACCTACTTGTTCCACAAAGGTCCTTATAAGGACTGGTAAGGTCTAGGGTACTACAGTACATAGGGTTGAGTGAGGTACCGTCTTCTATTCCTTAAGGACTGGTATAGGTCCACAATACATAGGGTTGAGGTGCACTACTGCTGACTGCTGCTCTACTGCTGCAGTAGTCCCTTATCAGTATAGGGACTGAGGTACAGTCTGCTAATCATTCACAACCTACTTGTTCCACAAAGGTCCTTATAAGGACTGGTAAGGTCTAGGGTACTACAGTACATAGGGTTGAGTGAGGTACAGTCTGCTATTCCTTAAGGACTGGTATAGGTCCACAATACATAGGGTTGAGGTGCACTACTGCTGACCGCTGCCCTACTGCTGCAGTAGTCCTTTATCAGTATAGGGACTGAGGTACAGTCTGCTAATCATTCACAACCTACTTGTTCCACAAAGGTCCTTATAAGGACTGGTAAAGTCTAGGGTACTACAGTACATAGGGTTGAGTGAGGTACAGTCTGCTATTCCTTAAGGACTGGTATAGGTCCACAATACATAGGGTTGAGGTGCACTACTGCTGACTGCTGCCCTACTGCTGCAGTAGTCCTTTATCAGTATAGGGACTGAGAGTTTTGTCACAGGGTCATTTAAAAAATGACAGGCAGAGGAAGAGGCAGGCCCTTCCGCAGGGGTGGTAGGGGTAGGGCAGAAGCAACAGGCTTGAGCCAAAGTGGGAAGTTGCAGAAGGTGCGTTCAATTACTTTAAAGGACGCACCAGACTTGGTTGAGTGGCTCACTCAGCCTTACTCTTCTGCACCCTCCTCATCCTCTCGATCTGCACCCTCTTCTTCACTCTCTGCTATGTGCACCCCCAAAGACACTACCACCAACAACACCACCACCACCACATACCTTCCGCTTGAGTCACAGGAAATATTTTCCGATCCATATCAAGACATTTCTGATGCACAGCCACTCTTGGTATTGGATCAGGAAGAGGAGGTAGCAACAACCGCCACTCAGCAGTCTGACGACAGTACCCAGATCAGCCCAAGGAGGAGGTTGGTCCCCGCTGTTGCTGCCTACTCCGAGATCTCTACTTATAGCGGTGGGGAAGGTGACGTCGATGATGACGTGTCTAGTGATGTCACGTGGGTGCCCACAAGAGAGGAAGAGGAGGGGAGTTCAGAGGGAGATATGGACCAGCAGATAGGGAGGAGAAGCAGGAATAACTTACATTGCACAGGAGGGACAAATCAGACTGCAAATGTATCAGGAGCGAGTCATCGACCATGTACGGTCACATCTGGCGCTCCCTGGACACCGGCACATGGCTCCTCAGTGTGGGCTTTTTTTAACGTGTCCGCTGCTGACAATAGCGTTGCCATATGCAATCTTTGCAGTCAACGCATTAGTCGCGGTAAGCCAACACTCACCTAGGGACGACCACTTTAAGAAGGCACATGAGCAGCCATCACCGAGCCCAGTGGGAGCAACGGAACACACAAAGCCACACTCCAGGCTCTCACCATCCAGCCTCGTCTTCTACTTCTCCTTCTCCTCTCTCCTCACAATTGTCCTCCACTCCACCTTCCATCACGCCAAGCTCACGTTTTTCTGCAAAAAGGCAGGCTTCCATGGGCCTAATGTTTGAGCGTAAAAAAATTATGACGCCGGATAACCCTCTTGCCCAACGGTTGACGACTGGCTTGTCAGAACTGATAGCCCGCCAACTACTGCCATATAAACTGTTGGACTTGGAGGCCTTTCGAAAATTTGTGGCCATTGGAACACCACAATGGAAGGTCCCAGGAAGGAAGTATTTCTCAGAGAAGGGCATCCCAGAGCTATATGGCCATGTTCAGCGGCAAGTGAATGTATCTCTGGCACACAGTGTCGGTGCCAAGATACATCTGACCACAGACACGTGGTCTAGCAAACACGGGCAGGGAAGGTGTATCACTTTTACTGCCCACTGGGTGAACCTTCTGACGGCCGTCAAGCATGTAACCCGTGGCACCCGTGTAGATTTGGTTTTACCACCACGGATTGCATGCAGGCCTGGCTCTTCTTCTCCTCCTCCTCCTACTCCATCCTCCTCCCTCTCCTCCTCGGCTGACTCCTCCTTTTCCGCTGCTAGCGTCTCTTCCGCTGCGCCGCCCAAGCTCCCCAGAACCTATTCGACATGCCAGGTGAGACGTTGCCATGCCGTGCTGCGTCTGTTGTGCCTGGAAGCCAAGAGCCACACTGGCCCGGCACTCCTTTCAGCTTTGCGTTCACAGGCAGATCAGTGGCTAACACCGCTCAATTTGACAGTTGGTAAAGTGGTGTGTGACAACGGTGCCAATTTGCTTAGCGCATTGAAACAGGGCAAAATTACGCACGTGCCATGCATGGCACACGTCTTAAACTTGGTCGTGCAGCGATTCCTTGTCAAATACTCTGGGGTCCGGACATCTTGCTTGTAGTTGTCGATCCCAGATTCACCTCATACATGTGTTATGTCATTGGCCATGTGGTGGGACTATGTTTGCACAGCTAGTAATTATTTTGTGGCTGCAAATTTGACCTGTAGGTTTGCAAAGTTTGCCTCCCATTAAAGTCAATGGGGCCCGCCGCGAACGTTACGGTTCGCGAACTATCGGCCGCGTTCGCGGCCGCGTTCGCGGTCCGCGTTCGCGAAACGTCTCCTAGTGCTGGAGGCTTTGTTACCATATCACAGGGTGCGCCTGTCCACAAACTCGGTTGATCGACTGACCTTCATAAAGATGAATCAGTCTTGGATCACCACCAGCTACCAAGAACCTGAAGCTGATGTAACCGAATAATTTTTTTTTTAATGTCACATCCCTTCAAGACTGCCTATGCTGATGCTGAGTGACTGTCTTGTTATGTTGACTGACTATCCTCTTCTTCCTCAATGATCCTGCTGATAGCTTAGAAGAACATTTTTGGTTCTGGATGCCACCACCAGTAGCTAAGGCCCAATTTTTCATCCCCTGTTTAACAGGGGCGTGTAATTACAATTTTTGATGCAATTCTTTGCAGCAGGGCTTATTCCTGCACTCCAACTAGAGTATCTGGGAGAGGTTGCAGTGTCGTGGCACCAGTGCCTAAGGCCCAATTTTTCAGCCCCTGTTTAACAGGTGCATGTAATTACAATTCTTAATATAATCTTTCACAGCAGGGCCCGTTCCAGTGCCCACCGAGAGTAACTGTGAGGACTTACAGTGTTGTGGCACCAACAACACCACCACCACAACCACCAAAGGCCCAATTTTTCTACCACTGTTCAACAATGGCATGTAATTACAATTCTTGATATAATAGTTCACAGCAGGGTGCTCCAGCGCCCACCAAGAGTCACTTTGAGGGCTTACAGTGTTAACTTGTGACAACACCAACACCTTAGGGCCAAATTTCTGCAGAGCATATAGGGCAGGCCCCTACTTTCAAACATCCCACTTACAAATGGAAGGAGACAGCAGGAAGTGAGATGAAAAAAGATGGACGGCCAAAAAAATTATACAGGGGTGATAAGCATTCCTTATGTTTTCCAAAAAGCTTAAAAATAGATTTTTTGACTGGAGCTACACTTTAAAAATGTACCAGTTCAAAATTACAAACAGATTCTACTTAACACAACAAACCTCCACAGTCCCTGTCTTGTTTGCACCGCCTGTATACTGCTGTTCTGAGTATATAGGGCCTGGGGGCCCCACGCCTTTCCTTTTTTAAATTTGGGTATGGGGTTCCCCTTAATATCCGTACAAGACACAAAGGGGCTGGTAACGGGCAAGGGGGCTACCCATGCCATATGTCTCAATTATTTTCTTCCGTATTGCCGGAACCAGAAATTTCATTAAAACCGAAAGCAGTTTTAAACAACTTTTTTCCGTTAAATGTCATTTTGTGCAGGGACTGTTCTAAACACGGAAACAGAGCATGGCTGAGTATGGCTGGGTACAGCTGGGTACGGCTGGGTATCATTGAGTATGGCTGAGTATCACCGAGTATTGCAGAGTATGGCTGGGTATCACTGAGTATTGCAGAGTATGGCAGAGTATGGCTGGGCATATTTTACCTCCGAGGCGTATCGTTCTGCCCCATATGAGCATATACACAAATCTATATGTGACAGTGAGGAGTGGCTCTTAGAAAAAGGTGAAAACTGTTTCAACCCTGGGTATTTAGCAATCCACGAATCCTTCCAACCCACCTCATCTATGAATTTTTTCAGGGCTGTACATTTAGTTCCCCTTCTATTCGTCACTGGTGGGTGTTTGTCTAAAACAGGGTCTGTGTAACAGTTGAAGTCCCCTAAAACAAATAATGGTATCTCGTTGTGCTTGATTTGAAATTTCAGCAGTGCTCTAAGGGTCTGGTTATCATAGGGTATATAAACAAAAGCGAGAATGCATTTAAGGCATATAGGCGGCACAGTAGAAAAATATACCTTCCCTCAGCATCAATCACAGAGTCAACTTCCTCATAGTCTAAAGAACTATGTACCAGTACACTCACACCTCTGGAAAATTAGGAATGAGTCGAGTGGTATGCCCTCCCCACCCACCGGAAAATCAAACAAGTTACAGAGTCAGAGGTAAGATGCGTTTCCTGTAGGGCACAAATTGCAGGCAGGTATTTACGTAACAAGGTTGTCCCCTGATGTTCCAAGAAATTATTGATACTGTGGTCATCTTAAATGTGTTCTTTGGTTCCTTGTAGGGTGATTAGCGGAGCATCTTTATACTGATAGTTAACCCATACAACTTCTGAAAGATTGGGGACAACAGGTCCCAGGTACTGTCCACTCGATCGCTGAACGCAGCGATAGGGATAGAAGTGAGGAGCAATCTAAGAAAGTCCATATACAAACACAGTTCTGAACTCGCATTTTGTAGAATTTTATATTATTGTACATTTCCAGCAGGGCTCTCAATCAAGAAGGAGAGCTGGGTAAGTCAAGCGTTGTAGTAAAAGGATTGTCAGTCCTCCTCCGCTATTGGCCTCTGAGCCTGTCTGAGAATGTTCTCATTTGCATCCAGCCATTGGGAGGCATCCGCAACATTCTCAAAGAAATGGGTTCACCCCCCAGAGGTGATGCAGAGCTTTGCCAGGTAAAGCATTGCGTAGGAGGCCTGAAGCCTCTGCAGGTGCTTTTAAACATCTGAAAATCGTGACCTGCTCCGCTGTGCCTCGGCCAAGAAATTCTCGTTCCATTAAACTGAACATTTCTGCGTTCTCTTGCCAATCTCAGGATGATTTCTCTGTCTCTATAATTTAACAGTCTTGCCAGCATGGGATGCGGGGGATGAACTGGTGGTAGTGGCCCAGTCGGTACTCTATGAGCCCTTACAACTGCATAGAAATGTGTAAAGGCCTCAGTAAGCTATTGCTCCACAAATTGGGTGGGATCTCTGCCCTCTACCTTCTCAGGTAGCCCTACAATCGGCACATTATTGTGTCTTAGGCGATTTTAAAAATCCTCTGCTCGCAGGTCTGTGGCTTTGGCTAAACAGGTAGTTGCTTGGGATTCTCTGATCATGGCAGGCAGCTTGTCTTCCATGTCACTAATTCTGCTTTCAGCGGCTGTTGTGCGTTCCCTGATCCTTTGAAGATCTTGTCTGACCAGGCTGACCTCCTCCTTTAAACTCCCAAAACTCCTAAACTCCCAAAACTGAGGAGGTACATTTCTTTACAGCTTTTAATATCGCTGCCAGAGTTGGTTGCTCTCCCCCCTCCTCTCCTGCATCCTATGATTCCTCCATCTCCTCAGTGTAGCTGTCTGTCTGCTCCAGCATGGCCGCTACACCCGCCCCCATCTCACTGTCCTCCATGTCTGTTACACCATGCTCTGTGACTGCATTCAGGTCAGGCATATTACACTGGTCAGATTTTTCTGTCAGTTTCATGGCATAATACCTCATGTCTTTTGGGGGGGGGGGGGGGGTCTCCGGTCCCTTCTTTGGGGCATTTAAGATGTTTACTCACCCCGTCCTGAATTTTGGCCTTCTGTGCAGAGGATGGAGCGCCGCCATGTTGGATTGTCGACCGTGGGCCCTCTCCTTTGTTTCCACGGGTCATCATTGCTTGTATTCTGCAATCGACACTGCCGAAGTGTGCTGCAGACGTTCCCACAGTAATAGGGGTGAAAACCGTGCTATTTGCACTGCTGGAACCCGGATCAGATAATGATGATGTGCGGGAGCTCTGTGCTAAAGCGTCTGCTCATATGCCGCGCTGGCCATGTCCCGAACCTGGATCCTTGGAGGACATAAAGGTCAGTAGTTGTGCTTAGACCAGTATACAGTATATCCCATGTACTCTAATCAAGGAGAATACTACTTGTAACTCATACAAAATCATTAATTGAATTAAAGTGAATGTAAAACCTAACAATTAAACCAGAATTAGACCCTTGTTTTTTTTTCAATAAAAATAACAAATATGCCTATACTTACCTGCTCTGTACAATGCTTTTGTACAGAGCACCTCTGATCCTCTTCTTCTGGGGTCCTCCACCGCCACTCCAGGTCCCGCTTCTTCTGGGGGTGCCCATAAACATGATTTCCCAGGGGGCACCCATGCGTGCTCACTTCTGAGTCCCGCTGCTGCGTCCAATGGCTCCCGCTGCTATCAATCAGTCTAATGAGGAGGAAGACAGCAGTGGAAGTCGCTGTGCTTGTGCAAATCGCTAAATCTGATAGTGCTCAGCACAGAAGGTTTTTCACTTTAATGCATAGAATGTGAAAAACCTTAAAGTGGTTGAAAAGCTTTGTTTTTTTATTTTCTAAATAGGTTCCTTTAAGCTAGTGCATTGTTGGTTTACTTACCTTTTCCTTCAATTTCCCTTCTAAATGTTTTTTTTTTCTATATATCTACCCATTTGCTGTTGTGCTATGCAACAAATATTTTGAAAAAGAATACTTGGTGACATGGAGGCACTTTCTGTTATGGAATGAGAACTGCCAGTTGTGCTCCTACATGGTCACCCTGTCACATGTCCTCAGCTGGAAAACATAAGTGGCCATGCCAAAGCACATTGTGTGAAGATGGTCCACCATTTTCACTATCAAGTATCTATCCCAAAGAAATAATGTACAGTTGTAGACAGCCAACATATAGAAAAGACGTGTCTGAAAAAGGACCTATAAAATAAGCAGCACTGAGACAGAAAGAAGGATAACAAAATCGTTAAAAAAACTCTATGAAAAGACAAATATGGCAATTATTGATGATAGGAACAAGGAGAGACGTCGCTCCAGGTAAGTATATTAATCAGATTGCTGCTCCATGTGTGAGGGCAAGCTCACCTTTGAGAATAGGATCAATGAAAGGAATGGCTGCACACCATGCTAGAGTCCAAGTCCGTTTAAATGAAGTGACTGTATGACACACAGCAGATGACAGAGGCAACAGTAGGTTGACGCGTTTCACACAAATATGATGTGCTTTTTCATAATCAGTGATTCATAACCAATTATTGATGATACACAGTGTTTTAGCAAATTAAATATCATCCTATTAGAGCTTAGGTCTACTGCTAAATACTTAAAAATTCTAAGAACTTCTATGCTACTAAGAAGCTCAAGAGGGAATTGGGTTTGGAAAGTTGAAGTCCATTACGCAAACTGTGCTTTATCTTCACATCTATGCACAATTGCAGCCGTCACCTTAGCTCTTCTTGGCAACGTTTTGAATAAAAAGCGCACAGCCAAATAGCAGCTACACTGTATTCTACATCCAGGAACAGCATGAACAGACTTGGTTTCCATTGCGTCACAAGAGATGTAAAATAGACAGAACTCCCACCTAATTCCTAGAACGCAGCTTTGAATCCAGGACAGGCATTGTTTCTGATGTATTTAGTGGAAATTAGTGGATTAAATGTTTTAAAATACAATGAGGGGAGTAGCCATGTGTTGGGAAGGACGTCATGATTAGCAGTGGAAGAGCCATGGCGGTGAATCACAATGTTGAAAGGATAAAAGGATGCCTTTAATTGCACATAGGTATATACACATTGCAATACACACATCGCAATATACATAATTGCCAGAATATTTCCACTGCCCAGGCAGCCTGTCATTCAAATGAATTGCTATGTACCACTATACTCAGTGGTGCTATTGCAAATAAAAGGACAGTCTATGGGTGTATGCAAAAAATAGGAGGGTGAAGTCTGGATCAGGATATCCCCAAAATACTCAATATCAAACAGTAAAATAGTCCACACAATCTCATACAGTAAAATAATCTCTTCCTGATCTTTTTCGAATATCTCTCATGGTTACCTACAAAATCACATACTGTGTTGTCTGGACCCCTTCTGATCTCTGGCTCCATGGCGATTGAGGTTCTAGTTTTATCTCAAGGTTTAACTTCCAAGGCAGGCAAACATAGTAAGGTACCTGTGTATAACTTCCTACTCAACCAGTCACTTGCGACATCAATATACAGTATACTGTATGTGGGCACAATTACACCTTGTTTCCTCTAAGTCTTTTGCTCTTTTCTCCTGCAGCCAACACCTTCAGGGGTTCCTCCCAGAAGGGCAGATACCTGCTTATTTCCATTGTTAGTTTCAAGGCTCCAGTAGAGACTGGATTTCTAGGATGACATCCTTGCAGGCCAAAAGCCCGGGGGGTAAAGACAGAACAGGAAGCATCTCAGATAATTAACAGTTCTCATAGCTTGCCTCAAAAGGTTCCCCAGGCCTATGGACTGGCCAGGCTATCAAATATGACCAAAGCATGATCATACAGTCTAAAGGCAGAGAAAATAAGCTCTATGCTTAGATGATCACTCCTGTTAAGAAACAGCTAGGCTCCATTCACATGTATGCATGTTGCTTTTGAGCGTTTCTGCAGTGCTTTTTTGCTGTACTGTTTGCTCTTTCTTTTACTGCGATTTTGCTCCGATTTGCATTTTTCATGCTTTTTTTGACAAATTTGTTGTTGGGCAGATTAAAAAATGCAAAACACAAAACGTAGCAAAATCCTAGTAAAAAGTGGTAAAAAATGCACCACATGCTTTTTTGTAGCTTCTCCATTGAAGTCTATTGAACCTTCTATATCAACCCATGTTAAAAAAAATGCCCTGTGTTTCTGCAAAAAGCATGAAAAACGTGGTGTGAATGGAGCCTTATACACGTGCCCGGACTTTTCGAAAGACTAGGCCGATGGTCTTCCCGACGGACTTTTGGCGGAGTTCCGACGGATTTTCTGAATGAACGGACTTGGCCACACACAATCACACCAAAGTCCGTTGGATTTGAACGTGATGACGTATGACCGGACTAGAATAAGGAAGTTCATAGCCAGTAGCCAATAGCTGCCCTAGTGTTGGTTTTTGTCCATCGGACTAGCATACACTTGAACGGATTTCTCGATAGGAACTGGGTTCTATTTGAAACATTTAAAAATTTGAAACATGTTCTATTTCTAAAGTCCCTCAGATTTTTGGACAGCAAAGGTCCGATGGAGCCCACACATGATGGAATTGTCCAACGGATTCGTTCCGTCGGACCTTTGCTGTCAAAAAGTCCGGTCGTGTGTACGCGGCATGAGACTGTAATCCACTGCTGGCTACAGAATTCACAAGAATACAAAAAAGGAATTTAGGAGAAATACTAAATCCCTACATTGATATAGACTTTCGAAACATGGGATGAACAGTCATCTAGAGGTGTGCACCACATTTTCTGGTCTAAGGCTCAGACTGGACTGGACCCAATGAAAGTAAATGGTCACATGTAGGCCACATGCTACATTAGACATTCAAGCCAACACAAAACAACACCTGCTCACTATCCACAGGTACCAATCCATCAGAACGTTTAGGGATTATCTTAAAGTGAACCTGTCTTGAGAGCAATTCAGAGGCACCACCAATCGCCCTCTAAAAAAAAACTCAATGCTTAGCTTGCTCTGACTGCAGTAGTTTTGACGACTCTGACTCAGGACGAGCATACAGATCAGGAAAATCAGACTGAATTCACAACTCCTAATTTGCATACTGATTCCAGGCAGGGCCGGTGCTACCACTAGGCAGACGAGGCAGCCACCTAGGCCACACTGCCACCTAGGGCACCTGGCCACTTGTCATCCTACTCCCTCTGCAGCCAGCAACTAACACAACACAACAGGCAGCCTTTTGGCTAAGATCAAGTGTAGTATCTGTTCTTATCAGTTGCCAGGAGGTGGCGTTTGCTTCCGTCCCTGCTCTACAGCGAGGTGGAGCAGGGGTGGCGGTTGCTATACAAAACCTGCTGGCGTGAAGGTAACCTGGAGCGGTTCGTAGCCGAAAGAGAAGCCTTCTGATGGGGATGGAGAACCACTGGTCGGTGCCAGGGGAGGGGACCCTGGCCTTCTGGCCTGGATTGGGGCGGCTCTAGCTCCGGTCAGTTTTTCGGGAGGGAACGTTGGTTCCCCTTTCTCCCGCCGGGGGAACGGCCAGTACTTCCCGAATGTAATTAGGTAGGAGTGATGAGAGCGAGGGTGAGGCCTGATGGCAAAGGGCTCTCACTAAGCTCCTGGATCTCCATGCCTTTCTGGCTGGGGTGGGGGCTGCTGTGGTCTGGGCTGGGGGGGGTCGGGGATGCTTTTGAAAAGCCTGTGGTGATGTGCCCCTGAAGTTGCAGTTCAGGGGTGCCCTACTTTCACTGTGATTTATCACTTTGATGTGTGGCACCATGGCCACCTCACCATAACACATGCCTTTTCACACCTGCCTCTAGGGCTGGGCCTTTTGGCTAGGACCAGAGGAATTTTAGATTCCTGGCCGGAGGGCCTGGTCATTGCGTTACACAGTGGCCACTATTTTCACTCTTCTCTTCACTATCCCTTTCCCACTTTATTTATTTATTTATTTTTATGTGTGTTGTGTGTCACGTTTTTTGTTTGTCACTGCACGTGTGGTGAGTAGGGTGTCGGTCCTCGGGCCAACCCTGAAAGTCTTGTGGGAGGGTGGACATAGCCCTTTTGGCTTGGTTTGCCCTCTCTCTCTGGGGGTCTTCCTTCGGGGGAGCCCCTACCCAAGTACCTGGGTGGGTCTGTTTCGGCAGACCTTCCGGAGAAAGGCGGTCGTCTGGTTTCGGCCAGATAGGCCATGTATGGCACCTCAGTCCCCGTCTGAAGCCTAACGCCCTGGGGGATCAGGGAAAGGTCCTTCCTCATGGAGGACAGTGGTACACCCGTTGCAGGTTTTTGTGTTTACTCTTGATGTGTGTGCACTTTTTTTGTCACTGGGTGGAAGTTTTTGGGTGTGTTTTGCACTCCACAGGCTTTTCAATAAAAGAAAAAAAAAAAACCACAACAGGCAGCCGTTCCCGAGTCCCTCTGTACAGTGTCAGAGGCACAGCGACGATAGAGAACTGTGTCTGTGTGTGTCCCGACTGAATCTAATGGAGGACGGAAAGGAAATATCCCCTACGCAGTGGCATTGCGCAGGGGGTGCGGGCCGCACCCAGGTGACACCCGCCAGAGGGGTGACACCCGTGGGTAGTGGCACCGCCAACACCGCCTGCCGCACTGTGTACTGCGCCCAGTGCGCCGCAACTGTTTCCCTCAGTCTGTGTTTACATACACAGAGGAGGAGGAGCCGAGGTCGAGGGACACACACCGCTGTGTGTATGATTACTGCTGGTCTGAGGTAAGGGGGGGGTCTGCACTAGGGGGGTCTGCACAGAGGGGGAGTCTGCACAGAGGGGGGTCTGCACAGAGGGGGGTCTGCACTGGGGGGGTCTGCACAGAGGAGGGTCTGCACAGAGGGGGGTCTGCACTTGGGGGGTCTGCACAGAGGGGGGGTCTGCACTGTGGGGGTCTGCAGAGAGGGGTGTCTGCACTGGGGGGATCTGCACAGAGGGGGGTCTGCACTGGGGGGGTCTGCACAGAGGGGTATCTGCACTGGGGGAATCTGCACAGAGGGGGTCTGCACTGGGGGCGGGTGTCTGCACTGGGGGGTGTCTGCACGAGGTCTGCACAGATGGGAGTCTGCACTGGGGACGGGTGTCTGCACTGGGGGGTCTGCACTGGGGGGTGTCTGCACAGATGGGAGTCTCCACTGGGGGCAGGTGTCTGCACTGGAGGTCTGCACTGGGAGTGGGTGTCTGCACTGGGGGTGGGTGTCTGCATGGTGTCTGCATGGAGGGGGGTTTCTGCACTGGGGGGTGTCTGCACTGGGGTGTCTGCACTGGGGGGGTGTCTGCACTGGGGTCTGCATGGAGGGGGGTGTCTGTACTGAGGGGGTTCGGGACTGGGCTGTGTCTGTACTGCTGGGGTTCTGAACTGAGAGGGGATCTGTAACTGAGTGGGGTCTGTACTGAGGGGGGTGTCTGTACTGTTGGGGGGTCTACACTGGGGGTCTGCAGTGAGGGGGGTCTGCTCTGAGGGGGGGTGTCTGTACTGTTGGGGGGTCTGCACTGGGGGTCTGCAGTGAGGGGGGTATCTGTACTGAGGGGGGTCTGCATTGAGTGGGGGTGTCTGTAATGAGGAGGGTCTGCACTGAGGGGGGTCTAATGCTGGGGGGGTCTGCACTGAGGTCGGGGTATCTACTGAGGTGGGGTTGTCTGTGCCGATGGGGGTCTACAGCGAGGTGGCAGTGTCTGTACTGAGGTGTGGTCTCTGTACCAATGGGGGGGCCTACACCGAGGTGGGGGTGTTTGTATTGAGGTGGGGGTGTCTGTGCCGATGGGGGTCTGCAGCGAGGTGGCAGTGTCTGTACTGAGGTGTGGTCACTGTACCGATGGGGGGGTCTGCACCGAGGTGGGGGTGTCTGTACTGATAGAGGGGTCTACACTGAAGAGGTGTCTGTACTGAGGGGGAGGTTTATACTGAGGGAGGGGGGTCTGTATTGAGGGAGAGGGATCTATACTGTGGGAGAAGGGTCAGTAGTTAGTGGAGGGGGGTCTGTACTGAGGGGGGACTATAGTTAGTGGGGGGGGTGACACCATTTTTTTCGCACCGGGTGACACCAACCCTAGTGACGCCACTGGTTAAGTTGCTCCCTATACAACGTTCTCAAAGCACAGTAGAGCGTTGCACACTGTAGAATTAGTTTTTGAATGTATAGTAAGACAGATGGCACAACAGTTCAACGGGAGACAACATTTTACAACATGAACCTGATTCCTCCCTTTATAAACTCCTGCCCTGCTGTAATGATGACCCCTCCCATTTCCTTTATTGTCCCACACTAACCCAACCCCTGCCTTAGAGACCCCTCCAATTTTCTCCAGTACTTCCAAACCAATCCTACCTTCTACAAACCCCACCCCTGCCTTAGAGAACCCACTACTTTCCTTCAGTACCCCCCAACCAACCCTACCTTCAACACACCCCATCCCTGCCTTAGAGACCCCTCTACTTTCCTCCAGTGTCTCCCAACCAACCCTACCTCCTACAAACCCCATTCCTGCTTTAACGGCCACTCTACTTTCCTCCAGTACCTCCCAACCAACCCTACCTCCTAGAAACCCAATCCCTGCATTAAAGACACTTCTACTTTCCTCAAGTACCTCTCTTAACCACTCCTACTTCCTACAAATCCCACCCCAGCCCTAGAGACCCCTCTATTTTCCTCCAGTACCTCCTAACCAACCCTATCTCCCACAAACCTCTTCCCTGCCTTAGAGATGCTTCAACTTTTTTCCAGTACCTCACAACCAGCCCTACCTCCTACAAACCCCATCCCTGCCTTAGAGACCCCTCTACCTACATCCAGTACATCTCAATCAACTCTCCCTCCTACAAACCCCAACTCTGCCTTGGAGACTCCTCTACTTTGCTTCCATATCTCCCTGTCAACACTACTTCTCACAAACCCCATCCCTGCCTTAGAGACCCTTCTATTTTCCTCAAGGGCCATGGAATGCTCTACCAATCAACATCCGCCTGGAAGAAAATCACCTGGCTTTTCGGAAAAAACTCAAGACCTTCCTCTTTTAGAAGATGATCAAAGCTCGCCACAGCGCCTAGAGGCGATTCAGTTCGCATTGTGCGCTATACAAGTATTTCATTCATTCATTCATTCAAGTACCCCCCAACCACTCCTACTTCCTACAAACCCCACCTCTGCCTTAAACACCCCTCTACTTTCGCCCAGTACTTCCAAGCTAACCCCGCCTCTTACAAATGCCACTGCTGTATAGAGACTTCTTCCATTTCTCTATTTGCTCTCACACTAGCCCAACCACACACATATCCTACCCCTTTTTCATATATTCCTCCCCTTCCATCATGAAATCTACACCAACCACATTCATCCCATAAAGGCAACCCCTTCTATCAATTGACCCCCTAACACAAACTTTATATACAAATCTAGCCAAAACTATCACTCCAAGCCCCCAACCTAACTACTAAATTTAATCCAGCTTGCCCATGAACCATCCTTACTGCTTACTTCTCAATCCATGTGCCCATTTCAGTTAAAGCCCCCACTTACTTACCATCAGGGCTCAAGTCCTGCGGGAACGCATGGGAACGGAGTTCCTGTACTTTTTCCACAACAGGAACTCAGTTCCCGTTAGCAGCCGCATCCTGCAAGACTTTGAATTATGTGAGCTGTGTGGCAGGTGCTACACCAGCAGCCACCGACACAGCTCGCAATAGTAAGGGCTGCACACCAGGGGTGGACTGACCATTCAGGCATTGCCAGTAGGGGGCCCCGTGGCAGTTTCCTCTTCAATCTACCTGTCAATAACAGCTAGCTGACGGGTAGATCAGGTCCCTGCTGCTTAGAGATTGTATTTAGTCAGACCTCTCGTGATGCGCTCCTCCCTGCCAGCCCCTCCTGATTTTTTGTTTCCTGCATACTTGCTCTGTGTGTCCCGCTGAATCCCACCTCCTCTATCTTCAGTGCCATATGATGAGAGAACCCAGAGGAGGAGCACAGCTATTCTGCTCACAGGACATGCAGGGAGAGAGGTGAGCTGAGGGAGGAACATCAGTTTGGGGTGGGAAGCTGAGCACAATACGTGGCAAAGTTTAATGTCAGGAGGGAAATTTATGTGGAAATATGTGAACGGTTGGAATAGCAGCGACTGTGTGTTGGAGCCCTGCAGAGTTAGCAGCCCCCCAAGCTAACATACATCTCCTAAGCAGGAACACATCACTATCTCCCCAAGCATTCTGTCCAGATAATGTGCAGTTAATTTATGACCTTTCCGTTTAAACCTGTGTTATCCAAACTCTGTTCAATAAAAAGTGGAAACTCACCACATAAACACTCCATATACAAAATAACATTCCCCAATAAAGATCAGAACATGAGGTTCACATTTGCATGGAAGCACAATTGAATGAATGCTGATTATTCAGAGAATTACCGTATTTGTGTTTATTGAGGATTGTTTTTTTTATGTACTAACAGTTAAGCTTCATACACACAATACGAAAATTGGATAAAAAATACCACTTTCTTGATCATACATCACGGGACACAGGAGCTTCATTACATAGTGGGTTATATAGGCACCTCTGGTGATTGGACACTGGTTGACCCCAATTAAGGAGAATTCCTCCCCTATATAACCCCTCCCATATGGGAGGCACCTCAGTTTTTTGGTCACGTAAAACATTAGCTCTATGCAGGTCCCTGCAAGGGCCTAAGGGCTACAACAAACCGGATCCATACCTCGGGCCGATACTTTGACTCCCAAGATGGTATGGTACCCGGGCCTCGTCAGCCGAAGAAGCGAGGTTTTGCCTGTAAGTCCTCTCCATTGGAAGACTGGGCTCTGGGAAAACCAGACTTGGTGTACTGTTTATACAGAGCGCACGAAAGTTTCTGGCTGAGCTTTCTACATGGCCCAGGTAGGAGGTTCTTCCGAGAAAGAGCCCCAGATAAACCTGAAGGTTGGCTAACAATAACCGTCGTGATGGGTGAAGGCTGGAATTTGTCTGGTTCAGCAATTCCTGCGGCGAGGACAGGTAAGGGAAGTTAATCCTGTATATATATAATTATATGAATGGATTTCTTCATTGTGAGTAGTTGTATGTCTTACCTGGTTTCCACCACTAGAGGAAGTAAGAGCAGCCTGATGCATACTTACATGCCTTTCAGTACACACGCTCAGTGAAGCCTGGTTCTCCAGCGGACTCACGTCTCCACTGCAATCCCTGCCACATCAAGGTAAACAGGGGTCCCACGTAGCTGGGGGTCCCACGCAGCTCCGGTGGAGTTCTCCTTCCCCCCCCCTGGATCCCACTGTCCTCATGCACACGCGCGGGCGTGTGCATGTGTGCCGGGTGCGTTCCCGGCCTAATGGAGGAGGGGGGAGTGTAGTTGTGAGCCGTGCACGTTGGTGTGCACGGCGCTGTAATGCACAGGCACCAGGCGGCAGTTTTTAAAGAAGTCCAGAGCGTCAGGGGGCTGTAAGTGGAGACACAGGAGCTGTGGGCAGTAAGCATCCGTGGGATTGGATCCAGGCAAACCTAGACACCTACTCAGCATCAGGTTGTGCAGTTTAAGCATATATATTTATTGTGAGACTTTAAGCACAACAGTGATTGCACTTGTACTTGTACCTCTGCTTTGTAGCTTAGGACTATGTCTCCTCATAAGAGGGTTTCAGGGGGAGGTAGCAAAGGCACTGGTAAATCACCGCCTAGGTCCAGGGGTTCTAAAAGAGTGCCTGTAAGTTACCATCCCCCCCTGCAAGACTGGAGCCAGCCTCTCAAGACGAGTCAGTGCACCTGTCAGGTTTGCAGCCTCTCCTAATATGTCAGCCCCGGTTTATGTCACTGAGGTACTCCCTTAGGGCTACATTGGAGGGTTTTGAAGGGAAAATAATGAATTTTATTTCTGCTTCCCTGAAATAGCAGGAAAAGGGGTAGATCCCCTCCCTCTGCTGAAATTCCTCTCTCAGATGATTTTTCTGAAAATGAGGAGAGATCCCTATCTTGGGATGGGGATCATGAGCAGTCGGATGAATCAGAGGAAGAGGAGAGAGTCCCCTCCTCCCAGGCACTCAGAAAACAGGTGCAGTATTATACTGAATTGGTGCGTACCACATTCAGAATGCCTGCTGCTGAAGTCGCTACGTCCTCTGTTTCTTCCCTGGGAGTCAGGAAAGCCCCACAGACTGCCTATTCCTTTCCAATCCATCCCTTAACCACTTGGGATCCGCGCTATTGCCAAATGACGGCATTAGCGCGGACCTACATTTCCGGGACTACGTCTATTGACGTCGTCCCGTGTACGAGCGGCCTGCGCGCCCCCTGAGGGGCGCGCGCGGCGCGCTCTGTGATCGGCGAGTCCATGAGACTCGCCTGATCACCGATCCGTGGAAGGGGTCGATCCCGACCCCTTATCACGTGATCAGCTGTCAGCCAATGACAGCTGATCATGTGATAGAACGAAGCCGGTAATCGGCTATTATTCCTCCTCGCGCTGACAGCGCGAGGAGAAAAAAAAAAAGCCGATCACCGGCGGCCGTGATCGGGACATCAGTCCCGATCACGGCCATCAATACAAGGGACCACCTGCCACCTGCCAGTGCCCACCTGCCTCCCGCAGTGCCATCCTGAAGTAAAAGTAAAAGCAAAAGTAAGTGCCCCCCGTCAGTGCCCATAGTGCCCACAGTGCCACCCACAGTGCCACCCACAGTGCCACCCCACAGTGCCACCCACAGTGCCCACAATCTGCCTCAAAGGTGCTGCACCCCAGTGCCGCCCATCAGTGCCCAGCAGTGCCGCCCATCAGTGCCCAGCAGTGCCGCCCATCAGTGCCCAGCAGTGCCACCTATCAGAGCCACCTATCAGTGCCACCTATCAGTGCCCATCAGTCCCATCTATCTGTGGTACCTATCAGTGCCCATCCGTGCCACCCATCCGTGCCACTTATCCGTGCCACCCATCCGTGCCATCTTATCTGTGCCCATCTTTGCCCATCAGTGCCGCCTTATCTGTGCCCATCGGTGCCGCCTTATCTGTGCCTATTAGTGCCGCCTTAACTATGCCTATCAGTGCCCACCAGTGCAGCCTATCAGTGCCCACCAATGCAGCCTATCAGTGCCCACCAATGCAGCCCATCAGTGCCCACCAATGCAGCCTATCAGTGCCGCCTAATCAGCGCACTTCAATGAAGGAGAAAAATGACCCGTTTGCAAAATTTTATAACAAACTATTAAAACATGATTTTTTTTTTTTTTGCATCTTTTTTTGTTTGTTTAGCAAAAAATAAAACTCCGAGCTGTAACTAAATACCACCAAAAGAAAGCTCTATTTGTGGGAAAAAAATGATAAAAATTTCATTTGGGTACAGTGTTGTATGCCCGCGCAATTGTCATTCAAATTGCATCAGCGCTGAAAGCTGAAAATTGGTCTGGGACTGAGGGGGGTTTAAGTGCCCAGTAAGCAAGTGGTTAATGGAGGGATTGTTGTATAAGGATTGGGGACATCCCGATAAAACTGTTTGCTCCTCCTAAAAAGGTTTTCTATGCATTATCCTCTGGAGGAAAGTTTCACCAAGAAGTGGGGGGTCCCATCTGTTGATGCGGCTGTTTTCTTGCTTGAATGAAACCTGACTTGTCCCTTGGATATTGCGCAGGTATTTAAGGATCCAACTGATAAGAAGCTGGAAACCTTATTAAAAGCCTCCTTTTCCATGTCTGGCGCTGTGGTGCAACCTACAGTCGCAGCCGTGGGGTTGTCAGTTCCTCAAGGAACAGGTTAAGCAGATGCTTGGGATCCTTCCCAGTGAGGAAGTAGAAAATTATGCAGAACTGCCTCATATTCTGTGTTTTATGATTGATGCGATTTTGGATTCTGTCCAACAAGCATCTCGTTTGTCCCTCATGTTGGTACACATGCGAAGGGCCCTATGGCTAAAGGATTGGGCAGCTGAGCTGTCATGCAAGAAGCATTTTATTGGGTTCCCGTTTAAAGGGGAACGTTTGTTTGGAGAAGAATTAGACAAATCTACTCTCCTTCCAGTCAAAAGGAGCAAGCGTCCTTCATTTAGGCGTGCTCCCTCTCCTGGAGCATCAAGCTCTAAGCAGTGGCGATGGCCTTCTCAACCCTCCTCTACAGGAAAGGCTCAAGGCCGAGCCCAGGGACAGGAAAAGACTTGGGGGCGAAAGCCTGCCAAGCAAAGCCCAAAAGCTTCCCTGTGAAGGGGCGCCCCCGCTCGGCCGAGTAGGGGGAAGGCTCCTGCGGTTTGCAGGAGCCTGGAGGAAGAGTTTCAGGAGATTCCACCTTCTCGCTTTCTAAGGTCAAGGATCCCCAGGGATCCAGTAAAGCAAAAAACACTATTTCGGGCCTTAGATCACTTACTATCCCAAGGGGTGATAGTAGAAGTGGACCCAAAAGAACAGGGTTCAGGGTTTTACTCAAATCTCTTCACCATTCCAAAGCCGAATGGTAGTGTCAGACCTATCTTAGATCTGAAGGATCTGAACCGGTTTTTACGCATCCGGTTCTTCCGAATGCAGTCAATCCGCACTGTGGTCTCCTCCCTGCAAGGGGGAGAATTTATGGCATCAATAGATATCAAAGATGCATATCTCCATGTGCCAAATTTTCCCGCACACCAAAATTTCTAAGGTCTGCGGTGGAGCGGCGCCATTTTCAATGTGTGGCCTTGCCGTTTGGGCTTGCTACGGCCCCTCGAGTCTTCACAAAGATTCTGGACCCTCTCTAGGCAAACCTAAGAGCTCAGGGTATCGCCGTCATGGCTTATCTAGACGATTTGCTTCTCATGGAGAAAACAGCAGCGTTCCTGAATCGCAGCGTCACCAGAATGCTGGAACACCTGGAACGCCTAGGTTGGATCATAAACCTAGAAAGATCGTCCCTACAGCCTGACACCAGGTTTGAATACCTGAGCATGATCATCAACACCGCTCAGGGCAAGGTGTTTTCTTCCAAGGCCAAAGGCCTTGGCCATTGGAGATCTGGTGCGCCTAATTCTGGGCAGAAGATCTTCCCCCATTCGGTTGTGCATGAGACTGTTAGGGAAAATGGTCACATCCTTCGAGGCCGTCCCATTCGCCCAGTTCCACTCAAAGCCTCTGCAAAGATGCATCCTTGCGGCTTGGAACAGGAAGCCCCAAGCCTTGGGTCTTCCTATGCGTCTATCCCCAGGGACACGCAAAGTCTCGTCTGGTGGTTACAAACCGAGAATTTGCTGGAGGGCAAAACCTTTCTTCCTCTTCCATGGAAGATTATCACAACAAATGCCAGCCTGTCAGGCTGGGAGCAGTATTGGAGGAGTCGTGCTCGCAGGGGAATGGTCTGCAATCGAGAAGCTATTGCCCATAAATATCTTGGAGATCCGGGCAGTTTATATGGCTCTCATAAAGTGGTCTTACAGACTACGAGGTCTCCCAGCTCGGTTCAGTCGGACAGTGCCACAGCAGTGGCTTATATCATTCACCAGGGCGGTACCAGGATCTGGTGGCCCAAAAAAGAGGTGAATCGCATACTTGTCTGGGCAGAAAAGCATGTCTGTGTCTTTCTGCAGTCTTCATTCCAGGAGTGGAAAATTGGCAGGCGGATTTTCTGCGCCGCCAGCAGTTGTGCCCAGGAAGATGGGCTCTGCACCCCGACGTGTTTCGGAGCATATGTCACAGGTGGGGTACTCCAGACGTAGATCTGTTTGCATCCAGGTGCAACAGGAAACTGGACAATTTTGTGTCAAGGACAAGAGATACACTTGCTCAGGGGTCAGATGCTCTGACAGTTCCCTGGGATCAGTACAATCTGATCCATGCCTTCCCCCCGAGCCCGCTTCTGTCACGGTTCCTGGGAAGAGTCAAGAGGGAGACAAAGTCGGTCCTTTTGGTGGCCCCGGCTTGGCCCAGGCGACCATGGTACGCAGAGATCATGAAGTTGGCAATGGGCAGGCCATGGATCCTCCCTCTCCGGCCAGATCTGCTCTCTCAGGGTCCAATCTACCATCCTGCTTTACGCAGTCTGAATTTGACGATTTGGCTGCTGGGACCGTGGCCTTTAGGGGCCAGTCCTTTCTACTCTGGTCAATACCAGAAAGCCGGCCTCCAGGCTTATTTATTACAAAATCTGGAGGGCATATGTTTCCTGGTGTGAACTCAGGAAATGGCATCCTAGAAAGTATGTCATTAGCAGGATCTTGGCCTTTCTCCAGTCAGGCCTAGAGATTAATTTGGCCATAAGCACTATCAAGGTGCAGATTTCGGCCCTGTCAGTGTTTTTTTAAAAGCCACTTGCATCACATTCCCTGGTACGGGCCTTTATCCAGGGGGCCATGCGGATAAGACCACCAGTCAAACCTCCGGTATGCCCTTGGGATCTTAATTTGGTTCTCTCAGCTTTGCAGGGGCAACCATTTGAACCGTTGCATCTGGCTTCATTAGCTCTCCTGACTAAATAATTGGTCTTCTTGATAGCCATATCCACGGCTAGAAGAGTATCAGAGCTGGCAGCTCTTTCCAGCAAGGAGCCGCATCTAATTATTCATAAGGACCAGGTGGTCATGCGTCCCGACAGGTCCTTTCTACCTAAGGTGGTTTCGGGATTCCATTTGAATCAAGATGTAATCCTACCATCCTTTTTTCCGGACCCACAGTCCGCAGAAGAAGAATCTTTGCACACTTTGGATGTGGTTAGAGCAATCAGTATTTATCTTTAAGACTACTCAGATAAGGAAAAAACTGATTGCTTATTTATTTATTTATTTTGCCGGAAGGCCCTAGGAAGGGCCACGAGGCGTCAAAATCCACTCTCTCAGGGTGTATTAGACAAGTTATTTCTCAGGCCTATGGTGTAAAGGGGAAGATTCCTCCTTTTCAAGTGAAAGCGCACTCTACTAGGGCTGTTAGTGCTTCTTGGGCAGTGCATCACCAGGCCTCCCTGGCTCAGATCTGTAAGGCTGCGACTTGGTCATCAGTCCACACATTCACCAGATTCTATCAGGTGGATGTCAGAGGGCAAGAGGATATCGCCTTCGGGCTCAGTGTACTGCAGGCTGCAGTTTAGGTCCTCCGGTCCCTGGCGGTCTATAATTATGATCTGTGTCTCCCTCCCCTCAATCTGAGCATTGCTATGGGACATCCCACTATGTAATGAAGCTCCTGTGTCCCATGATGTATGATCAAGAAAATAGGATTTTTATATACAGCTTACCTGTAAAATCCTTTTCTTGAGAGTACATCACGGGACACAGGGCTCCCGCCCCTCTTGGGTTTTACGTGGTTTCTTATTGCTTTGCTACAAAACTGAGGTGCCTCCCATATGGGAGGGGTTATATAGGGGAGGAATTCTCCTTAATTGGGGTCAACCAGTGTCCAATCACCAGAAGTGCCTATATAACCCACTATGTAATGAAGCTCCTGTGTCCCGTGATGTACTCTCAAGAAAAGGATTTTACAGGTAAGCTGTATATAAAAATCCTATTTTTGAAGTGTTTGTGCATATGAGCGTATCATTTTTTTTTTTTTTTGGTGGGGGAGTGGATCTTGGGTGGCAGTTCCCACACTTTTTTCCCCAGGACTTGACCCCTGCTTACCATGCTATGTGCCCTGGAGCCAGTGACCCCATGAAGGCACAAGGAGCACCAAGAAGAGAGAGTACAGTGCAGGAATTGGAGGCGTCCCCCCCCCCCCCTCACTGCCTTTGCTGAGAAAGACACCTGCAATACAAGGCTTCACATTAAACTTCCACAGAATATAACATATTACTGTGTATAATGTATAATGTACCATAACCTAATAACATACTATAGAGTAATGTAGTTATGGAGCAAGTCCAAAGGAAAAACTCAATTTGAAAGCGGCACATCCCTCTTAAAGTAGAAAAACACAGAAAATAAATTGTTTTGGGACTTTTTAAGCGCATGCATATACAAAAGGAGAACTATATATAGAAAAATATAAATTTTATTCAATTAAAAAATCCATAAACAAGGATAAATTGATCAGTAGCAGATACCACTATACGTGTAAATTGTTATCTCTACATGTTTCGCCTGTTAAGGCTTCCTCAGGAGATTCGTTTGCAATGAACACTGTAGGTGTGGACTGATCACTTAAAAAGATCAATGACTAATGTGCCACTGTATCTTAATAGGCTCTGACATGGAAGGCCATTTGATCCACAATCTGAGTTTGAACACCTGCGGTTTTAACCATTTGTTTAAAGGTGGAACAAATCATACATCTGGTACCTCATAGACTTTTTATGCCCCATACACAAGTCCGCCAGAAAAAGTCGGATGTGAGCTTTGGGTCAGAAATTCCGACCACGTGTATGCTCCATCAGACTTTTGCTGGCAGAATTCCAGCCAGCAAAAGATTGAGAGAAGGTGTATGAAAGGCAAGCTTGAGTGGAATTCCGTCGATAAAAACCATCCAAGTTTTTTCTGATGGAATTTCAAATTGTATGTATGGGGCATTAGGGTCATATTCCCATTCTATGTGAACACGTAATGCACTCAGTTGGGAACTCTGAGCCTAGCAAGATTTAGGAGTTTAGAATACCACCTGGCATCCTGGGGTTGCTAGTAAAAGAAGGACTTTTGGGGCTACCACATCCACAATCATGTTTCAAATGCCACTTTAAGCAATGGCATACCTGGCACCATCCACAGGTAGCTTAACTCTGCAATAAGACAGTGAAGTTTTTTTTGAGGGAAAAAGGGAAAAAGCTAAATAACCTATACCACCAACGACTCATCAAACACCAGAATGAGGGCCTCACACATAATAGTAGGGCTCAAAAGGAGGTATTATTTAGTATACTGTCTTATTCTGTTAGCTTGATCTTACCTACCTAAAAATAGGACCTATATTCAGCAGTCTCTTCCAAATCCAGCCAACAGTACCACGTAGTTGTAAATTTAGACATCCTACAAAATGTGAATCAACTAATCCATCTCCTCTATGTTGCTAATCTTGAAAATCCATTTGCGTAGCGAGGTGGTGACTGTGAAGCATCAGTGGTAGGGTATACAGAGCTTTGCTGCGTTTACCATGCACAGTGCCAAAGATTTATTGTACTCTTTTTTTTGCCAGGGAGGAATGATGCAACAAGAGTTGCACCAGGGTATAACATATGTTGTAGGAAGTGACTATTGATTATAGTCCAGAAGGCCTGAAGATTGGCACACATCCAACACACACGAAGCATGGTACTTCTGTTCTGCATCGCCAACAGAGGTTAGAAAATGTAGGGTAAAGTTTATGGAACAAAGATGGAGTACTATACCATCGAGAGAAGACTTTGTACCCATTTTCTTGAATCGCAACACTAAGCAAACCCTTATGAAGGTACAAATGTTCTCCCAATTCACGTCTAAAAAGGCATGGTTTAACTCCTGAGCCCATGCCAACAGGTTGAGGAACTTGAAAAGAACAAAGAAATGGCTGCACATCCAGGACTCCCGATTTCCAAATACACCAACAAATGGTCACGTTGACGCGTTTCACATATACATCTTGTGCTTAATCGTCAATGATTAAGCACAAGATGTATGTGTGAAAGGCGTCTACGTGACCATTTGTTGGTGTATTTGGTGTTATCCTTGTGATCAATAAAAGGCAATTTTCAAGTTTCCCATGGAGGCAGGCCGGGGCTGGCACTCCATGAGACCCCCTAGTCTCTCATCATACACCATTATACACCTTGAGCAGCGACTTCTTCTCTTTTATATTGAAAGGTTGGGGAAATGGATATGGGGGTGAGGTCTAGAAGTGAGCTGTAGAGAGTGGATTCTTTGTGGTTGGGTACAAGTACAGATGGCCTCTTGCATTGACATTGGTTTCATCCAAGATGTGATAGGGCCCTGAAAAGTCAGAAAGTGATGAACATGGAGATACATCCAGTGCAGCATCTCGTCTGGATTCATCAAGTCATTGAAAGCATCCTGGGAGAGTAGTTATCCCTTACGGAAAAAAATGCAGTGCGAATACTTTCCAGTGTGGGCAACTGTGCCGCAGAAAGGAGAATGATAGGCTGAGTGGGAAAACGGGATTAAAGCGTAAGGGTGTCAAAGGCCCACTCTACGTTGTCCCTCCCATCAGACAGAGAGAACATCTACCGACTGCTCCTCTGGAACCTTCTCACTTTCCACTTTCCAGCGCTATCTCACAGATGTCGAGGTGGGCTTAAACATAATTTTTCAGGGACAATTTTCAGCTGCTGTTACCTAGGTGCCACCAATCTGCCTCTCTAACAGGGCCCAAATCTGTTGTTGTAGAGACAGGTTCACTTGCTGATGTCCCTCTAAGGAGGTCTGCTGTTGCAACTCTTGCTGCAACTGATTAGTTGTCTGCCAGTTAGTGTTTGCTAATAAATTTGTATTTTGCAACTCCATGTCACTTACATGCTAGGTGTCTGTCTTTTTAAGATCCCAGCACCAACTGGTAATGTGGACTGGCTCAACTGGTTTCTGGCAGCGGTAAAACAGAACTTGGTGAGGTTTGTCTTGCCGCGGGCTGTACAGTATCCGGACAAGTCCCCTGCCATTTTCTGATCTCCGATTGGCCAGTGGTGTGTCAGACACATGGAGGAAGCACAGACCATGAACATACACACTACAATCTGATTGTCCAATTTCTGCCTATGATTAGGATTTGATTCCACCATCAAAAGTTGCATTGTATGCTGTGGTGTTTTCGGGTGGATTCTGATTTGATTGAGGGAATGATTATTCCCTGTTCCTTCTGATGATTTTTGTTCTATGTTTGCTGCACGTGTATGATTTCCAGTCTGCTGTAAGGGGCCTAATTCACACCTGGGGGTGGTCAGAGACGGGACACCTGGGGTGGGCAGTGAGGAGAAACCTGTGGTGGGCAGTGATGGGACATCTGGGAATGAGCAGAGAGGGGACATCTGGGAGTGGGCAAAAAGAGGTCATCTGGGTAGTGAGCAGACAAGAACACCTGGGGGGTGGGACAAAAAGCTGACATCTGGGGGGTGGGCAGAGGGGGAACACCTGGAGATGGCCAGGGAGAGGACACCTGTGGTGGGCAGTCAGGAGACACATTTGGTGGGCAGTGATGGGACACCTGGGGGATTGGCAGAGAGGGGACACCTGGAGGTGGGCAAGCAGAGGTCACATGGGTAGTGGGCAGAGAGGGGGCACCTGGGAGGTCAGCAGAAAGGGCACACCAAGGAGTAGTCAGAGAGGAGATGCCTGGAGGTGATCAGAGAGGGGAGGCCTGGGAGGTCAGAAGAAAGGGCACACATTGGAGTGGTCAGAGAGGAGATACCTGGAAGTGATCAGAGAGGGGACACCCAGGGTGGTCAGAGAGAGGACACCTGGGGATGGTCATAAAAAGGACACCTGGGGTTGGGCAAAGAGGGGGACACCTGTGGGTGGTCAGAGAGGAGACACCTCGGGTGGGCAGAGAGGGGACCCTTAGTGGTATCATAGAAGCTTAGGATGGGGAAAAAAGAGGGGACATCTGGAGGTGGTCAGAGAGGGGACACCTGTGGTGGGCAGAGAGAGGATACCTGGAGTGGTTAGATAGGGGCCACATGAGGTGGTTAGAGAGGGAACACTTAAGGGTGGGCAGAGAGGGCACTTTGTAGAGCCACCTTTTGCGGCTATCACAGCTCCAAGTCGCTTTGGATAAGTCTCTATGAGTCTTGCCACATCTTACCACTGGGATTTTTGCCCATTCCTCCTTGCAAAACTGTGAACAGCAATCTTTAAGTCTGACCACAGATTTTCTATTGGATTGAATTCTGGGCTTTGACTAGGCCATTCCAACACATTTACATGTTTGCCCTTAAACCACTCAAGTGTTGCTTTAGCAGTGTGTTTGGGGTCATTGTCCAGCAGGAAGGTGAACCTCCATCCTAGTCTCAAATCACACACAGAGTGGTGCAGGTTTTGATCAAGAATATCCCTGTATTTAGAACCATCCATCTTTCCCTCAACTCTGATCAGTTTCCCACTCCCGACTGCTGAAAAGCATCCTCACAGCAGGATGCTGCCACCACCATGGTTCACAGTGGGGGCGGTGTTCTTTGGGTGATGTGATGTGTTGGGTTTGCACCAGACATAGCGTTTTCTTTGATGGCCAAAAAGTTCAATTGTAATCTCCTCAGACCAGAGCACCTTCCTCCATACATCAGACCAGAGCGCCTTCCTCCATACATCAGACCAGAGCGCCTTCCTCCATACATCAGACCAGAGCGCCTTCCTCCATACATCAGACCAGAGCGCCTTCCTCCATACATTAGACCAGAGCACCTTCCTCCATACATCAGACCAGAGCACTTTCCTCCATACATCAGACCAGAGCGCCTTCCTCCATACATCAGACCAGAGCGCCTTCCTCCATACATCAGACCAGAGCGCCTTCCTCCATACATCAGACCAGAGCGCCTTCCTCCATACATCAGACCAGACCACCTTCCTCCATACATCAGACCAGAGCGCCTTCCTCCATACATCAGACCAGAGCGCCTTCCTCCATACATCAGACCAGAGCGCCTTCCTCCATACATCAGACCAGACCACCTTCCTCCATACATCAGACCAAAGCCCCTTCCTCCATACATCAGACCAGAGCGCCTTCCTCCATACATCAGACCAGACTGCCTTCCTCCATACATCAGACCAGAGCGCCTTCCTCCATACATCAGACCAGAGCGCCTTCCTCCATACATCAGACCAGAGCGCCTTCCTCCATACATCAGACCAGAGCGCCTTCCTCCATACATCAGACCAGAGCGCCTTCCTCCATACATCAGACCAGAGCGCCTTCCTCCATACATCAGACCAGAGCGCCTTCCTCCATACATCAGACCAGACCACCTTCCTCCATACATAAGACCAGAGCGCCTTCCTCCATACATAAGACCAGAGCACCTTCCTCCATACATCAGACCAGAGCACCTTCCTCCATACATAAGACCAGACCACCTTCCTCCATACATCAGACCAGAGCACCTTCCTCCATACATAAGACCAGAGCCCCTTCCTCCATACATCAGACCAGACCACCTTCCTCCATACGTAAGACCAGACCACCTTCCTCCATACATCAGACCAGAGCTCCTTCCTCCATACATCAGATCAGAGCACCTTCTTCCATACATCTGACACCACTCACTGCACTCCACCAAACTGACAATACTCACTGCACTCCACCTAACTGACACCACTCACTGCACTCCACCCAACTGACACTACTCACTGCAGTCAACCTAACTGACACTAGTTATTGCACTCCACCTAACTGACACTACTTATTGAACTCCATCTAACTGACACTACTCACTGCACTCCACCCAACTGACAATAATCACTGCACTCCACCCAACTGACACTAGTTATTGCACTCCACCTAACTGATACTACTTATTGCGCTCCACCCAACTGACACTACTCACTGCACTCCACCTAACTGACACTACTCACTTCCACTCCACCCAACTTACACTACTCACTGCACTCCACCTAACTGACACTAGTTATTGCACTCCACCTAACTGACACTACTTATTGTACTCCATCTAACTGACACTACTCACTGCACTCTACCCAACTGACAATACTCACTGCACTCAACCTAACTGACACTGCTTATTGAGCTCCACCTAACTCACACTACTTATTGCACTCCACCTAACTGACACTACTTATTGCGCTCCACCAAACTGGCACCACTCTCCGCACTCCATCTAACTGACACTACTTATTGCACTCCATCTAACTGAGGCCGCGTACACACGCGCGGACTGTTCGCCCAACTTTGTCCGTCCAACAGTTTCGGCAAACAGTCCGCTCAAACTTAGCATGGACGGACATGGCCACACACGACGGACGAACAGTTTGCTGAAACCGTGCGCGATGACGTGAACGGCACGTACGACGGGACGAAAAATACGACGTCCTATACACTGCATTATAGCTTTCGGCGTGAAAATCCTTTCTGAGCATGCGCGCAACTTTGTTTGACGAACAAGCCTACACACGAGCGGACTGTTCGCTGAAACAAGGTTTCAGCGGACAGTTTTACGGAATTTCCGAAAAACCTTGTCCGTCAAACTGTCCGCTGAAACTGTCCGCTGAAAGCCCACACACGAGCGGACTGTCCGCCCAAACACTGTTCAGCGGACAAAGTTGGGCGAACAGTCCGCGCGTGTGTACGCGGCCTGACACTACTTATTGTGCTCCACCTAACTGACACTTCTCACTGCACTCTACTTGACACTACTCACTGCAATCCACCCAACTGACAATACTCACTGCACTCCACCTAACTGACACTACTTATTGCACTCCATCTAACTGACACTACTTATTGCACTCCACCCAACTGACACCACTCACTGCACTCCACCCAACTGACACCACTCACTGCACTCCACCTAACTGACACCACTCACTGCACTCCACCTAAATGACACCACTCACTGCACTCCACCCAACTGACAATACTCACTGCACTCCACCTAACTGACACTACTTATTGCACTCCATCTAACTGACACCACTCACTGCACTCCACGCAACTACTCTTCTGATCATCAGTGCCAGTGAGTGACCTGTCTCTCTGTGTCTCCCACAATGTGCATTACCACCTGTCTCTGATCTGATGTACAGCCAGCTCTGCCTCTCTGCCCAGTGCCCTGCTGTGTCCATATATGCTGCACCCTCCTGGCCTTGTCTGTCCTCCAGAACAATGGCAGGTGTCACTGGAGTCACTGGCGGCACTCTGGGCTTGGTGACAGGTGGAGCCTACCTGGACTCACCGAGACAAGGTTACATCGGCGGATGCAAAGAGAGTATACAGCTGCAGAGGTGAGCCCCAGTCAGACCATCATCTGGTGAGTAAAAGTTTTCACTACCACTGAAATTGCATTATCCATGTTTGTAATATGTATATGCAGATATAGTTTATAATAATCTGCCAATCACTGATTTGTGTGTACCAGGGGTCCCCCCCCCCCTGCTGAGGCTGCATTTATGGTAGCAGGTGAGGCTGCTTTTATGGATACTGGTAGGCTGCATTTATGAATGCTAGTGAGGCTGCGTGGGCAGGGCAAAGGGGTGGAGCCAAGGGGGGGCAGCAAAAAGAGATTTTGCCTAGGGTCTCAAAAATCCTTGCACCAGCCCGGATTCTATGTCAGTGATTCAGTAAAGATATAAAGCGATTTCTCCAGCTTGCCAGCCAGGGAACTGGTATTTTCTTTTTTTTTATTTCAAAGATTTTTATTGGATTTTTCAGATATTTAACAAAAATAGTACATTAACATTTTGGTTCGATGATGTCACTATAAAACAGATATAAGACTTCTGTAAGCGAACAAAATACATTACCAGTATCTTTTTTGATTTGCTCTAAATTAAATGAAACCAACAGTGTATTATTCTTTAGGCCTCTTTCACACGGGGTGGATCAGTAATGATCCGCCCCGTGATGATCCGCTCGCTCAGCGGGGATCGCTCCGTTGTCCCCGCTGAGCCGGCTGCGGACAGGGCAGTCTCCGCACACTGTGCGGGGACCGCCCTGTCAGCTCTCCGCTCTCCTCTATGGGGATCGGATGAGCACGGACCGTGTTTCCATGTTCATCCGATCCGCTCTGCAGACGGATAGAAAAATAGGATTTTCCTCCGTCTGCAGAATCGGACTGTTGCGGAGGTGGAGGAAATCGGGTGTCTGCGGATGTTCATCCGCAGACACCCGCTATCCCATAGGGATGAATGTATGCCCATATTTCATCCATCCGCATGTGTGAAAGGGGCCTTAATAATAAAATAATCCTTGTTTACCCAAAAGTGGAACAATCTGTAAACAAGGGTAGGTTGCTAAACTATAGGATAGGAGGAAAGGAAAGAAAATGACAGAAAGTTACCTTATGAGTTTTATATCTTTGTCCAGAGTTTTGCTGGAAAAGCAAGTTTAACAGTTCTTGGTATCTTTCAAAAAATTTGATGCTCTAGGATGTAATGTACATGCAAGCCAAACTTTGTAAATTTAGCTATGGAGCCATTTTTGTGTGCTAACATTAATTCAAAATGGGCTATGGAATTGAGTCTTAAAATTATAGCAGATAGATTAGGAGCTAAAGTGGATTTCCATAATTTAGATATCATGAGTCTCCAGGCTAATAATATATTGGCTACTATAGTCCTATAAAGCTGGACAGAAATGTACATCCCCAAAGTGTATGTAATAAGTTACCTATCTGGGTGTTACATCTCCAACATAGGAAGGATGAAGATGAGAACATTTTAGAAAAACTGTATTGGGTCAAATACCAACGGCTTAATATTTTTTGGAAGTTTTCCCAGTGTTCCATGCATGAAGATGCTCAGTTATTATTATTATTATACAGGTTTTATATAGCGCCAACAGGTTGCTCAGTGCTTTATAACATGAGGGCAGACATTACAGTTACATTACAATTTGGTACAAGAGGAATCAGAGGGCCCTGCTCGTTAGAGCTTACAATCTAAAAAGGAAGGGGCAATTGATACAAAAGGTAATAGCTGTGGAGATGAGCTGATGGAGGAAGTAAAACAGTGTTAGTTAGAAGCAGGATAGGCTTCTTTGAAGAGTTATTAATTCTTATGGCTTCATGCCATGTTTCCAACGAGAAAGATCGTTCTCCAATTTAATCAAATTAAAAACACTCACATTTGTGAAGTAGAAAGCAGGCTGGGCAGGATGAGGGGTACCCCAGATGATGTCTGAGCCCACGTACAAACGGTCTGAGATTTTGGCAACCAAATCCGTCGGATTTTGCCCGTCGGATTTAGTCCGACGGATTGTGTCCGAAACTGTTGCATACACACGGTCGGGCCAAGTTGTCTGATTTCGCGGTTGCCAAGAACGCGGTGACGTAAGCCGTGTACGGCGGGACTAGAAAAAGGAAGTTCAGCACCACGTCCGGCACCCTTCGGGCTCCTTCTGCTGATCTCGTGTTTTAGTAGAAGTTTGATGAAAGACGATTCGCGCTTTTCAGATTAGTGATTCAGATCGCTACTGCTCTTCAGTTTCTGCTTGTCTTGGCGTATCTGATAATCAGTGCGTGCAGTCATTAAGTATAGTACGCTTTGAAAGGCATTTTTTTATTGTCTGCTTGCTTCTGCTATTCAGGTCGTCCTTTCAGGCCTTGCTGTTTAGCGTTGCTTTCTGGTGTCCGTTCTGACCACCCGACCGTTTTCCAAACATGTTTCGTCTACGTACTCATTGTACAATTTGTGCTGTGCAGGGGTTCTTACTTTGACTTTGACACAAGCCAAAGGGCTTGTGTCAAAGTCAAAGTAAGAACCCCTGCACAGCACAAACTGTACGATGAGTACATAGACAAACCTTCAGGACCTCAAGTTCTCTACAGGCATCTCCCCCGCATCTCCCCCCAGGCTCTGGGGATCATTATTCCAGAGACCTGTTCTGCCATCATTCAGCTCCTGCTGAAGGACTATATTATGCTAATTTTTAACCTTAAACATCACATTCTATGTATTTCATGATTGCTAATGTCTTGCATTTCTTTCCTCATTCCCTAATTACCATCATTGCAATATGCTCTAATTCATATGCTCTGCCCCTTTGTCCTCATGCGGATTTGCCTCACTAACTTCCCCACCATGCTCTTCTTGGCCCCTAAAACTATAGTCTAGTCACTTGACAATGTCTTTTGGCAGCTCCATAGTATTGCTTTTCCCTAAACACCCCCTAAAATCTCTACAAATGTGATGTGTGTGTGCTTCAATTCATGCAAAGTGACCTTTTTATTGTTTTTTGGAGTTGTGCCAAACTCATTAGGAACCCCCCTCTCCCCAACTGCTACCTTAGCTGATAGCAATCTTCTATCTGATGACTTCACCCAACCCAATACACACTCTAAATACCTTTTTCATGATAACATTTATGGAACAATTCACCAAAGCATGTAGTGTAAGGGCCTCAATACTTTCAAATGTTAGTTTTATTTTTTTAACACATTAATTTTCTTGCTATGTAATAGCAGAATGTCAAAATGTCCTTCCATTTTGTTATTATGACACTTCTTACCTGTCCGGTGGGCTGCCAATAGTGTAACTAAGGAGGGGCTTCACAAAGTATCACACATTATTTAGGCATTCAGCTCTCAATCAAGTGGAGAGGGTTACCTCTCCTAAACATCCCCCCTCATTTTTTATCAAGGGCCCATCAGATGGGGGGGATGGGGGGGGTTAGGACTCTCATAAGGGGACCTTATACTTTAGGCTTTAAATACTCATTTTAAAAAATGTTATACAAATTTTGTCCAAAAATGTGGGTGTCTAATCTGCATGCAATGTTGATTTGTAAAATTACTATTTTTTTTTTTCTTGTGTCACTACACAGTGTTCTTCAACAGGAATGGCAGACTGTGGCCTCCCACTTTGCCATTTTTCGTCAAGTTGTGCCTTTTTCAGCAACAGTGCAAACCCAAGTTCAGAGTGAGATGAGGGGACAGTCTCTTCTTCAGATAATTTTATTATGTTGTGGGTCTGCTACCCACACACCTTCTTTTTGTTAACTAATGTGTAGTGCATTACTGATCTAAATCATGCTCATTTTCAGCACCATGGCAGGAAAATGGCATGATTGTCCAAATTTACACATCACTGTGGGTGCTTTTTACTAAAGGCACATCCACTATGCACTACAAGTGCACTGCAAAAGTACACCTGAAACTGCACTTGGAGTGCAAAGTGGAGTTGCCTTTAGTAAATCACACTCCTTCTCAGCACAAACTAAAATTTCACTACAAATACATTTTAATCCCAATGAAAAAGGAAGCCACACATTGTTGAGAATTAAACTTTTTAATACAAGCACATTCATATGTGTGTTTAGTAAAGGTTTTTACAACAAACCAAGATATTTTGGGTATCCAAAACCCAGTTTAATCATATTTATTTTTTACTTGTTTTTTTGTGTAAACAGGCATGTATCAAACCGTAAAATACAGAACACAGGAACTTACAAAGTTCAACTTGGAAAAGTGAAGACAATATCAGACATGAGTATGTACAAACTGGGCTGATATTGCCTTCATCACATGGGGTGTGACCCCTGAAAAATACAAATTTGGAAGATGCACACAGTGTGTCAACATGTGCTATCTCCCATCATGGGGGATCAATGTCCATGCTTTGGGGCTGAAACCCCTTCCTCTCAGACACTTTCCACAAAACATGTACATTGATCCCCCATGATGGGAGATAGCGCATGTTTACACACTCTGTGCATCTTCCAAATTTGGAATTATGCAAAATACACCTTTTTTTAAAAGAAAAACAAAAATAAAACCCTATCTAGTTTTTTTCGTTTTCACACTCTCCCCAAAACATCAATGATCTTCATTTTATTTTTAACATCATTAATGTTTTGTTGTAGAATTTCCAAATCCCTATTGCACCCCATTATCTCCCCGATCAAGATCTGGGCACTTTCACTGGTAAAACGGGAATCTTCCTCCACATCACCTAGAAAAAAAAAAAAAAACACACCATGTAATCCAAATATGGTGATATACATTGATGAGCTTACTGGAAGCTGTGTTCTCCGACACTCACATGTTGTGGTGACAATTTGGCCAACCTCCACAATCTCTCCTTCTTCCTCCTGCTCCTGCTCCTGCTCCTCTGTTTCTTCTTTTGGAAGTTGCCCTTCTTTGGGAGGGGTGTGGTCCCTGGTGTCCTCATGGTCCCTGGTGTCCTCATACTTGCCGAGTCTTCTCTCCCCTATGAGAATGTAAACAAAGATTAATTAGCACACAGAGGGCATAAATAGGAATATGAAACATTGCTTGGAAGTGTTGTACAATTGTTTTTTTGGGCCGAGTTACAAGGTGAGAATATTGTTGGGGACACTTTGTTAAGCTGGAATACTTCCCTGCAGAACGATGTTTCATACGTACGAACGAAACCATGACCTTGAAAGTGGCCATTTTAAAATGCACAACATGAAATCAAAGCACATGGATCATGTATGCAAGCAAGAATAATCATATGAACACACGACAACTACTTACTTTTTTTAAGAACACGCTTGATCCTTAGGTACTGCTCGTGCTCCCTCAGTTTCAGGTCTGACCAGCGTTTTCTCAGTTGATCCTTGGATCGGCATACCCCAAAATTCTTCAGAAGACTCTTCACAACTTTATTCATGATCTTGGCCTTTCTGATATTTGGGTTTGGGTAAGGTCCATACTTCCCATCATAGTCGGTCCTGTTCAATATGTCGACCATCTCCAACATCTCTCCAAAATACATATTTGAGGCCTTAAATCTTGTCTTCCTGGATCGGGACGTTTCAGGCTCCGGGCTTTCCTCACCCTCCTCCTCGTTAGTGGAACTATTATTGCGCACCTGCGTTCTCTCCGCCATGTGCTCTCCCCACTGCGCGGGAAGTGAAGGGCGGGGAATAGTCTGGAAAGAACGTCAGGGGTGGGCGGAGTTTCACGCATGCGCACTGTATATAAAACGCCAAACATGTGTATTGTCCGTACGATCTGGGAGGAGAGTGTGAATCACGGACGCGGCGAACGTCGAAACGAAGGTAACATTTTAAAATTTGTGCTTCACTAGACTAGACTGCTTGTATCTAGGCCGCTGTTGGGACAAGATTAGGAGGGATTTTAATTGCATTATTAGTATTTGAGGGTTTGTCTTGTGTTGTGTCTTGCAGACAAAATGGACCCATTCAACAATCCCAACTTTATGGGGCTATTCCTCGAGCTCTACATGGAGATGCCCTGCCTGTGGCAGTTCCACAACAAATTTTATTATGACAGATCAAAGAGGAACGCAGCACTGGATAAACTGCTTGCTTTGGTGCAGATCAGGGTCCCCACGGCAGACATGACATATCTGAATCGCAAAATTGTGGCCATGAAGCTTACATATTTCAGGGAGAGAAAGAAGCACCTGGAGTCCTTGAGAGCAGGAGATCCAGATGCTGTTTACTACCCCAGGATGGTGCACTTTGACAGGCTGCATTTTCTGGTAGACCAGGGGGTACCCAGGCCACCACTCAGGCCACCACTCTCCAGGCTTCCTCCAAGGCATCCTTCACCCCCAGCTGAGGCTTCTGATGTACAACCTGGGCCTTCCAGGCAGCACCATGTGGTGGGGCCCAGCTTGAGACAGGTATTGCATTGTTGAACATATTTCTTGTGTTACATTTAATGATGTTAACTAGATGTTCTTATTGATCAGTAAGTTGTGATTTCTCCAAGTGGTTTACATCTCAATAGACAGTAGTGACCAAAAATGATTGGGACGGGAAAGAAAAATGCTGGTGTCAGAATGATAGTCTGTTCTATTTGGTAACAGTCAAATAGCAAAAGCCAGGAGCACAAAATGTTGTGATTGATGATCAAAAAACTAAAACTATGTCCCCTTTTCATACACAGGAAGACCTCAGTTGGGGGGAGGCTGTGGCAAGTGGCAGCCAGGAGGTCCAACAACGCCCTCCTCCTCCTGCCCCAGCTACAGGAGCCCAGCTACAACCTGGAAGGATGCCTGGTGGGAAGTCACAAAGGAAGACCAGAGAGTGATGGCCTGGGATGAGTCTGGTGTGCCAGAAGATGCAGCCTCTTCAAGATCACCATCCTGGGGACAGAAATGGCATCTGAATTTCCTGCTCTCTAGGACTGTGGGACCAGACTTCTCTCCCTGAGATATCTACTCCTCAGGCCACCAATTTTTATATATCTCATTTAGTCATGTCTGCCCTGGGGGCCAAAGGCTGCACCAAAGTTAAGAAGTTTCTCCAGTGCTGCGTTCCTAATTTTATTTTCGAGCAAAAAAAAATTAATTTTATTTTTGTTTGATGAAATACTTGTGTAATGTGTTTTCCTTCAAAAAGTAGAGTTTATTTGTGAGCAGGCAGCTACATTTCCAAAATACAAAGTGAAATAAATAACAAGGGGTACCAACACTAAACAACCTCCTGTAGATTAAAAAAGAAAAAGAAAATCTAAAAAATACAATATGTTGTTGTTGTAAGTTTACACCCAAAAATAAAAAGTAAAAAAAAAGGAGAAATGAGCAGTGTCTTTAAAGGAGATTTTTAGGGAATCCCCCCCCCCCAAAAAAAAACATCCAAAAAAAAAAACATTGTGTAGATGTGACTTAAACTAAAATTGTATTGCTGAAATGGTTAAAAAAGAGTAATGAAATCCGTTCGGGAGAAGTGTGTGTGACTATGAGCATCAAAAGAAGTTGGTTCTTGCAGCATTGTAAAGAACAAGAGAATGCGCTTGATGAATGATTTTTTAACATTGCAGCGTGACGAATGTGCTATATCGCTTACGAGCAGTAGTTTTACCTGAACGAGCGCTTCCGTGTCGGAATTTGAATGTGAGCATGCGTGGCACTTGGTCCGATGAAAATGCTCTACACATGATCGGATTAGGTCCGTCCGGCCCAGTTGGTTGGGAAATCTTTCCAACATGTTGGAAAATTGGCTCGGACGGAGATTCGGACGGAATCAGTCCGATGCATACCACACACAGTCGGATTATCTGACGACACGGTCCGATAAGACTCATTCCGACAGATTCTCCGACCGTGTGTACAAGGGCTGAGAGGATGAAACGCATTAACTGAATCACGCCATTTTCTTGCGATACATTTGAAAAAGCCTGATTTCTACTTCACAAATGTGAGTGTTTTTAATCTATATTTGTAAGATTAAAAATATCTTTTAATGGTATTTGCACCATGCAAGTTTTTTCTATCATGGTTTATCACGCATGAATACGCAGAGTTTTGATGATCATCCTCCTTCCCTTTATCAACCTGTTGCTCATCCTCTGTGAGTGTGTAAACGCCATATTGAGTGAAGCATTGGAGACTGTTCACGGAGCAGAGTCCTGCCACATTTTACCATAAAGCTTATCACGACTTGCGAGGCATACGCGTTCCCAAGTCTGTGAATTCCGGTAAGCCTCATTCTTATAGGTGATGGTGTTGACAGAAAATATTCCTTCTTCTTGGGCACCGCATAGTGTTGTCACTTGACTACATGGAATTTGTCACTCTTCACACAGACTCTCTTTCACAATTTTGTGATTGTTGTTTGATTGATTTCAACACATATCAGCCACCTTCAGTGTTTACACTCCTTTGTGTTTGCACTCCTTTCCACTGAGTGCATACATTGGACTATTCACTTTGTCATTTTGAGTTTTTATAATTTGCACATCATTTCATGTATTTAAATGTATGTATTTAACTTTGTTATTTATTGTGGGTATTGCAGAATTTCCATGATTTTTGCACACATGCACTTTAGCGCAACATATTTTCTTTTCAAGGAAAAAATGTATGCCTTGCTTAGTTCAGGGCATTATATTAAGCCGTGCTTTCCAATATTTCAATAGTTCCTATTGGTAATGGAACATAGACCAGATCGCTTATAGGTTGTAGTTTGGTTAAAGTAAACTTCCAGACTGGTAAGGTAGATTTAAGTGTTAGATAGTTAAGTATGTTCACTTTTGGGATTAGGTAATAAGCGTAGGCTAAGGAAAAGAGATTGTTACCTTTAACTATTTCACGCTCAATATTCAACCATAGTTTATCATTAGAATATACAAACCAGTGTTTCATCTGATCTAGTAATGATGCATAATAGTAGAGATGAACATCAGGGAGACTCATTCCTCCTTTCGATCTCACTGAGGTCATAATTTAACCACTTGACCACTGGGCACTTAAACACCCTTAATAACCAGACCAATTTTCAGCTTTCGGTGCTCTCACATTTTGAATGACAATTACTCAGTCATGCAACACTGGACCTATATGAAATTTTTGTCCTTTTTTTCACACAAATGGAGCTTTCTTTTGGTGGTATTTAACCACTTAATAACCGCCCTATAGCCGAATGACGGCTTTAGGGCGGTTTCTTAACTGTGGGAGGCCGTCATATGACGTCCTCCCAGAATTCCGCTCTCGCGCGCCCCCTGGGGCGCACACTCGAGAGCATCCGTGACCGCCGGGTCCACAGGACCCGGCGCATCACGGATCACGGTAAACGGCCGTTCGTCGCGGCCGTTTACCACGTGATCGCTCCGTCAAATGACGGAGTGATCACTTGTAAACAAACCGGCGTCATGTTATGACGCCGGTTCCTCCCTCCCCCTCTCTGTACCGATCGGAACAGCGGAGGGGGAGGAGATCGGTGTCAGCAGCGATGTGGGCTGCATCTGCAGTGCCCGCATCGCTGCTCACCGAAAATTAACCCCTCAATTCCCTGCAAATACTCTGCCATTACTCTGCATTACTCTGCAATACCCTGCAATACCCTGCATTACTCTGCATTACTCTGCAATACCCTGCATTACTCTGCATTACTCTGCATTACCCTGCATTACTCTGCATTACCCTGCATTACTCTGCATTACTCTGCAATAGTCTGCATTACACTGCAATACTCTGCAATACCCTGCCATTACTCTGCATTACTCTGCATTACTCTGCATTACTCTGCATTACTCTGCAATACCCTGCAATACCCTGCAATACCCTGCAACACTCTGCAATGCTCTGCAACACCCACCAATACCCTGCAACACTCTGCAATGCTCTGCAACACCCGCCAATACCGTGCAACACTCTGCAATGCTCTGCAACACCCGCCAATACCGTGCAACACTCTGCAATGCTCTGCAACACCCTCCAATATCCTGCAACGCTCTGCAACGCTCTGCAACACCCGCCAATACCCTGCAACACTCTGCAATGCTCTGCAACACTCTGCAATGCTCTGCAACACCCACCAATACCGTGCAACACTCTGCAATGCTCTGCAACACCCGCCAATACCGTGCAACACTCTGCAATGCTCTGCAACACCCTCTAATATCCTGCAATGCTCTGCAACGCAATACTCTGCAACGCCATACTCTGAGATACCCAGCCATACTCTGATATACCCAGCCATACCCAGCCATAGTCGGTGATACCCTGCAATACCCAGCCATAGACACACCCCCCCCCCCCTCCCGCCGCCCTTCGGTGCTTCTACCGACTCGCCTATACTATCAAATCCAGAATCTTTTTTTTTTTTTTCAGGCTTATTGACCCCACATCTCACTGTAAAGAGGACCTGTCATGCCATATTCCTATTACAAGGGATGTTTACATTCCTTGTAATAGGAATAAAAGTGATCAAAAAATTTATTTTTGGGGAAAAAAATGTCAAACTAAAATAAATAAAGTAAAATGAACAATAAAATATATATATTTTTTTTTAAAGCGCCCCTGTCCCCATGTGCTCGCATGCAGAAGCGAACGCATACATAAGTCCCGCCCACATATGAAAACGGTGTTCAAACCACACATGTGAGGTATCGCTGCGTACGTTGGAGCGAGAGCAATAATTCTAGCCCTAGACCTCCTCTGTAACTCAAAACATATAACCAGTAAAAAAAAAATTAAATCGTCGCCTATGGGGATTTTTAAGTAGCGACGTTTGGCGCCATTCCACGAGCCTGTGTAATTTTGAAGAGTGACATGTTAGGTATCGATTTACTCGGTGTAACTTCATCTTTCACATTATGCAAAAATTGGGCTAACTTTACTGTGTTTTTATTTTTTTAAGCACAAAACAGTTTTTTTTCCAAAAAAAAGCATTCGAAAAATTGCTGCGCAAATACCGTGCGAGATAAAAAGTTGCAACGACCACCATTGTATTCTCCAGGGTGTTTGCTAAAAAAACATATATAATGTTTTGGGATTCGATGTAATTTTCTAGCAAATAAATGATGATTTTTACATGTAGGAGAGAAATGTCAGAATTGTCCTGGGTGCTCCAGAACGCCTGATGGCGCTCCCTGCATGTTGGGCCTCTGTATGTGGCCACACTGTGTAAAAGTCTCACACATGTGGTATCGCTGTACTCGGGAGTAATAGCAGAATGTGTTTTGGGGTGTAATTTGTGGTATGCATATGCTGTGTGTGAGGAATAAACTGATAATATGACAATTTTGTGAAAAAAAAAAAAAGTAAAAAAAATCTTGATTTTGCAAAGAATTGTGAGAAAAAATGACAACTTCAAAAAACTCATCATGCCTCTTACTAAATACCTTGGAATGTCTTCTTTCCAAAAAGGGGTCATTTGGGGGGTATTTGTACTTTTCTGGCATGTTAGGGTCTCAAGAATTGAAATAGGCCGTCAGTACTTCAGGTGTGATCAATTTTCAGATATTGGCACCATAGCTTGTGGACTCTATAACTTTCACAAAGACCAAATAATATCCACCAATTTGTACTTATTTTTACCAAAGATATGTAGTGGTATAAATTTTGGCCAAAATTTATGAAGAAAAAATTACTAATCTGCTAAATTTTATAACAGAAATGAAGAAAAATTCATTTTTTTACAGAATTTTCTGTATTTTTTCTTTTATAGCACAAAAAATAAAAAACCCAGCAGTGATTAAATACCACCAAAAGAAAGCTCCATTTGTGTGAAAAAAAGGACAAAAATTTCATATAGGTCCAGTGTTGCATGACTGAGTAATTGTCATTCAAAATGTGAGAGCACCGAAAGCTGAAAATTGGTCTGGTTATTAAGGGTGTTTAAGTGCCCAGTGGTCAAGTGGTTAATCACCGCTGGGTTTTTTATTTTTTGTGCTATAAAAGAAAAAATACAGAAAATTCTGTAAAAAAATTAATTTTTTTTTGTTTCTGTTATAAAATTTAGCATACTACTACTACATATCTTTGGTAAAAATAAGTACAAATTGGTGGATATTATTTGGTCTTTGTGAAAGTTATAGAGTCCACAAGCTATGGTGCCAATATCTGAAAATTGATCACACCTGAAGTACTGACGGCCTATTTCAATTCTTGAGACCCTAACATGCCAGAAAAGTACAAATACCCCCCAAATGACCCCTTTTTGGAAAGAAGACATTCCAAGGTATTTAGTAAGAGGCATGATGAGTTTTTTGAAGTTGTCATTTTTTCTCACAATTCTTTGAAAAATCAAGATTTTTTTTACTTTTTTTTTTTTCACAAAATTGTCATATTATCAGTTTATTCCTCACACACAGCATATGCATACCACAAATTACACCCCAAAACACATTCTGCTATTACTCCCGAGTACAGCGATACCACATGTGTGAGACTTTTACACAGTGTGGCCACATACAGAGGCCCAACATGCAGGGAGCGCCATCAGGCGTTCTGGAGCACCCAGGACAATTCTGACATTTCTCTCCTACATGTAAAAATCATCATTTATTTGCTAGAAAATTACAAAGAATCCCAAAATATTATATATGTTTTTTTAGAAAACACCCTGGAGAATACAATGGTGGTCGTTGCAACTTTTTATCTCGCACGGTATTTGCGCAGCAATTTTTCGAATGCTTTTTTTTGGAAAAAAAACAGTTTTGTGCTTAAAAAAAAACACAGTAAAGTTAGCCCAATTTTTGCATAATGTGAAAGATGAAGTTACACCGAGTAAATAGATACCTAACATGTCACTCTTCAAAATTGCACAGGCTCGTGGAATGGCGCCAAACGTCGCTACTTAAAAATCCCCATAGGCGACAAATTAATTTTTTTTTACTGGTTATATGTTTTGAGTTACAGAGGAGGTCTAGGGCTAGAATTATTGCTCTCACTCTAACGTTCGCAGCGATACCTCACATGTGTGGTTTGAACACCATTTTCATATGTGGGTGGGACTTACATATGCGTTCGCTTCTGCATGCGTGCACATGGGGACAGGGGCGCTTTAAAAAAAATTTAAAAATGTTATTGTTCATTTACTTATTTTAGTTTGACATTTTTTTCCCCAAAACTAAATTTTTTGATAACTTTTATTCCTATTACAAGGAATGTAAACATCCCTTGTAATAGGAATATGGCATGACAGGTCCTCTTTACAGTGAGATATGGGGTCAATAAGACCCCGCATCTCACCTCTAAGATGGGAAGCCTGAAAAAAAAAAAAAAAAGATTCTGGATTTGATCGTATTGGCGAGTCGGTAGAAGCACCGGAGGGCGGCGGGAGGGGGCGGTGTCTATGGCTCGGTATTGCAGGGTATCACCGACTATGGCTGGGTATGGCTGGGTATCTCAGAGTATGGCTGGGTATCTCAGAGTATGGCGTTGCAGAGTATTGCGTTGCAGAGAATTGCAGGATATTGGAGGGTGTTGCAGAGCATTGCAGAGTGTTGCACGGTATTGGCGGGTGTTGCAGAGCATTGCAGGGTATTGGTGGGTGTTGCAGAGCATTGCAGAGTGTTGCAGAGCATTGCAGAGTATTGCAGAGCATTGCAGGGTATTGCAGAGCGTTGCAGGGTATTGAAGAGCGTTGCAGAGTGTTGCAGAGTGTTGCAGGGTATTGCAGGGTATTGCAGAGTAATGCAGGGTATTGCAGAGTATTGCAGTGTAATGCAGAGTATTGCAGTGTAATGCAGAGTATTGCAGAGTAATGGCAGGGTATTGCAGAGTAATGGCAGGGTATTGCAGAGTATTGGCAGGGAATTGAGGGGTTAATTTTCGGTGAGCAGCGATGTGGGCACTGCAGATGCAGCCCACATCGCTGCTGACACCGATCTCTTCCCCCTCCGCTGTTCCGATTGGTACAGAGAGGGGGAGGGAGGAACCGGTGTCATAACATGACGCCGGTTTGTTTACAAGTGATCACTCCGTCATTTGACGGAGCGATCACATGGTAAACGGCCGTTATGAGCGTCCGTTTACCGTGATCCGTGATGCGCCGGGTCCTGTGGACCCGGCGGTCACGGATGCTCTCGAGTGCGCGCCCCAGGGGGCGCACGAGAGCGGAATTCTGGGAGGACGTCATATGACGGCCTCCCAGAGTTAAGAAACCGTTGTTAAGTGGTTAAATAGCAAACCTGTGTTTTTTCCTTTCCAGATCAAGTTGTTTAGTTTCCAGTTGACTCGATTAAAACATTTTGCAGGTATTGGGATTTAAAGGGACCGGAAGTAATAATAGAATTTTTAAATACAGCTTACCTGTAAAATCCTTTTCTTGTGAATACATCATGGGACACAGAGTTTGATAATTACATGGTTTAGATAGTCACCATCGGGTGATTGGACACTGGCAACCCTAATTACAAGGCGAGTTCCTCTCCTATAGTTCCTCCTCTATATAACCCCTCTCATATGGAGAGTACCTCAGTTTTGTAGCAAAGCAATAAGTATCCCAACATATAATCCCAAAGAGGGGTGGGAGCTCTGTGTCCCATGATGTATTCCCAAGAAAAGGATTTTATAGTTAAGCTGTATTTAAAAATCTTATTTTTTTGTTCATACATCACAGGACGCAGAGACTTTGATAATTACTTAGTGGAATGTCCCATAGCAATGCCCAAATTTAGGAGAGGGAGACACAGATCAGAAAAAAATATAGACCGCCAATGGACAAGAGGTTCTAAAATGCTGCCTGCAGTACACTGCACCCAAAGGCGGCATCCTCATACCCTGTTCCATCCACCTGGTAGAATCAAATAAATGTATGGACTTAAGACCAAGTTGCAGCCTTGCAGATCTGAGCCATAGAGGCCTGGTGATGCGCTGCTCACGAAGCACTAACTGCTCTAGTTGAGTGCACTTTAACCTGAAAAGGAGGCATCTTCTTCTTTGCACCATAAGCCTGAATGATAACCTGTCGAATCCATCTAGAAATAGTGGATTTCGATGCTGCCTGGCCCTTTTTGGGGCCTTCTGGCAGAACAAATAGATAATCAGTCTTTTGTATCTGAGCCATTGCCTGCAGATAGATTCTGACTACTCTTACAACATCTAAAGAGTGTAGCAACTTTTCCTCCGTGGACTGCGGATCTGGAAAAAAGCACGGTAGGACCACATCTTGATTCAGATGGAATCCCGAAACCACTTTAGGTAAATAAATTGCAATTGCCAATTGCTGTGACCGCAGGCTGGACCACAGCACCAGCCATAGAAAAGGAGGCTTTAAACAAAGTTTGGTGTATAAAACTTAGGGGATTTGCGCCTCCCACTCACTACTACACCCACCCCCTTCTAAATAACTTATACTAAATAGTCACTGTGTCACCATAATGTCCTAAAATTATACCCAAAACAATGATTTTATGACGATATATATGTCTGCAAAAACAGTGTCCTTCTTGTGCAATGGTTGATGCGACCCCTCCAACCGTGCCGTCTTACTCACCATTCGTCTTCTAATGAAAAAAGGCTACGTGTGTCCAATAAGAAAACCAAATCTGTGCCACCAACATCAAGCAGAATGGCCACTCACCAGACGTCGCCAACCAGTAAGCCTTCGGTTCATTCAATGGATAACCAATCCTTAATGCACTTCTCCCGTTAGCAATTCCTCAGTATCCGTATACTCATACAAAATTAGATAAAACCAATATAGTGTAAAACTGTTTCAACTTTAATGGGAAATCAATAAAAACATATTGCACTCACATTTCAGTGTGCCTATTGGCCGACGCCAAGCCTTTGCAGCAATGAGAAAACCGTTTAAAATCAGGAAAGCCAATGTTGTTCCACAGGTGGTGATATTCTCCCTCCTTTGGACTGACCTGTTCCTGGCTTGTGTTTAGGAATAGTATGTCTCCCACAACTCCTACGTGTTTCGCATTTGTGCGTCGTCAGGAAGCTTCCAGTCTTTCAGGGGGGAATCCTGCAGGGATGTCCAGAATCCCTAGATCTAGGCAGTGATTTTTTAGTGCCTTTTTTACCTCTCCCTGAAGCCCTTTTATAGTCCTAAGCTGCAAAGCAGAGGTACTAGTAAAAATGCAATCACTGTTGTGCCTTACTCTTACAACATTAATATTAGCTCAGTCTGCACAACCTGATGCTGAGTAGGTGTCTTAGGTATGCCTGAATCCGAAACCACTGAGATGCTTACAACCCACAGCTCTGTGTCCCACTGCTTACAGAAGCTCTGGCATACTGGGCTTTAAAGTTTAGCCACTTTGCGCCTGCGCACTGGTACACTGTGCATGCACAGCACCACAACCACGCCCTCCTCCTACCCGCCGAAAAATGCTGTAAAAGCGTGCCCCCTGCTCATGCGCACATGTAGGTCTGTCATGCTGGGGGTGAGGGGTGAGAAAGGAGACCACCCGAGGACTGCGCGGGACCCCAGGACTGTGTGGGATCCCCCTTTCAAATTATGTGGCAGAGCCTGCAGTGGAGGAGGTGAGCGCCTTCACAGACCAGCTTCACTGAGCGTGTATCCTGGATGGCATGTAAGTATACACCAGGTATGTCTCTTACTGCCTCTAATGGCGGAAACCAGGTAAGACATGCAAACTACTCAAAAGAAGATAATCCATATGTGTTAACTTTAGGATTGTCTTCACTTACCTTATCCCCGCCACAGGAACTGCTGAGAACAGACAGATCCAACCTTCACCCATCACGGCGGGTAGCATTGTGCCACCCTTCAGGGTTCTTACTTACAGGATCATCTTCCCTGGACCTGTAGAAGACTCTGCCAGAAAAACTTTTTGTGCAACTTAAATTTTGTGCACCAAAGCGCTGGATCCCAGAGCCCAGTCCTCACAGAGAGACATTACAGTCAAAACCTTGTTTCTTCTTTCACGATACCTGGGTACCATCCATCTTAGGCGTATATATTGGCCCGAGGTATGGATCCGGTTGTAAAGCTCCTAGGCCCCCGCAGAGACCATCAAGCAGAGCTTTCTTCTTAGCACATCTTTAATGTGACCAACCACCTTAGACACTGGCAAAAAAACTGTGATACTCTCCATATGGGAGGGGTTATATAGGGGAGGAACTCGCCTTATTATTAGGGTTGCCAGTGTCCAATCACCTGATGGCTATCTAACCCACTAAGTAATTATCAAAGTCTCTGTGTCCTGTGATGTATTACATTTTAGGTAGTGTTTGCATCTTGAATGCTGCTATTCTACTGATCCAGGATAAATAATTTTTTTGGATGGATTGGAGGTCTTGAGTGATTTGTTCTAATAAAATAGGGTAATTGACTTCATACAGCTTAGTTGTGGGGTAAGTGAGTCGGATGCCCAAATATGAGATAGGTGGTGTGACGGAATGTCCGTACACTCCGCTTGAGTGCTTTCGTCATATACCACTTCCTCCCAGCCTGAATATAGATGATATCAGATATTCCAACCACTCACAAGCACAAAACAAGACGACACTTGCTTAGCTGCTCAACATGGACTGATTTATTAGAACCAAGTATTTATAATACAGTAGAAGAGGAGGTCCCCCCTCCTGCTCATATTATTCTAACAATACAACTGTAGCCAGAAACAGAATTAACATGAGCTAATTATCTAAATCAACACTGGACTCCTTCATACAATTACAGGGTTCATTAGCACAAACAACAATAGGTGAAATAGTCTTTAGAATCTGTGTCAAGTCAGACTAGACTCATTTACATTATACAAGACAACAGACAGGTGGCTGGAGTTGATGGTATTAGCATCTAACATGTGTGTGTCCCAACAGCATGAGACAACACACATTATATATACATATATGCAGCATTGAATCTGACTAGCACAGATTATAGTGGGGTTCTCATTCACCTTGTGCCCCTTAAAATCCAGGGCCTATAATCGGTCTCCAAGAGGCTCGCATTCAGTCCCTTCCAACAGCCTTGGTCCCGGCTAGGTCTGTCACAGATGGATTATCCCAGTTGTACATATATTTTTGTCGCAAATCGTCAACTTGATCTGGTAGAATATTCATTGGTAAGGCATAGCATTTGCTGGGGTTTATTTTATAATAGGATACTATTCCAAAGGCCTCTAAAGTATTCCTAACTTTACTCAGAGAGGAATCAGGGGAAGAGAGTGTTACTATGATGTCACCTGCGAATAGACCTAATTTATGTTCTATTTGTCCAATTTTAATACCATTCATTTTGGAATTAGTCATGATAATCTCCGCAAGGGGTTCCATTACTAATGAAAAGATTATTTCATTATTATTATTATTATTATTATTATAATACAGGATTTATATAGTGACGGCAGTTTACGCAGCACTTTACAACATTAGGGCAGACAGTACAATTAAAATACAATTCAATACAGGGGGAATCAGAGGGCCCTGCTCGTTACAGCTTACAATCTAGGAGAGAGGGTAAAGTTATACAAAAGGGTAATAGCTGTGGGGGAGCTAATGGAGAAAATAGTAGTGTAGTTGTTAGATGGAGGCAGGATAGGCTTCTCTGAAGAGGAAGGTTTTCAGGGATCGCCTAAAAGTGGATAAATTTGGAGACAGTCTAACAGATTGGGGTAGCGAATTCCAGAGGATGGGCAAGGCTCGGGAGAAGTCCTGGAGGTGGATATGGGAGGTGGTGATGAGGGACCAAGAGAGCAGGAGGTCTTGGGAGGAACGAAGAGAGCGATTAGGTTAGTATTTTGAGACTAGGCTAGTGATGTAGCTGGGGGCAGAGTTGTGGATGGCTTTGTAACTTAATGTTAGTATTTTGAATTTAATCTGTTGGGCAAGTGGCAGCCAACAGAGGGATTGGCAGAGAGGGGTAGCAGACACTGAGCGGTTTGTAAGGTGGATGAGTCTGGCAGCAGCATTCAAGATGGACTGATATGAAAAATGATTTGAAATGAAAAAAAAAGGCGATAAAGGACAACCTTGTCTGGTTCCATTAGATAATGTAAAACTACTGGAAATGTTTCCTGACGTGAATACCCTAGCCGATGGCACCATGTAAAGGGACATTATGGCTTCATGAATGAAGCCGGAAATCCAAACTTGTTGAGAGTTTCTGCAATATAACCCCATGTTGCTTGTGTTCTATATGATTGATAAAGTCAATCATTCTTCTAGTGCTATCGGGGCTTTGACGACCGCTAACACACCTTACTTGATCTGATTCAATGAGGTAGGGTGTTATTTCTAGTAAGCAGTTGGCTAGGACTTGGCTAGAGTAGATTTTTAGGTCCGTGTTCAATAATGAAATGGGTCTATAATTGGAAGGTGATGTTGGATCTTTTCCTTGCTTAGGAATAGTAATGATAACAGCTTCAAGCATCTCTTTGGGGAATGCTTGATTATATGCAGTGTAGTTAAACAATTTGTCTAGGTAAGGTGATAAGATTTTACTAAATTCTTTAAAGTATTCACTAGATAAGCCATCCACTCCTGGGGCTTTATTAGAACTTGAATAACTTTATTGATTTCAGCTATAGATATCAGTTTGTTTAGTTTTTCAAGGGTAGAATGATCTATAGTTGGGAGGTTAACTTTTTCCAGAAATTGAGCTGGATGTCCGATGGTTGAGGTTGGTGAACACTATTATCGCTTTGTATGTTATATAAGCTCTCATAGTATTCTGCAAATGTGTCAGCTATAATCTGTGGGTTGTATACGGTTTTCATTGAGTTATGATGGACTAATTTTTGAATTGTTTATTTGTTCTGTTTATGGAGTAGTTGGAGAGCTAGGTATTTACCCGCTTTGTTCCCTTGTGAATATTGATTTACCTTAAGTTTTTTTAAGTATTTCTTGTGGTTGGAGATTAGTATCGCTCGGAGCTCATTCCTTGCTTCATTATGTTTTTGTAGAAGGGGGGCATGTTTAGGGAAAGCTTTGCGATTTTTTTTCATATTTAGAAATAGTAGCTAGTAGGTTGTTTACTGCCTGTGTTCTTTTTTTTTCTCTAGAGGCCATTTGAATTAGTAACCCTCTGGCATATGCCTTGTGAGAGCACTGTAAGCTGGGAGTAGAAACATAATCATTATTGTTAATATTTAAAAATTCTTCTATTCTTTCTTTCATCATTGATAGAGTTTTCTCCTGTGAAAGGATATATATATTATTTCTCCAGAGTGAGGAGTTAGGAGATTGTTGTCCTATGTCAATGCTCATCAAAATTGGAGCATGGTCAAGCCATGTTATGATATGTATCTGGGCATTCTTAATTTTTTGCAGGAGAAATCTATAAGTGATGGAAAAAAATCAATCCTCGTGCACATTAGAGTAAGAGGTAGAGTCCCTTTCTGTTGAATGAAGGCATCTCCATGGGTCATGAAGGTGTTCCTGAGAAATCCTTTCTTGTGGAATGAATTCCCTTAGAGATATCCATGGATAGGTCCATCGGGGCATTAAAGTCTCCACAAATTGTAACATATCCTTTTTGAATTTTCTTGACAATTTTAAGGATTTTTGGAGGTATTGATGAGCATTCTTATTGGGAGTATATATATTGACAATTGTCAATATTGAGTTTTCAATCTTTGCTACCAATATAACGCCCTTGGGAATCTATTTTGGAGTCAATAAGCTAAAAGGAAACAGAGTCTTTACTAATCATGACAACACCTTTTTTCTTCTTATGACTGTTCGACAAGAATATGTGAGGGAATTTAGGATGGCAGAATTTCATGGGAATCGTCCCTTGTGAAGTGTGACTTCTGTATGCAGAGAATGTCACTTCCATATTTTAAAGCATCATTCAATATAACTTTTTGTTTAAAGGGGATATTGAGACCCTTTGCATTCAGTGACAACATTTTTAAGATTCGCCATGTTGTACGTAGACTTTGTGTAGATACAGCTTAAATCTTATATATAGTAGAACCATTGAGATTGTACTAGATCCAAGGGTGGTGTAACTTCCAGAAAGGGAGAAAGTCAATTGAAGAAGTTTGTAAAGGTATACGGTAAGAAGTTTAGACTTATGGTCTAAAACAAAATGGAACTTTTAATAATAAGAACTGAAAAGTTGCCTTGCAACTCTTGTGTGCATCACAATTTGATTGCCCAGACAGGATTCATGTTATGTGATCCCACTGTCACCATACTATTCATGCACTGTCGTTGTTACACTGCACCAATTACCGCACTTTGTTTATGATGTTGTTTACACTTATCTTATAACAAGTTTGAAACCTTTCTTTGTCTTTTAAACACAGGTTGTTTATACTTACCAAGAATCTATTTTCTGTTTTTTGAGTATATTCACTTCTAAGGCCTCATGCACACGGACGTTTTTACAGCCACTTTTTTGAGCGTTTTTTGCAGCTTAAAAAGGCCTGTCCATGTTAGTCTATGGCTTCATGCCCACCTAGGCGTTTTTGAGCTGCAAATGGCATAGGCGTTTTTAAGCTGTAAAAAAAACCCAGGACCAGTGCGTTCCCTGGCGCGGAGCTAGAGCTGTAAAACCGCGAATCGCGGGAAAACGTGCAAAAACGCGCACAAATGCGCAACATATGTTCTTTGTTTTCTAGGTGCTATAGCCAAGAGATGTGTTTCTTTAAAAATGCTACTTAACGCTAACGCTAAAAAACGCACAAAAACGCGCAAAAACGCCAATGCAAAACGCGTTTTTAACGCCGATTTTTCCAGGCGTCGGAGCTAGCTTTGCAGCCAGTTTTTTAAAACGTCCGTGTGCATGAGCACGGCCAGGTTCACACCAGAGCGAAGCGGGAACGCCGCGAATCCGCGGCCTTTTCCTGCATCGCATGCCTCCCGTCGGCAGTTCACACTGCCCTATGCGGACTGCTGGGAGTGTCAGTGAAATGTTAATGACACCCCCAGATCAGTCCGCATATCGCAGTGCGATCTGCAAACTCGGACAGGAATCGGATCGCATTGTGTGAACACCCATGCGATCTGATTCTGCTGCGGACCAAAAAAAGGGTCCCGTGCGAGTTTGCGGCGGGTGCGATGCGAATTCAGCCATACTATCTGTATGGCTGAACTCGCATCGCACAGAGATCGGATGTGATTTGCACTGCAGTGCGGTGCGAATCACATCCGGTTCTCGCTTCAGCAGCAGTGTGAACCCAGCCTTAGCGCTACATTTTTTATTTTCACATACATCACAATTTGCACTTTTGATGTGGGGTAGGGTTAGCTTAGAGCTGAAGAACATAAGGTAACCCTGATTAATGTAAACCTGAGGTAGACTGTAAATGCTTACTTTGGAGGATTAAGGGTAATGCGGGTCTGTTTTATAGAACTTCAAGGGTTAAATGTATCCATAGCCTGTGTTCCATTGGGGAGCAATTGAGCAATTTTCCCTGGAGGATTTTTATTAGAGACGATTTCTTCATTTTGCAGATGGTAGATTCCATGATTTAAACGTTTTTAGGCCTTGTTCAATCAAATAGACTGAGTGTGATGCGCTGTTTCGATCTATCACCATTTGGTGGGAAACCCCTATTTGTACACTTGTATCTTGTGGTTGGGCAGTATTTTGGTGATAAAGTTCAGGTTTTTACGAGCCTGGATGGTAACTTGGGAGAGGTCAGAATACAAAACTATCCCCGCATAGGGGTCGTTGAGCGTTGAGTCTCACAAATTGCATCAGTGAATCTTTTACATGAAAGAAATTAATTTTGGCGATCGCATCTTTCAGTCATTTTTCAGGTATGTGTGGTGGTTTAGGCAGCCTGTGAGCCCTGTCAATCACTAATTCTCGATTTGGTAGTGTAGGGAGGAGATCAATGATCATTTTCTGTAGGAATTGTTTCAGATCATTATTTTTTACGTTTTCAGGAATGCCCCTGAATTTGACATTATTAAATCTAGATCTATCCTCGAGGTCTGCCACTTTAATTTTCAGTTGGTTAAGTTCCTCTTCAAGTTCAGAATAATCGTCCAGTAGCTCGTTATGTGCTTCAGTAAAATCTGTCATTTTTTCTCTATATAGTCCACTCTTTCTCTCAAATCCTCTATTTCTCCCTTGAATTTTTGCATGAAGGCTCTCATGTCATGTTGTAGTGCACCACTCAGTGACTGTAACATTTCCTTCATGTCTGTGTCTAAGACTGCTGTGCCAGAGGTTGGAAAGGCATCTAGTTTTTCCCCATGAGGATTGCTAGGGTCACAGTCAATAGTAGATTCACTTACTTGTTTCTCTGTTACAGACAGCCCTCTTCCCTGTTTCACAGGGCTGGAGACATCAGATCAAAAGGAGTGTGTGTCCTGTTGCTGCTGCTGGCACTGCGTCTGTCCTCTCCCCCTCTCTTCAGTGCAAGCTGCCTGCTTGCCTGTGTGTAAGAAGAGGGGTCAGAGCCATTTTCCTTTCTAGGAGACCCGGCCCGGCTGCAGAAAACCCCTAATTTGCAGGGGTTTATCCCACGATTTACGTTTCCTCATGAGAGGATTGTTATTCTTCACTCCTACCAGGTTGCTTTTTGTCCTCGGGCATGCTGTGGGTTGCCGCTAGCCTCTGCAGGGAGCCTTGGTACTCAGGAGCTCAGCTACTGTGCGCCCATTCACCTCCGCCCGCTGGTCACACCCACGGGAACTGGTATTTTCTATAGGGAGGTCAGCAATGGTAGCACATGTCGTTTATATACTTGTTAATTTTTTACCTCCCCATCAACATGCTAATGGAATTTTTAAATGATCTTTTTCACTTTCAGGTGCGAATTCAGCCAAAAATTTGGACCTGATTCGCACTTGAAACCCAACGGACTCCCTGCTGTGAACCACTGCCACAGCTAGTGTGAACCCGGGCTACATAACTATCTTAAGGCCATGAGACGCAATCACTGTGTCTCTGTGCACCCACTTAAACAAGAGAGAGTGTCCTCTGCTCCAACCCCCCCCCCCCCCCACAGATACTGCTGCAGCTGTGATCTTCCAGTGCTGCGTAGGTCAATACGAGCAGCTGGACCTGTCACAGACACTCATCAAAAGTGCTGACTATGCCTGCCCTTTCCAACCCTCCTTTAATCATAGTAGTTGCAGGGTCACTTTCCGCTCTATGAATGGGGAATGGGCAGATGAATGAAAGGTCCATCTCTTTCATTCATAGAGCACTTTTCATTGCAGGAAGGGAAAGTACAAATTTTATGACTGGAGGAGAGGGGCCGAAAGAGCAGGCATTGTATGCACTAGATTTCAGTAAACTTCTGCTTTAAGGGTTCTTGCATACAGTGCTGATGTATGAATGCCAGACCTTCCTCGCAGAAGGAATTTTTTTTTCTGCTTAAAAAAAATGTGAGTGGTCTTTGAAATGCACACATTTACACACCTATATGCATGTGTACACATGTAGTGATCAACCCCGTAAGGGCGCGCTGTTTAGCTCCCCAGTTGTTTCCCATCATATGTGTTAGCAGCCAGATGCACAGTCACAGTCAGTTATCAATCTAGGTGTATTCTTTTGGATACTTTTTTTCAGAACTTGAAATTGGATGGGTGCAGAGTAAAGGTGGGAAACTCCAGCAACGTTAAGTAGTAACATTGAGGACTCATCTTCCTCTTAAGGGTCCATGCACAGTAGCATTTTTTATAAGCTCAAAAAATGCTAGAAGAAAGCACTGGATGAAAAATACTGATAATAGTGTTTTTGTGGCAGCTTGTAGTAGCGTTTAAAAGCATTTAGGAGCGTTTTTTTCTGCCGAGAAAATGCTCCCCAAAACTCTACAAAAACTATTTAATTTCTGCTCTTAAATGCTAAAGCTTGAAATATGCTTCTATCATAAAATAGTGTGCAAAGACACATAGGATAATACTTTAACTTCTAAGAGCAGAAGAAAATGCTCATAATAGCTTTTAGGATCTTAAAATATGCTAGTGTGCATGGAGACTAAAGAATCTGAGCACAGTGCTTGCAGCAGCAAGTGATGGGCTGAGCTACTCTGGCATACCATGAACAATGTCTTCTTTAAAGAGGAAGTAAACCCTGATGGGTTTAGTTCCTCTTTGTCTCCCTGCAAAGGTAAAGCATAATGAGCTACTATGCATCGCATAGTAGCCCATTATGTGTCACTTACCTGACACAGGAGCCAGCAATGTCTCCGCTGTCCCCTGTAGTCCGGAGCATCCATCTTCTTCCCGGTATCGCTGCTCCGGCCACTCACAGCGCCGGAGCAGCGATGACGTCATTCCCATGCATGGGAGCCGCCACTAACGGCATATCGCCGTTAGCAGCGGCATGCTGCTAACGGTGATAGTGCGCCTGCATGCCGCTGTCTACGGCACATGCGCCGTAGACAGCTGTCACTGTCTTTTAGTAAATATCTCCTAAACCGTGTAGGTTTAGGAGATATTTCTTGAGCCTACAGGTAAGCCTTAATCTAGGCTTACCTGTAGGTCAAAGTGGTTTGTAAGGGTTTACAACCACTTTAGGTAACGCTAACTCTAATGCAAGCGAGACAGCAGCAGCACACAGTCACTGGGATCTTTCATGGCCTGTACTCACTAATGTCCTTCCAATATCTTCCAGACACCTCTGTTGTGGAAACTTCAGACCAGATCCCAAAAAAGAAAGTCCCTCAAGTCAGCTTCAGCAAGGTTCAGCAGAATGGGCCTCCCAGCTAATAAAACTTGGAACTTGATTACCAGTAGCAGTACAGTTGGACTGCCCAAAAGGGCAGCAGCCCTTCCAGTTGGGATCTCCTTCTCCTGGTGTCTGGGAAATTTGGCTGTACGCTATGCATACACCATATTTCCTGTGCTAATAAGTACACTTGTGGTCTAATGGTATAATGCAGCCTTAAATAACCCATTTCTCCCCTGTAATACATCTTCATAAAATTTCTACAACGCTGGACAAGAACCCTGCATCTTCAGACTATTTATGCCCTTTCCCAGCCACCATCTGGGTACCCTCCCTCAGGGATTGGCTGGGCCCACATAAATATTCACACTGTCAATTTGTCTATCCCAGCCCACTACTTTCCAGAAAACAGTGGGAAGCCACCAAACCTATGGCCTTTGAAACTCAGAGCAGACAAGAGCAACTACACTACACGCACAGGGATGCTGTTAGAAATCACAGGACTCCGTACAGCCTACCTAACCAGTTCTCCATTCTAAAGGGATTCCCCATACTCTGCAGAAGGGAGAGAGAGGAGAATAAGCTATTGGCACTGCTGGAGGGGCACTTGGGGTGGGTGAGGGGGGGAAGAGCTGACAGCAGGGAACAGGAGCTTATTTACAGGATAGGTGATTGGTGTTGTGGGGGGCATTTACTAGAACAGATCCCCATGTAGTTCCCCCCTGCAGCAGCATGAAAGCTCCTGGGAGGGAGAGGAGATGAAGCCAGCCATCAGCTGCTGCAGGGAGAGCCATACAGGGAATTGGCTGGTCACCCCTTCATGTCCACGATTGGATTTCTCCTGCTGTCTTTGCCCTCCTGCTGAACTGATGGGGCCTGGGCCCAGTACAGGAAGACTGGTGTTACCCCCTTATCAGCGGCCCTGCACACGTAGCTTCACTCACTAAAGAGAGTGAAGAGCTAGATTTCCCTAACCTAGCACCTATCTAGGAGTACAATAGATTTTGTTTTACTAATCTAAAAGTAGGTAGTTGTCACGTATCGGGTGTGACTAGAGCTGTGTGGACAGCAACAAAGGAACAAAATGCATGTAAGGTGAAAATACATAAATTATTAAAGATAAGTGAAAAATATATAAATAAGCCAACCTTCAATATCACTCAGTGCACAACAACCAATACCGAACAGAAATCCACAAATAATACTAGTAACAGACAGATACATACAAGTAAAGAGAGTCCCGGAGCTAGCAGCCGTAGAGGGTGGGAGCAGGGACGGCATGACAATGTCCTGGACCACACAGTCGCCGTCTTTAAGGAAGATTAGGGCCGCTTTAAGGAGGCCAGGTAGGCGGAGCCAGGGGCGGAGCCTAGCGTGAGCTCAGTGATTGCAGTGCGTGCTGCGCTCAGTCACAGAGCGGAGGAGGAAGTGATCGGACCCTCCCGCTCGGCGCAGCACAGCACAGCACTCATGACAATGGCGGCAGATGACAATTTCTTGGAAGACTTGCGGTCGGCTGTAGCCAGTCGGGGCGCCGCATGGCTCAGGGCCCAGATAGCGGCCATGGCGGCTAAGGGGGAGACGGTGGCCGTCGGGGGAGCGGTGGCTACACCTCGGGCGCGGCGATCCAAGCCGCCCGAGCGGTACAGCCCAGAGGCCGGCCCGGGGGGCACCATCACAGGGCGCACGGCACCCCTGGGGGGGACGCAGGAGCGGCGGGGACATCACAGGCCATTGAAGTGGCGGCCTCCTCTGGCCAGAGAGCCACCAGGTACGCCAGGAGGAGTGGGCTCAGGAGAGGCCAGGCAGCGGCGTTGGGGGAGACGGGGGCTTCACAGGGCTCGGCGCCCCTGGCCAGGCGCCGATGCATGGGGCGGCAAACGGAAGCGAGAAGTGCGGGTGGCAGCAGCCAGCCCAGGCGGAGGGAGCAGGTGGTCAAGTGGATGGGGGTCCTGCCCGTGAACGCGGCCCCCAGTCCCAGGCAGCCCAGAGGCTGGCATAGGGGGCATCGAGGTAATGCCAGGGATGAGCAGCCAGCCATAAGGGAGGCAGAGGAGCGCTTCGCCGCCACGGGTGAGCGCAGAGGGCAGCCACGGAAGGAGGGAGTCGCGCATAATACACCGCAGATCCGAGGACGGGGGAGCAGGTGCATCTGGAATTTGCGCTCCTCGCAGGGAGCTGGAGGTCGATAGCGGAAGGTCCGAAAGGGAATTGTCGGAGTCGGACGGAGGGGACGACCAGGTCCGGTCGGCAGCGGTGGGTCCGAATGAGGCGGCTGTGAGGCCCAGTCCTGGGCAGCCCGGTGAGTGTGCTTCTAATAATGTTTTTTCTTCCTTGTTACACGATTTACTTGCACAGGGTAGCCCGCAGGGTACAGCCGCTGGGGGTGGAGTCGGGGCTGTGGGGTCCGGGGCGGTCCTCCCTGTGGCAGGGGAGAGTGAGTGCGGTCAGGCGGGTCAGGAGGCCCTAGGGAGTTTGTTGTGGGGACTCAAAGATCTAGTGCAAAAGTTTGAGCAGCGGGGTGTGGGCGGGCCGGCTCACGCGTGGTCCCAGATGCATACGCCTGTGTCCGGCACAGCTGGAGGGGTGACAGGGGTGCAGGCCGCCCCCGCCAGTTCCGCTGAGTTGTCGGTTGTTGAGCCATTAACGGCCCCGGCTGGGGCCCCAGCGGATGGGGCACGGTAAAACAGGCTGACAAGACTGCTGAATCGGTTCATTTGGTGGATGCGGCGAAGAGTGAGGTATACGTCTGTTTCGAGGGCCCTCTCGGAGCACACCTGAAGGCCGAGGTGAAAGAGAAGATTTGGAAAGGCGAGTACATCGAAATTTTCACCTTGTTGCCACTGGAGAAGTTCAACCTGGATAGGTTGAAGCCCGAGGAACGGAAGAAGGAGGATGAGGAGAAGCGTCGGTACAAGTTAATCCCGCGCACATTTGCCAACTGGCTACAGGCATTCGCGATCCTGGCGAGTGTCGAGGGAGAACGGACACGGGAACACTGTTCGGCGCTGTTCGTATATTTGGAAGCCATCAGTGAAGCGCACAGGACTTATGGTGGTACGGCGTGGCTTCGCTATGATGAGCAGTTTAGACAATGTATGGCAGTCCGACCGTCTCTTCGCTGGGATCACAAGGACATTAGCCTGTGGATGAAGCTCATGACAGTGGTGCGGGCTCCTAACCCGGTTTTTCAGCTGGGGGTCGGAAGTTCGACAACCTCAGGGCAGCCGACCAAAAAACGTTGGGGTTTTTGCTGGCAGTTTAATGCAGGCACCTGTAAGTTTGGGGCCAACTGTTGGTTCAAGCACTTCTGTTCCGGTTGCGGGGGTACGCACGCGCTCTCCAAGTGTTTCAAGAAGGGGAGCGGGCGTCTCTGAGATATTGCGGATAAGAGGGACGACGCCGGTGCGAGTGGAAAGGATGTTGCCTTTCCTCAGTAGATACCCCGACCGGGCGGGAGCAAAATTGACGGTTTTACTTCCAGGTTCAAGATCCCCTGTACTTTGACCTCGGCTCCACCCCTGGCTAAGAATTTGAAGTCCGCATTACAACACTCAGCTGTTGTTGCTGAAAAACTAGGCAAAGAGGTGTCCTTGGGCCGCATGGCCGGCCCATTCAGTGAGGCGCCTTTCCCAGACCTGGTGGTTTCGCCTCTCGGTGTGGTGCCAAAGAAGGAACCTAATAAGTTTAGGCTGATCCATCACTTGTCGTTCCCAAAAGGGGGTTCTGTGAACGACGCTATCCCCCCGGAGGAGTGTGCGGTGACATACACTTCTTTTGATGCGGCGATCGCTTGGGTGCGGCGCTACAGCCGGGGGGCGTTGATGGCGAAGTCAGACATCGAATGAGCCTTTTGCCTGCTTCCTGTGCACCCGGACAGTTTTAGACTTCTTGGCTGCACATGGGAGGGGGGGTTTTATGTGGATCGCTGCCTTCCCATGGGGTGTTCTATTTTCTGCGCCTTTTTTGAGCAATTCGGCTCCTTTTTGGAGTGGGCCGTCCGTGACGTGTCGGGCATCAACTCGGTAGTCCAGTGTTTGGACGACTTCCTATGTGTTGGCCCGGCGGGCACCATGGTGTGTGCTGTTCTTTTGGGGACGCTTCAACATTTGGAGGAGCGTTTTGGAGTTCCTTTGGCTCCTGGGAAGAGAGAGGGCCCAAAGCCTGCATCACATTTTTGGGGATCGTGATTGATTCCGCAAGAATGGAGTGCAGGTTACCATTGGACAAGCTGACGTCACTTCAGGAGGAACTACGTGGGACTACGTGGGATGATTGGAGTGCGTAAGGTGCAACTGCGGCTGTTGCAGTCGCTGCTAGGGAAGTTGAACTTCGCCTGTCAGATCATGCCCATGGGGCGGGTTTTCTGCCGCCTAGCTACCTTGGGTATCCGGTCTCCCCAATATTTTGTGACCCTCAATCAGGATCACAGAGCAGACTTTAATGGCCGGGCACTGTGGATGTCAGGCCCGATCAGTAATTTTGACCTGGAATTGTTCACGGACGCTGCGGGTTCCACGGGGTTCGGAGCGTTTTTTAAGGGACTATGGTGCGCGGCACGATGGCCGACTGAGTGGTCTGAGGCAGGGTTGTTAAAAAACCTGGTGCTGTTGGAACTGTTCCCTATTGTAGTGGCGGTGGAAATTTGGGGGGAAGCGTTTCGTAACCTGAAAGTGAGGTTCAATTGCGACAATCTGGGGGTAGTGCAGGTGGTGAATCGGCTGACGGCGGCCTCAGGGCCGGTGGTCAGGCTTCTTCGGCATTTGGTTTTACGGTGTTTACAGGTGAATGCTTTCATCTATGCTGTGCATTTGCCAGGAGTTGACAACACACTTGCTGATGCTCTGTCTCATTTTCAGTGGGACAGGTTTCGGGGACTGGCACCGGAGGCGGAGCATCACGGGATCGACTGCCCTGCGGGGTTGTGGAGCATTGCGCTAGAATAGCGGCGAGCTGGATAGAGCAATCTGTGAGTAAGGCTATGTGTGGGGCCTACTCGAGGGTGTGGCGAGAATGGTCGGATTGTTTGGCAGCTATCGGCATGGCCCCGGGTGATGCGGGCATGGCTCAGGCGGTGTTCTATTTCATTAGCGATTTTCTGGATAAGGGGGTATCGGAAGCCACCATTGATCGGAAATCGGCTGGGCTGGCTTTTTTGTTTAAATGGCAGGGTCAGTGGGACTTCACGAAGGAATTTTGGCTAAGACAAGCGGTGAAAGGCTACAGGCGGGCGCACAAGAGGAGGGACGGGAGGCGACAAGTCTCTTTTGACCTGCTTCTTGCCCTGAGTTGGGCTGTGGTAGGGGTTTGTAGTTCGGCCTATGAGCAAACGCTTTTCCTGGTGGCTTTCGCCCTCGCCTTTTTTGGGGCTTTCCGGATTAGTGAACTGGTCAGCCCGTCGAAACGGGCTGTGGGGGGTTTGGCGTGGGAGGATGTGGAACTGGGCCAGGCTGGGGTTAGAATCCAGATTCGGCGATCTAAGACCGACCAGGAGGGTAGGGGGTTACGAGTGGAGTTGGCCAGGATAGGGGAGATGGCAATCTGCCCTGTTAGATCTGTGGAAAGCTTCCTGGCGGTGCGGCCGGCAGTCTCGGGCCCATTCCTAATGCATTTGGATGGCGCTTACCTGTCCAAGTTTCAGTTTGTGACAGTTTTTCGTAAGTGCATGGTGGCGGCGGGTTTTGACCCAACAAATTTTTCCTCTCACTCCTTCAGGATTGGGGCTGCCACCGAGGCTTCCAGAGCGGGGTTGGGTGTCGAGGCGGTTAGGCGACTTGGGAGGTGGGACTCGGACAGGTTTAAATTGTATGACCGTCCACAGCTGTTAGATTAATGGGAATTTTTTCTTAGTTTCAAGTTGTGGGCTGGGGGTTAGGATGGGTTTGTTAGTGTTTTTTTCACGTGTGTTAATCTTTATTTCTGCTCAGGTTATGAAGTGGGCTTGGTATGGATACTGGGCCACTCATACGTTTTTTGGGGAGCAAAGAGAGCGGATGTGCGGCTGAACAGCAGGCAGCTTCGCATACCGAGGCAGGAGGCGCAAGTTCGCTGGATCGGGATCCCTGGCATGAGGTGGAACAGGGTGCTTGGAGAAGTGCATAGGTTTTCACGCCTGGACAGGTCACCCGATGTGTTGCTTTTTCATGTGGGGGCCAATGACAGGTCGATGAGAGATCTCATCCGGGACATAAAATGCGATTTTTTACGGTTAAAGGCTGCTTACCCTAATATGGTTATGGTATGGTCGGACATGGTGGGCAGGATGGCTTGGAGGTGGGCCCTATCGGACAAGAAGGTAGACAGGGCCAGGGTAAAGGTCAACAAGGAGGTCAGCAAGTTCATCAGGAATGGGGGCCTTGCAGTCAGACATAGGGAATTAGAAATGGAAACGTGGAGGTATTTGAGGAGTGATGGCGTTCATTTGAATGACGTCGGGACGGATCTGTGGACGTTAGGCTTGCAGGAGGGCATTCAGTGAGGGCTGCGAGTGTGGAGGTGCCCAAAAGGGTAGGGATTTACCGCTTTCGGGCTGTGGCGGTTCTTTGGGAGTTTTAAGGTAATAATGGGAGGTACGGGTAGTAAACTGTTGTACCCATCCATGGATGGGGGTGGTTTATTGGTACTTCCAGGTTATGAGGGGTTAACCTGGAAGGGTTAAAAGGGCTAGGTCACTGCGACGATTTGGGTATAGCCTCCGAGACAGGGGATTCCGTCTGGAGGTCAAGAGGTCAAAAAGTTCAAAGTCGTTCGCAGTGACCAGTATGTTATTATGCTAGTACCCATGACCCGTTTAAAGGCTGGGAAGGTTTACGGTTATTTTAAAGTTATTTATGTTATTTATGAAACAGATTTGTTAAATAAATTACGGCCGGATGGCCATTTAATCCATATGTAGTCCAGTGGTTTGTTTAAGGTGGGTTACGGGAAGTGGTTAAGGGAAATTGGAGGAGTAAAAGGTATAGAATACACTGGGCATAGAGTCCTACAGATGTCATGGGGAATACCAGAATCATAAACAGGACATGGCCTGGGGAAAGGGAAAACAAACAGGACAAGGAAAGGCTGGATGGATCACAGGAGGGACGGGTACAGGTACAAGGCTCAGGGTTCAGGTAACAGAAATGATCAGGATCAGCATCAGGAGTACCGGTACAGATACAGGCACGGAGCTTCTCAGGGTCAGGGTCAGGGTGCAAGGAAAGATACCAAGGCAAGGTATGAGTGTGTCTGCTGGATATTTATACACATCTCAATCAGACTCAGGTGATGCCTGATTGCAGGAGATGATGTCGACCCCACACTGCTAGGAAATACCCGCTGGTGGACACCAATGCGCAGCCCAAAGATCACATAATAACACCAACAGGGGAAAGCTCCCATGGCAGTTACAGACTGCCAGGAGACACCTGCTGGTGGACCACAGTACTGCACACCAAATATTAGGCAGCGTCATCAGCGGATGGAACCTTCCCTGACAGTAGTTTACAGTTATGTATGTCATTGTGTGTACGAGCCCATTAAACACAATGGGCTGCATTCAGATCAGTAAAAAAAAAAAAAAAAAGAGTTGCCTTTTGAATGGCTTGCACAATATCACATCTGTAATTGGTATAGCAACTTGCAGAATTTGCATAAGGCTAGGTTTAGATATGCAGTAAAATGGCCTTGCCTCAGAAAAGTGGTTCACGTTCTTATGGCTTTTCAGAAGCTTTTGACAGGCGGTGAGATGTCTTCTGGTCACTGCCTGTTTTAACCCCCTAAATGCCACACCACTGCATGCATTGCGCAAGATTGCAGGGCATATGCACTCTGGCTCATTCACTTGAATGGATTCCGCTTGGCAGGCGGATGTGCCTGACGAATGCGACAGGGAGGTTCATTCCTGCCACATCAGCAATGCATCACATCTGTGGCGTGTGTACAACCCCCCTTTGCAGCTTACATTTTAACATTGTAAATGCTGCACCAATTCCCTGCAGGTCAGGGCAGTTGCCAAACATCCCCATCTGCTTGAATGGGTTGCATTTTACGGGGAGGATAATTTTTCCCATGACTGCGAAACAAATTATTGTGACCACAGCAATTGAACACCCCCCCCCCTCTTGTTGCCTTTGCCAGCTTAAAAGGTGGAGGTAAAAAAATGGCTCAAACCAGGTGCTTTTAACAAACCCCAACCACAATATTAAACAGGCCCATGTGAATCATGCAGCCACCCCCAAGAGCCAGCCCAAAACAAAACTCAGACAGAGCCGTATCTACAAACGGAATGCCAAGTTAATTAGGAGTGCTGATCTGGAAAGTCGCAGCACGGCTCCTGGACAAACTAACTTCTGTCTGCTTCACAGGGTTCTTAAGTTCTGTTACAAGTCATGGAAAAGTCAGAGCAACACAAATATTTCACTTTGGAAGTATTTGTTATCCCTGGCAGGGAAAACTTATAAAATAGGAAGTATGATTGGATCGTTAAGGGGAACAGCTTAGTCCACGGAACGAGCACCTATGACATCAGCCAGCCTGGAATGCTGAGTAAAAATGGCAAAAGTTTATGTCGTTCTCAATTTCAAAGCAGAATCCTGAACTCAGTGTAAGATGCAGATGTTTTTATAAATAATTCCTGTATATGAAAAAATCAGAAGCCAAAAATCTGAAAGTCAGTGTGCTGGGAAGGGCATTTATAAAGCGGAACCGCTAAACGCAAGACGGGAAATCGGAATTGATTTTGAGAAACATTGTTATGTCTAGTAATAAGGATCATGGCCTAATCTGATGGGAGTTGGCACATGGCAGACCAGTGGGGCTCATGGAACGCCAGATCTACTTTTCAAACCGTTATATGTAATGAGGTACTACTTGTAATGAGGTGGTTTTGAAAAATACTCTTTTCTTTATTATTACTGTGGTTAGGGCTGAAAAAAAAAAAAGAAGCATTGCATATTAATATTTTGTACAGTATATATTGGGGGATTGCGCCTCCCTTTTTTTTAAAGCTTGTTGGTACAGCAAGTCAAGTTCATGTGTCAAACTTAGACTTAAATTACACGGGGGGGGGGGGGGGGAGCTAAAAATAGGAGGTTGAGATGTGTTTTTACAAGTCAGAGAAACTCCGAAATGGCCCTTAAAGGATGTTCACGGTCTGCAATGATCAGAAACTACCAAAAGTGGTGCAAGGAAGGAAAGCCAGGGAACACAAGAATGAGTAGAGGTAATGACTTTGCCTCCAAATTCTCCAGATCTCAATCCAATTGAATCCTTCTGATGGTGACAGAAACAACTGCATATCCTCAGAGGTCTAGCCTTGACAGGTTATGGTGGGTGGTCTTAATATGGCCAAGCAATATATATATACGGTATCTCACAAAAGTGAGCACACCCCTCACATTTTTGTTAATATTTTATTATATCTTTTCATATGACAACACTGAAGAAATGACACTTTGCTACAATGTAAAGTAGTGAGTGTACAGCTTGTATAACAGTGTACATTTGCTGTCCCCTCAAAATAACTCAACACACAGCCATTAATGTCTAAACCGCTTGCAACAAAAGTGGGTACACGCCTAAGTGAAAATGTCCAATTTGGACCCAATTAGCCATTTCCCCTCCCTGATGTCATGTGACTCGTTAGTGTTACAAGGTCTCAGGTGTGAATGGGGAGTAGGTGTGTTAAATTTGGTGTTATCGCTCTCACTCTCTCATACTGGTAACTGGAAGTTCAACATGGCACCTCATGGCAAAGAACTCTCTGAGGATCTGAAAAAAATAATTGTTGCTCTACATAAAGATGGCCTAGGCCAGTGATGGCGAACCTTGGCACCCCAGATGTTTTGGAACTACATTTCCCATGATGCTCATGCACTCTACAGTGTAGTGGAGCATCATGGGAAATGTAGTTTCAAAACATCAGGAGTGCCAAGGTTCACCATCACTGGCCTAGGCTATAAGAAGATTGCCAAGATCCTGAAACTAAGCTGCAGCATGGTGGCCAGACCATACAGCGGTTTAACAGGACAGGTTCCACACAGAACAGGCCTCGCCATGGTAGACCAAAGAAGTTGAGTGCACATGCTCAATGTCATATCCAGACTGTCTTTGGGAAATAGATGTATGGGTGCTGCCAGCATTGCTGCAGAGGTTGAAGGGGTGGGGAGTCAGTCTGTCAGTTGTCAGACCATATGCTGCACACTACATCAAATTGGTCTGCATGGCTGTCCTCCCAGAAGGAAGCCTCTTCTAAAAATGATGCACAAGAAAGCCCACAAACAGTTTGGTGAAGACAAGCAGACTAAGGACATGGATTACTGGAACCATGTCCTGTGGTCTGATGAGACTAAGATAAATTTATTTGGTTCAGATGGTGTCAAGCGTGTGTGGCGGCAACCAGGTTAGGAGTACAAAGACAAGTGTATCTTGACTACAGTCAAGCATGGTGGTGGGAGTGTCATGGTCTGGGGCTGCATGAGTGCTGCTAGCACTGGGGAACTACAGTTCATTGAGGGAACAATGAATGCCAACATGTACTGTGACATGCTGAAGCAGAGCATGATCCCCTCACTTTGGAGACTGGACAGCAGAGCAATGTTCCACCATGATAACGACCCCAAACACACCTCCGAGATGACCACTGCCTTGCTAAAAAAGCTTAGGTTAAAGGTGATGGACTGGCCAAGCATGTCTGCAGACCTAAACCCTATTGAGCATCTGTGGGGCATCCCCAAACAAAAAGTGGAGGAGTGCAAGGTCTCTAACATCCACCAGCTCCATGATGTCACCATGGAGCAGTGGAAGAGGACTCCAGTGGCAACCTGTGAAGCTCTAGTGAACTCCATGCCCAAGAGGGTTAAGGCAGTCCTGGAAAGTAATGGTAGCCACATGAAATATTGACACTTTGGCCCCAATTTGAACATTTTCACTTAGGGATGTACTCACTTTTGTTGAGTTATTTTGAGGGGACAGCAAATTTACACTGTCATACAAGCTGTACACTCACTACTTTCCATTGTAGCAAAGTGTAATTTCTTCAGTGTTATCACATGAAAACATATAATAAAATGTTTACAAAAATGTGAGGGGTGTACTTACTTTTATTAGATACTGTGTGTGTATATATATATATATATATATATATATATATATATATACACTGCCCCTGTAGGAGCTGATTGGTTTTGGGTTCTCTGTTCTGTGTCTCAACTTCAGGAATAATCTCTCTGACACACCTGGTTGAATTAAACTCACTGCAAGTACTTATAAGAACATGAAGAACATAATAGATACCTGTAAATTTGCTGTGAGTTAATACCAGAAAATATACACAAGATCATTTAGTGGTTAACTTCCTCAACTTATTGGTATGGGTTAGAATGAATGGTGGGTTGAGCATAAAGGAACACACAAAAGGTAGGTTCAGACACAGTCCACTTTGGCTTGAAAAAATACTTATTTGCAAAATTTTATAACAGAAACAAAAAAAAAATGTTCCCCCAAATGTATTATATTTTTTAGTTTGTTTAGCAAAAATGTAAAAACCCAGTGGTAATTAAATAGCACCAAAACAAAGCCCTGTCTGTCTCGAAAAAATGATAAAAATGTAATTTGGATACAGTGTTGCATGACTGCTCAATTGTCATTCAAAGTGTGACAGCACTGAAAGCTGAAAATTGGCCTGGGCAGGAAGAGAGTATAAGTGCCCGGTATTGAAGTGATTAAAAGCAAGTGAAATTTACATTTTGTCCAGTTATGGAATGTAGAAACAGTTTTCGTATGACTGTCCATATGAATATTCTTGTTTGAAAATGTACTAGTGAATGGCCAACATTAGGCTCCATTCACTCTGTGCAGGTGTGGCCGAATGTGCATGCCTTTCTGTGCGTTTTCTTGGCATTCCTGCATGTTGTGTGTAGGACCAGTGAGGTGCCCTAATGTGCAAAAGAAGCCCCTGACCCTTATTCATAGTCACGCCACACTGAACCATACAGTGTTGTTTGCTGCGCACATGTTAACAGATACGTGGGGTGACATTAACAACTATTGGCACCACCGTGCGTTTGCTAAAGAGCATTTCTGTGCATGTTGGTAAAGTGCGTACTTTTGCTCACATTCCCGAACTTGGGTGCAAACTTAGCCTAAAGACTTATTACTGATAATGCAACCAAATTGTGGTCTTTATGGCGCATCTTTATGCAGCATGGGTCGGTGTTGAGGCTTGCGTAAACGCAGCTGCGACCAGAAATTCAGATCATCTTTTTTATTTCCAGTCCTCAACGGTTGGAAATAGTGTTCTCATTGTCTAGAGGTTACATAAGAATAATAAGTAATAAGAGGAGTACAGTAGATTATGCCTGCCTGTCCTCTCAGACTGTACGAGACGTCTGGAGATGTGCTTATAACAGGCATTCCTCTTGTACAGATGAGTAATCAGTTCCTCTGTCACTTCCCTAAGCTGGATGGAAAATACATTCCTTTTGGAGAGCATTACATGCAGGTTTTTCCCCTCTTCAGGGATATCAGCTTGCCATCTAGCGTCCATAGACTGCAGTGTTTGTTTGGGAAAATGTAGTGGGCGGAAGGAATTTGGAAATCGTCATCCTTCCGAAAGCTGCCCAATTTCAGGATTGTCCACCAATAGGATCCCAGTGGATGGAGCCGTGTTCTATATATGGGGAGGATGTAGACATCTCAGGCACTTATTTCCAGAAGCACAGAAGGTATCAGTACTGAGCTCCAAGACTGGGACATCATGTTCTCCAGAAGGAACCTTCTCCAAGCCCTCTGCACCCTCTTTCTGGTTCATAAAGTAAGTGATACCTAAAAGTTTTATTACCTTTACAATTAACTTCCTAATCCCAAAAGCTAAAGACTTTTATGGGATTCTGAATACCTTAGGATATGCATGCCATTATCAAATGTATTTAATATTTCAACGCTCATGAACCAAATTAATAAACCAGCAAAAAATTAGTACATGGCAAAAGTGGAATCCAATAATATCCTTTCTTCACTCCAGTGCTGTCCGAAGAGTGATACAGTGATGAAAGCGATCATTTTATTGGTTAATATTATTTCTTGCTTGTAATTTTTTCTTTTTTTATAAATTTGATTTTATTAAATTAAAATATGTTGTGGTTCTTAAAGTGTATAGAAATTAGCATTGCACTGTAACTGATACCGATATTGGTATTGGTGCCGATACTAAGCATTTGTACCAATACCTTCAATTCCACAGTCTGTAAGATCGGTTCACATATGTGCGGGGCTGGCTTCAGTGCGATTTGTAAAAAGAGCCCGGTTCCGATTTGTTTCAGTGGTTCAGGTGCAAATTTGTAAAGTGCATGTCACCGGAAATCGCACCTGAACCTCACAAATTTCACCTGACTCTTTTTAAAATCCCACTGTGGCATATATATGAACTGGCTCCATAGAAAGCTGGTTTGGTTCACGTCATGCAAAACGGATGCAAAATGTATATTTCTGTATTTTTCTTATTTATAAATTTGGCTTTATTCATTTTTATCAGAAAATTGAAATATTTTGGGGTTCTTAGCGTGTATGGAAACCCAAAATCGATTTTTCGGTCAGTTTGGAATCATGCCTTAATGTAAATAGTTTTCCTAAAGTATAACTAAGAGCAACACTTTTTTTGGTTTGGATAGCGTGGAGAAGGGTTAAAACACCTGTCAGTTTTTTATTGCTGTCTGTGCCCCCGTTAAAGAGATTGACCGTCTTTTTTTTATCCTGTGAAAGTGAAAGAAAATCTTAAATTTTGGGTTGTCACCAGAACAGGAAAAGAGGGGAAATCCTCCAATGGGGACACTATTTCTTGTGGTAACAACCAGAGATTCCCTCACTTTGGAGGATTTCCTCTTATTTCCTGTTTTGGCTATGGAACAGGAAGAGAAGAGAAGTCTCCCCAATGGGACACAGATGACAACATGGTAAAGCGGCTCTATTTTTAGCGCTGCTTTACTGTCGTTTTAGTGGCGGTGTTCGGCCACTAGTGGGGCGGTTTTAACCCCCGATAGCGTCCGAAAAAGGGTTAAAACCGCCCACAAAGCACCACTGCAGTGGCGTTTTGCTGGGTGTATAGCCGCGCTGCCCTATTGATTTCAATACACTGCTCCGTCACCGCTCCAAAGATGCTGCTAGCGGGACTTGAATATGTATACACCCTTCCTACAGCGCCCCTGCCCATTGAAATCAATGGACAGCACCGCTGTAGCGGCAATTTGCGGGCTCATTTAACCCTTTTTCGGCCATTAGCAGGAGTTAAAAGCACCCAAGTAAAGGTAAAGCACCACTAAAAATAGCAGCGCTTTACCGCCGATGACCCCAAAGCCCCAGTGTTAAAGTAGCCTAATGCCACATACACACGATAGAACATTTCGACAACAAAACCGTGGATATTTTTTACAACGGATGTTGGCTCAAACTTGTCTTTCTCACACACGGTTACACAAATGTTGTCGGAAATTCCGAACATCAAGAACACAGTGACGTACAAGACGTACGATGAGCCGAGAAAAATTTAATTCAATAGCCAGTGTGGCTCTTCTGCTTGATTCCGAGCATGTGTAGACTTTTGTGCGTCGGAATTGTGTACACACACTCGTAATTTGAGAACCAGCTGTCAAACATTTGTTGTCGGAAATTCAGACCGTGTGTACGAGGCATAAGTGTGAATCAGGAAAAAAAGTATTACAATTGGCAGGTGGCTTACCCTGCCTTTCCTAGCTATTCTGTACGTACAAGTGCTCATTGAACCTGTTAGAAGAGCACTTGTAAGACTTTCCACTAGAGGGAGCATAAATAGTTCTCCATATGAAAAAGTCATGAAATTATAGTGGCATGCCCTGTAAAATATGAGAAGCCAATGAATGGCTAAAGCAGCCAGCATGAGAAATCAGTCACAGCAAACAATCCGATTTCAGTTTTTTAAGTTTTCTGCAATTCATTGCTGTTGGTTCCTACAAACACACACTGATTTTTGGCCATGCAATGCAAATCTGGTGGTATAGTCTGTACAAAAAAACTGCATACCATTAAAGTATTCATTGCTTCCATAAAGGAAGGAAAGAATATTTTTTGTTGTTGAAATATGGCTATTTTTAATTTTAAAGATCAGCTTCATTATCGGACAAGTTGGCACTGGCTGCATATCTGAATTCCTCTAGGTGAACGTCACCGTACGTGATTACTGTCACTACCTGCAGAGAGGAGAAAGTGATCTCACTGCAGACACTTAGTGGAAATATATGAACGTATCTACTCTGCTATAGCAGATGTGTCAGATCGGGTTATGCAACCTTCCATTGTGGCTCACAGCCGCTTTAATAAATTAAATTAAACCTACTCTATAGGATATTAAAACTGAATGTTGGAGACAGGGCAGGACTGAGGGTGGTGGGGGCCCCTGGGCTTGAGTCACTTTCGGGCCCTACCTTCTATACATTACCGTATTTATCGGCGTATAACACGTGCTGGCGTATAACACGCACCCCGTGTTTAGGAGGGAATTTTCAGGAAAAAACTTTTAGGAGGGAAGTTTAAGGAAAAAAACTTACATTTAAATGCCCATCAATGCAGCCTTATCAGTGTCCATCTGCAGCCTTGCCCATCCATCTGCAGCCTTGTCCAGTATAATTGCAGCCTTGTCATTTGCAGGCTTGTCATTGCAGTCTCAAAGTTTAAAAATGGCGCTGCTGAGATACAGAGTCCTGTGTATCTCGGCGGCTCTCGGGTCGAGTGTACTCGGCTCACAGTCACGCCCAGTAACTGTGAGCGGAGCCAAGCCGGGTACACTCGGCTATGTATCTTGGCGGGGCCCCCTATTGGGTGGGGCCCATGGGCTTGAGCCCAGTCAAGCCCAATGGTAAGTCCTGCCCTGGTTGGGGAGATTTTTTTTAAATATACTCTTGGAGTGGGGTGTCTCCCTCACTGCAAAGGTTAAATGCTTGTTTTATGAATGAATGAGTGACTTGTATATGTATTTATGCATAGTGTGCCATTAAAAAGTTAATGGTACCCTATGCTAACCATTAGTTACCTAATCCCTCGTTCCTGCAAGCCGCTTCTCTTTGACGCTCCAACTGACATCATCACGTACAATGTAGGATCAGCAGCCCTTCATTGTAAATGGGGACTCCAACAGCCCAACCCAGTTTGTTGGAGGGGATAGGATAGGAAAATGTCAGGTAGCTTAGGGTAAGGGAAGTGAAAACTGCTTTTGGTTCACATATGTGCTGTCCTACCTGCAAGAAACACAGGGAAGGAAGCCCCTAACATTTCTTTTTAAATCACAAAATACCTTGCAGTTAAGTACACATGAAAATGCACCATAGGTGACAATGCATGGGGGTGCCATTAAGAAGGAATGTCTAAAGTGCAGCACGTTCCTCTGCAGATAGGGAATGTTCCCCAGCCACAGACATGCCCATCATTTTTTGTATTGGTGACAATGGTCACCCGGACTAATAGAGCACATCAGCACCCCCCCAAAAGCATGACCGAGCTGTCACCAACTACATGGATTTACTCGGTGCAGCTCAAAAATGAAGCCAGCACTGTGCAGCCAGTCACAGTGTGGGAGGTTTGGGAACCCTGCCTGCTGGCATCAAGAGTCATTGCCAATTTAAAGCTTCCACTTCTCAGTCCTACAGTCAATATACAAAACACCAAGGAGAAGTGTTGCAACAGAACCATGAAGACTATTTGCCATGAGGAATTATCTGAACCTGTTTTAAGAGATACCCCAGCTGTTCATAACTAGACTGAATATTCTTTTAAGCTCACGTTGGGAATATTTGCCTTGCAGGTAGCTTCTCAGAGATGCCCGTCGCAATGTGGACCTTGCCCAGAAGACCCACCCAGGTGCGCTCCCAACGTACCAATTGCATTAGATGGCTGTGCCTGCTGTCCCATATGCGCTCGACAAGATGGGGAGAGCTGCTCAGAAGTGTACCCGTGCCAAGAGGGACTATTCTGTGACTTCAGTGCTGATCTCAGAGCCGATGTTGGCATTTGCATGGGTAAGTCAAACCTGGTAAAATCAATATAGCTGCAAACCTCTTACTGAACAAGGCCACTGTAAATCTATAGCAATCAGCTAACACCTTTATCTTTTACTTCCAAACTGCTTTTAAACATAGATATATGTGGAAGTTCTAGAGGGAGCTCTCAGTACAATTACTCTTTCTTTTAGTAACTGTTGACGTAACATGTATTTATTATAGGCATTTATATATCTCTTACTAAACTATTCATTCAAATCAGTCACTGCTGTCAAGGAGCTTACAATCTAAGGCAGGCTTTCTCAACCTTTAAACCCCAGAGGAACCCCAAAAAAAACATTTATGTCTCGAGGAACTCTTCCTAAAACCAAATCATCAGGGCTCAATAAAACCAATGTTCCTTCCATTGTTGGTCAATAGGAAGAATATCCCCCATAAAGTGGTGTTCAGAATGCCACCCTTAAAGACAGCTAAAAATATATTTGGTGTCATGCTGCTGGCTTTGCTAAGTGGTGCTGCTGAACCTTGAACTCTGTAGACATCATCAAATAGGTGGTTCATTGGCCACAGCTCAAGGAACCCCTATCAACCCCTGGAGGAACCCCAGGGTTCCACAGAACCCTGGTTGAGAATGGCTGATCTAAGGTACCTATCTCATATAATATGACCCATTTAATCAGGAGTTAATTAAGCTACCAGAATGTCTTATGTAGAAGGAAACTGGAATACCCAGAGCAAACCTACATAAGCACAGAGAGAACATGTGGAATCCTGGCTGGGATGTGTCACAGAAGTGCTACCCACTAAGCTGCAGCCACACAGGGAGTACATTGTTTTCAAGAAGTCCGTTGACTTGAAGGCTTGCATTGTGGGAAGAAGCAGTAAAGTACAAACATTGTATAGCACTGCTATGAAATCTGGCGACAGCCTGCTGCTCATACAAAAAACATATTTGGGGGCACACCTTAATGCGTTTAAATTCAAGATGGTGCTGCTATAAGACCAACAAACAGTAGCGAACATATTACAGAGCACACATTCAAGTATTACATTTCCAGCAGGCTAGTTAAAAACACCTGAACATATTCCAAAAATACGGGTGTTTGGTCACACTATATGGTTTTATAGTGCTAAGCCCACTTACTGCGTCAAAGTACCCCGAATTAGTGGGTCCTACCCTAGTAATAGAATGAAAGATCCTGCGTCTCAACCATGGGAGCCAAACTCCTCTATGTGGGAGAACTGAAGGGATTCCTCCTATGCACTGGTGGCCACTAAATAAGAGGTAATGAAGAGGGGGAGGGGTGCTCCATCCCAAATAAACCTGGTCAGGGTCTATTACAATGAGTGGGCAATCTGAATGAGTGGGCAGGTGGGGGGCTAATAAAGGCATGCGAAGCATAATGAACCGAATGGCTGAATTTTGCTAACAGTGAAAGGGGCTTAAAGGGGTATGGTTATATAAAACCTGAGCCTGCTCTTCTCTGGGTCAAGAGTATGCAATACACAGAGTTCAGAGGTCAGGAGTGAGTCCAGGGGTTAGGCATTAATAATGCACAAAGTGCAGCGGTAAGAAGTAAGTATTGCATACTAAATAAACGCACAGAGTATACAGGTCAAAAAGAAGTAAAGCCGGACTGCAGTCTGGGTTGTGGAGCTGGGCCCATGGCAGCTTCCCCTCCTGCACCCCTCTTTGTCCTGGCCCTATCTGTATGTATATATGGAATACCCACTTAATTTGTAGAATAATAATGTTTTACAGTACATTTGTGTTTTACCGTTTGTGTTTGGGTCCAGTATGTCATTGTATATCTTTTTTCCCTTCATTCTCCAGCCCTGGAAGCCGACAAATGTGTGTTCAATGATGTGGTTTATCGCAGTGGTGAAACCTTCCAGCCCAGCTGTAAATATCACTGTACATGCCAGGACGGGCAGATTAGTTGTGTTCCCAGATGCAACAATGACCTACTGCTGCCTAGTCCTGAGTGCCCCAACCCAATCAAAGTGAAAGTGCCCGGCGAGTGCTGCGAGAAGTGGATCTGCGACTCCAAAGAAGAGGTGGCGATTGGCGGTTTTGCAATGGCCGGTGAGATTCTCAAAAGTCCTATTTCAACATTATTATTTTTTTTGCAAAGATAGCTTTAAATGCATTATGGGCTCTTACAATCGTTTATTGCTTATCAGTTTTTTATCCCATCAATACAAACATGTTTTTTGTATTAAGCGAAAAGAAAAAAACAACGTAAAATTGCACTTACTAGTAGCAACTAATTGCCAACATGACTGAAGCCGGGTACACACAGGCCGAATGTTGGGAGACATTGGGCGGTTCAAAAACAAAAAAAAGCCGACATTCGGCCCATGTGTAACAGCCCGATCAGTGCTCTCAGACAATGGAAGTTCTGGGAGGGGGGGGGCACCTCCCGTGTCAGAACACAACAGCTCAATGGGGTGAGATCACTATACCAATGTTGAATTGATTAGTGCAAAGAGCCGAAAGCTCTTTTTTGTGCAACCCGCTGGGTTGCACGAAAAAGAAATTGTAGTATGTACCAGGCTTTAAACTAAAATTGGAATGGTTGTTTAGGTTAATGCATGACACGTCATCCCTGGCCTTTTCTACACGCTATTGAGAATAGACATCTTGCTTCATTGTATACGACCTTGATGTATTTACTTACTACATACAATGGTCATATGTAGGACATCCGATTGTAAAACATGGCCTGTTTAAGATTTACCAATATGGATTTTGATTTGTATGGTAATTTTGAAGTATATTGCATAATCTGATGAAACACATGAAACTGGTTTATATTTAGGTGGAAAAACATAGGTATCTTAGTCTGTTACTGCCAGCCTTATGCATATACGTATAGCTGGCGACATGGATTTACATTCACTCAGAGCCCCCAGCACAGTAATTGCACTGTCACTGAGCGCTCCAATACATATAATCCAATGAGTGCGCCAATCAAATGTCCAAGAGTCCAAGGTTTTTAATGATAAAATTGATTCATAGCAGAAAATTCATATTCCAGAAAAATATGAATCGGGAAAAAAATATTTTGATGGCCAAACACACTCCCCCTTCTTTAGGGCTACAAAGCAAGTACAGATACAAAGGTCATCAATATAAAAGTAAAAGATCATCAATATAAAAAAGGACTATGTCAGTAAAAAAATAATAAAAAGGAAAGAGTGATTTATTTTACTTTTTTATTATTATTTTTTACAAGTATATTCATGTTTATATTCCTGACCTTTTACTTTTATATTGCTGACCTTTGTATCGGCCACCCACTTGTCTGAGACCCCATAAAGTCTACCTCACTGCATAAAAGGAGCCAGTTCCACTCAGATGATGTCATCCTTAAAAATGTTAATTGAAAGCCACATAAACATGGGGAATACAACACAGGGAATCTCTGTGACCAAGCCCTGTGGGCGGGATGAAATGCATTGGTGAGGGCAGTGATTTGGTGGGACTGTTGTACAGTATTCCCTATAAGTACCGTATATACTCGAGTATAAGCCGAGATTTTCAGCCTCTTTTTTGAGGCTGAAAGTGCCCCCCTCGGCTTATACTCGAGTCATCGCCGTCTGACTGCTCGATCAGCGTATCGAGCAGACAGACGGCGGACATACTACAATTTGAAAGCCGCGCCTCCTTCTCCGCCTCCGCCTGTGATAGGCGGAACACTGAATTTCCCAGCAGCCTGTGTTCCGCCTATCACGGACATCGTCTCATCCTCGTCCGTAGTACGAGGATGAGACGATATCGGTGATAGGCGGAACACAGGCTGCTGGGAAATTCAGTGTTCCGCCTATCACAGGCGGAGGCGGAGGCGGGGCTTTTGAATTTTAGAATGGCCGCCGAGGCGATCCTGGCAAGGCACGGGACGGAGGCAAGGCAAGGCACGGCACGGGACGGGACGGAGGCAAGGCACGGGACGGAGGCAAGGAGGCAAGGCACGGCACGGGACGGAGGCAAGGAGGCAAGGCACGGCACGGGACGGAGGCAAGGAGGCAAGGCACGGGACGGAGGCTCGGGACACAGGTAGGCTGGACACACACACACACACACACACACACACACGGACACACACACATGGACACACACACACAGGGATGGATGGATGGAGACACACACACACAGGGATGGATGGATGGATGGAGACACACACACACAGGGATGGATGGATGGATGGAGACACACACACACAGGGATGGATGGATGGATGGACACACACACACACAGGGATGGATGGATGGATGGACACACACACACACAGGGATGGATGGATGGATGGACACACACACACACACACAGGGATGGACGGACACACAGGGACGGACACACACACAGGGATGGACAGGCATATCTCACCCTCGGCTTATACACGAGTCAATAAGTTTGCCAGTTTTTTTGGGGGTAAATTGGGGGCCTCGGCTTATATTCGGGTCGGCCTATACTCGAGTATATACGGTATGTCATTTTTCAATAACGTTTTTTTAAAGATCATGTCATGAAAATGTGACCATCTCCCATTTTGCAAGCTCACAGTCCATGTAATCGGGGGCTATGCTCCCGATTAGGTGATTTCTGTGACAGCCAATCACAGTGATCACCTCGTTAGCCTACCTACCCACCTCTGACAATAGTGGTAAATCTTAATAGACATCTCCTAAAATATATATATATATATATATATATATATATATATATATATATATATAATTTTAATTAGTGTTATATTTCTTGCCATTTAATGTCATAACAATAAGGAGTTCAAAGCTGACCAATAGGTTATTGCACAACAGAATAAAAATAATGAAATCTATTTTTATTTACAAAGCAATCTTAAATACATTGTTTTCATATAATGATTTAAAGATATTTAAAAATCTTCCATAAACACCTGTGTCCTAATCGGTTTATGCGTTTTGTGGATTATCTGCTTCTTCAGGACTGTATTCTAGGATATTCCTTGACCCACCACCAACACATAACGCTACCGGCTTATCAGTCTTCACCCGGGAGGTGCTGGTGACAGTGCAGTCACAGTGCTAGGACCCCTTCCTTCACAAAAAATAGATACAAATATACTGTATGTGCTCAAATGGTGTTGAAGGGTTAAAACAGACTTAGAAAAGATTTTAATGAACTCTGTACATTGATGTATAAAAGGTTATTCTTTTAATATTTATCATCCCTTCCACTTTAACACAGCAATATCCTTTTTTTGTATTTTACAGCCTACAGGCCTGAAGCCACTTTAGGGGTCGCTGTGTCTGACATGGGCAGCAACTGCATTACACAGACAACAGAGTGGAGTGCGTGTTCCAAGACTTGCGGCATTGGTCACTCATACCGGGTGTCCAATCGGAATCATCGGTGTGAAATGCAGAAGCAGGTCCGCCTGTGTATGGTGCGACCCTGCGAGGAGGAGAAACAGGGGCTTTTTGGAAAGGTAATAACCAATAATGTCATTACGCCTTTATTTAAGATGTATGTCAAATTTTTGGATTCGGTGGGTAAGGGTTTGAACTCCAGTCAAGTTTTTGCAGCTATCCAGTGCTCCGATAGAGAGATTTCCCTTCACTTCCTGTCCTGTTGACGATGGTTTTACCAGACAGGAAGGGAGAGAAAATCTGTAACAGGGACACAGACAGAAAATGGCCTTCCCCTACTCTACCAAAGACTAGGACACAGAGTTTTGGATCCAGATGTAAAAATCTACTGAGAGTGCCAGACCAAAGATCTTGGATTCCAAAATCTTTTAATATTGCTGTTCGCTCATAACAAGAAAGCATAAAACGTCCATTGTGTTTCGGGGCTCAAAATACAATTGGAAGATCAAAAAGATCATTTAATGCACCATACACTTAGTGATCTTAATCTAATTTTCCGCTCTGACCAATCAGAATAATTTCTATGGTTTTGCTCAAAATGAATTTATGGCACAGTACGTCAGCTTTTTCTTATCCTTTTTATCACAGAGGAAACCTTGAAATCATTTTTAGGTCTTGGGGAACCCTTTCAAGAACTAATTCATGGGTGGTTATTGGAAAAAATGCCCCTCATATTTGTGGGTAGTGGGAAGAATGCTCCCATCAGTTCTGGTCACCACTGAAGACAGCTGAAGGGATCATTAGGTTCATTTAGTTGATTTTCCCAAGTTGTGTTAACCCCCCAACTAAGCTGGCACCATCAGACGAAAGGTGAATCAGCTTGAGGAACCACTAGTAACCTCTGGAGGAACCCTTAGGTTCCACAGAAGGTTCCATGGCTGCGGTATATGTCTTTTCGATATATGATAGATTTGATTATATTGTCTGATTCAGTGAAGAATCATTTGATCAGATTATTATATGTATGGCCATCGTAAAACAAAAAAAATTGACTTGACATACACTTGAATACTATTTTCTAGAGCAGTTCTCATATCTGAGCCTTTTTTCCATAGAGTTTTCTTGCCTAATTTTTATTTTTTCGAGGTAGGTCGCCAGGTCTTTCCACAACCTACCTCAACTTGCTTGGGCTTGGGATTGGGAATGGCATGCTTAATGTGATAACACATGAGCATAGCCATTTTGTATCCATATACTAGGGCCCATTTAGGCAGGAGCCAATGAACCTACCATAATGTGTTTGTAATATGGGAGGAAACTGGTGTAATCAATGCTAGCATAGGCACAACATGCAACTCCATGCAGGATAACATCTGTATTCATAATGTCAATAATTCAAAAATGTGTGCACCTCCCTAAAAAAATATTTTTTCTTCCCCTATTACAGGAAGGAAAAAAATGCACAAAGGTGACAAGATCAGAAAAACCCATGCGATTTGAATACAAAAACTGCGTCAGTGTTCAGAGCTACACACCCAAGTTTTGCGGTGACTGCAGCGATGGGCGATGTTGTACACCGCACAGCACTAGGACCGCCCAAGTGGAGTTCCAGTGTCCCAAGAACAGAGTTATGAAAAAACCTGTGATGTTCATTAATACGTGCGTCTGTCACTACCACTGCCCACGGGACACAAGCCTCCTCCAGACAGAAAACGCCATGTTCCCGGGCCTGCGAAGACCATTATAAGGACAAGTTGAGATCCATTCTTAAAGTTCCAAACTCCAAGCCATAGGATGGCCAGAGAACTTTGAAATGCCTCCTGTTGATATAAATGCACAATGGGTGGCAGGAAAAAAACATAGTGTAATTATAAAATTTTTATACTTGCCGCATATTTAAAGTAATTTAAGGAGGCAAAAAAAATTATAAAATTCACGGACTGTTTGACTTTTTTTAAATTGTAAATATGATAATTTAAATGGAATATTTTAAATTTGATGTGTTTGTCTTACTTTTGATACCGGTTTCAAATGTAAAAAAAGTCAATGTTATGTTATAGAAAATAGCGTACATTCCATTAAGGGCCAATCAACATGGACTATTTCATAGAAATGAGGTTTTATAGACCAACCTCAGCTACAAGATGAAGTTCTAAATATTCCTAAAAACACGAATAGGCAATACATTGCCTTTATTAAACTAAAACATGGAAATATGGAACTTTATATGGAAGGGAATTACAATGAACCAGCTGTAATGCCAATCTTTTCCACATCGAAAAGAATTTGAATTAAATTGAATTAAACTAAATTGTATGCATACCAAAAAGTTTTTTAGTTTTAGAATAGGGGAGGGTTATAATCCCAGCAGGTTTCTTCACACTTCCTGTCCAGACATGCAGCAGGAAGTGAGAGTAAATCTCCATAAAGTGCTGGGAAATCACCCCGGCAATTGTTACCATGTGTCACCATTGGGACAATTACTGTCCCCTCAAATTCAAATGGTAAATTTCCCATCCCGCTGGTCACCAGCACAAACAGCAAAAGTGAATATATTTAGTGAGGACACTGGCAAAGAGAACTGGACAAGGGTTCAAAATGATCCCTACTCTATCCAAAAGTTTTTGCTGTACATACATAGGAACCCCTAATTTTACAAATGAACATTTAATACAGGGGGCAGCCATGACACAGGGGGTCACAGACCATGATGGGTTTTCTTAACAGGGATTGCAGCAGTAGCTGCTTGCTTTCAAACTGCCACTCTCTCACTGAAAATCTGTCAGAGGATATACAGAGCAGTGAGACTGGTAGAAAGGATTAGTAACTGCCCTGACTCATTTAACTGTGAAATAAGAGCTTGAGCTACTGAACTCTGTTGACAGTGGGTTTTTTTTAAGCATAGCCATTGGGAATAGGACAGAAACTTGTGGAAAGGGGCCCAAAGTTCCCCCTGCTTGCTGGAAACAGGAAAATATAAACTGTTTGCAAACAATTTATATTTACTGGACTAAAAAAAAAAAAAAAAAAAAAAATGAAGCATGTATATTTTAGTCCTACGCATAAAAGGGAAAGCGTACAATTACACTGTGCCTTACCTTTAAGCAGGCCTTGTACACTACAAATTCAGAAATGATATACTGAGTTGTGTGCTGAAAATTTGACTTTGAGATTATAAAGATTTTGTAAAATAACTGTGTATATTTTTATGTCCTTTTATAAATTGTGTTGTACAGTGAAAAATATATTTTTTCTAATAAATCGATTTGTGTTACCTCCTGAGGCTTATTATTTTGTGCCTTACATTTTGTAATATATGGCCTGTATGTTGACCTGTACTGCCATCTGTTAATGATGTGTGGGAACTACTCATAGTATCCCAGTTCCTGCAATGGTTTGTTGTTCTCTGGTTAATGCTGATTGCATACTCCTTCACCATTCTACCTACATTGCCACAATGTACCCTTGCAAAGTTACCCTGCAAGTTATTCAGTAAGCACCAAGCAGCACATCACTGATCATCTGGCTGACTTTCTTTATATTACAGTTTGTGTGCTTAGACTTTCGCTTTAATTCAAATTAAAATAATCCTTTAAAATTTTAACTGATGAGAAAATGAACCCTAATCATAAACTAAGCACCCTAACCCTCTAATGTAACCCCTATCACCGAGCAACACATCCATCAGTCCTCTTATGTATTCTTTCAAAAGTCATCACAAATGTTCTTATTTCAACAGGTGTAATGGCCTAAAATCTGTCTTTGTATTGTGCTGCTGCACACCACATTAAAGCTGAGCGCAGGCTTGCAATACTACCCTGTACGCTAATAAACCAGATTGGGGGGCACAGGGTGGAGAAAATTCCCTGGGGCTGTATGGATTGGTGAGGAAGTAAAGAAAAGGTCAATAGGTGCTCCTGGGGAGGGCAGCAGCCACGTGAACCTATTACATAAATCCATAGTTGGTAAGGTTGAATAAAGACACCAGTCCATCCAGCTCCACCTGTGGGTGTGTATGGGTTTATGTCAATACCATTTCCTATAGCTCTGCTTATTGTGTTCACTAAGATGCCCATCTAAGATTTTTTCGAAATCATCAACATCCCCTGCTGACACCACCGACTGTGGAAGGGAGTTCCACATCCTTACTTCTCTGACTGTAAGGAGCCCTTCAGACAGTTAAGGGTTAACCACTTCAGCCCCGGAAGGATTTGCCCCATTAATGAGCGGGCCATTTTTTGCAATACAGCACTGCGCCATTTTAACTGACAATTGCGTGGTCATGCGACTTTGTACCCAAACAAAATTGACATCCACGGAAGATCTCTGACATTTCATTAAGCAGAACGGGGAATTGCCTTATTTACATCGGCAGTTTCCCATTCTGCCTCTGTACACAGTGATCGCGGGTCGACGGTGGACATCGAGTCCACGGGACACACAAACATGCGCCCACAATGCGCGCGCGCTATCCTCCTTGCGCAGACTGACGTACAGGTACATCAGTTTGTGCAGGAGAGCTGACCTGCCACAGTAAATGTACGAGATCTGATCGGCAAGTGGTAACTGCTTCTCTTCCAACTTACACCCTTCAGGGGAAAAGCATAGGTTCATTGAAGATTGGGTGACACACTTGATGTTTAATGATGCCTCATTCTGATACAGTATATTTGATACAGATTGGTTGTATTGGTTACTATGGTATAAAAAACTAAGACAAATTGCACTTTATTGGTACCAGGAAGGAACAACCACGTGAATTGTATAAAAATTATATATTATTCCAAAAGGTTAAAAAAAACAAGTAAAAAATATCAATGCCAATAACCTGATGATAAGGTCCTGAGGAAGCTATGAAGCGAAATATGTCAGCCTTCCACATCAAACCTGCAAAGTTTATGTAATCACAGTACGGCCCCTCTGGTGTACTTTTGATGGTTTACTAATCTGGGCAATTGCACAGGATATTGGAATTGATATTTTTAAGTTGTTTTTTTATGTTTTGGAAAAAAAATTTTTTTTCGACAATTCATGTGGTCGTTCCAATTTTTCTTAGATCATTTTGCCATATTGTCCCAATGGATGTGGTGCGATCTCAAACAGCCATGTAACTCTTTCTTTATTGTATTGGTTACTGTTGAGTCCTGATCAAAAAAAAAAAAAAGGCAGCACTGGTTACTTTCTGCCTGCCTCTGTCTAACTGAATACCCATGCAGGACCCCATGAGTGAAAGGCAGGGAGGGGATGCATCTGTCCTCTGATCATTAAACTGAGCATATGTTGTGAACAGACCTGAACACAGAAGAAAATCAGATTTCAGATTTTTTTTCACGGCATTGTAGTAAAGTGTTCAGCAAGAGTTGCCTCAAATGAATCACCTGCTGGCTGCAAGTGTTAAATGTTAAATATTCTTGTATTCCTGACCTAAAAGAAATCAATTTGTCCTGAACATAAAGAATGAAAAAAAAAAAAACACATATAAAAATCATCGCTCCTTATTATCTATACTTTTCATCTAACGACTGCGTACACATGCAACTTTTCTTTTTGAATGAAAACTGTCAAAAGCATATATCTTAACCATACTATTCCTGAGTTTAGTGGGATTATACTGATTTGGGTCCTCAATGGGGAGGGCCATTTTGATACTAAAATGGGGCAAAATTTGAGAATATTATAGGCAAAGGCTATTGTGTTTATTTATTTTAATTGGTGGGGTTGGCAGGTATTCTTAGTAGTTACTAGAGCCCAAAAAAAGATAGGAAAGTATTAGAACCGCTGTCAGATTTTGTTGCTGTCTGGGATCCCATTTGGCAGATTTTCCTCTTAAAACCTATTTGATGGGCAGACAGAAAAGGAAGGGGTTGAACCCTCTGTCAGGATTTACTGTATTTACTGGCGTATAACACGCACTTTTTCACCCTGAAAATCGGTTTCAAATTGCGTGTGCCTGTTATATGCCAATGCTTACATTTTAGCTGCCTCGGAGGGGACAGGGGGGGGGGGGGGGGGGGCAGGACAAGCACCATCAGATTAAATACAGTGAGAATCTCCTGTTTACTTGGCGGCCTCTGTAATAGGAAGTCCCGTCTTATGGGCCGCAATTGGACCACTGTTCTGTTTATCATAGGAGTTTCTCACTGTATGTAATCTGTCGGCGCTCCTCCCACCCCCCTCCCTGTCCCCTCTAGGATGCAGATGGGCATCGATCAGGCTGCACTGATGGCAATGGTGAGGCGGCATTGATGTGGACTGATGAGGCTGCATTGATGACACTTGTGAGGCTGCAGATGGACATTGATCAGGCTGCATTGATGGAAATGGTGAGGCTACAGATGGGCACTGACCCTTATTTTGCTTCAAAGTTCCTTATTTAAAATGTAAGTTTTTCTCCTGAAACTTCCCTCTTAAAATGAATGTGTGTGTTATACGCCGATAAATACAGTAATTTCTGCCCGAGATCACATTACTTTCCACTTCCTGTTCAGGTGATGGAGGTCAGAAAGAATAGGATGAGAAGAGAAATATACTATATGGGGACAAAGGCAGAATTTATAAAAATGTTAACCCTTTCTTTACCTAAAGCTAATAAAAATGATCTGGCTAACACATATGTACTGTGGCGAGGACTGTGGGCTTTGACACCAACACACCACATATGTGTCAACGTCAGCCGAGATATCTTTACTGGGACTGCACTCATTGCACGCTCCTGGCACAGTGACTAAGTTGTCACGGACAAATCCCAATCCCAATCTCAAGTTGCTGGTTGTTATTGGGAGCCGTCAGGACAGGCTCCCAATAATTTGACTACTGTGAAAGCCAATCACAGCGATCACGTGATCGAAAATCTTTTCTGCCATTGCCTGCCTGATTGCATACAAATGGAAACTCTTAAAGAGGATGTAAACCCTAAGAAAAACAGAGTGCATTACCAAAGATAATTTAATAATAAAAATGTTTTATATAAAAGTGGGTACTCACCTAGCTCTGAGGAAGGGGGTGCACCCTTGAAACACGTTAGCTGTACCCTGTGTTCTGTGCATGTCCTTGCATTGTTTTTATGGCCTTTTGTCAGCTGCATTTTGTGAGTACCCACTTTTATATAAAACATTTTTTATTATTAAATTATGTTTGGTAATGCACTAGGTGTGCGTGCCTTCCATTTCTGTTTTTCTTGTAGTTCCGTTTGGATTACCCCATCTTAGGAAGGCAGCATCCACCCAGTTCTGGATACCATTATATACCTTTCACACCACCATTTTATTTGATATCTGTTACTCCACACCTTGGAAGATCTATTAGCACTGGAAGTGACCGTGTTTTTGTATCTCTACGGGAAGTAAACCCTCTTTTTTTGCTCCCTGCAAATTAAAAGCATAATGGGCTAGTATGCATTGCATATTAGCCCATTATGTGACACTTACCTGCAAACGAATCCATCGCTGTCCTCTGTGCAGGCTGCGTCCATCTTCGCCGCTGTTCCTTCCAGGGGCTGCAGACTCCAGCCACATGATGTCCCACGCTGGGGAAAGAAATGGCACAGAGGTCCATTTCTTCACAGCGCATGCGGCAATTACATAATCGGTGCACTACAAGTGAAATGTCTCCTAAACGGCACATGTTTAGGAGATATTTCCACTACCTATAGGTAAGCCTTATTCTAGGCTTGCCTATCTCACTAGGGAGGGTTTATAACCACTTTAAGGTTTGACCTCATATTATATGGTTTTGGTAAATCTGAAGGAAAAAATCTGCAGAAAATTGTATAGAGTGTATCCAGCTTTAGAAGGCTGCTGGGAGGCACTGGGAAGAGGTTAATTACATAGGACCTAAAAATAGGATTTTTATAACAGCTTACCTGTAAAATCCTTTTCTTTTGAAGTACATCACGGGACACAGAGCCATAGTAATTACTATGTGGGTTATAGTCCACCTTCAGATGCTGGACACTGGCACGCCCTAAACAGGAATTTGCCTCCCTACATAACCCCTCTCATACCGGCAGTACCTCAGTTTTGTAGCAAAGCAATACACGTGTATACTAGAAAGAGGGGCGGGACCTCTGCGTCCCGTGATGTACTTAAAAAAAAAAGGCTTTTACAGGTAAGCTGTTATAAAAATCCTATTTTCTTTAATTGTACAACAAGGGACACAGAGCCATCGTAATTACTATGTGGAGTGTCCCATAGCAATGCCAACTGAGGGGAGGGAGACACAACAAAAGTAGGGCACCATGAGATCAGAGGACTTAAACTGCTGCCTGCAGTGCACTGTGCCCAAAGGCGACATCCTCATGTCTTTTTACATCCACCTGATAGAAACTGGTAAATGTATGGATTGAAGGCCAAGTTGTGGCCCTGCAGATTTGAGCCATGGAGGCTTAGTGACGCACTGCCCACGAAGCACTAACAGCCCTAGAGGAGTGTGCTTTGATTTGAGAGGGTGGAATCTACCTCTTTAAACTATGCTGCCTGTCCTCTTTTAGGACCTTCAGGCAACATGAATCAAAACATCCCTTTTCTGAATCTGAGCAGTCGCCTTTAAGTAGACCTTGACTGCTCTCACCACATCAAGAGAATGTAGTGATTTTTCTTCCATAGAACAGAGTTCTGGAAAAAAATGAAAGTAGAACAATATCCGGGATTAGATAAAAAACGTGATACTACCTTAGGTAAAAGGTTAGGATGAGGACGCAATACTACCTTATCCTTGAATAATAATAATATGGCTCTTTACAAGAAAGAGCAGCCAACTCTGATACCCTTCTTGCAGAAGATATGGTTACCAGAAAAAACAGTTTCCTTGTCAAAAAAGGGAATATGTCATATCGGCTCAAAAAAGGCTGTTTTTGTAATGCCGATAGAAGTAAATTCAAGTCCCAAGGGTTCAGGGGTGACTTAACCTAAGGATTAAGCCACGTTACCCCCTGAATAAAGCTATGAACCAGAGAATGTGAAGCAAGTGGTCGTTGTAATAATACCGATAAGGCCGAGACCTGTCTTTTGAAAGTACTCAAGGCCAGCTTTATTTCTAACCCCATCTGCAGAAGGTCAAGGATTCTACTTATGACCTACTTCCTGGGGTGCCAACCCCTGGTTTCATACCAGGAGACATATGCTTTCCAGACTCCATAATATATGATTATGGAGGCCGGCTTCCTTGCATTAAGCAAGGTAGATACCACTGAACCTGACAACCAACACTTCTTCAGAATGTGGATCTCAATAGCCAAACCGTTATATTTAGTGTTTCAAAGGCAAGATGGAATACCGGACCTTGTGAGAGAAGGTCTGGATGTGGTGGTAGGGTCCATGAGACCCCTACCGCCAACCTTATGATCTCTGCATGCCAAGATCTTCTGGACCATGCCGGGGATACAAGAATCACTGACTTCCCTTCTTGCCTGTAAAGAAGTTGTGGATGCAGGCAGAAATGAGGGAATGCATAAATCAGTAAAACTGATTCCACGGGAACACCAAGGCACCTATTCCGCATGCTAGCGGATCCTTTGTTCTTAACACAAAGTTGTCAATCACTTTGTTGAACGTGGACGCAAACAGATCTATGTCTGGAACCCCCCCATCTTTGACCTATTGTCAGAAAGATATCGGGTGAAGGAACCATTCTCCAGGGAACAACTGCTGGCGACTCAAATAGACCGCCTGTCAATCTTCTATTCCTAGAATGAAAAACTGCCGATAGGCAAGGTACATTGTTTTCTGCCCAAGATAGGATATGATTCACCTCTCTCTGGGCCTCACAACTTCTTGTGCCCCCTTGGTGAATGATATAGGCCACTACTGTGGCATCTTTGGATTGGATCCTGACAGTTCAGCTCCGTAAACTTAACGTCCAGGCCCTCAGGGCCAAGCCCAAATCTCTAGAATGTTAATGGGCAAGGTCATTTCTGATCCACTTTTATTGGACAGTTGCCTCTTCCAGGACTGCTCCCCAACCTAAAAAAAAGGTTGGCGTATGTTGTTACCACTTTCCAGGTAACTGGTAGGAAGGATTTTCCCTTTTGCAGATTTTTGGTTATCAACCACAAACTGAGGCTCCGGCGCACCATTGGAGTCAGACACATTGGGAAATCTAAAGCTTGGGCCTTCTTGTTCCAAGCAAATAAGATACTGTTTTGCAGCAGCCTCGAATGAAACTGAGCATAAGGAACAGCCTTGATTGAAGCCACCATCTTTCCCAACAACCTTATGCAAAGCCGAATCAAAGGATTCTTTTTTGATGGACCACCTGAATCAGTTCCTTTATGGCGCTGATCTTTTTCTAGGTTGAGAACCCAACCAAGGTATCCCAGGTAGTTGACTATGGTGACCATACTTTGGTCTAAACGGGCTACCGACTGGTCTACCAAGAGCAGATCGTCTAGGTAAGCTATAATAGTTATACCTTGGGCCCTTAATCTGGCTAGAGGAGGGGCCAGAACCTTTGTAAACATTCAAGGTGCAGTAGCTAGCCCGAAAAGCAGAGCTACAAACTGAAAATGAAGATTTTCTACCTTAAAAGGTAAATATTTCTAGTGAGCAGGGAAATAGGCCCTTGGAGGTATGCACCCTTGATGTCGATTGATGTCAAAAGTTATCCTCCTTGTAAGATGGAGACAACTGATTGGATTGACTCCATGCGAAAAAGAGCAGATATTCAGGAACCGGTTTAGATTCTTGAGATCCAGAATGGATTTGATATCGCCATTCAGTTTTGCCTTTAAAAAAGGTTTTAATAAAACCCCAACCCCTGCTCTTTCATGGGGACCATCATGACCACTTTTTGCCAAAAGATGGTCCAATGCTAGAAAGAGAGACTTCTTTTCTCTGAATCTTTAGGATCGTCTGATCTGAGAAAAGGAGGAGACGAAGTCAGGGCTGGCTTAGCCCTTCCTTTTCTGGGCTGGCCGCTCAGCTGTCGGCTAATTGACAGCTCTCTTCTCTTTCCAGTTACCAGCTGTTCCCGATGATGCTCGTCTGACCTGCCTACTTAAAGCCTTCCAGCTCACTTCACCTCTGCCTTCGCGTTGGTCACATCACAAGGAACCATCTCCTGCGGTTTGTTTCAAGACTGGCTTGCTGACATCCCTCTTGGCTCCTTATCCTGCTTGCAGTTGCTCTACTTGGATCCCTGACTTCAGGCCTGGCTGATTACCCAATCTGGTTATTGAACTTTGGAATGGCTGACTACCCGATCTGGTTACTGGACTCAGGCTATGCTTGACTATGCTTTTTCTATTTACCTTTTTATTAATAAACAAGTGTGATTTAATTGTACTTCTGTCTCAGTCTGATTCATGCTTTTTGACAGTACGCGAAGGCCATGAATTCAGAAGATACAGTCAATCCACTTATTGGTAATATTTTTTCCAGATTGGATGAGCAAGCTCACCGCATGGATCAGTTTGCCTTGGTGTTACAAACGCTCCTGAATCGCACGGCTCACCTGGAATGCCCCACGGTGGCTGCTCAGGTACAACCTGAGTCGCAAGCTGTCCCTGCTGCTGCACCAGTCTCTGTGCAGGCACCCGCCTCGAGTATTACCTCTATAAGAGGTATGTCTGGTTTTGCTCCGCTTCCCCAGCAATTTGGGGGCGATCCAGTTCAATGCAGACGGTTTCTATCAGGTTGAGATATACTTTGAAATGCTGCCCCAGGCGTTTCCAACGGACAGAAGCAAAGTAGGTTTTGTGATATCTTTGCTTTCTGAGAGAGCCTTGGCCTGGGCTAACCCTCTATGGGAGACACAAAAACCTGTTGTCTTGAGTTACCCTCAGTTTGTGGCCTCCTTTAAAAGGGTTTTTTACGTTCCCGCACGCTCCGCTTCTGCTGCCAAGTGCCTCATGTCCATCAAACAGAGTACGAGAACTGTTGCCGACTACGCCATTGAATTCCGTACTCTGGCAGTAGAGGTTGCTTGGAACAATGAGGCCCTCATGGCTGCTTTTTCTCATGATCTCTCAGATTCTATCAAGGATGAGATAGCAGCCAGAGATCTACCCACTGAGCTGGAGAGCTTGAGCTTGTTTGCCATCCTCATTGACTCCAGACTCAGAGAAAGACTTTCTCTTAAGGAGAGCTTGCGGAAGCCTCCTGTATGTTTGCCTCCGAGCTTTGTAGTCCCACCCATGCCTCCCTCACCTCCCATGCCTCCTGGTACCGAGTTGGTCAGTGAAGATGAACCCATGCACCTGGGCTTCACGCATCTCTCTGTGGATGAGAGAGCCTTTAGGAGGAGGGTGAGATTTTGCCTTTATTGTGGCCAGGCAGGTCACTTTTTGAAGTCTTGTCCTACCCATCCAGGGAATGCCCGAACCTTGAGGTCCTGTCATGGACAGACCTTAGGTGGCGTTGTTTCATCCCCAGTTATCAAGAAGTATAAGCCCCTGGTTTTGGTCACCCTTTCTTGGGCTGAGTCATCCATCGAGATACAGGCTCGAATCGACTCTGGGGCTGCAGGCCTGTTCATTGATGCTGCATTTGTTTCGCAGCACTCGATTCCGCTGCAGCTTTGTAACACTCCACTTGCCATTGAGGCTCTTGGGAAACCTTTACAGCCTGCCCATGTGACTTATGAGACGGTTCCGTTGTCCATGGCCGTAGGGGCTCTTTACCGTGAGATAATCCAATTCCAAGTTATTTCCTCACCCAGGTTTCCGCTGGTAATGGGTAATCCTTGGTTACAGAGGCACAACCCCTCTTTTGATTGGCTCCGTGCTGAGGTTCTCTCCTGGTCACCACAATGCAGTGAGACATGCTTCCTGAAGGTATCCAAGGTCCTGTGCACCTCTTCACTCCCCTCCCTGCCGGAGGAGTACCATGATTTTGGCAATGTCTTTGATAAAGGTCAAGCCGGTAGTTTGCCTCCACACCGGTGTTATGAGTGCGCAATTGACCTTCAACCTGGTGTCATACCTCCTCGTGGCGGGGTTTACCCTTTGTCGGTCTTGGAGGATAAGGCCATGGAGGAGTATGTTGCAGACGCACTTTCTCGAGGTTTCATCCGCAAATCCTCGTCTCCTGCTGGTGCTGGTTTCTTCTTTGTGAAAAAGAAGAGCGGTGAACTGAGACCTTGTATATATTATAGGGGACTCAATCGTGTCACGATTAATAATGCCTACCCAATTCCATTGATTACAGAGTTATTTGACCGCCTCAAGGGAGCAACGGTTTTCATGAAGCTTGACTTGAGAGGGGCATACAATCTCGTGCGCATTAAGAAGGTCGACGAGTGGAAAACTGCGTTTAATACCAGAACAGGCCATTATGAATACCTGGTAATGTCTTTTGGCCTTTGTAATGCCCCGGCAGTTTTCCAGGAATTTATTAACGATGTCCTCCGAGATTTGTTGCAGTTGTGTGTGGTGGTTTATCGCAATGATTTCCTCATATTTTCCAAGTCCCTGGAGAGCCACCACACAGATGTCTGTCGTGTGCTTCAGAAACTAAGAGAGAATAATCTCTATTGTAAACTGGAGAAGTGCGAGTTCCATCGTGAACAGGTTACATTCCTGGGCTATGTCATTTCCACTGCTGGTTTTTCAATGGACCCAGAGAAACTTTCGGCAGTCCTACAGTGGCCTCGACCCGTGGGTTTACGTCCTTTGCAGTGTTTCCTGGGCTTTGCTAACTACTATCGGAAGTTTATTCGTAACTTCTCGTCTCTGGTCAAGCCTCTGACTGATATGACCAGAAAGGACGGTAACCCACAGAGTTGGTCTCCGGAGTCCATTAAGGCCTTTGAGACTCCCAAGGCTGCCTTTGTTTCTGCTCCTGTGTTGGCACATCCTGATCCTACATTGCCTTTTATCCTAGAAGAAGTTGATGCTTCTGAGACTGGAGTTGGCGCCCTTCTGTCTCAACGTCCTAACTCTGAGAGCGCTATGCATCCGTGTGGCTACTTTTCCAAGAAATAGTCACCTGCTGAGTGCAATTATGAGATTGGTGACAGAGAGCTGTTGGCGATCATTTTAGCCCTGAAAGAATGGAGACATCTCCTTGAAGGTACCACTGTGCCCGTTCTTATTCTTACTGACCATAAGAATCTTACATTCTTGTCTGAGGCTAAGCGATTCTCTCCCAGAAGGGCGCGATGGGCTCTTTTCTTGTCGAGCTTTAATTACATTGTCTCATTCTTACCCGGTACTAAGAATGTAAGGGCTGATGCCTTGTCACGACAATTTTCCTCCACTTCCAAGTCGGAGTCGGTTCCGGTTCCTATGATTCCTCCTGATCGTATCATGGCTACGGTTCGCACCAGTCTTAATTCTCCTCTGGGTGACAAAATTCTTGCTTCTCAGGTCCATGCTCCTCCTGATAAACCTTGTGACCACTGCTTTGTCCCAGAGAGTCTCCGTACTGCTGTGCTCCAGACTTACCATTCTCCCAAGGCAGCTGGCCATCCTGGGAAGAATCAACTCATTTGGGCCATTTCCCAGCAATTCTGGTGGCCTAGTCTACGGGCTGATGTTACTGCCTTCGTAGCTGCCTGTCCCATGTGTGCTCAGAGTAAGACTCCACGACACCTTCCAGTGGGCCTCCTACAACCCATACTCAATGGAGAGAGGCCCTGGACTCACCTGTCTATGGATTTCATTGTGGAGTTGCCCAACACCCAAGGCAACACTGTTATCCTTATGGTGGTTGACCGACCGGTTCTCAAAGATGTGTCATTGTATTCCACTTAAGAAGTTGCCCACATCTAAGGAACTGGCTTCCATTTTTGCTCAGGAGATCTTTCGCTTACATGGGCTACCCAAGGTGATTGTTTCGGACGGGGCAATCAGTTTGTCTCCCGGTTCTGGCGAGTCTTGTGCACAGTTGGGAATCCAGTTTGCATTCTCTTCTGCGTATCACCTGCAGTCTAATGGGGCCGCAAAACGAGCCAATCAGTACTTGGAGCAATTCCTACGTTGCTATATTTCTGACCATCATAACAACTGGTCTGACCTATTACCTTGGGCAGAGTTTGCTCACAACAGTACCTTGAATTCTGCCTCCCGATTATCTCCATTTATGGCAAATTATGGTTTCCAACCTTCCATGTTGCCTGACTTGTTTGTTCCGCAGAGTATTCCTGCGTTAGAGGAGCATCTCCGTGGTCTTCGTTCCACTTGGGTACAAGTCCAGCAGGCTTTGCGTTATGCTAATGATAGGTACAGACTCCATGTTGATCGCAGATGCCTGCCTGCACCTTCCTACCAGGTTGGGGACCGGGTCTGGCTGTCATCTCGCAACCTCCGGCTTCGTGCTCCCTCACTGAAGTTTGCACCTCGGTTTATTTGGCCTTTCCCTATCCTTCGCAGGATTAACCCAGTGGCTTACGCGTTGGACCTTCCTCCTAGTATGCGCATCTCAAATGTGTTTCTGTTATACCTGAAGGGTTTCACATGTATTGCCACTTTAAGGCTGGCTCCACCCAGGAGTGATGACAAGGGTCAAGGGGCATAGTAGCCATCTTAGAATATATGTAAGGAAGATAATAAGATGTACTGTCCTGAGATGCATGTTGCAGTGTACACTGAGTACTGAAATAAACATCCATTATTCCAGACCAGAGTCTTGTGTCTCTCACAACACAGAGGATATAACAGTGGCGACGAGGATGGGATTTACAAAGTGTCTACAAGTCTGAGAGAGAGACAAAGACATTGTGGATTGTCACCTGGATAAAAGCAATCACAGATCCCAGCAGGAAAATGTAATTGATCGGGACATTAAGTGAATTTGATGAAGAACAGGCATCCTGGAGTTCCTGGGTTGAGAGACTGGAACAGTATTTCAGTGCAAATGCCATCCCAGGTGAAAGGCAAGTAGCAGTATTTCTGACAGTGGTTGGTGCTCAGACATATGACACTCTCAGGGATCTCCTTTCCCCTGCAAAACCAGCAACTAAGACATTGGCAGAGCTCCTGACACTGTTAGAGGGTCACTTCCAGCCTAAACCACTAGAGATTGCAGAAAGATTTTGTTTTTATCAGAGGCAGCAGCAGCCAGGTGAAGAAATTAAAGCTTATGTGCTCGCCCTTCGCAGACTAGCCTCTACCTGTTCTTTTGGGGAGTACCTACCTACTGCACTGAGAGATAAGTTTGTCATGGGACTGAATTGTGACTCTAGCCAAAAGAGACTGTTAACAGAGAAAGACCTTACCCTTGCAAAGGCAATTGAGATAGCTTCAATGATGGAAATGGCTATGAAAGATACAGAAGAATTGAACCCCCAGGGCAGAAGGGAAGAGGTGAAACAGGAAGTTTTCAGAACAGCAGTCAAGCCCACAGTTGCAAACTGGAAATACAGACCTCCACCAAGCCGGGAGTCAGCTTGCTACCGTTGTGGGAATACAGACCATGATCACAAAGTCTGCCGGTTTGAGGATCAGACCTGTCATAATTGTGGTAAAACAGGCCATCTGAAACGAGTTTGCCGGAGCAAGAAGGTGCGAGATAAACAACCTCTGAACCCCAAGACAATGACATATATGGTGGGAAGATATACATCATCATCTGAGTCAGAGGATGAGGAAGTGCTCCACAGATTAGACATACATCATATGCATTCAGCACCCTCTGCAATGACTGTAGAGGTAACCGTTGAGGGAAAGAAACTAAAGATGGATGTAGAGACACAGGAGCAGCAGTTTCAGTTATCACTCAGAAACAATGGAGACAACTTCAGACCCGAACAACTGTCTGCCCAACGCCAATCAAACTGCAGACATACTCAAAGCAGATACTCCACCCACTGGGTTATGCAAAAGTGCAGGTATTGTACAAGGGTCAGACAAAGAGACTGCCATTATATATACTAGAAAATGGGGGACCCCCTTTCTTTGGGAGAGACTAGATTGCTCACTTTGGTATGCCAGACATCGCCATAAATCCCTGTAACACTGTGACAATTCCATTAGGAGATAATGAGGGATGGGTGGTGTCCCTGAAGCAGCGGTTCCCAAAGATCTTTGATGACCAGTTGGGGAAAATAAAGCATGACTGTGTGAGACTCAAGCTGAAACCCAACGCCCAGCCTAAGTTCTTCAAAGCTCGGACAGTACATTTCGCACTCCGAGCAGGAGTGGAAGCAGAACTAAGTCGGCTGGAGGAACAAGGTGTTATCTCAAAGGTAGAGCACAGCGAGTGGGCATCACCTGTTGTACCAGTGAAGAAAGAGAATGGGGACTTACGCATTTGTGACAATTTCCGCATGGCACTGAACTCCCAACTGGGAATAGACCAGTATCCTCTACCCAGAGTAGATGACATTTTTGCCTCTCTTGCAAGGGGTCAAAAGTTCACTAAGCTTGATCTCAAACAAGCATATTTACAGTTTGAGGTCCATCCTTCTTCCCGCAAGTTTCTGACCATCAACACCCACAAGGGACTGTATGAGTACAATCAGATGGTGTTTGGTGTAGCCTCTGCCCCAGCCATTTGGCAACGAAAGATGGATGAGATTTTGGCGGACATTCCTTTCACGCAGTGCCTGTTAGATGACATGCTCATCACGGGACGGACGGACCAGGAACACAAGCGAAACGTGGAGCTTGTGTTGGAAAGACTCCAAGAGCAGGGTCTGAAAGTGAACTTAGCAAAATGCCAATTCATGGTGCCTAAATTGGAGTTTTGTGGCCGCCTTGTGGATGCAGACAGTATACACACCACAGAAGCCAAGGTTGATGCTTTAGTCAAAGCTCCTGCCCCAACCAATGTCCAGCAGCTGCGATCATACCTTGGCTTGCTGAACTATTACCACAAATTTCTGCCAGATCTGGCACACAACTTGTTTCCGTTGAACAAGCTTTTGGAGAAACACTCCAGATGGGACTGGTCGACTGCATGCCAACGTGCTTTTGAAGTCTCTAAGCGGAAGCTATTGGCGTCACGCATGCTTGTTCACTATGACCTACAGAAGCCTCTGACCTTGGCTTGTGATGCCTCACCCTATGGTCTGGGGGCTGTACTGTCTCACATCTTACCAGATGGGTCAGAAAAACCAGTGGCATTTGCCTCCAGGTCTTTGACAAAAGCAGAAAGCAATTACTCACACATTGACAAATAGGCTCTTGCGCTGATATGGGCAATTAAGAAGTTTCATCTTTACCTGTATGGTATGGAATTCACCATACTGACAAACCATAGACCTCCAACGCTATGCCCTGTTCTTGGGAGCATACAGTTATAAAATCCAGTATCGCGGTCATGATGCCATGCTAATGTGGACGCAATGTCCGGACTGACAGGGAGGTCAATGGACTCCACTCCACCGGTCAAGAGTTGTCGTTACACCAGCCTGTCCTTCTTGTCTTCTGGGGAGATAGCAGCCCATACAGCCAAGGATACCTTTCTGAAAACAATAATCTCCTGGGTACGGTCCGGTTGGCCTGCAACCGTCACACAGGATTATGAACCTTATTTCCGTAGGCGTATGGAATTAACTGTGGCTAGCAACTGTGTTTTATGGGGAGACCGAGTGATCATTCCACAGACCCTCCGGAGACACATTCTGGACTTGCTACATATTGGTTATCCCGGGGGCACATGTATGAAACAAAAGGCCCGAGGCTATGTGTGGTGGCCAAATTTAGACTCAGATATCACAACATATGTGAATGCTTGTGCTGGATGTGCACAAACTGCAAGAGACCCTCCTCGAGGGTGTGTCCAGCCCTGGACTTGGCCCACGGTTCCTTGGTTTCGCCTACACTTGGACTTTGCAGGTCCGATCAGAGGAAACACCTTCTTGATCATAGTGGACGCCCATTCAAAGTGGCCTGAGGTAATTCCTGTTTCTCAGCCAACAACTAAGGCAACAGTTTCCATACTGTTACATCTCGCTGCTACATTTGGATACCCAAGAGAAATCATCACAGATAATGGTGCACAATTCACCAGTCAGGAGTTTTAGCGTTTCTTGACTGCCCACAACATCAAGCACAAGTTGACCGCACCTTACCACCCAGCTACAAATGGTCAAGCAGAGCGGTTTGTGCAGACTTTTAAACGCTATTTCAAAGCTACAGTGGCTACAAGTAAACAACAGTCCCTGTCACCCCAGCAGCTGGACTCCTTCTTTTCTGCTTACAGAAACACACCACATGCAACCACCGGCAGAACTCCTGGGTCGGCAGCCATGGACTGTTTTGGACATGCTCCGCCCGCAAACAGTCCAGGAACATGTACTGCAGTCCCAAGACAAGATGGTCAAACACCATGAGATCCCCCGATTCACAGCCCAACAAAAGGTATGGGCCCGATCTTATGGGGCTTCCAACAACCGTTGGCTTCCTGCTGTCATTGCAGAGGCTTTGGGACCCAAAATGTATAGGGTCTGCCTGGAAAATGGTTCCATTTGCAGAAGGCATGCGGACCAACTGCGTCCTCATTTTCAACTGCATGAATCCCTGACGTCGGCTGAACCACCAGTGTTGCAAGGAACTGCTCCCAGCGGATCAGAATGCATGGGAACTGATGATTGGGGGGACTCTGAACTTTTGAACTCACCTCTAACAGAGCCCTCCAGCCCTGGTCCGGAGGTTGGTTCACCCACCGAGCTGGGGGATCCCTTCTTGGCACCGCCGATGCCCATTCCAGCCGACTCTGTTTCCTCCGGTCCCGTCGATGGGTGCCCACCCTCAACGACACTGTCGCCCTCCTGACCGGTTTCAGCTTCAAGACCGGTTACGAGACTTTCGACGGGGCTGCCGAAAGTGATCCGATGACATTGTATCTCTGCAACTGTCCCTGGAATCTTGCTCTCACATCTGGATGCAGGAAAAGTCCTGTGCATCTCCTGTGTTTGGAGGACTGTTATTGGACAGTTATTAGTTAATGTGTTGTGCCTTTTCTCTGTTTGTTGTTTTGTTTTGTTTTTTGTTTTTTTAGGGATGGATGGAAGGTGTTATACCTGAAGGGTTTCACATGTACTGCCACTTTAAGGCTGGCTCCACCCAGGAGTGATGACAAGGGTCAAGGGGCATAGTAGCCATCTTAGAATATATGTAAGGAAGATAATAAGATGTACTGTCCTGAGATGCATGTTGCAGTGTACACTGAGTACTGAAATAAACATCCATTGTTCCAGACCAGAGTCTTGTGTCTCTCACAACACAGAGGATATAACAGTTTCATGTCTCCTTATTAAAACCGTTGGTCTGTAACCAGGGGTCAAGTCCTGGGAAAAAAAGTGTGGGAACTCTCACCCAAGATCCATTCCCCCACCAAAAAAAAAAAAAAAAAGTACGCTCATATGCATATATACTTCACAGAAAATACAGTACAACATTTATTGTAAAGTGCCAGTTTACAAAAACAAAATAACGTGTCAAACAAAACAATCAACACAATGGGTGATGATCTTTCCCTCGCAGGGAATTTCTACCACAAATACACCCTGTTCCAAATTCTGTTACACAGCCCATTAGAAAATATCCCACAAACAGGAATAACGTTGTCCTTGGCGTTTAAGATTATCAACTTTCCGAGATTTATTATCATCTGCGCTGCGATGTGTGGTCAGCCATTTTGTGACATATGGCAAAGGATCCCATAAATGCACAGGGGGGCCAATGAGACTAATAAACAATAGAGAAGATAGGCGTTCAATGCCAAGCCCACTCCTAATGGGTGACATCACCAAATTCATTGTACTGAAGCCCCTTTCACAATCACTGGATGTCACTGGAAGACTGTTAACTGCTGTCACCACTGGTTTCAGCTTTTCAGGAATCTCTTCACCACCATTATCAATGTAGTCTCTGAAACCTTCACAGATGGATGGATAATAGCTGAGACGGAATCTTTTGCACAGCTGCTCCAGCTTCACTTCACCTTCAAACCACGGACTGTCCACATTGATTGGCCAGCGTTGTGCATTCAGGATGTCAATTTCCGAAACAAGACTTTCAAATTCACCTGACTGTGATGAAGTGGCAGGTCTGTTGCTTGCAGTTAAAGCAAAGAGTCTGGAGCGCAAATTATCCACCAAACATTGGTAAAACTGAGGGAGGTTTATCTTCACTTGGCCTTTTGAACTCTATGTATTCATGGTCACACCTTTGAAATTCCCTTTCTCCAGCGATTCCATGACTTCTTTCAGATGTTTACCAGGCACGTCTTTCATTTTTTCAACTGCACGAATTGAACGATTAATCAGCTGATAGGCTCGTGGAAGTGTGATGTCATCTCTTTGTAGAGCTTCAGATAGCAGTCCCATTTCCTGAACAGCATCCGCAACCCCTGCAAGGTTTAACAAATAATCTTCTGATGTCAAGACCTTGTTAAGGCCACTAAATAGAGATTTCTGTTGACTGTTATGAGCTGAGCTCAAACTTGCTTTCAAGAAATGACTGTGTAGTGCAGGATACGACTCCCAAACTGCTCGTATAGCTCTCTGGCTTGAAGCAACCCATCGAACTGAAAAAACTTTTCCAATTTTAAGAATTTGTACTTCTAATTCTTTTGCACATTCAGAGAGCTCTGCCAGTTTTTTCGGTGACTGATGATACACAGCATACAACTTCTCAAAAAATGATGTGAGATGGTGAAGACCAGGAATAGAATGAATTGTATCTGAAATGCACAATTCAAGCCTATGACACAAGCAGTGCCATTTCACAAGCTGTGGATATTTTTGGCTGAGTCGTTCCAAAACACCTGACTTTCTTCCAAGCATTATACTTGCACCATCACTGCAAGCACCAATCCAGTTTTTGGCAAGAAAGTCATCACTGAATCCAAATTTAGAAAGGCAAGCTAGAAGAGTGGCTTCAATAGACTGTGCATCTGCTTTAGGCAAATCAAGCAAATCAAGAAAAAAAGTAACTGGGTCTTTCCCGTTAACAGAGGCACGAATATAAACAATTAACACTGAATGTGTAGAAACTGTTGTAGACTCATCAATATAAACAGACATTTTTGAAGCCTGCTCAACAACTGCTTTGCAAAGCTTTTTCCTCATTTCACTAGCAATGCAATCTATTATTTGTGCTGCTGTGTACTCACTATGGAGAATATTTCCTAAGTCAGCTCCATTTGCAACTTGCAAGCTGATAAGATCTGGGAAGTCTGTGAAAGGGCGATTTTTTTCGCACAAAAGTAGGCAGTGCGAAAGACTTTAGTGGTGGACACAAACTTATGCTTCTGCTGTTCTGCAATATTGGATTGCAGTATCTCCTTTCTGGATACTGCTTGGATATTTCCTGCCTTTACATGTGCTTCTGAAATCCGATGTATGTGGATTTTTTTACGCAGTGAGGTCAACATATCTTTTTTGGTTTTGCCATATGGAGTAATTGTACCAGTGCTCCATTCTTTGGAAATGGATACACCCTGTGAAACAGACACTCCAAGGTGTTTAATTTCAGGACACAATTTGCACCCTAAAAGACCATTTTCTACAAACAGCCAAGGGTTCTTTTTATTAAATTCTATCCACTGATTCTGGTCCCAACATTCCGGAAGAACAATGATATCACTGGCATTGGCAGTGGTATCTTCAGCCACATCGGTAATGAAGTCAACAACCGATTCACTGACTGGTGTAGTTTCTGCAGAGGACACCGCTTGCTGAAGCAAAGGCTCAGCCTGAGTTGAGCAACTTGCAGAATCAGCATGAGATTTCTTACTGGATGCCTTCATGAAGAAATCTGTAATGCTGCTTTTTCGTTTGCTCATTTCTGTAACAATGAATACAATAATGGTGTAAAATAAGCAGCCTGGCTGGCCTCAGGGTGCTGGCCTGGCTGGTCTCAGGGTGCTGGCCTGGCTGGTCTCAGGGTGCTGGCTGGCTGGTCTCAGGGTGCTGGCCTGGCTGGTCTCAGGGTGCTGGCCTGGCTGGTCTCAGGGTGCTGGCCTGGCTGGTCTTAGGGTGCTGGCCTGGCTGGTCTCAGGGTGCTGGCTGGCTGGTCTCAGGGTGCTGGCTGGCCTAGCTGGTCTCAGGGTGCTGGTTGGCTGGCCTCAGGGTACTCGGTAGTTCCCTAGCTGGTCTCAGGGCGCTGGCCTGGCTGGTCTCATGGCGCTGGCATGGCTGGTCTCAGGGTGCTGGCCTGGCACTCACCCAAGATTCCCCACTTCAAAATTACAAAAAAAGTGTGTGTGTGTATATATATATATATATATATATATATATATATATATATATATATAAAATCATACTCCTTTAACAAATAAACTGCAACATTTATAGTACCAGTTTACAAGGACACCTCCAAAATTCACATGCCTTAAATAAATCTAGAACAGATGTAACAAAATAATTTAAGCTGTATGCTATACTAATAAAAAACCACCACAAATGTGTGAAAACGGTTCCCTCGCAGGGGATTGCAATGACTGGGGGCCCCTTCTGCACTATGTCTCTATGCAAGCTACGATATGTGGGGCCCCTTCTGCCGCAAGATGTCCACACATGTGTTGGTCTGTGCAGGGGAGGGAGGTCGGGCATGCTGAGTGTGCCGGCCCGGAGCTCCTCTTCTCAGGCTGCCTGTATTGTTTCTGCAAAGTGGGGCTCAGGCCCCAGGCCACTCACTCATCTGTTCCCATCAATGCAGCCTGATCAGTGCCCATCAAATGGAGCCTTGTCAGTGCCCCCATCAGAGAGCATGGGTTCCCTTCAGACAGCCCCCCCATCAGAGTGTCCCCATAACAGTGCCCTCATCAGAGAAGCAGGTGTTTTCACGGAGGGGGGAAGTAGCAGAATGGAGGGGGACACAGAGGAAAACTGGAGGGGGGCAGAGAGGAAAACTGGAGGGGGACAGTAGCAGAACAGAGGGGACATTAGCAGAATGGAGGGGACAGCAGAATGGAGGGGGACACGGAGGAAAACTGGTAGGGGTGCAACGGATCAAAAAACTCACGGATCGGATCATTCCTCGGATCAGAGTCATGGATCGGATCATTTTTCGAATCAGCAAATAATTATTGAATTTGCAAAAACCTGTGAAAATGCCACCACCATATAGTCCCCACTGCAATATACATCTCCCCCACTGTAATATTGGCTGAGCATGGATGGGTATGTCTGGGTATTGGCAGAGTAAGTATTGTCAGGGTAAGCATTGGCAGGGTATTGCAGAATATTGGCAGGGTAGGTATTGCAGAGTATTGGCAGGGTATGTATTGCAGAGTATTGGCAGGGTATGTATTGCAGAGTAGCGGTGGGGTATTGCAGAGTATTGGCAGGGTATTACAGAGTATTGGCAGGGTATTGCATTGCAGAGTATTGGCAGGGTATTGCAGAGTATTGGCAGGGTATTGCAGAGTATTGATAGGGTATTGCAGAGTATTGACAGGGTATGTATTGCAGAGTATTGGCAGAGTATTGCAGAGTATTGACAGGGTATTGCAGAGTATTGGCAGGGTATTTATTGGCAGGGTATTGGCAGGGTATTGCAGAGTATTGGTAGAGTATTGCAGAGTATTGGCACAGTATTGCAGAGTATTGGCAGGGTGTTGCAGAGTATTGGCAGGGTATGTATTGCAGAGTATTGGCAGAGTATTGGCAGAGTATTGCACAGTATTGGCACAGTATTGGCACAGTATTAATAGGGTATTGCAGAGTATTGGCAGGGTGTTGCAGAGTATTGTCAGGGTATGTATTGCAGAGTATTGGCAGAGTATTGGCAGGATATTGCAGAGTATTGGCAGGGTATTGCAGAGTATTGGCAGGGTATGTATTGGCAGAGTATTGGCAGGGTATTGCAGAGTATTGGCAGGGTATTGCAGTGTATTGCAGAGTATGTATTACAGAGTATTGGTAGGGTATTGCATTGCAGAGTATTGGCAGGGTATTGCAGGGTATTGCAGAGTATTGGCAGGGTATTGCAGAGTATTGATAGGGTATTGCAGAGTATTGGCAGGGTATTGCAGAGTATTGGAAGGGTATTGCAGAGTATTGGCAGGGTATGTATTGGCAGGGTATTGCAGAGTATTGGCAGTGTATTGCAGAGTATTGACAGAGTATTGCAGAGTATTGATAGGGTATTGCAGAGTATTGGCAGGGTATTGTCAGGGTATGTATTGCAGAGTATTGATAGGGTATGTATTGCAGAGTATTGGCAGGGTATTGCAGAGTATTGGCAGGGTATTGCAGAGTTTTGGCAGGGTATGTATTGGCAGGGTATTGCAGAGTATTGGCAGTGTATTGCAGAGTATTGATAGGGTATTGCAGAGTATTGGCAGGGTATTGCAGAGTATTGGCAGGGTATGTATTGCAGGGTATTGCAGAGTATTGATAGGGTATATATTGCAGAGTATTGGCAGGGTATTGCAGAGTATTGATAGGGTATGTATTGCAGAGTATTGGCAGGGTATTGCAGATTATTGACAGGGTATTGCAGAGTATTGGCAGGGTATTGCAGAGTATTGGCAGGGTATGTATTGCAGAGTATTGGCAGGGTATTGCAGAGTATTGATAGGGTATGTATTGCAGAGTATTGGCAGGGTATTGCAGAGTATTGATAGGGTATGTATTGCAGAGTATTGGCAGGGTATTGCAGAGTATTGATAGGGTATTGCAGAGTATTGGCAGGGTATGTATTGCAGAGTATTGGCAGGGTATGTATTGCAGAGTATTGATAGGGTATGTATTGCAGAGTATTGATAGGGTATTGCAGAGTATTGGCAGGGTATGTATTGGCAGGGTATTGCAGAGTATTGGCAGTGTATTGCAGAGTATTGCAGAGTATTGATAGGGTATTGCAGAGTATTGATAGGGTATTGCAGAGTATTGGCAGGGTATTGCAGAGTATTGGCAGGGTATGTATTGCAGGGTATTGCAGAGTATTGATAGGGTATATATTGCAGAGTATTGCAGAGTATTGATAGGGTATGTATTGCAGAGTATTGGCAGGGTATTGCAGATTATTTATAGGGTATTGCAGAGTATTGGCAGGGTATTGCAGAGTATTGGCAGGGTATGTATTGCAGAGTATTGGCAGGGTATTGCAGAGTATTGATAGGGTATGTATTGCAGAGTATTGGCAGGGTATTGCAGAGTATTGATAGGGTATGTATTGCAGAGTATTGGCAGGGTATTGCAGAGTATTGATAGGGTATTGCAGAGTATTGGCAGGGTATTGCAGAGTATTGGCAGGGTATGTATTGGCAGGGTATTGCAGAGTATTGGCAGGGTATTGCAGAGTATTGACAGAGTATTGCAGAGTATTGATAGGGTACTGCAGAGTATTGGCAGGGTATTGCAGAGTATTGGCGGGGTATGTATTGCAGAGTATTGGCAGGGTATTGCAGAGTATTGGCGGGGTATTGCAGAGTATTGGCAGGGTATTGCAGAGTATTGATAGGGTAGTGCAGAGTATTGATAGGGTAGTGCAGAGTATTGATAGTATTGATAGGGTATTGCAGAGTATTGGCAGGGTATTGCAGAGTATTGATACTGATAGGGTATTGCAGAGTATTGATAGGGTATTGCAGAGTATTGATAGGGTATTGCAGAGTATTGGCAGGGTATTGCAGAGTATTGATAGGGTATTGCAGAGTATTGGCAGGGTATTGCAGAGTATTGATACTGATAGGGTATTGCAGAGTATTGATGAGTATTGGCAGGGTATTGCAGAGTATTGATGAGTATTGGCAGGGTATTGCAGAATGCAACTTACACACTAGTGACTAACCTCCTGGTATTCTCTTCCCTTCTGTTCTCGGGGGAGAAGTAAACTGGAAAAGTGCAGCGGCTGTGGCCCCAGGAGGCCAGGACTGTCTGGCACTGGGTAGAGGGGAGCGGGGGGGACAGTCCGGAACTCCGGAACCAAGCAGGCGCGCAGCGTGTGTCACACTGCCCACTGACTCATGCCAGTGCGTGTCCAGGTGCACGGCCGAAGTCATGTGACCGGTTGCTAGATGCGGAGCGGCCCCTGCCTAGCAACCAGTCACTCGGCGGCTGAGGAGCGGCGCGGACTACGCACTGCATAGCCTCAGCCCTCAGACAGCTAATGGGAACGGCGTTCCCGCTGTGGAAATAGTACGGGAACGCCGTTCCCATGCGTTCCCGCAGCACTCGAGCCCTGTCTGTAACCGATTTACCACCTCGGTGCCACGTCCTCACCCTATTCAGGTTGAGAACCATGAGGAGTATGAGGTACAATCCATTGACTCCCGTGGGCGCATACAGTACCTGGTGCATTGGAAGGGGCATGGTCCGGAGGAATGCTCCTGGGTTTCATCCTCTGACGTACATGCCCCTGTCCTCCTCCGCGAGTTCCATAGACGGTTTCCCCTCAAGCCCGGTGGCCCTCCGAGGGAGAGGGGTCATTGAGGAGGGGGTACTGTCAGGGCTGGCTTAGCCCTTCCTTCTCTGGGCTGGCCGCTCAGCTGTCTTCACTCTCCAGAGTTACCAGCTGTTCCCGATAATGCTCGCCTGACCTGCCTACTTAAAGCCTTCCAGCTCAATTCACCTCTGCCTTCGCGTTGGTCACATCACAAGGAACCATCTCCTGCGGTTTGTTTCAAGACTGGCTTGCTGACATCCCTCCTGGCTCATTATCCTGCTTGCAGTTGCTCTACTTGGATCCCTGACTTCAGGCCTGGCTGATTACCCGATCTGGTTATTGAACTTTGGACTGGCTGACTACCCGATCTGGTTACTGGACTCTGGCTATGCTTGACTACGCTTTTTCTATTTACCTTTTTATTTTTTATTAATAAACAAGTGTGATTTAATTGTACTTCTGTCTCAGTCTGATTCATGGTTTCTGACAGACGGGAAATCTCAGAACTGTAGTTTGTGCCCTAGAGTTATTGAAGAAGCCACCCATCTGTCTCGACACTCTTTCTGCCAGACCCTTGAGAACTGCAGAAGTCTTCCCCCCACATGAGCGAACGGGGGCACCCCTCATAAGGAGGCTTTAGTATTTTGTTTTGTAGGTATCCTCCCCAAGACTTCTTTTGTCCCTGAGGTTGACCCTGAGGATTACCTCTTGAACTTGACGGCGGAAGCCGTCGTGACTGCCTGGAGGCTGATGCCCCTGGCACTGGAGAAATAGCTTGTTTCAATGAAATATATTTACACCTTTTCTTTCCCCTAGAAATTCTTTGGCTGTATTATCTCAAGATATCCCAAACAGCCGTGTCACTGCAGAAAGGAAACTTAGACAGGAGTTTTTTTGCATTATGCTTCGGCTGACCAATTTTTCAACCATAGTATTCTATTCATATGTATCGGCCCAGCCTGAAGATAGAATCTCTCATAGCGTCTATTGCAAACATAAAGCTACTAGGAGCTTAGGGATAATCTTGAGCACCTGTTAAAACTGGTCTCTCAAGGATTGACATATACCAATTACTGTCGGTGCAAGCTGAGACACTCAACCTGCCAGAGAAAAAAATGTTTTTTTTAAAAGCAATTCCAACTTTTTATCCGTTGGATCCCTAAGCATTTGAGCATTGTCTGCCGGACAAGTCAAACTTTTATTCAGAAGATATAGCAGCTTCAATTGCTGGTATCTCCCACCTTTAGTAAATTCTTTCCTCCATAGGATAAAAAGTGAAAAACTTTTCAGTAGGGAAAAAAATGCTTATCTGGGTGATCCCGCTCAGAATACATAAGTCTTTCCAGCAATTAATGGACGGAAAAGGCATGCGCAGCTTGAGGAGACTTTAGCGAACCCAAACAAGAAGTGGACACTCAGTTAAGGGTAGCATAAATGTGGAGCGGACCAATTCAGTAAGAAATTGCACCCACAATCTCAGAATGTGAAGCTGATCCTTCCACATTTGATCCCTCAGAAGAGGAGTCATTAGCCTCTTCACGGTCCCCTGAGAGAAAACATCTTCTCCCGCCCCCAGAGCCTCAGTTTGAGGGTCCTGGGTAATGGAAGGGAATCTGTTGCATTTTATCCAATTCTGAGATGCGATTAAAGCCGCTAACCTGAGGGAAAACTATAGACAGGGGCTGCAGTGTTGTAAACAGTTGCAGACATGGCCCCTGATAGCTCACCATAACCAGCCACCCCCTCTCAGGGGAGGATGCCATAGATATATGTTCAAACTGCCCCTTGGTTTCTTTATTGTATATATATGAACGAGAACTTTTTATGCATTTGTAATATGTAGTTCCCTTTTTTTTTTCTCATTTTAAATGATTGTTTAACCACTAGGTGTCCGCGCTATAGCCGAAAGACGGCTGCAGCGCAGATGCCAATTGACGGGAGGCCGTCCCTGGACGTCCTCCTGTTTACTTCCGCGTTCCCCGTGCATCGGGGAAGTTCTGTGCTGGCCATGTCCCTTGGACACAGCCAGTCACAGATCGCTGTAAATGGCCAATCACAGCGGCCGTTTACAGCGCGATCAGCGTGTCCAATGAGAGATGATCTCATATGTAAACACACAGACAGCGTGTGAGGAGGGAGAGATGAACGGCTGCAGCGGCCGTGAGTAGGGAAAAAAAACACATAAAATAAAGTGCCCACAATGTCACTGCCATCTGTCCCTACTGCCACCTGTCCCCAGTGCCACCTGTCAGTGCCATCTGTCCCCAGTGCCAGCTGTCAGTGTCATTTGCCCCAGTCCCACCTGTCCCCAGTGCCATCTGTCATCAGTGCCACGTATAAGTGCCATCTGTCATCAGTGCCATATCAGTGCCACATATTAGTGCCATCTGTCATCAGTGCCATGTATCAGTGCCATCTGTCATCAGTGCCACCTGTCAGTGTCACGTGCCATCTGTTATCAGTGTCAGTGTCATTAATGCCACGTATCAGTGCCATCTGTTATCAGTGTCAAGTGTCATCAGTGCCAAGTATTAGTGCCATCTGTCATCAGTGCCACGTGTCATTAGTGCCACTTATAATTGCTATCTGTCAGCAGTGTCACGTGTCATCAGTACCACGTATTATTGGCATCTGTCATCAGTGCCACATATTAGTGACATCTGTCATCAGTGTCACGTGCCATTGTCCTGGTGCTCCAGGACCTTCAAAAGTGTAATAGGTAGTCAAAATGTGTAATTTATGCTCCTAGAACACCTGATGACGCTCCCTGCATGTTGGGCCTCTCTCAGTGGCTAGGCTGTGGAAAAGTCCCACACATGTGGTATCGTAATACTCAGGAGGAGTAGCAGAATTTATTTTGGGGTGTCATCTGTGGTATACACATGCCATGTGAGAGAAATAACCTATTACAATGACAATTTTGTGAAAAAAAAAATCGTAATTTTGCAAAGAATTGTGGGGAAAAAGTACGACATAAAAAAGCTCACCATGCCTCTTACTAAATACCTTGGAATGTCTACTTTTTAAAAAAGGGGTCATTTGGGGGGTATTTGTACTTTCCTGGCTTGTTCGGGTCTCAAGAAATGATAGGCCACCAGTACATCAGATGTGATCAATTTTGTATGATTTGCACCACACCTTGTAGACTCTCTAACTTTCACAAACACCAAATAATATCCACTAATTTGGGTTATTTTTACCAAAGATATGTAGCCGTATAAATTGTGGCCAAAATTTATGAAGACAAATTAATAATTTGCTAAATTTTATCACATAAACAAAGAAAAATTATTTTTTTCCAAAATTTTTGTTCTTTTTTCATTAATAGCGCAAAAAATAAAAAACCCAGAGGTGATCAAATACCACCAAAGGAAAGCTCTATTTGTGGGAAAAAAAGGACAAAAAAATAATTTGGGTACAGTATTACATGACTGAGTAATTATCATTCAAAGTGTGAGAGCACTGAAAGCTCTGAAAGCTGAACATTGGTCTGGTCACGAGGGGGGTTTAAGTGCCCAGTTGTCAAGTGGTTAATATGTACTAATATTTGTTATTATTGTCATTTTCCTTTTTTTTTTCACAGGCAGCCTCCACGACTCAGCATCTGGATTGTTTATATTAAATATAAATACAAATAATATACATTACTTCATTTATACAACTTGATCCTGGTATTGTAAGAGACTATTGCTTTAGGGTATTTATATTTTCACTGTGTCCCCCGGCACGGGGGGGCCCTGGGACTATTTTTTGGTGTCCCGGGTAGGGATGGCCGAACGGTTCTCCAGGCGGTCGTTTCGCGGCAAATTTCGGCTGTTCGCGGTCCGCCCGATCGGCGGACTATTGCCGCTGTTCGCCCGGCGGACTTCCGTGTTTACTGTGTAAAGGAACTTTGACCTATGATGACACATCCATCATGGGGTAAAGGACAGCCAATTGAGACATTACAGCACATGGACACTTGGACATTCCCCCTAACTTATAAATAGACCCGATCCGGCGGCCATTTTACATTCTTTCTTCTGTCACTATAGGGAGAGGTTGCTGTGTGGAGCAGGGAGAGACTGCAGTGACCCAAATCACTAGCTATTAGGTCCACGAAAGTTCTTTTAAGGACTGGTATCATGGTATAGGTGTTAGGTGTAGTTCAGGATATAGGTTTGAGGCACTGCTGTGCTAGTGATTGTTGCAGCAGCCTGTCTTTTGTCAGTGTAGAGAAAGGGACAGGACGCTGTGTGCAGCAGGGACAGTCGGTTTAATCATTAGCTGTTACTATTAGGTCCACAAAAGTCCTTTTCAGGACTGGTATGGTAAAGTAGTACAGGATATAGTTTTGAGTGCTATTCAAGTTATTGTTCCAGCAGCCTGTGTTTTGTCAGTTTAAATAGACACAGGCAGGAAGCTGTGTGTGGCAGTGAGGGACAGTCAGTTTAATCAGTAGCTGTTACTATTAGGTCCACAAAGGTTCTTTTCAGGACTGGTATGGTAATAGGCTTGTACACGTATAATATTCTTTCTTCCAAATATAGAAAGAATATTATACTTGACTGCTGCCCTTCTGCTGCAGTAGTCCTTTATGAGTATAGGGACTGAGGTACAGTCTGCTAATCATTCACAACCTACTAGTTCCACAAAGGTCCTTATAAGGACTGGTAAGGTATAGGTTACTACAGTACATAGGGTTGAGTGAGGTACAGTCTGCTATTCCTTAAGGACTGGTATAGGTCCACAATATATAGGGTTGAGGTGCAGAGGCGGCTCTCTAATTAGGCAAATTAGACGATCGCCTTAGGCCTCGCAACTCATAGGGGCCCCTCGATCGCCTAATTTGCCTGACCGGTGCGTGTGAGTGGCAGCGAATATCTCCCGTCATTGTCCCCAAACTAGCGGGATGAGTGAGCGGGATGAGCGAGGCTCAGCAAGCAACTACTGAACACAGTGACAACGCTGCTAGTGCTACGTGACCAGCGCCACGCTCTCTGCCTCAGGCTCTGCACTCTCCAGCGCCCCCTCTCTCTGTGTCCTCGAGGCTCCAGCACTGCCTGAGGACAGATTATAGAGGCGGAGCTGGCGGCCTCTGCTGAACCCAAGAGGGATGGATGAAAGCACGGACATGCAGGAGTTCCTTTTGTCGGGTGTGGAGGGAGGTGAGCTGACAAGTTTATGGGGGCACTTGTGAACTTGTATGCAGGGACTAGAGATGGATGAGGGAGGGGGCGGTGAGAGCCGTGTCTGCAGCACAGGGGGCAGTCCTGGTGCTGTGCTCTTCAGTTGCTCTATGCATGCCACTGCAAAGTGGTCTCTGCAGTGCTGGAGAAATAAATTAGGGCTCAGTCACACCATATACCAGTTTTATACCATTTGCACCCCTCCCATGTCATACTACCCCCATACTAACCCCCCATACACTCTGCACCCCTCTCATATACATACTAACCCCCATACACTCTGCACCCCTCTCATATACATACTACCCCCTCTATACACTCTGCACCCCTCTCATATACATACTACCCCCCCATACACTCTGCACTCCTCTCATATACATACTACCCCCCCATACACTCTGCACTCCTCTCATATACATACTACCCCCCACATACACTCTGCACCCCTCTCATATACATACTACCCCCCATACACTCTTCACCCCTCTCATATACATACTACCCCCCATACACTCTGCACCCCTCTCATATACATACTACCCCCCATACACTCTGCACCCCTCTCATATACATACTACCCCCATACACTCTGCACCCCTCTCATATACATACTACCCCCCCATACACTCTGCATCCCTCTCATATACATACTACCCCCCCATACACTCTGCACCCCTCTCATATACATACTACCCCCTCTATACACTCTGCACCCCTCTCATATACATACTACCCCCCCCCATACACTCTGCACTCCTCTCATATACATACTACCCCCCACATACACTCTGCACCCCTCTCATATACATACTACCCCCCATACACTCTGCACCCCTCTCATATACATACTACCCCCCATACACTCTGCACCCCTCTCATATACATACTACCCCCCCATACACTCTGCACCCCTCTCATATACATACTACCCCCCCATACACTCTGCACCCCTCTCATATACATACTACCCCCCATACACTCTGCACCCCTCTCATATACATACTACCCCCCCATACACTCTGCACCCCTCTCATATACATACTACCCCCCATACACTCTGCACCCCTCTCATATACATACTACCCCCCCATACACTCTGCATCCCTCTCATATACATACTACCCCCCCATACACTCTGCACCCCTCTCATATACATACTACCCCCTCTATACACTCTGCACCCCTCTCATATACATACTACCCCCCCATACACTCTGCACTCCTCTCATATACATACTACCCCCCCATACACTCTGCACTCCTCTCATATACATACTACCCCCCACATACACTCTGCACCCCTCTCATATACATACTACCCCCCATACACTCTTCACCCCTCTCATATACATACTACCCCCCATACACTCTGCACCCCTCTCATATACATACTACCCCCCATACACTCTGCACCCCTCTCATATACATACTACCCCCATACACTCTGCACCCCTCTCATATACATACTACCGCCCCATACACTCTGCATCCCTCTCATATACATACTACCCCCCATACACTCTGCACCCCTCTCATATACATACTACCCCCTCTATACACTCTGCACCCCTCTCATATACATACTACCCCCCCCCCCCCATACACTCTGCACTCCTCTCATATACATACTACCCCCCACATACACTCTGCACCCCTCTCATATACATACTACCCCCCATACACTCTGCACCCCTCTCATATACATACTACCCCCCATACACTCTGCACCCCTCTCATATACATACTACCCCCCCCATACACTCTGCACCCCTCTCATATACATACTACCCCCCCATACACTCTGCACCCCTCTCATATACATACTACCCCCCCATACACTCTGCACCCCTCTCATATACATACTACCCCCCCATACACTCTGCACCCCTCTCATATACATACTACCCCCCATACACTCTGCACCCCTCCCATGTCATACTACCCCCCCCATACACTCTGCACCCCTCTCATATAAATACTACCCCCCATACACTCTGCACCCCTCTCATATACATACTACCCCCCATACACTCTGCACCCCTCTCATATACATACTACCCCCCCATACACTCTGCACCCCTCTCATATACATACTACCCCCCCATACACTCTGCACCCCTCTCATATACATACTACCCCCCATACACTCTGCACCCCTCCCATGTCATACTATCCCCCCATACACTCTGCACCCCTCTCATATACATACTACCCCCCATACACTCTGCACCCCTCTCATATACATACTACCCCCCATAAACTCTGCACCCCTCCCATGTCATACTATCCCCCCATACACTCTGCACCCCTCTCATATACATACTACCCCCCATACACTCTGCACCCCTCTCATATACATACTACCCCCCCATACACTCTGCACTCCTCTCATATACATACTACCCCCCATACACTCCTCTCCCCTCTCATATACATACTACCCCCCATACACTCCTCTCCCCTCTCATATACATACTACCCCCCATACACTCTGCACTCCTCTCATGTACATACTACCCCCCATACACTCTGCACCCCTCTCATATACATACTACCCCCCATACACTCTGCACCCCTCTCATATACATACTACCCCCCCATACACTCTGCACCCCTCTCATATACATACTACCCCCCATACACTCTGCACCCCTCCCATGTCATACTATCCCCCCATACACTCTGCACCCCTCTCATATACATACTACCCCCCATACACCCTGCACCCCTCTCATATACAGACTACCCCCCCATACACTCTGCACCCCTCTCATATACATACTACCCCCCATACACTCTGCACCCCTCCCATGTCATACTATCCCCCCATACACTCTGCACCCCTCTCATATACATACTACCCCCCATACACTCTGCACCCCTCTCATATACATACTACCCCCCACATACACTCTGCACCCCTCTCATATACATACTACCCCCCATACACTCTGCACCCCTCTCATATACATACTACCCCCCCCCCCATAGACTCCGCACTCCTCTCATGTACATACTACCCTCTGTCATACCCTCCATTTTCCTCTACTACACATGTTTACCACCATTGTACCTTGCCATCATAATAGCATCATGGACAAAGTAATGCCCTGGGGCCCCTACTAGGAAGATGGTGACCTGTGGCATACACAGAGCATCGCAGAAAACAGCAAGTGAGGCTAAATTATTCTACATATTGGGCATGACTTTTTGGTCTGATTAGAAATTTTTGTCTAATTTTATTTATTTTTCTTACAATTTTTTTAAAACCAAAAATTTTGTTTTTTGGTGAGTTTTGGGGTTTCTTTGGTGAGATATCAGGGGTCTAAACAGACCCCTGAAGTCTCACTTTTGACACAGAGAAAGGGACTGAGAACAGATATTGCCCAGTCCTTTTCTCTGTAGCCTCAGCTTCACTGCAAATGAATGAACAGGAGACAAAGTCTCCTATTAATTCATAAACCGAAGCAGAGAAAACACAGCTTACTATGCTTCAGTTATGAATGAACACAGTGAGTGATCAGTACCGATCACTCACTGTGTTCATTTAGAAAAGTAAGGGCTGGTAAATGACATATTTACCAGCCCCTTTATCTGAAGATCCCCCAGTCAGCGGGAGAGAAGAGGAGGGAAGCCAGCAGCGCTGTGGGGGGGGTTATTGCTTTAATTGTTTTTCTCATGTCTGAGTTTTGCCTAAGGCCTCACAAAGCCTAGAGCCGCCTCTGTTGAGGTGCACTACTGCTGACTGCTGCCCTATACTGCAGCAGTCCTTTATGAGTATAGGGACCGAGGTACAGTCTGCTAATCATTCACAACCTACTAGTTCCACAAAGGTCCTTATAAGGACTGGTAAGGTATAGGGTACTACAGTACATAGGGTTAAGTGAGATACAGTCTGCTATTCCTTAAGGACTGGTATAGGTCCACAATATATAGGGTTGAGGTGCACTACTGCTGACCGCTGCCCTATACTGCAGCAGTCCTTTATGAGTATAGCGACTGAGGTACAGTCTGCAAATCATTCACAACCTACTAGTTCCACAAAGGTCCTTATAAGGACTGGTAAGGTATAGGGTACTACGGTACATAGGGTTGAGTGAGGTACAGTCTGCTATTCCTTAAGGACTGGTATAGGTCCACAATATATAGGGTTGAGGTGCACTACTGCTCACTGCTGCCCTTCTGCTGCAGTAGTCCTTTATGAGTATAGGGACTGAGGTACAGTCTGCTAATCATTCACAACCTACTAGATCCACAAAGGTCCTTATAAGGACTGGTAAGGTATAGGGTACTACAGTACATAGGGTTGAGTGAGGTACAGTCTGCTATTCCTTAAGGACTGGTATAGGTCCACAATATATAGGGTTGAGGTGCACTACTGCTGACTTCTGCCCTATACTGCAGCAGTCCTTTATGAGTATAGGGACCGAGGTACAGTCTGCTAATCATTCACAACCTACTAGTTCCACAAAGGTCCTTATAAGGACTGGTAAGGTATAGGGTACTACAGTACATAGGGTTGAGTGAGGTACAGTCTGCTATTCTTTAAGGACTGGTATAGGTCCACAATATATAGGGTTGAGGTGCACTACTGCTGCCCTATACTGCAGCAGTCCTTTATGAGTATAGGGACCGAGGTACAGTCTGCTAATCATTCACAACCTACTAGTTCCACAAAGGTCCTTATAAGGACTGGTAAGGTATAGGGTACTACAGTACATAGGGTTAAGTGAGGTACAGTCTGATATTCCTTAAGGACTGGTATAGGTCCACAATATATAGGGTTGAGGTGCACTACTGCTGACCGCTGCCCTATACTGCAGCAGTCCTTTATGAGTATAGGGACTGAGGTACAGTCTGCTAATCATTCACAACCTATTAGTTCCACAAAGGTCCTTATAAGGACTGGTAAGGTATAGGGTACTACAGTACATAGGGTTGAGTGAGGTACAGTCTGCTATTCCTTAACCACTTGACCACTGGGCACTTAAACACCCTTAATAACCAGACCAATTTTCAGCTTTCGGTGCTCTCGCATTTTGAATGACAATTACTCAGTCATGCAACACTGGACCTATATGAAATTTTTGTCCTTTTTTTCACACAAATAGAGCTTTCTTTTGGTGGTATTTAATCACCGCTGGGTTTTTTATTTTTTGTGCTATAAAAGAAAAAATACCGAAAATTCTGTAAAAAAATGAATTTTTCTTTGTTTCTGTTAGAAAATTTAGCAGATTAGTAATTTTTTCTTCATAAATTTTGGCCAAAATTTATACCACTACATATCTTTGGTAAAAATAAGTACAAATTGGTGGATATTATTTGGTCTTTGTGAAAGTTATAGAGTCCACAAGCTATGGTGCCAATATCTGAAAATTGATCACACCTGAAGTACTGACGGCCTATTTCAATTCTTGAGACCCTAACATGCCAGAAAAGTACAAATACCCCCCAAATGACCCCTTTTTGGAAAGAAGATATTCCAAGGTATTTAGTAAGAGGCATGATGAGTTTTTTGAAGTTGTCATTTTTTCCCACAATTCTTTGCAAAATCAAGATCCTTTTTACTTTTTTTTTTTTTTTCACAAAATTGTCATATTATCAGGTTATTTCTCACACACAGCATATGCATACCACAAATTACACCTCAAAACACATTCTGCTATTACTCCCGAGTATGGCGATACCACATGTGTGAGCCTTTTACACAGTGTGGCCACATACAGAGGCCCAACATGCATGGAGCGCCATCAGGTGTTCTGGAGCACCCAGGACAATTCTAACATTTCTCTCCTACATGTAAAAATCATAATTTATTTGCTAGAAAATTACATAGAACTCCAAAACATTATATATGTTTTTTTAGAAAACACCCTGGAGAATACAATGGTGGTCTTTGCAACTTTTTATCTCGCACGGTATTTGCGCAGTAATTTTTCGAATGCTTTTTTTTGGAAAAAAAACAGTTTTGTGCTTAAAAAAAAAAAAACACACAGTAAAGTTAGCCCAATTTTTGCATAATGTGAAAGATGAAGTTACGCTGAGTAAATAGATACCTAATATGTCACTCTTCAAAATTGCACACGCTCGTGGAATGGCGCCAAACGTCGCTACTTAAAAATCCCCATAGGCGACGATTTAATTTTTTTTTACTGGTTATATGTTTTGAGTTACAGAGGAGGTCTAGGGCTAGAATTATTGCTCTCGCTCTAACGTTCGCAGCGATACCTCACATGTGTGGTTTGAACACCGTTTTCATATGTGGGCGGGACTTACGTATGCGTTCGCTTCTGCATGCGAGCACATGGGGACAGGGGCGCTTTAAGAAAAAACATTTTTTTTTATTGTTCATTTTACTTTATTTATTTTAGTTTGACATTTTCTTCCCCCCCAAAAATTTTTTTGATCACTTTTATTCCTATTACATCCCTTGTAATAGGAATATGGCATGACAGGTCCTCTTTACAGTGAGATGTGGGGTCAATAAGACCCCGCATCTCACCTCTAAGCTGGGAAGCCTGAAAAAAAAAAAGATTCTGGCTTTGATCGTATTAGCGATTCGGTAGAAGCACCGGAGGGCAGAGGGCGGCGGGAGGGGGGGGGGATGTCTATGGCTGGGTATTGCAGGGTATCACCGACTATGGCTGGGTATCTCAGAGTATGGCTGGGTATCTCAGAGTATGGCGTTGCAGAGTACTGCGTTGCAGAGCATTGCAGGGTATTGGCGGGTGTTGCAGAGCATTGCAGAGTGTTGCAGGGTATTGGCGGGTGTTGCAGAGCATTGCAGAGTGTTGCAGGGTATTGGCGGGTGTTGCAGAGTGTTGCAGAGTGTTGCGGAATGTTGCAGGGTGTTGCAGAGTGTTGCAGAGTGTTGCAGAGTGTTGCAGGGTGTTGCAGAGTGTTGCAGGGTGTTGCAGAGTGTTGCAGGGTGTTGCAAGGTGTTGCAGAGTGTTGCAGAGTGTTGCAGGGTGTTGCAGGGTGTTGCAGGGTGTTGCGGAGTGTTGCAAGGTGTTGCGGAGTGTTGCAGGGCATTGCGGAGTGTTGCAGGGCATTGCGGAGTGTTGCAGGGCATTGCGGAGTATTGCAGGGCATTGCGGAGTGTTGCAGGGCATTGCGGAGTGTTGCAGGGCATTGCAGAGTGTTGCAGGGCATTGCAGAGTAATGCAGGGCATTGCAGAGTAATGCAGAGTAATGGCAGGGTATTGCAGAGTAATGCAGGGAATCGAGGGGTTAATTTTCGGTGAGCAGCGATGTGGGCACTGCAGATGCAGCCCACATCGCTGCTGACACCGATCTCTTCCCCCTCCGCTGTACCGATCGGTACAGAGAGGGGGAGGGAGGAGCCGGCGTCATAACATGACGCCGGCTTGTTTACAAGTGATCACTCCGTCATTTGACGGAGCGATCACGTGGTAAACGCCCGCGACGAGCGGCCGTTTACCGTGATTCGTGATGCGCCGGGTCCACTGGACCCAGCGGTCACGGATGCTCTCGTGTGCGCGCCCCAGGGGGCGCGCGAGAGCAGAATTCTGGGAGGCCGTTAATTAATGGCCTCTCAGAGTTAAACAACCGCCCTGAAGCCGTTAATCGGCAATGGGCGGTTGTTAAGTGGTTAAGGACTGGTATAGGTCCACAATATATAGGGTTGAGGTGCACTACTGCTCACTGCTGCCCTTCTGCTGCAGTAGTCCTTTATGAGTATAGGGACTGAGGTACAGTCTGCTAATCATTCACAACCTACTAGTTCCACAAAGGTCCTTATAAGGACTGGTAAGGTATAGGGTACTTACTACAGTACATAGGGTTGAGTGAGGTACAGTCTGCTATTCCTTAAGGACTGGTATAGGTACACAATATATAGGGTTGAGGTGCACCACTGCTGCTGACTGCTGCCCTATACTGCAGCAGTCCTTTATGAGTATAGGGACTGAGGTACAGTCTGCTAATCATTCACAACCTACTAGTTCCACAAAGGTCCTTATAAGGACTGGTAAGGTATAGGGTACTACAGTACATAGGGTTGAGTGAGGTACAGTCTGCTATTCCTTAAAGCGGAGGTCCACCCTAAAGTGGACCTCCGCTCATCGGAACCCTCCCCCTCTCCGGCGCCACAATTGGCACCTTTCAGGGGGGAGGGGGGTGCAGATACCTGTACAGTACAGGTATCTGTACCCACTTCCGGGATAGCTCTCTTCGGAAAGGGGCGTATATTACGCCCCTTTCCGCAAGTGCCCGCCCCTTCCTGCAAGTGCCCCGCTGCCTGCTGGGAAAACACACAGATCCCAGAGGCAGCGGGGACCGTCCTTATTGCGCAGCGCGATTCGCGCATGCGCAGTAGGGAACCGGGAAATGAAGCCGAAAGGCTCCATTTCCTGATTCCCATACCCAAGATGGCGGCAGCAGGACCTTACAGACGATCTAGAGATCGGCTTCGGGTGCCGACATCGCGGGCGCGCTGGACAGGTAAGTGTCACTATTTTAAAAGTCAGCAGCTGCAGTATTTGTAGCTGCTGGCTTTTAAAAAAAAAAAAAACGCGGAGTCCCGGGGGACTCCCGCTTTAAGGACTGCTATAGGTCCACAATATATAGGGTTGAGGTGCACTACTGCCCTTCTGCTCCAGTAGTCCTTTATGAGTATAGGGACGGGCGGTTGTTAAGTGGTTAAGGACTGGTATAGGTCCACAATATATAGGGTTGAGGTGCACTACTGCTCACTGCTGCCCTTCTGCTGCAGTAGTCCTTTATGAGTATAGGGACTGAGGTACAGTCTGCTAATCATTCACAACCTACTAGTTCCACAAAGGTCCTTATAAGGACTGGTAAGGTATAGGGTACTACAGTGCATAGGGTTGAGTGAGGTATAGTCTGATATTCCTTAAGGACTGGTATAGGTCCACAATATATAGGGTTGAGGTGCACTACTGCTGACTGCTGCCCTATACTGCAGCAGTCCTTTATGAGTATAGGGACTGAGGTACAGTCTGCTAATCATTCACAACCTACTAGTTCCACAAAGGGCCTTATAAGGACTGGTAAGGTATAGGGTACTACAGTACATAGGGTTGAGTGAGGTACAGTCTATATTCCTTAAGGACTGGTATAGGTCCACAATATATAGGGTTGAGGTGCACTACTGCTGACTGCTGCCCTTCTGCTGCAGTAGTCCTTTATGAGTATAGGGACTGAGGTACAGTCTGCTAATCATTCACAACCTACTAGTTCCACAAAGGTCCTTTTAAGGACTGGTAAGGTATAGGGTACTACAGTACATAGGGTTGAGTGAGGTACAGTCTGCTAATCCTTAAGGACTGGTATAGGTCCACAATATATAGGGTTGAGGTGCACTACTGCTGACTGCTGCCCAATTCTGCAGCAGTCCTTTATCAGTATAGGGACTGAGGTACAGTCTGCTAATCACAACCTACTAGTTCCACAAAGGTCCTTATAAGGACTGGTAAGGTATAGTGTACTCCAGTATATAGGGTTGAGTGAGGTACAGTCTGCTAATCACAACCTAAAAAGCACACCGTACTATATGCCCGTACCCTCCTGTTTGAAGAGGTTGAGCGGTGTCATATTTTTGGGGCCCAGCAGCAAGTTGCTGGTATCAGTGCTGCTGTTAGTGCTCTCTATCTCGGTGCTGGTGTCAGTGTACTCTATCACGGTGCAGGTGTCAGTGCTGTATATCACGGTGCTGGTGCTGGTGATCATCTCCTGCACCCTCTTTGCCTACCCTGACCTTTCCTCGCCTCCATTGTCTCAAGAGTCCTGAATTGTCAGAATTTCACATATAAAAAAAAATAATGCTTGTAGTTGTCGATCCCAGATTCACCTCATACATGTGTTATGTCATTGGCCATGTGGTGGGACTATGTGTGCACAGCTAGTAATTATTTTGTGGCTGCAAATATGACCTGTAGGTTTGTAAAGTTCACCATCCTTGTGCTGCGCTGACTTCCTCCTGGGGCTGTACCTCTGCTGTGCATCTTATGAGGAGCTCCCACCATCCCTGTGCTATGCTTATTATGAAGGGCTCCCACCATCCCTGTGCTGACTTCCTCCTGGGGCTGCTTATTATGAGGGGCTCCCACCTTTCCTGTGCTGACTTCCTCCTGGGGCTTCTTATTATGAGGGGCTCCCACCATCCCTGTGCTGTGCTGACTTCCTCCTGGGGCTGTACCTCTGCTGTGCATATTATGAGGGGCTCCCACCATCCCTGTGCTATGCTCATTATGAGGGGCTCCCACCATCCCTGTGCTGACTTCCTCCTGGGGCTGCTTACGGTGCTGGTGTCAGTGCTGTATATCACGGTGCTGGTGTCAGTGCTCTCTATCACGGTGCTGGTGTCAGATCACTCTATCACGGTGCAGGTGTCATTGCTGTATGTCACGCTGCTGATGTCAGTGCTGTATGTCACGCTGCTGATGTCAGTGCTCTCTATCACGGTGCTGGTGTCAGTGTTGTATATCACGGTGCTGGTGTCAGTGCTTTATGTCACGCTGCTGATGTCAGTGCTCTCTATCACGGTGCTGGTGTCAGATCACTCTATCACGGTGCAGGTGTCATTGCTGTATGTCATGCTGCTGATGTCAGTGCTCTCTATCACGGTGCTGGTGTCAGATCCCTCTATCACGGTGCAGGTGTCATTACTGTATGTCACGCTGCTGATGTCAGTGCTCTCTATCACTGTGCTGCTGTCAGTGCGGTATATCACAGTGCTGGTGTCAGTGCTGTATATCACGGTGCTGGTGTGAGTGCTTTATGTCACGCTGCTGATGTCAGTGCTCTCTATCACGGTGCTGGTGTCAGTGCTTTATGTCACGCTGTTGATGTCAGTGTTCTCTATTACGGTGCTGGTGTCAGATCACTCTATCACAGTGCAGGTGTCATTGCTGTATGTCACGCTGCTGGTGATCATCTTCTGCACCCTCTTCTTTGCCTACCCTGACCTTCCCTCTCCTCCATTGCCTTTATGCGCTCCACAGTCCTGAATTGTCACAACAATTTCACATATAAAAAAAGAATGCTTGTAGTTGTCGATCCCAGATTCACCTCATACATGTGTTATGTCATTGGCCATGTGGTGGGACTATGTTTGCACAGCTAGTAATTATTTTGTGGCTGCAAATTTGACCTGTAGGTTTGCAAAGTTCGCCTCCCATTGAAGTCAATGGGGCCCGCCGCGAACGGTACGGTTCGCGAACTATCGGCTGCGTTTGCGGTCCGCGTTCGCGAAACGTCCCGTCGGAAGTTTGTCCATCACTAGTCCCGGGGCCGATGTTTTCCTCCTGCTGGTTACTGCAGGCATTACAGGCCTGCATACGATCCTGGGCTGGGTTTTACGTCTAGACCGGCCCCCCTTTCGCGTTGACGGCGTTGCGACGTCTGACGTCATCGCACCTGTGATGCGGTCCGCCGGGGGGCAGGTTTTTCTGTGGCTACACGGCTGTCTCTGATGACACTTTGTGACGGCGGGGGCCGGCGCTGACATGCCCCATGGGTGGCCCACTTCTCCTCTATCAGCCAAGGCATGTTGATTAATGCCTGATCTCTTCCTCTGTGGGCGGTGTATCAATTTCACAGCTGATATTTAAACACACCCAATTAGCATTATACATCTATGGCCCCTTCTAAACACCGTGTGTAATCGATTCCCTTGCTACTTTGTATCAGACCACTGATAAGCTTTCTGTGTTTTCTTTTGCGCTCACATTTAGCTGCTGCTTAGGTTGAATTGGTTATTCACCATTGCAAAGTTATACATATATATTTATTATGGACAATTCTCTAGTATTTTAATAAGGATTTTCCTTCTAATTTTGAGTACTCCTGTTTGAGCCATCTGCAGTCAGACCAGTTGTTTTGTGTCTGGCCTTTTTTTAATCGGCTCTGTTTTAAATCCCTAATTAAGGTCCTGATATTTATATATATTCGTTTTTTCTTTTAGTTATATTGATACTTTGTACACTTATGTGAGCTTTAGAGATAGCCTCTTCTGCTATTGTATTTAATTAATTATTTTAACCCTTGTCAGTCTGATAGAGAAACGGCACTCGGAACCAGGGGTTCCACGCCTTTGCATGACCTGCTCCTTGCGGACATGGCACCCCCACTGTCTCCACTCTCTTGGGTCACAATACATTAATGTGGGCATCTGTCCATTCGGCAGTCCACAGTTTGGGCTGCGATTTTCCATCCAATCAGACTGCCCATTAATCTTTGATTTATCAGACCCTATTATAACTAAGGTGAAGCTTGCAATCAAACCACTCATGAGTTTTTGGAACTTTATAGCATTATCTGGATGCTGAGATCCTGGAGTCTTGCTTGATTTTAAACAACATTTCCTGTCCTCTGATTTGCCTAGTAAGTGTATTCTAAACGTTTCCTGCATCCTCTGTTTAAGCCATCTATATATGCTTTATGTTACATGCCATATTTTATTAATGAATACTATTTTTGCATGTCTGTTAGATATTGCAGTTTCTCTTTGTGATCCCCGAAGAAGGAATTAAACACAAATATTAATCCGAAACATGTTCGATTTTAGGAGTATATTGGATAATAATTTAGAATCTTCGGCTTCTCCCATGTACACCTTATAATAGTTTCTGCATATAATTTGCTGTTTTTCTTAGTATTTTTTGTTTTATTATTATAATGTACTAATAAATTTTTTTTTTTATATATATACACTTTTTTTACTGACTATATCCTTAACCTCACCCATAAAAGTCCCTTGGGGCACGTTCTCTTTTTCTATTGATCTTGTATAACTGGGATGTGGTGGTGGTTGATTTCTCCCTTTTTTGTATTACACCTTTCCAGGGAGAGGGAGAGAGCTTTAGTTCAGGTGGGGGAGTCTGTGGAGGAAAATCCCCCCCCCCCCCCCCAACTTACTGGAGGTCTAATCTCCGATCCAGAGGAAAAGCTTCTGCTGACACAGCGTGACTCTGAGGAAAACATAAGGTATGTGCTCCATACAGCCCCCAGTGGTGACTCTTTGGCATGACAACTTTACTTTTTTCTTAAAGGAGACATTTCATAAGAAAATTTAAAATTTCTTAGAAAAACTCCACTTACCTTTCCTGCCTCAGTGTTTTCTGTGGTAAAAACCAACAGACCCAATCTTCATCCCTCACGGTGGGTTCTGTTACCAAACCTTCAGGAACCCACACTCCTGGACCCGTAAAGCACCCCGTCAGAAAAAAAAAGAGAAGTTTTACAGGCAAAACCTTGTTTATTCAGACACGAGGACCGTGTACCATTCAATTCAGCCTGAAAAGATACTTTGAATGGATCCGGCCGCATAGCTAGCCCCAGCAAGGACTGTGTCCAGTGGAGCACAGCACATCTTTACTTGTGACCAACATCTTACACACTGGTGAAAAAACGGAGGTACTCCTGGTATGGGAGGGGTTATATAGGGAGGCAACTGCCTGTTTAGGGTGTGCCAGTGTCTAGCACTCGAAGGTGGCCTATAACCCACATAGTAATTACTATGGCTCTGTGTCCCGTGATGTACAATTAAATAAATAATATGAATTACAGTCCCTTTGTAGGACTGGAATTCTGCATCCCTGTGCTGAAACCTTCATACTTCTTGCACAGAAAGGCATAGAACGGTGTTTGTGCCCTTCTGAGCATTCACTTAAAGCCAGCCTTTGTCAACCTTTATAACAAGAAGCACCCCTTGAAATAGCATTCAGAACTTAGAGAATCTCTGATAATAATTACTCCGCAGGAGCTGCTGGTTGAATTGGGTCCTCTGTTCTTACCTAAGGCACACGTCAACAGATGCGCAAGGGTGTCATTAACCCCTTGTCGACCAGCTTATGCCGATATACATCAGCAGAATGGCACAGACAGGCATATCAACGTACCTGTATGTCGCCTTTAAGACGTGGCATTGTGATACAACACCTCAAAATTATAGAGACTCTGAGGTTTCTGTTTGTTTTTTATTTTGGTTTTTCTATTCTATTGCATAATTATTGAAATCAATCAATTTCTTTTTAAATACATATTATACAGAGGTATACAGGTGATGAAGGAGGTATATACAGGGTGTATGGAGGTTTTTTTTTTTTTTTTAAATCTTTTTATTGGTTTTATAACAAACATACAGACATACAACATTGGATGTGCCCTCACAGCCGCATCCACAACCGGGCCCGGAGGCCCACAGACACCTAACAACAAGCTAACTTACTACGAACTACCCAATTCCCCCCCCCACCCCCCCCCCCTCCTCCCCGTCACATCTCAACCATTACCCGGATTCTAATTTTCCTCAAAGTCCTGTAAATGTGGGATTAACACATGGAACTATCCCATTGTTTAAGGGGTGGTATCCCCCTAGACTTCACCGGTGAGTTCTAGACCAGTAGGAGCTTGTCTAATGTGCAACCGCAAAACAACCGGGCTCAGGTTAGGACCTTAACCTACAGTGTCGCTGGACTGCAACCATGAGTGCCATATTTTATCAAATTTCCTCAAACACCCCCTACTTTCATACGTGGCTTTATAATAAGGTAGCATTGCATTCACCAAGCCTTTCCATGTTAATAAGCTCGGGGCCTCTGTTTTTTTCCATGCCAATAAAATGGCTTTCTTAGCGTAAAAAAACAAGATAGTAAGCATTGTTCGCATGGCCCTCGTAGAGACCACTTCATCCACCAGGCCCAGGAGACACACTTTTATAGTCAACGGTATAGGGACCGATATTAGGTCTGACACACACATGACAACTGCATTCCAGAATCTCTGCACTAGCGGGCAATGCCAGAAAATGTGATCAGTGTCAGCAGGCGAATGAGAACACCTCCAACACTCCGCTGAGACTGAGGGGAAAATCCTATTCAATCTGGCAGGTGTATAGTAGCTTCTATGAAGAAATTTGAATTGTATCAACCTATCCCGTGCCGATACCAAGCAGCTAAACGGCTGGGCCCATAGTTCATCCCAATCCTCACCCTGCACCTCTGGAACTTCAAGTGCCCACCGTTCCCTACACCTGACAATTGCTTTGGGAGTCGTCTTGAACATCTCTTTATATGATACCGAGAGGGGTTTCGTCAGATCATCACTAGCCAACAATGTTTCAAAGGCCGAGGGCAGGGACTCTACTCTCCGCTCCCGAAATTGTACCTGGAAAGCATGTCGAATCTGCAGAAATCTAAACAGATAGACATTAGGAAGATCATGTCTCGCTTGGAGCTGAGGGAAAGACAGCAACTCCCCAAAGGAAGTTATGTCTTTCAATGTCTTGATTCCCCTACTTGCCCAGAGCATGGGGTCCGGCAGATTATAAAAATGAGATAGGGTTGGGTTCATCCAAATGGGAGTGGAGGGCGACACCCCCCTGTAACTGGGGCATGCCACCCTCCCCACCATCTCCCAAGCCTTAATAGTAGCTTTCATGGTCAGTGTCAGCGGTAGTTCCGATCTAAGGCCCCTAAATAGAGCAAAACGTAAACTATCATAGGACCCCAGGTGAGCCGCCTCCAACACCGTGGCCGCGTCACCATCGTCAGCCGTCAACCACCTGCGGGCGAAAACCATCTGCCCAGCCAGATAATATTTTTGCCAATCCGGCAATGCCAGACCCCCCTGATCCCCAGGTTCACGCAGCACCCCGAGTCCTATCCTAGGTGGCCTAGGGGTCCACAAAAAAGTTGAGACAACACTATCCAGCTTTTTAAAAAAAGATTTAGGGATCCATACCGGTGCCTGTCTCAGAAAGTACAGTACCACCGGAAGAAATTTCATTTTCAACAAACTAATCCTGCCCACAAGAGACAACGGCAGCTTGGACCAGGTTAGCACCTTCCGCTTCAGGAGTGTGATTAAGGGAAGAATATTAAGAGGGATATAATCTTGAACACTGGCTGTGATCTGGACCCCAAGATACCTCATCGAGGAGACCCACTGAAGGGGCAGGGCAGGATCAGCCTTTGCTCTAGCCCCAGGATCCAGCGGCAGAATGGAGGACTTACCCCAATTCACCCGCAGACCCGAGAAGGCCGCAAAGCGATCAATAATCTCCAAGGCATTTTGCAGGGGCCTCCCGGGGTCGTCTAAGAACAACAACATGTCGTCAGCATATAACGCCAAAGTCTCATCAATTGAACCAACCCGGATGGGACTCAGGTCCTTGGCAGACCTAAGTGCCACCGCCAGCGGCTCCAGCGCAAGTGAAAACAAAAATGGGGATAGCGGGCAACCCTGCCGAGTCCCCCTACTCACGTCAAAGAAATCCGAGGTGGATGTCCCCAGTCGAACCGCCGCTCTCGGCCGCCTGTATAACAAGGCCACCCACCTCCGGTACTGTGGTCCAAACCCCATGACCTCTAACACCTTAAACATATATTGCCAGTCCACAGAGTCAAAGGCCTTCTCAAAATCGATAGAGACCACAACTCTGTGACTATCAGACTGCGGTCGAATTTGCAGGTGTGTGAAAAGTCTTCTCAAGTTAGTATCTGTCGACTTCCCCGGCATGAAGCCCGTCTGGTCTATATTTACAAGAGTGGGTAAAACCGTCGCTAGCCTAGTGGCCAAAATTTTAGTAAGGATTTTCAGGTCCATATTGAGTAGGGCTATAGGCCGGTAAGAGGCGCATTCCGTCGGATCCTTGCCCGGCTTCAAAAGCAAAACCATATAAGCCTCCAACAGAGTCAGGCAGGGTGTCCTGCTCCAGACAATATGCCAGGAGCAGATCCAATCTAGGGGATATTATCTCCACATTTACCTTGTAAAAATCAGCCGGGAGGCCGTCAGGCCCCGGAGCCTTGTTTGGAGGAAAAGAAAAAATTGCCTGCTTAATTTCCCGCTTAGTAATCTGGGCGTCCAGTATTTGAACGTCAGCGTCAGAGAGCCTGGGCAGAGGCAGGGTGCTCAAAAGGGAGTCCAGAGCCGATGTGTCATAGGGGGGTATAGGTGAATATAGAGTAGAGTAGTATTGAACGAAAGCATGCATTATGCGTCCAGGTTCGTCAACTAAGTTCCCCCCCGCGTCTTTAATAACAGGGATGCACGTCAGCGGACGGCAGTCCGCCACCAGCATGGCCAAAAGCTTGCCATTCTTATCCCCTTCAGCAAAGTTGGTCTGTGCCCGTTTGACCAGGTCCGCACGAGCCTGACCCGTAATATGGATGGACAATATGCGTCTCGCCTCCAGCAAGGCCGCATACGAGGCCCCCGTAGGGGAATCAGCATGCTCCCTCGCCCTCTCCCTTTGCGTCAGTTGCAGTAGCTCAATGTCCTCTCTGTCCTGAGTTTTAACTGTCTTAATGGCTGAGATATACTCCCCACGGGTCACAGCCTTAAAGGCATCCCATTCAGTCCGGCGGTCAGCCGAGCCGTCATTAACAGTCCAGTAGGTCCGCATGGCTTCCGTCAGTCGGGCCGAAACATGCTCATTCTGTATCCATCCCGGCTGGAGCCTCCACCCCCCCCGCCCCCTTCCCGTCGGGAATGTGAGTGTCACTGCAAGAGGGTTATGGTCAGTCAGGCCACCCGCCAGATAGGGGACATCCCCCACGTAAGGCAGGACGGCGTTGTTCCCAAACACCATATCAATTCTAGCAGAGGATCTATGTGTGATCGAGACATGGGAGTAACCCCTCTCCAACGGGTGCTTCCACCTCCACAGTTCTGTGAGGCCCGCCACCGACCCCCAGCCATTTAAGTCCGGGGACCCCCCTCTAGTCGGGTTGGAGGTGTCCAAGGCCGCGTCTAATACGGCGTTGAAATCCCCCAACAGAACCAGGGGCAGATGGGTGTAGGGCGCAAGCCTAACCAACAGGTCAAACAACACTTTAACTTGAAACGGAGGGGGCACATATACATTAACTAGCACTATACGTTTATAACATATATCCACAACTACCGCCACATATCGGCCTCCCGGATCAGAGATCACCTGGTGGACCGAGCAAGGCACGGACCGACTGATCAAAATGGAGACGCCCCTGGCAAAAGTGGAATAAGTGGCGTGGAAGGCCTTTTGGATCCACGGCTTACGGAGCGCCAGGACCCTGCTGCCATCCAGGTGAGTCTCCTGCAGGAAAACAACATGTGGCTGGAACTGTTTAAGATACCGAAAGACCGAGGCCCGTTTAAGGTGATGATTTAGACCTCTGACATTCCAAGAGATAATTCTCACATCATCCACCATTCCTACATACATAATCACATCCTGTACCTTGTTGAGGAAGTGGAGTCCCCCACCCCTCCCTACCGGGGACCCCACCCCCCCAAGGCAGATTATCTATAACAAACAATGAGACTGGAAGTAAAATCATGTAAAAACCAGAACCCCACATATAGTGCAACCCACCCGCACAGCGAGTAAGGAGCTCAAGAAGTAGGAAAAAAAACAGTATACAGTTTCCCCCATGTCGAGATGTGACTTTAACCAAACCCCCCCTTGCCTCTATACCACCAACTACCCCAACAGAACCGGTATATGGCTTAATCCCTAAACTGAGAAACATAAACAAGTCCATGTTCATGGCAGGTTCCTGCCGCAGCGATCCAAAGTCCGGCTGTTGCTTAGTCTTGTCCTTCAGCACCTCCACACGCTCCCAACAAAAAGTAGGAAAGAAAAGCTAGATAGCAGGAGTTGAGAATTAAGCAGCCAAGGCGCAAACAACGTAGGCACCCATGTATAGAACCCCGCAGAGGGTGCGCCCAAAGTCTATGCCCCACAAAGAGTGCCCAGGGGAGAGGGGCCAGAACAGGAGAGTAGCCAGAGGGTCATCCAAGAGCATACACCCCCCCCCCCCCCGCTCGCAAACAGGAGAAACCGAGGGCACACCTCATCAAGGCAGTCATGGGCAATGTCAAAGCGGAGGCAAGAGGATAGTAAATCCGGATTTCCCAGAAACAGGACACGCAGCAGGGTCGACACATCCGGGCATCCTCCGCTGAGAAAAGAGAAAAAAAAAAAAAAAATGAAAATATAACCGTCTTCACCAGGAAATTCAAAGATTGTTATCCATCCATTCGCAGGCCTCTTCAGGGTGTTCAAAAAACTTTACCACCCCCTTGTATTGAACTCTCAGTTTGCTCGGGTACAGCATGCTATACTTCACTTCCTTGTCGCGCAGTCTGCGCCGGACCTCCGTGAAGGATCGCCTCTTCTGCTGCGTAGCCGCAGAAAAGTCCGGGAACAACATCACTTTAGCATTGTCATGACAGAGCTCTGGCAGCTTCCGAGCCTGAGTTAGGATCATGTCCCTGTCCCGAATGTTCAGGAAGCGCACTAGGAAGGGACGGGGGAACGCTCCAGGGGGCCTGTGACCAGTGGGGACCCTGTGGGCCCTTTCAACTACATAGGTGGGGGGCATGTCCGGCATGGAAAGCAATTGCTTAAAAAAACTTTCAGCAAACTGTGCGGCCTTGTCACCTTCAGCTCCCTCAGGCAGCCCCACCACTCTAATGTTGTTTCTCCTCTGCCGGTCTTCAGCATCAATGGCTCTGTGTTGAAGGGCCCTTACCTGGTCCCTGAGCTCAGCAAGTTGTGCGCCATGGTCCCGAGATGCATCTTCCACCGTCGACACCCGGGATTCCACGGTAGTCAGGCGACCGCGGATCTTGTCTAGATCATGGCGGATCAGGTTGCATTCCGACGAGAGGTGGTCAATCCGCCCCACAAGCTCCGCTCTGCTGGCGCTGATAGCCTCCAGGATCGGCCTCGTAATAGCCTCTGTGTCCACAGCAGGTAGCAGCCCGGGAGATCCGCCATCCTCGCCCCTCTCTGGAGCCTGCTCCATCCCAGGACGTGTCACCGGCGCGCTGTGCGGAGACAGCGGCGGAGAAGAATCCAAGATGGCGTGGGCGGGGCCAGGCGCCGTGACTCCGGCCGCGCGACTGTTCCTCTGCTCCATTCTCGCCTTAGCTGCCTTTTTAACTGCCGAGGAGGGCATCCCCGCAACCAGCGCACTTTCCCCCTTGCAGCGGTACAGGTCCCGACAGGGTGATGGTATTCCTACAGGTACGGATGGGGTTCGGAGTAGCGGAGCGGTGAGCACGAGCAGCCTCCTGGATCACATCCGGCCGGAAGTCTATCGGGTGTATGGAGGTTTACAGGTGATTAATGAAGGCATTAATGGGGTGCATTGAGGTATTTAAGAGATGAATGTTGGTATACAAGGGATGTATGAAGGTATTCAGGTGAGGAGTGGGGTTAAACAGAGGGTGTATTGATGTATATAAGTCATGAATGGGGCTACTGATTGTATTAAAGTATACATAGATATAAAGTATAATTTGAGTGAAAAAGTGTAAATGAAGTCGAATGATGGCCAATTGCCAACCACGCGGCGGATGGGCGCAGCCAGGTGAGGGGTCTCGTGGTGTCAGGCCCCTGGTCTGGGTGAGGGCATGCCCCTTTCCACCAGTGCTGTGGATGAGTGCAGCCAGGTGGGGGGGGGGGGGCTGTGGTGTGAGATCCCTGGTGTGGATGAGGGCAAGCCCCTTGCCACCCGCACTGTGGATGAACGCAGCTCGGTGGGGGGCCTGGTGGTGTGAGGCCTCTGGTGTGGGTAAGGGCAGGCCCCTTGGCACCCAAGCTGTGGATGGGAAAAGCCAGGTGGGGGGCCCGGTGGTGTGAGGCCCTTGGTATGGGTGAGGGCAGGCTCCTTGCCAGCCAAGCTGCGAATGGGAAAAGCCAGATGGGGGGCCCAGTGGTGTGAGGCCCCTGGTGTGGGTGAGGGCAGGCCCCTTGCCACCCGTACTGCAGATGGGCAAAGCTAGGTGGTGGGCCCGATAGTCTAAGTAAGGGCAGACCACTTGCCACCCGTGCTGCGGATGATCGTAGCCAGGTAGTGGGCCTAGTGGTTTAAGGCCTCTGGTGAGGGAAGGTGCCTTGCAAACTGTGGTGAGATGGGAGCAGCCAAGTGGGGGGCCCAGTGCTGTGATGCCCCTGGTGTGGGTAAAGGCAGGCCTCTTATCACCTGTGCTGCGGATGAGCGCAGTCAAGTGGGGGGCTCAGTGGTGTGAGGCCCCTGGTCTGGGTGAGGGCATGCCCCTTTCCACCAGTGCTGTTCATGAGTGCAGCCAGGTGGGGGGCGGGCTGTGGTGTGAGGTCCCTGGTGTGGGTGAGGGCAAGCCCCTTGCCACCCGCACTGTAGATGAACGCAGCTCGGTGGGGGGCCTGGTGGTGTGAGGCCTCTGGCATTGGTAAGGGCAGGCCCCTTGGCACCCAAGCTGTGGATGAGAAAAGCCAGGTGGGGGGCCCGATGGTGTGAGGCCCTTGGTGTGGGTGAGGGCAGGCCCCTTGCCCCCCGTACTGCAGATGGGCAAAGCCAGGTGGTGGGCTCGGTGGTCTAAATAAGGGCAGACCACTTGACACCCGTGCTGCGGATGATCGTAGCCAGGTAGTGGGCCTAGTGGTTTAAGGCCTCTGGTGAGGGAAGGTGCCTTGCAAACTGTGGTGAGATGGGAGCAGCCAAGTGGGGGGCCCAGTGCTGTGATGCCCCTGCTGTGGGTAAAGGCAGGCCTCTTATCACCTGTGCTGCGGATCAGCGCAGCCAAGTGGGGGGCTCAGTGGTGTGAGGCCCCTGGTATGGGTAAGGGGAGGCCTCTTGTCACCCATGCTGCAGATGTGTGCAGCCAGTTGGGGGGCCCGGTGGTGTGAGGCAGGCCCCTTGACACTCACGCTGTAGATGAGTGTAGCCAGGTGGGGGCCTGGTGGTGTGAGGCCCCTGGTGTGGGTGAGGGCAGGCCTCTTGCCACGTGCACTGCGGATGGGCGCAGCCAGGTGGGAGGCCTGGTGGTTTCAGGACCCTGGTGTGGGTGAGGGCAGGCCCCTTGCCATCCGCACTGCGGATGGGCGTAGCCAGGTGAGGGATCTGGTGGTTTCAGGCCCCTGGTGTGGGTGAGGGCAGGCCCCTTGACAACCGCACTGAGGATGAGCGCAACCAGGTGAGGGAACCGGTGGTGTGAGGCCTCTGGTGTGGGTGAGAGAAAATTCCTTGCCACCCACACTGCAGATGGGCACAGTCAAGTGGGGTTATGGTAGTTTCAGGCCCCTGGTGTGGGTGAGGGCCGGCCTCTTGCCACCAGCACTGCGGATGGGCATAGCCAGGTGTGGGGTCTGGTGGTTTCAGGCCCCTGGCGTGGGAGAGGGCAGGCCCCTTGCCACCCGCACTGCGGAAGAGCGCAGCAAGGTGGGGGGCCCAGTAATACGGCCCCTGGTGTGGGTGAGGTCAGGCCCCTTGCTACCCGCATTGCGGATGAGCAACACCAGGTGGGGGGACCGGTAATGAGATGCCCCTGGTGTGTGTGTGTGTGTGAGGGCAGGCCCCTTGCCACCCAAGCTGCAGATGTACAAAGCTTAATGGGAAGCCAGGTGGGGGGCCCGGTGGTGTGAGGCTTTAGGTGTGGGTGAGGGAAGGCCCCTTGCCACCCGAACTGTGGATGAGCACAGCCAGGAGGGGGCCCAGGGGTGTGAAGCCTCTGGTGTGGGTGAGGGCAGCCCCTTTGCCACCCGAGCTGTGGATGAGAGCAGCCAGGTGGGCGGCCCGGTGGTGTGAGGCCTTAGATGTGAGTGAGGGCAGGCCCCTTCCACCCGAGTTGCAGATAAGAGTAGCCAGGTGGGGGGCCCGGTGGTGTGAGGCCTCTGCTGTGGGTGAGGGCCGGCCCCTTGCCACCTGAGCTGCAGATGAGCGCAGCCAGGTGGGGGGCCCGGTGGTGTGAGGCATCATGTGTTGGTGAAGGCAGGCCCCTTGCCCACTGAGCTGCGGATGAGCGCAGCCAGGTGGGGGGGCCCGGTGGTGTGAGGCCTCAGGTGTGGGTGAGGGCTGGCACCTTGCCACCGGAGCTGAGGATGAGTTCAGCCAGGTGGGGGACCAGTGGGGTGAGGCCTCTGGTATGGGTGAGGGCAGGGCCCTTGCCCCCGAGCTGCGGATGAACGCAGCAAGGTGGGGGGCCCGGAGGTGTGAGGCCTCTGGTGTGGGTGAGGGCAGGCTCCTTGCCACCCGAGCTGCGGATGAGCACAGCCAGGTGGGGGGCCCGGGGGTGTAAGGCCTTAGATGTGGGTGAGGGCAGGTCCCATGCCACCCGAGCTGCGGATGAGCGCAGCCAGGTGTGGGGCCCGGTGGTGTGAGGCCTCGGGTGTGGGTGAGGACAAGCCCCTTGCCACCCGAGCGGAGAATGAGCACAGCCAGGTGGAGAGCCCGGTGGTGTGAGGCTTTAGGTGTGGTTGAGGGCAGGCCCCTTGACACCCGAGCTGCGGTTGAGAGCAGCCAGGTGGGGGGCCCGGTGGTGTGAGGCTTCTGGTGTGGGTGATAGCAGGCCCCTTGCCACTCGAGCTATGGATGAGCGCAGCCAAGTGGGGGGCCCGGTGGTGTGAAGATTCGGGTGTGGGTGAGGGTAGGCCCCTTGCCACTCGAGCTGCGGATGAGTGCAGCCAGGTGGGGGGCCCGGTGGTGTGAGGCCTCTGGTGTGGGTGAGGGCAGCCCCCTTGCCAACCGAGCTGAGGATGAGCGCAGCCAGGTGGGGGGCCCGGTGGTGAAAGGCTTTAGGTGTGGGTGAGGGCAGGCCCCTTTCCACCCGAGCTGTGGATGAGCACAGCCAGGTGGTGGGTCCGGTGGTATGAGGCCTCTGCTATGGCTGAGGGCAGGCCCCTTACCACCCGAGCTGAGGATGAGCGCAACCAGGTGGGGTGCCCGGTGGTGTGAGGCCTCTGTTGTGGGTGAAGGTAGGCCCCTTGCCACCCGAGCTGCGGATGAGCACAGCCAGGTCGGGGACCCGGTGTTGTGAGGCCTATGGTGTGGGTGAGGGCAGGCCCCTTGCCACCCGAGCTGAGGATGAGCACAGCCAGGTGGGGGGCCCGGTGGTGTGAGGCCTTTGGTGTGGGTAAAGGCAGGCCCCTTACCACCCGAGCTGCAGATGAACACAGCCAGAAGCGGGGCACGGTGGTATGAGGCCTCTGGTGTGGGTGAAGGCAGGCCCCTTGCCACCCGAGCTGCGGATGAGCACAGCCAGGTGGGGGGTCCGGTGGTGTGAGGCTTCTGGTGTGGGTGAAGGCAGGCCCCTTGCCACCCGAGCTGCTGATGAGTGGAGCCAGGTGGGGGGTCTGGTGGTGTGGGGCTTCTGGTGTGGGTGAAGGCAGGACCCTTGCCACCCGAGCTTCAGATGAACGGAGCCAGGTGGGGGGGTACGGTGGTGTGAGGCCTCTGGTGTGGGTGAAAGCAGGCTCCTTGCCACCCGAGCTGCAGATGAGCACAACCAGGTGGGGGACCCAGATATGTGAGGCTTCTGGTGTGGATGAGGGCAGGCCCCTTGCCACCCAAGCTGCGGATGAGCGCAGCCAGGTGGGGGGTCCGGTGGTGTGAGGCCTCTGGTGTGGGTGAAGGCAGGCCCCTTGCCACCCGAGCTGCAGATGAGCACAGCCTGGTGGGGGGCACGGTGGTGTGAGGCCTTTGGTGTGGGTAAAAGCAGGCCCCTTGCCACCCGAGCTGCAGATGAGCACAGCCAGGTGGGGGACCAGGTTATGTGAGGCCTTTGGTGTGGGTGAGGGCAGGCCCCTTGCCACCCGAGCTGAGGATGAGCACAGCCAGGTGGGGGGCCCGGTGGTGTGAGGTCTCTGGTGTGGGTGAGGGCATGCCCCTTGCCACCCGAACTGCGGATAAGCGCAGTCAAGTGGGGAGCCCGGTTGTGTGAGGCCTCTGGTGTGGGTGAAGGCAGGCCCTTTACCACCTGAGCTGCGGATGAGCGCAGCCATGTGGGGGGCCCGGTGGTGTGAGGCCTCTGGTGTGGGTGAGGGCAACCCCCTTGCCAACCGACCTGAGGATGAGCGCAGCCAGGTGGGGGGCCCGGTGGTGAAAGGCTTTAGGTGTGGGTTAAGGCAGGCTCCTTTCCACCCGAGCTGTGGATGAGCACATCCAGGTGGTGGGCCGGTGGTATGAGGCCTCTGCTATGGCTGAGGGCAGGCCCCTTAGCACCCGAGCTGAGGATGAGCGCAGTCAGGTGGGGGGCCCGGTGGTGTGAGGCCTCTGTTGTGGGTGAAGGTAGACCCCTTGTCACCCGAGCTGCGGATGAGCACAGCCAGGTCGGGGGCCCGGTGGTGCGAGGCGTTTGGTGTGGGTGAAGGCAAGCCCCTTACCACCCGAGCTGCGGATGAGCACAGCCAGAACGGGGGCACGGTGGTATGAGGCCTCTGGTGTGGGTGAAGGCAGGCCCCGTGCCACCCGAGCTGCAGATGAGCACAGCCAGGTGGGGGGTCTGGTGGTGTGAGGCTTCTGGTGTGGGTGAAGGCAGGCCCCTTGCCACGCAAGCTGTGGATGAGTGGAACCAGGTGGGAGGTCTGGTGGTGTGGGGCTTCTGGTGTGGGTGAAGGCAGGACCCTTGCCACCCGAGCTTCAGATGAACGGAGCCAGGTGGGGGGGTACGGTGGTGTGATGCCTCTGGTGTGGGTGAAAGCAGGCTCCTTGCCACCCGAGCTGCAGATGAGCGCAGCCAGGTGGGGGATCCGGATATGTGAGGCTTCTGGTGTGCTTCTTGCCACCCGAGCTGAGGATGAGTGCAGCCAGGTGGGGGGCTCGGTGGTGTGAGGCCTCTGGTGTGGTTGAGGGCAGGCCCCTTGCCACCCGAGCTGCAGACGAGCACAGCCAGGTGGGGGACCAGGTTATGTGAGGCCTCTGGTGTGGGTGAGGGCAGGCACCTTACCACCCGAGCTGAGGATGAGCACAGCCAGGTGGGGGGCCGGTGGTGTGAGGTCTCTGGTGTGGGTGAGGGCAGGCCCCTTGCCACCCGAACTGCTGATAAGCGCAGTCAGGTGGGGAGCCCGGTTGTGTGAGGCCTCTGGTGTGGGTGAGGGCAGGCCCCTTACCACCTGAGCTGCGGATGAGCGCAGCCAGGTGGGGGGCCCTGTGGTATGAGGCCTCTGGTGTGGGTGAGGACAGGCCCCTTGCCACCCGAACTGCGGATGAGCACAGCCAGGTGGGGGGCCCGGTGGTGTGAGGCCACTGGTGTGGGTGAGGGCAGGCCCCTTGCCACCCGAGCTGCGGATGAGCACAGCCGGGGGGGGGCACTGTGGTCTGAGGCCTCTGGTGTGGGTGAAGGCAGGCCCCTTGCCACCCGAGCTGCGGATGAGCACAGCCAGGTGGGGGGTCCGGTGGTGTGAGGCTTCTGGTGTGGGTGAAGGCAGGCCCCTTGCCACCCGAGTTGCGGATGAGAGCAGCCAGGTGGGGGGTCTGGTGGTGTGAGGCCTCTGGTGTGGGTGAAGGCAGGCCCCTTGCCACCCGAGCTGTGGATGATCACAGCCAGGTGGGGGACCCGGTGGTGTGAGGCCTCTGGTGTGAGTGAGGGCAGGCCCCTTGCCACCCTAGCTGAGGATGAGCACAGCCAGGTGGGGGACCCGGTGGTGTGAGGCTTCTGGTGTGAGTGAGAGCAGGCCCCTTGCCCCCTGAGCTGAGGATGATCACAGCCTGGTGGGGGGCACGGTGCTGTGAGGCCTCTGGTGTGGGTGAAAGCAGGCCCCTTGCCACCCGAGCTGCAGATGAGACCAGCCAGGTGGGGGGTCTGGTGGTGTGAGGCCTCTGGTGTGGGTGAAGGCAGGCCCCTTGCCACCCGAGATGCGGATGATCACAGCCAGGTGGGGGACCCGGTGGTGTGAGGCCTCTGGTGCGGGTGAGGGCAGGCCCCTTGCCACCCGAGCTGAGGATGAGCACAGCCAGGTGGGGGGCCCGGTGGTGTGAGGCCTTTGGTGTGGGTGAAGGCAGGCCCCTTGCCACCCGAGCTGCAGATGAGCACAGCCTGGTGGGGGGCACGGTGGTGTGAGGCCTTTGGTGTGGGTGAAAGCAGGCCCCTTGCCACCCGAGCTGCCGATGAGCACAGCCAGGTGGGGGACCAGGTTATGTGAGGCCTCTGGTGTGGGTGAGGGCAGGCCCCTTGCCACCCGAGCTGAGGATGAGCACAGCCAGGCGGGGGGCCCGGTGGTGTGAGGTACTCTGGTGTGGGTGAGGTCAGGCCCCTTGCCACCCGAACTGCGGATAAGCGCAGTCCGGTGGGGAGCCCGGTTGTGTGAGGCCTCTGGTGGGGGTGAGGGCAGGCCCCTTGCCACCCTAGCTGAGGATGAGCACAGCCAGGTGGGGGACCCGGTGGTGTGAGGCTTCTGGTGTGAGTGAGAGCAGGCCCCTTGCCCCCTGAGCTGAGGATGATCACAGCCTGGTGGGGGGCACGGTGCTGTGAGGCCTCTGGTGTGGGTGAAAGCAGGCCCCTTGCCACCCGAGCTGCAGATGAGACCAGCCAGGTGGGGGGTCTGGTGGTGTGAGGCCTCTGGTGTGGGTGAAGGCAGGCCCCTTGCCACCCGAGATGCGGATGATCACAGCCAGGTGGGGGACCCGGTGGTGTGAGGCCTCTGGTGTGGGTGAGGGCAGGCCCCTTGCCACCCGAGCTGAGGATGAGCACAGCCAGGTGGGGGGCCCGGTGGTGTGAGGCCTTTGGTGTGGGTGAAGGCAGGCCCCTTGCCACCCGAGCTGCAGATGAGCACAGCCTGGTGGGGGGCACGGTGGTGTGAGGCCTCTGGTGTGGGTGAAAGCAGGCCCCTTGCCACCCGAGCTGCTGATGAGCACAGCCAGGTGGGGGACCAGGTTATGTGAGGCCTCTGGTGTGGGTGAGGGCAGGCCCCTTGCCACCCGAGCTGAGGATGAGCACAGCCAGGTGGGGGGCCCGGTGGTGTGAGGTCTCTGGTGTGGGTGAGGTCAGGCCCCTTGCCACCCGAACTGCGGATAAGCGCAGTCCGGTGGGGAGCCCGGTTGTGTGAGGCCTCTGGTGGGGGTGAGGGCAGGCCCCCCACCACCTGAGCTGCGGATGAGCGCAGCCAGGTGGGGGGTCTGGTGGTGTGAGGCCTCTGGTGTGGGTGAGGGAAGGCCCCTTGCCACCCGAGCTGCGGATGATCACAGCCAGGTGGGGGACCCGGTGGTGTGAGGCCTCTGGTGTGGGTGAGGGAAGGCCCCTTGCCACCCAAGCTGAGGATGAGCACAGCCAGGTGGGGGACCCGGTGGTGTGAGGCCTCTGGTGTGAGTGAGGGCAGGCCCCTTGCCCCCTGAGCTGAGGATGAGCACAGCCAGGTGGGGGGCCCGGTTATGTGAGGCCTCTGGTGTGGGTGAGGGCAAGCCCCTTGCCACCCGAGCTGCGGATGAGCACAGCCAGGTGGGGGACCCGGTGTTGTGAGGCCTCTGGTGTGGGTGAGGGCAGGCCCCTTGCCACCCAAGCTGCGGATGAGAGCAGCCAGGTGGGGGGCCCGGTGGTGTGAGGCTTCTGGTGTGGGTGAGGGCAGGCCCCTTGCCACCCGAGCTGCGGATGAGCACAGCCAGGTGGGGGACCCGGTGTTGTGAGGGCAGTGGTGTGGGTGAGGGCAGGCCCCTTGCCACCCGAGCTGAGGATGAGCACAGACAGGTGGGGGGCCCGGTGGTGTGAGGCCTCTGGTGTAGGTGAGGGCAGGCCCCTTGCCACCCGAACTGCGGATAAGAGCAGCAAGGTGGAGGGCCCGGTGGTGTGAGGGCTCTGGTGTGGGTGAGGGCAGGCCACCTGCCACCCGAGCTGCGAATGAGCACAGCCAGGTGGGGGACCTGGTGGTGTGAGGCCTCTGGTGTGGGTGAGAGCAGGCCCCTTGCCCCCTGAGCTGAGGATGATCACAGCCTGGTGGGGGGCACGGTGCTGTGAGGCCTCTGGTGTGGGTGAAAGCAGGCCCCTTGCCACCCGAGCTGCAGATGAGACCAGCCAGGTGGGGGGTCTGATGGTGTGAGGCCTCTGGTGTGGGTGAAGGCAGGCCCCTTGCCACCCGAGATGCGGATGATCACAGCCAGGTGGGGGACCCGGTGGTGTGAGGCCTCTGGTGTGAGTGAGGGCAGGCCCCTTGCCACCCTAGCTGAGGATGAGCACAGCCAGGTGGGGAGCCCGGTTGTGTGAGGCCTCTGGTGGGGGTGAGGGCAGGCCCCTTGCCACCCTAGCTGAGGATGAGCACAGCCAGGTGGGGGGTCCGGTGGTGTGAGGCTTCTGGTGTGGGTGAAGGCAGGCCCCTTGCCACCCGAGCTGCGGATGAGAGCAGCCAGGTGGGGGGTCTGGTGGTGTGAGGCCTCTGGTGTGGGTGAAGGCAGGCCCCTTGCCACCCGAGCTGTGGATGATCACAGCCAGGTGGGGGACCCGGTGGTGTGAGGCCTCTGGTGTGAGTGAGGGCAGGCCCCTTGCCACCCTAGCTGAGGATGAGCACAGCCAGGTGGGGGACCCGGTGGTGTGAGGCTTCTGGTGTGAGTGAGAGCAGGCCCCTTGCCCCCTGAGCTGAGGATGATCACAGCCTGGTGGGGGGCACGGTGCTGTGAGGCCTCTGGTGTGGGTGAAAGCAGGCCCCTTGCCACCCGAGCTGCAGATGAGACCAGCCAGGTGGGGGGTCTGGTGGTGTGAGGCCTCTGGTGTGGGTGAAGGCAGGCCCCTTGCCACCCGAGATGCGGATGATCACAGCCAGGTGGGGGACCCGGTGGTGTGAGGCCTCTGGTGTGGGTGAGGGCAGGCCCCTTGCCACCCGAGCTGAGGATGAGCACAGCCAGGTGGGGGGCCCGGTGGTGTGAGGCCTTTGGTGTGGGTGAAGGCAGGCCCCTTGCCACCCGAGCTGCAGATGAGCACAGCCTGGTGGGGGGCACGGTGGTGTGAGGCCTTTGGTGTGGGTGAAAGCAGGCCCCTTGCCACCTGAGCTGCCGATGAGCACAGCCAGGTGGGGGACCAGGTTATGTGAGGCCTCTGGTGTGGGTGAGGGCAGGCCCCTTGCCACCCGAGCTGAGGATGAGCACAGCCAGGTGGGGGGCCCGGTGGTGTGAGGTCTCTGGTGTATGTGAGGTCAGGCCCCTTGCCACCCGAACTGCGGATAAGCGCAGTCCGGTGGGGAGCCCGGTTGTGTGAGGCCTCTGGTGGGGGTGAGGGCAGGCCCCCCACCACCTGAGCTGCGGATGAGCGCAGCCAGGTGGGGGGTCTGGTGGTGTGAGGCCTCTGGTGTGGGTGAGGGAAGGCCCCTTGCCACCCGAGCTGCGGATGATCACAGCCAGGTGGGGGACCCGGTGGTGTGAGGCCTCTGGTGTGGGTGACGGAAGGCCCCTTGCCACCCAAGCTGAGGATGAGCACAGCCAGGTGGGGGACCCGGTGGTGTGAGGCCTCTGGTGTGAGTGAGGGCAGGCCCCTTGCCCCCTGAGCTGAGGATGAGCACAGCCTGGTGGGGGGCCCGGTGCTGTGAGGCCTTTGGTGTGGGTGAAAGCAGGCCCCTTGTCACCCGAGATGCAGATGAGCGCAGCCAGGTGGGGGGCCCGGTTATGTGAGGCCTCTGGTGTGGGTGAGGGCAAGCCCCTTGCCACCCGAGCTGCGGATGATCACAGCCAGGTGGGGGACCCGGTGGTGTGAGGCCTCTGGTGTGGGTGAGGGCAGGCCCCTTGCCACCCGAGCTGAGGATGAGCACAGCCAGGTGGGGGGCCCGGTGGTGTGAGGCCTTTGGTGTGGGTGAAGGCAGGCCCCTTGCCACCCGAGCTGCAGATGAGCACAGCCTGGTGGGGGGCACGGTGGTGTGAGGCCTCTGGTGTGGGTGAAAGCAGGCCCCTTGCCACCCGAGCTGCTGATGAGCACAGCCAGGTGGGGGACCAGGTTATGTGAGGCCTCTGGTGTGGGTGAGGGCAGGCCCCTTGCCACCCGAGCTGAGGATGAGCACAGCCAGGTGGGGGGCCCGGTGGTGTGAGGTCTCTGGTGTGGGTGAGGTCAGGCCCCTTGCCACCCGAACTGCGGATAAGCGCAGTCCGGTGGGGAGCCCGGTTGTGTGAGGCCTCTGGTGGGGGTGAGGGCAGGCCCCCCACCACCTGAGCTGCGGATGAGCGCAGCCAGGTGGGGGGTCTGGTGGTGTGAGGCCTCTGGTGTGGGTGAGGGAAGGCCCCTTGCCACCCGAGCTGCGGATGATCACAGCCAGGTGGGGGACCCGGTGGTGTGAGGCCTCTGGTGTGGGTGAGGGAAGGCCCCTTGCCACCCAAGCTGAGGATGAGCACAGCCAGGTGGGGGACCCGGTGGTGTGAGGCCTCTGGTGTGAGTGAGGGCAGGCCCCTTGCCCCCTGAGCTGAGGATGAGCACAGCCAGGTGGGGGGCCCGGTTATGTGAGGCCTCTGGTGTGGGTGAGGGCAAGCCCCTTGCCACCCGAGCTGCGGATGAGCACAGCCAGGTGGGGGACCCGGTGTTGTGAGGCCTCTGGTGTGGGTGAGGGCAGGCCCCTTGCCACCCAAGCTGCGGATGAGAGCAGCCAGGTGGGGGGCCCGGTGGTGTGAGGCTTCTGGTGTGGGTGAGGGCAGGCCCCTTGCCACCCGAGCTGCGGATGAGCACAGCCAGGTGGGGGACCCGGTGTTGTGAGGGCAGTGGTGTGGGTGAGGGCAGGCCCCTTGCCACCCGAGCTGAGGATGAGCACAGACAGGTGGGGGGCCCGGTGGTGTGAGGCCTCTGGTGTAGGTGAGGGCAGGCCCCTTGCCACCCGAACTGCGGATAAGAGCAGCAAGGTGGAGGGCCCGGTGGTGTGAGGGCTCTGGTGTGGGTGAGGGCAGGCCACCTGCCACCCGAGCTGCGAATGAGCACAGCCAGGTGGGGGACCTGGTGGTGTGAGGCCTCTGGTGTGGGTGAGAGCAGGCCCCTTGCCCCCTGAGCTGAGGATGATCACAGCCTGGTGGGGGGCACGGTGCTGTGAGGCCTCTGGTGTGGGTGAAAGCAGGCCCCTTGCCACCCGAGCTGCAGATGAGACCAGCCAGGTGGGGGGTCTGATGGTGTGAGGCCTCTGGTGTGGGTGAAGGCAGGCCCCTTGCCACCCGAGATGCGGATGATCACAGCCAGGTGGGGGACCCGGTGGTGTGAGGCCTCTGGTGTGAGTGAGGGCAGGCCCCTTGCCACCCTAGCTGAGGATGAGCACAGCCAGGTGGGGAGCCCGGTTGTGTGAGGCCTCTGGTGGGGGTGAGGGCAGGCCCCTTGCCACCCTAGCTGAGGATGAGCACAGCCAGGTGGGGGGTCCGGTGGTGTGAGGCTTCTGGTGTGGGTGAAGGCAGGCCCCTTGCCACCCGAGCTGCGGATGAGAGCAGCCAGGTGGGGGGTCTGGTGGTGTGAGGCCTCTGGTGTGGGTGAAGGCAGGCCCCTTGCCACCCGAGCTGTGGATGATCACAGCCAGGTGGGGGACCCGGTGGTGTGAGGCCTCTGGTGTGAGTGAGGGCAGGCCCCTTGCCACCCTAGCTGAGGATGAGCACAGCCAGGTGGGGGACCCGGTGGTGTGAGGCTTCTGGTGTGAGTGAGAGCAGGCCCCTTGCCCCCTGAGCTGAGGATGATCACAGCCTGGTGGGGGGCACGGTGCTGTGAGGCCTCTGGTGTGGGTGAAAGCAGGCCCCTTGCCACCCGAGCTGCAGATGAGACCAGCCAGGTGGGGGGTCTGGTGGTGTGAGGCCTCTGGTGTGGGTGAAGGCAGGCCCCTTGCCACCCGAGATGCGGATGATCACAGCCAGGTGGGGGACCCGGTGGTGTGAGGCCTCTGGTGTGGGTGAGGGCAGGCCCCTTGCCACCCGAGCTGAGGATGAGCACAGCCAGGTGGGGGGCCCGGTGGTGTGAGGCCTTTGGTGTGGGTGAAGGCAGGCCCCTTGCCACCCGAGCTGCAGATGAGCACAGCCTGGTGGGGGGCACGGTGGTGTGAGGCCTTTGGTGTGGGTGAAAGCAGGCCCCTTGCCACCTGAGCTGCCGATGAGCACAGCCAGGTGGGGGACCAGGTTATGTGAGGCCTCTGGTGTGGGTGAGGGCAGGCCCCTTGCCACCCGAGCTGAGGATGAGCACAGCCAGGTGGGGGGCCCGGTGGTGTGAGGTCTCTGGTGTATGTGAGGTCAGGCCCCTTGCCACATGAACTGCGGATAAGCGCAGTCCGGTGGGGAGCCCGGTTGTGTGAGGCCTCTGGTGGGGGTGAGGGCAGGCCCCCCACCACCTGAGCTGCGGATGAGCGCAGCCAGGTGGGGGGTCTGGTGGTGTGAGGCCTCTGGTGTGGGTGAGGGAAGGCCCCTTGCCACCCGAGCTGCGGATGATCACAGCCAGGTGGGGGACCCGGTGGTGTGAGGCCTCTGGTGTGGGTGACGGAAGGCCCCTTGCCACCCAAGCTGAGGATGAGCACAGCCAGGTGGGGGACCCGGTGGTGTGAGGCCTCTGGTGTGAGTGAGGGCAGGCCCCTTGCCCCCTGAGCTGAGGATGAGCACAGCCTGGTGGGGGGCCCGGTGCTGTGAGGCCTTTGGTGTGGGTGAAAGCAGGCCCCTTGTCACCCGAGATGCAGATGAGCGCAGCCAGGTGGGGGGCCCGGTTATGTGAGGCCTCTGGTGTGGGTGAGGGCAAGCCCCTTGCCACCCGAGCTGCGGATGAGCACAGCCAGGTGGGGGACCCGGTGTTGTGAGGCCTCTGGTGTGGGTGAGGGCAGGCCCCTTGCCACCCAAGCTGCGGATGAGAGCAGCCAGGTGGGGGGCCCGGTGGTGTGAGGCTTCTGGTGTGGGTGAGGGCAGGCCCCTTGCCACCCAAGCTGCGGATGAGCACAGCCAGGTGGGGGACCCGGTGTTGTGAGGGCAGTGGTGTGGGTGAGGGCAGGCCCCTTGCCACCCGAGCTGAGGATGAGCACAGACAGGTGGGGGGCCCGGTGGTGTGAGGCCTCTGGTGTAGGTGAGGGCAGGCCCCTTGCCACCCGAACTGCGGATAAGAGCAGCAAGGTGGAGGGCCCGGTGGTGTGAGGGCTCTGGTGTGGGTGAGGGCAGGCCACCTGCCACCCGAGCTGCGAATGAGCACAGCCAGGTGGGGGACCCGGTGGTGTGAGGCCTCTGGTGTGGGTGAGGGCAGGCCACCTGCCACCTGAGCTGTGGATGAGCACAGCCAGGTGGGGGACCCGGTGGTGTGAGGCCTCTAGTGTGGGTGAGGGCAGGCCCCTTGCCACCCCAACTGCGGATAAGCGCAGCCAGGTGGGGGGCCGGTGGTGTGAGGCCTCTGGTGTGGGTGAGAGCAGGCCCCTTGCCACCCGAGCTGCAGATGAACGGAGTCAGGTGGGGGGTCCGGTGCTGTGAGGCCTCTGGTGTGGGTGAGGGCAGGCCACTTGCCACCCGAGCTGCGGATGAGCACAGCCAGGTGGGGGACCCGGTGGTGTGAGGCTTCTGGTGTGGGTGAAGGCAGGCCCCTTGCCACCCCTGCCAGGTGGGGGTCTGGTGGTGTGGGGCTTCTGGTGTGGGTGAGGGCAGGCCCCTTGCCACCCGAGCTGAAGATGAACGGAGCCAGGTGGGGGGAACGATGGTGTGAGGCCTCTGGTGTGGGTGAGGGCAGGCCCCTTGCCACCCGAGCTGAGGATGAGCACAGCCAGGTGGGGGACCCGGTTATGTGAGGCCTCTGGTGTGGGTGAGGGCAAGCCCCTTGCCACCTGAGTTGAAGATGAACGGAGCCAGGTGGGGGGAACGATGGTGTGAGGCCTCTGGTGTGGGTGAGGGCAGGCCCCTTGCCACCCGAGCTGAGGATGAGCACAGACAGGTGGGGGGCCCGGTGGTGTGAGGCCTCTGGTGTAGGTGAGGGCAGGCCCCTTGCCACCCGAACTGCGGATAAGAGCAGCAAGGTGGAGGGCCCGGTGGTGTGAGGGCTCTGGTGTGGGTGAGGGCAGGCCACCTGCCACCCGAGCTGCGAATGAGCACAGCCAGGTGGGGGACCCGGTGGTGTGAGGCCTCTGGTGTGGGTGAGGGCAGGCCACCTGCCACCCGAGCTGTGGATGAGCACAGCCAGGTGGGGGACCCGGTGGTGTGAGGCCTCTAGTGTGGGTGAGGGCAGGCCCCTTGCCACCCGAACTGCGGATAAGCGCAGCCAGGTGGGGGGCCGGTGGTGTGAGGCCTCTGGTGTGGGTGAGAGCAGGCCCCTTGCCACCCGAGCTGCAGATGAACGGAGTCAGGTGGGGGGTCCGGTGCTGTGAGGCCTCTGGTGTGGGTGAGGGCAGGCCACTTGCCACCCGAGCTGCGGATGAGCACAGCCAGGTGGGGGACCCGGTGGTGTGAGGCTTCTGGTGTGGGTGAAGGCAGGCCCCTTGCCACCCCTGCCAGGTGGGGGTCTGGTGGTGTGGGGCTTCTGGTGTGGGTGAGGGCAGGCCCCTTGCCACCCGAGCTGAAGATGAACGGAGCCAGGTGGGGGGAACGATGGTGTGAGGCCTCTGGTGTGGGTGAGGGCAGGCCCCTTGCTACCCGAGCTGAGGATGAGCACAGCCAGGTGGGGGACCCGGTTATGTGAGGCCTCTGGTGTGGGTGAGGGCAAGCCCCTTGCCACCTGAGTTGAAGATGAACGGAGCCAGGTGGGGGGAACGATGGTGTGAGGCCTCTGGTGTGGGTGAGGGCAGGCCCCTTGCCACCCGAACTGAGGATGAGCACAGCCAGGTGGGGGGCCCGGTGGTGTGAGGCCTTTGGTGTGGGTGAAGGCAGGCCCCTTGCCACCCGAGCTGCAGATGAGCACATCCTGGTGGGGGGCACGGTGGTGTGAGGCCTTTGGTGTGGATGAAAGCAGGCCCCTTGCCACCCGAGCTGCCGATGAGCACAGCCAGGTGGGGGACCAGGTTATGTGAGGCCTCTGGTGTGGGTGAGGGCAGGCCCCTTGCCATCCGAGCTGAGGATGAGCACAGCCAGGTGGGGGGCCCGGTGGTGTGAGGTCTCTGGTGTGGGTGAGGTCAGGCCCCTTGCCACCCGAACTGCGGATAAGCGCAGTCCGGTGGGGAGCCCGGTTGTGTGAGGCCTCTGGTGTGGGTGAGGGCAGGCCCCTTGCCACCCGAGCTGCGGATGATCACGGCCAGGTGGGGGACCCGGTGGTGTGAGGCCTCTGGTGTGGGTGAGGGAAGGCCCCTTGCCACCCAAGCTGAGGATGAGCACAGCCAGGTGGGGGACCCGGTTATGTGAGGCCTCTGGTGTGGGTGAGGGCAAGCCCCTTGCCACCCGAGCTGCGGATGAGCACAGCCAGGTGGGGGACCCGGTGTTGTGAGGCCTCTGGTGTGGGTGAGGGCAGGCCCCTTGCCACCCAAGCTGCGGATGAGAGCAGCCAGGTGGGGGGCCCGGTGGTGTGAGGCTTCTGGTGTGGGTGAGGGCAGGCCCCTTGCCACCCGAGCTGCGGATGAGCACAGCCAGGTGGGGGACCCGGTGTTGTGAGGGCAGTGGTGTGGGTGAGGGCAGGCCCCTTGCCACCCGAGCTGAGGATGAGCACAGACAGGTGGGGGGCCCGGTGGTGTGAGGCCTCTGGTGTAGGTGAGGGCAGGCCCCTTGCCACCCGAACTGCGGATAAGAGCAGCAAGGTGGAGGGCCCGGTGGTGTGAGGGCTCTGGTGTGGGTGAGGGCAGGCCACCTGCCACCCGAGCTGCGAATGAGCACAGCCAGGTGGGGGACCCGGTGGTGTGAGGCCTCTGGTGTGGGTGAGGGCAGGCCACCTGCCACCCGAGCTGTGGATGAGCACAGCCAGGTGGGGGACCCGGTGGTGTGAGGCCTCTAGTGTGGGTGAGGGCAGGCCCCTTGCCACCCGAACTGCGGATAAGCGCAGCCAGGTGGGGGGCCGGTGGTGTGAGGCCTCTGGTGTGGGTGAGAGCAGGCCCCTTGCCACCCGAGCTGCAGATGAACGGAGTCAGGTGGGGGGTCCGGTGCTGTGAGGCCTCTGGTGTGGGTGAGGGCAGGCCACTTGCCACCCGAGCTGCGGATGAGCACAGCCAGGTGGGGGACCCGGTGGTGTGAGGCTTCTGGTGTGGGTGAAGGCAGGCCCCTTGCCACCCCTGCCAGGTGGGGGTCTGGTGGTGTGGGGCTTCTGGTGTGGGTGAGGGCAGGCCCCTTGCCACCCGAGCTGAAGATGAACGGAGCCAGGTGGGGGGAACGATGGTGTGAGGCCTCTGGTGTGGGTGAGGGCAGGCCCCTTGCCACCCGAGCTGAGGATGAGCACAGCCAGGTGGGGGACCCGGTTATGTGAGGCCTCTGGTGTGGGTGAGGGCAAGCCCCTTGCCACCTGAGTTGAAGATGAACGGAGCCAGGTGGGGGGAACGATGGTGTGAGGCCTCTGGTGTGGGTGAGGGCAGGCCCCTTGCCACCCGAGCTGAGGATGAGCACAGCCAGGTGGGGGGCCCGGTGGTGTGAGGCCTTTGGTGTGGGTGAAGGCAGGCCCCTTGCCACCCGAGCTGCAGATGAGCACAGCCTGGTGGGGAGCACGGTGGTGTGAGGCCTTTGGTGTGGGTGAAAGCAGGCCCCTTGCCACCCGAGCTGCCGATGAGCACAGCCAGGTGGGGGACCAGGTTATGTGAGGCCTCTGGTGTGGGTGATGGCAGGCCCCTTGCCATCCGAGCTGAGGATGAGCACAGCCAGGTGGGGGGCCCGGTGGTGTGAGGTCTCTGGTGTGGGTGAGGTCAGGCCCCTTGCCACCCGAACTGCGGATAAGCGCAGTCCGGTGGGGAGCCCGGTTGTGTGAGGCCTCTGGTGTGGGTGAGGGCAGGCCCCTTGCCACCCGAGCTCCGGATGATAACGGCCAGGTGGGGGACCCGGTGGTGTGAGGCCTCTGGTGTGGGTGAGGAAAGGCCCCTTGCCACCCAAGCTGAGGATGAGCACAGCCAGGTGGGGGACCCGGTGGTGTGAGGCCTCTGGTGTGAGTGAGGGCAGGCCCCTTGCCCCCTGAGCTGAGGATGAGCACAGCCTGGTGGGGGGCCCGGTGCTGTGAGGCCTTTGGTGTGGGTGAAAGCAGGCCCCTTGTCACCCGAGCTGCAGATGAGCGCAGCCAGGTGGGGGGCCCGGTTATGTGAGGCCTCTGGTGTGGGTGAGAGCAGGCCCCTTGCCACCCAAGCTGCGGATGAGAGCAGCCAGGTGGGGGGCCCGGTGGTGTGAGGCTTCTGGTGTGGGTGAGGGCAGGCCCCTTGCCACCCGAGCTGTGGATGAGCACAGCCAGGTGGGGGACCCGGTGTTGTGAGGCTTCTGGTGTGGGTGAGGGCAGGCCCCTTGCCACCCGAGCTGCGGATGAGCACAGCCAGGTGGGGGACCCGGTGTTGTGAGGGCAGTGGTGTGGGTGAGGGCAGGCCCCTTGCCACCCGAGCTGAGGATGAGCACAGACAGGTGGGGGGCCCGGTGGTGTGAGGCCTCTGGTGTGGGTGAGGGCAGGCCCCTTGCCACCCGAACTGCGGATAAGAGCAGCAAGGTGGAGGGCCCGGTGGTGTGAGGGCTCTGGTGTGGGTGAGGGCAGGCCACCGGCCACCCGAGCTGCGGATGAGCACAGCCAGGTGGGGGACCCGGTGGTGTGAGGCCTCTGGTGTGGGTGAGGGCAGGCCACCTGCCACCCGAGCTGTGGATGAGCACAGCCAGGTGGGGGACCCGTTGGTGTGAGGCCTCTAGTGTGGGTGAGGGCAGGCCCCTTGCCATGCGAACTGCGGATAAGCGCAGCCAGGTGGGGGGCCGGTGGTGTGAGGCCTCTGGTGTGGGTGAGAGCAGGCCCCTTGCCACCCGAGCTGCAGATGAACGGAGCCAGGTGGGGGGTCTGGTGGTGTGAGGCCTCTGGTGTGGGTGAGGGCAGGCCACTTGCCACCAGAGCTGCGGATGAGCACAGCCAGGTGGGGGACCGGGTGGTGTGAGGCTTCTGGTGTGGGTGAAGGCAGGCCCCTTGCCACCCCAGCCAGGTGGGGGTCTGGTGGTGTGGGGCTTCTGGTGTGGGTGAGGGCAGGCCCCTTGCCACCCGAGCTGAAGATGAACGGAGCCAGGTGGGGGAACGATGGTGTGAGGCCTCTGGTGTGGGTGAGGGCAGGCCTCTGGCCACCCGAGCTGAGGATGAGCACAGCCAGGTGGGGGACCCGGTTATGTGAGGCCTCTGGTGTGGGTGAGGGCAAGCCCCTTGCCACCTGAGTTGCGGATGAGCACAGCCAGGTGGGGGACCTGGTGATGTGAGGCCTCTGGTGTGGGTGAGGGCAGGCCCCTTGTGACCCGAGCTGAGGATGAGCACAGCCAGGTGGGGGACCCGGTGGTGTGAGGCTTCTGGTGTGGGTGAAGGCAGGCCCCTTGCCACCCCAGCCAGGTGGGGGGTCTGGTGGTGTGGGGCTTCTGGTGTGGGTGAAGGCAGGCCCCTTGCCACCCGAGCTTCAGATAAACGGAGCCAGGTGGGGGGTCCGGTGGTGTGAGGCCTCTGGTGTGGGTGAGGGCAGGCCCCTTGCCACCTGAGCTGAGGATGAGCACAGCCAGGTGGGGGACCCGGTGTTGTGAGGCCTCTGGTGTGGGTGTGGGCAGACCCCTTGCCACCCGAGCTGTGGATAAGCGCAGCCAGGTGGGGGGCCCGGTGGTGTGAGGCTTCTGGTGTAGGTGAGGGCAGGCCCCTTGCCACCCGAGCTGTGGATGAGCACAGCCAGGTGGGGGACCCGGTGGTGTGAGGCCTCTGGTGTGGGTGAAGGCAGGCCCCTTGCCACCCGAGCTGAGGATGAGCACAGCCAGGTGGGGGACCCGGTGTTGTGAGGCCTCTGGTGTGGGTGAGGGTAGGCCCATTGCCACCAAAGCTGCAGATGAGAGCAGTCAGGTGGGGGGCCCGGTGATGTGAGGCCTCTGGTGTGGGTGAAGGTAGGCCCCTTGCCACCCAAGCTGAGGATGAGCACAGCTAGGTGGGGGGCCCGGTGGTGTGAGGCCTCTGGTGTGGGTGAGGGCAGGCCCCTTGCCACATGAGCTGACGATGAGCACAGTCAGGTGGGGGACCCGGTGTTGTGAGGCCTCTGGTGTGGGTGAGGGCAGACCCCTTGCCACCCGAGCTGCGGATGAGCGCAGCCAGGTGGGGGACCCGGTGGTGTGAGGCCTCTGGTGTGGGTGAGGGCAGGCCCCTTGCCATCCGAACTGAGGATGAGCACAACCAGGTAGGGGACCCGGTGGTGTGAGGCTTCTGGTGTGGGTGAGGGCAGGCCCCTTGCCACCCAAGCTGTGGATGAGCACAGCCAGGTGGGGGACCCGGTGGTGTGAGGCCTCTGGTGTGGGTGAGGGCAGGCCCCTTGCCCCCGAGCTGAGGATGAGCACAGCCGGGTGGGGGACCCGGTGTTGTTAGTCCTTTGGTGTGGGTAAGGCCAGGCCCCTTGCCACCCGAGCAGCGGATGAGCGCAGCCAGGTGGGGGGCCCGGTGGTGTGAGGCCTCTGGTGTGGGTGAGGGCAGGCCCCTTGCCACCCGAGCTGTGGATGAGCACAGCCAGGTGGGGGACCCGGTGGTGTGAGGCCTCTGGTGTGGGTGAGGGCAGGCTCCTTGCCATCCGAGCTGAGGATGAGCACAACCAGGTGGGGGACCCGGTGGTGTGAGGCTTCTGGTGTGGGTGAGGGCAGGCCCCATGCCACCCGAGCTGTGGATGAGCACAGCCAGGTGGGGGACCCAGTGGTGTGAGGCCTCTGGTGTGGGTGAGGGCAGGCCCCTTGGCACCCGAGCTGAGGATGAGCACAGCCGGGTGGGGGACCCGGTGTTGTGAGTCCTTTGGTGTGGGTGAGGGCAGGCCCCTTGCCACCCGAGCTGCGGATGAGCGCAGCCAGGTGGGGGCCCGGTGGTGTGAGGCTTCTGGTGTGGGTGAGGGCAGGCCCCTTGCCACCCGAGCTGTGGATGAGCACAGCCAGGTGGGGGACCCGGTGGTGTGAGGCCTCTGGTGTGGGTTTAGGCAGGCCCCTTGCCACCCGAGCTGCGAATGAGAGCAGCCAGGTGGGGGGCCCGATGATCTGAGGCCTCTGGTGTGGGTGAGGGCAGGCCCCTTGCCACCCGAGCTGCGGATGAGTGCAGCCAGGTGGGGGGCCCAGTGGTGTGAGGCCTCTGGTGTGGGTGAGGGCAGGCCCCTTGCCACCCAAGCTGCAGATGACAGCAGTCAGGTGGGGGGCCCGATGATGTGAGGCCTCTGGTGTGGGTGAAGGTAGGCCCCTTGCCACCCGAGCTGCGGATGAGCACAGCCAGGTGGGGGACCCGGTGGTGTGAGGCCTGTGGTGTGGGTGGGGGCAGGCCCCTTGCTACCGGAGCTGAGGATGAGCACAGCCAGGTGGGGGGCGCGGTGGTGTGAGGCCTCTGGTGTGGGTGAGGGCAGGCCCCTTACCACCTGAGCTGAGGGTGAGCACAACCAGGTGGGGGACCCGGTGTTGTGAGGCCTCTGGTGTGGGTGTGGGCAGACCCCTTGCCACCCGAGCTGCGGATGAGCGCAGCCAGATGGGGGGACCGGTGGTGTGAGGCTTCTGGTGTGGGTGAGGGCAGGCCCCTTGCCACCCGTGCTGTGGATGAGCACAGCCAGGTGGGGGACCCGGTGGTGTGAGGCCTCTGGTGTGGGTGAAGGCAGGCCCCTTGCCACCTGAGCTGTGGATGAGCACAGCCAGGTGGGGGACCCGGTGGTGTGAGTCCTCTGGTGTGGGTGAGGGCAGGCCCCTTGCCACCTGAGCTGCGGATGAGCACAGCCAGGTGGGGGACCCAATGTTGTGAGGCATCTGGTGTGGGTGAGGGCAGGCCCCTTGCCACCCAAGCTGCGGATGAGAGAAGCCAGGTGGGGGGCCCGATGATGTGAGGCCTCTGGTGTGGGTGAAGGTAGGCCCCTTGCCACCCGAGCTGAGGATGAGCACAGCCAGGTGGGGGGCCCGGTGGTGTGAGGCCTCTTGTGTGGGTAAGGGCAGGCCCCTTGCCACCCAAGCTGAGGATGAGCACAGCCAGGTGGGGGACCCGGTGGTGTGAGGCCTCTGGTGTGGGTGTGGGCAGACCCCTTGCCACCCGAGCTGCGGATGAGCGCAGCCAGGTGGGGGGCCCGGTGGTGTGAGGCTTCTGGTGTGGGTGAGGGCAGGCCCCTTGCCACCCGAGCTGAGGATGAGCACAACCAGGTGGGGGACCCGGTGTTGTGAGGCCTCTGGTGTGGGTGAGGGCAGGCTCCTTGCCACCCGAGCTGCGGATGAGCGCAGCCAGGTGGGGGGCCCGGTGGTGTGAGGCCTCTGGTGTGGGTGAGGGCAGGCCCCTTGCCACCCAAGCTGCAGATGAGCGCAGCCAGGTGGGGGGCCCGGTGCTGTGAGGCCTCTGGTGTGGGTGAGGGCAGGCCCCTTGCCACCCAAGCTGCAGATGAGAGCTGTCAGGTGGGGGGCCCGGTGATGTGAGGCCTCTGGTGTGGGTGAAGGTAGGCACCTTGCCACCCGAGCTGTGGATGAGCACATTCAGGTGGGGGACCCGGTGATGTGAGGCCTGTGGTGTGGGTGAGGGCAGGCCGCTTGCCACCCGAGCTGAGGATGAGCACAACCAGGTGGGGGACCCGGTTTTGTGAGGCCTCTGGTGTGGGTGAGGGCAGGCCCCTTGCCACCAGAGCTGAGGATCAGCACAGCCAGGTGGGGGGCCCGGTGGTGTGAGGCCTCTGGTGTGGGTGAGGGCAGGCCCCTTGCCACCTGAGCTGAGGATGAGCACCGCCAGGTGGGGGACCCGGTGTTGTGAGGCCTCTGGTGTGGGTGTGGGCAGACCCCTTGCCACCCGAGCTGCGGATGAGCGCAGCCAGGTGGGGGGCCCGGTGGTGTGAGGCTTCTGCTGTGGGTGAGGGCAGGCCCCTTGCCACCCGAGCTGTGGATGACCACAGCCAGGTGGGGGACCCGGTGGTGTGAGGCCTCTGGTGTGGGTGAAGGCAGGCCCCTTGCCACCCGAGCTGAGGATGAGCACAGCCAGGTGGGGGGCCCGGTGATGTGAGGCCTCTGGTGTGGGTGAAGGTAGGCCCCTTGCCACCAAAGCTGCGGATGAGTACAGCCAGGTGGGGGACCCGGTGGTGTGAGGCCTCTGGTGTGGGTGAGGGCAGGCCCCTTGCCAGCCGAGCTGAGGATGAGCACAGCCAGGTGGGGGACCTGGTGTTGTGAGGCCTCTGGTGTGGGTGAGGGATGGCCTCTTGCCACCAGAGCTGAGGATGGGCACAGCCAGGTGGGGGACCCGGTGTTGTGAGGCCTCTGTTGTGGGTGAGGGCAGACCCCTTGCCACCTGAGCTGCGGATGAGCACAGCCAGGTGGGGGACCCAATGTTGTGAGGCATCTAGTGTGGGTGAGGGCAGGCCCCTTGCCACCCAAGCTGCGGATGAGAGAAGCCAGGTGGGGGGCCCGATGATGTGAGGCCTCTGGTGTGGGTGAAGGTAGGCCCCTTGCCACACGAGCTGCGGATGAGCACAGCCAGGTGGGGGACCCGGTGGTGTGAGGCCTCTGGTGTGGGTGAGGGCAGGCCCCTTGCCACCCGAGCTGAGGATGAGCAAAACCAGGTGGGGGACCCGGTGGTGTGAGGCCTCTAGTGTGGGTGAGGGCAGGCCCCTTGCCACCCGAGCTGAGGATGAGCACAACCAGATGGGGGACCCGGTGTTGTGAGGCCTCTGGTGTGGGTGAGGGCAGGCCCCTTGCCACCCGAGCTGAGAATGAGCACAGCCTGGTGGGGGGTCCGGTGGTGTGAGGCCTCTGGTGTGGGTAAGGGCAGGCCCCTTGCCACCCGAGCTGCGGATGAGCGCAGCCAGGTGGGGGGCCCGGTGGTGTGAGGCCTCTGGTGTGGGTGAGGGCAGGCCCCTTGACACCCAAGCTGCAGATGAGAGCAGTCAGGTGGGGGGCCCGGTGATGTGAGGCCTCTGGTGTGTGTGAAGGTAGGCCCCTTGCCACCCGAGCTGTGGATGAGCACAGCCAGGTGGGGGACCCGGTGATGTGATGCCTCTGGTGTGGGTAAGGGCAGGCCCCTTGCCACCCGAGCTGAGGATGAGCACAGCCAGGTGGGGGACCCAGTGTTGTGAGGCCTCTGGTGTGGGTGAGGGCAGACCCCTTGCCACCCGAGCTGCGGATGAGCGCAGCCAGGTGGGGGGCCCGGTGGTGTGAGGCTTCTGGTGTGGGTGAGGGCAGGCCCCTTGCCACCCGAGCTGTGGATGAGCACAGCCAGGTGGGGGACCCGGTGGTGTGAGGCCTCTGGTGTGGGTGAGGGCAGGCCCCATGCCACCCGAGCTGAGGATGAGCGCAGCCAGGTGGGGGACCCGGTGTTGTGAGGCCTCTGGTGTGGGTGAGGGCAGGCCCCTTGCCACCCGAGCTGCGGATGAGCGCAGCCAGGTGGGGGGCCCGGTGGTGTGAGGCCTCTGGTGTGGGTGAGGGCAGGCCCCTTGACACCCAAGCTGCAGATGAGAGCAGTCAGGTGGGGGGCCCGGTGATGTGAGGCCTCTGGTGTGTGTGAAGGTAGGCCCCTTGCCACCCGAGCTGTGGATGAGCACAGCCAGGTGGGGGACCCGGTGATGTGAGGCCTCTGGTGTGGGTGAGGGCAGGCCCCTGCCACCCGAGGTGCGGATGAGAGCAGCCAGGTGGGGGGCCTTATGATGTGAGGCCTCTGGTGTGGGTGAAGGTAGGTCCCTTGCCACCAGAGCTGCGAATGAGCACAGCCAGGTGGGGGACCCGGTGGTGTGAGGCTTCTGGTGTGGGTGAGGGCAGGCCCCTTGCCACCCGAGCTGAGGATAAACACAACCAGGTGGGGGACCCGGTGTTGTGAGGCCTCTGGTGTGGGTGAGGGCAGGCCCCTTGCCACCCGAGCTGAGGATGAGCACAGCCAGGTGGGGGGCCCGGTGGTGTGAGGCCTCTGGTGTGGGTGAGGGCAGGCCCCTTGCCACCCAAGCTGCGGATGAGCGCAGCCAGGTGGGGGGCCCGGTGGTGTGAGGCCTCTGGTGTGGGTGAGGGTAGGCCCCTTGCCACCCAAGCTGCAGATGAGAGCAGTCAGGTGGGGGGCCCAATGATGTGAGGCCTCTGGTGTGGGTGAAGGTAGGCCCCTTGCCACCCGAGCTGCGGATGAGCACAGCCAGGTGGGGGGCCCGGTGGTGTGAGGCCTCTGGTGTGGGTGAGGGCAGGCCCCTTGCCACCCGAGCTGCAGATGAGAGCAGTCAGGTGGGGGGCCCGATGATGTGAGGCCTCTGGTGTGGGTGAAGGTAGGCCCCTTGCCACCCGAGCTGCGGATGAGCACAGCCAAGTGGGGGGCCCGGTGGTGTGAGGCCTCTGGTGTGGGTGAGGGCAGGCCCCTTGCCACCCAAGCTGCGGATGAGCGCAGCCAGGTGGGGGGCCCGGTGGTGTGAGGCCTCTGGTGTGGGTGAGGGTAGGCCCCTTGCCACCCAAGCTGCATATGAGAGCAGTCAGGTGGGGGGCCCGATGATGTGAGGCCTCTGGTGTGGGTGAAGGTAGGCCCCTTGCCACCCGAGCTGCAGATGAGCACAGCCAGGTGGGGGGCCCGGTGGTGTGAGGCCTCTGGTGTGGGTGAGGGCAGGCCCCTTGCCACCCGAGCTGCGGATGAGCGCAGCCAGGTGGGGGGCCCGGTGGTGTGAGGCCTCTGGTGTGGGTGAGGGTAGGCCCCTTACCACCCAAGCTGCAGATGAGAGCAGTCAGGTGGGGGGCCTGATGATGTGAGGCCTCTGGTGTGGGTGAAGGTAGGCCCCTTGCCACCCGAGCTGCGGATGAGCACAGCCAGGTGGGGGACCCGGTGGTGTGAGGCCTCTGGTGTGGGTGAGGGCAGGCCCCTTGCCACCCGAGCTGCGGATGAGCTCAGCCAGGTGGGGGGCCCGATGGTGTGAGGCCTCTGGTGTGGGTGAGGGTAGGCCCCTTGCCACCCAAGCTGCAGATGACAGCAGTCAGGTGGGGGGCCTTATGATGTGAGGCCTCTGGTGTGGGTGAAGGTAGGTCCCTTGCCACCCGAGCTGCGGATGAGCACAGCCAGGTGGGGGGCCCGGTGGTGTGAGGCCTCTGGTGTGGGTGAGGGCAGGCCCCTTGCCACCCAAGCTGAGGATGAGCACAACCAGGTGGGGGACCCGGTGTTGTGAGGCCTCTGGTGTGGGTGAGGGCAGGCCCCTTGCCACCCGAGCTGAGGATGAGAGCAGTCAGGTGGGGGGCCCGGTGATGTGAGGCCTCTGGTGTGGGTGAGGGCAGGCCCCTTGCCACCCGAGCTGCGGATGAGCGCAGTCAGGTGGGGGGCCCGGTGGTGTGAGGCCTCTGGTGTGGGTGAGGGTAGGCCCCTTGCCACCCAAGCTGCAGATGAGAGCAGTCAGGTGGGGGGCCCGATGACGTGAGGCCTCTGGTGTGGGTGAAGGCAGGCCCCTTGCCACCCGAGCTGAGGATGAGCACAGCCAGGTGGGGGACCCAGTGGTGTGAGGCCTCTGGTGTGGGTGAGGGCAGGCCCCTTGCCACATAAGCTGAGGATGAGCACAGCCAGGTGGGGGACCCGGTGTTGTGAGGCCTCTTGTGTGGGTGAGGGCAGACCCCTTGCCACCCGAGCTGCGGATGAGCGCAGCCAGGTGGGGGATCCGGTGGTGTGAGGCCTCTGGTGTGGGTGAGGGCAGGCCCCTTGCCATCCGAGCTGAGGATGAGCACAACCAGGTGGGGGACCCGGTGGTGTGAGGCTTCTGGTGTGGGTGAGGGCAGGCCCCTTGCCACCCGAGCTGTGGATGAGCACAGCCAGGTGGGGGACCCGGTGGTGTGAGGCCTCTGGTGTGGGTGAGGGCAGGCCCCTTGCCACCCGAGCTGAAGATGAGCACAACCAGGTGGGGGACCCGGTGTTGTGAGGCCTCTGGTGTGGGTGAGGGCAGGCCCCTTGCCACCCGAGCTGAGGATGAGCACAGCCAGGTGGGGGGCCCGGTGGTGTGAGGCCTCTGGTGTGGGTGAGGGTAGGCCCCTTGCCACCCAAGCTGCAGATGAGAGCAGTCAGGTGGGGGGCCCGATGATGTGAGGCCTCTGGTGTGGGTGAAGGTAGGCCCCTTTCCACCCTAGCTGCGGATGAGCACAGCCAGGTGGGGGGCCCGGTGGTGTGAGGCCTCTGGTGTGGGTGAGGGCAGGCCCCTTGCCATCCGAGCTGCAGATGAGAGCAGTCAGGTGGGGGGCCCGATGATGTGAGGCCTCTGGTGTGGGTGAAGGTAGGCCCCTTGCCACCCGAGCTGCGGATGAGCACAGCCAGGTGGGGGGCCCGGTGGTGTGAGGCCTCTGGTGTGGGTGAGGGCAGGCCCCTTGCCACCCAAGCTGCGGATGAGCGCAGCCAGGTGGGGGGCCCGGTGGTGTGAGGCCTCTGGTGTGGGTGAGGGTAGGCCCCTTGCCACCCAAGCTGCATATGAGAGCAGTCAGGTGGGGGGCCCGATGATGTGAGGCCTCTGGTGTGGGTGAAGGTAGGCCCCTTGCCACCCGAGCTGCAGATGAGCACAGCCAGGTGGGGGGCCCGGTGGTGTGAGGCCTCTGGTGTGGGTGAGGGCAGGCCCCTTGCCACCCGAGCTGCGGATGAGCGCAGCCAGGTGGGGGGCCCGGTGGTGTGAGGCCTCTGGTGTGGGTGAGGGTAGGCCCCTTACCACCCAAGCTGCAGATGAGAGCAGTCAGGTGGGGGGCCTGATGATGTGAGGCCTCTGGTGTGGGTGAAGGTAGGCCCCTTGCCACCCGAGCTGCGGATGAGCACAGCCAGGTGGGGGACCCGGTGGTGTGAGGCCTCTGGTGTGGGTGAGGGCAGGCCCCTTGCCACCCGAGCTGCGGATGAGCGCAGCCAGGTGGGGGGCCCGGTGGTGTGAGGCCTCTGGTGTGGGTGAGGGTAGGCCCCTTGCCACCCAAGCTGCAGATGACAGCAGTCAGGTGGGGGGCCTTATGATGTGAGGACTCTGGTGTGGGTGAAGGTAGGTCCCTTGCCACCCGAGCTGCGGATGAGCACAGCCAGGTGGGGGACCCGGTGGTGTGAGGCCTCTGGTGTGGGTGAGGGCAGGCCCCTTGCCACCCGAGCTGAGGATGAGCACAACCAGGTGGGGGACCCGGTGTTGTGAGGCCTCTGGTGTGGGTGAGGGCAGGCCCCTTGCCACCCGAGCTGAGGATGAGCACAGCCAGGTGGGGGGCCCGGTGGTGTGAGGCCTCTGGTGTGGGTGATGGCAGGCCCCTTGCCACCCGAGTTGCGGATGAGCGCAGCCAGGTGGGGGGCCCGGTGGTGTGAGGCCTCTGGTGTGGGTGAGGGCAGGCCCCTTGCCACCCGAGCTGAGGATGAGCACAACCAGGTGGGGGACCCGGTGTTGTGAGGCCTCTGGTGTGGGTGAGGGCAGGCCCCTTGCCACCCGAGCTGAGGATGAGCACAGCCAGGTGGGGGGCCCGGTGGTGTGAGGCCTCTAGTGTGGGTGAGGGCAGGCCCCTTGCCACCCGAGCTGCGGATGAGCGCAGCCAGGTGGGGGGCCCGGTGGTGTGAGGCCTCTGGTGTGGGTGAGGGTAGGCCCCTTGCCACCCAAGCTGCAGATGAGAGCAGTCAGGTGGGGGGCCCGATGACGTGAGGCCTCTGGTGTGGGTGAAGGCAGGCCCCTTGCCACCCGAGCTGAGGATGAGCACAGCCAGGTGGGGGACCCAGTGGTGTGAGGCCTCTGGTGTGGGTGAGGGCAGGCCCCTTGCCACATAAGCTGAGGATGAGCACAGCCAGGTGGGGGACCCGGTGTTGTGAGGCCTCTTGTGTGGGTGAGGGCAGACCCCTTGCCACCCGAGCTGCGGATGAGCGCAGCCAGGTGGGGGATCCGGTGGTGTGAGGCCTCTGGTGTGGGTGAGGGCAGGCCCCTTGCCATCCGAGCTGAGGATGAGCACAACCAGGTGGGGGACCCGGTGGTGTGAGGCTTCTGGTGTGGGTGAGGGCAGGCCCCTTGCCACCCGAGCTGTGGATGAGCACAGCCAGGTGGGGGACCCGGTGGTGTGAGGCCTCTGGTGTGGGTGAGGGCAGGCCCCTTGCCACCCGAGCTGAAGATGAGCACAACCAGGTGGGGGACCCGGTGTTGTGAGGCCTCTGGTGTGGGTGAGGGCAGGCCCCTTGCCACCCGAGCTGAGGATGAGCACAGCCAGGTGGGGGGCCCGGTGGTGTGAGGCCTCTGGTGTGGGTGAGGGTAGGCCCCTTGCCACCCAAGCTGCAGATGAGAGCAGTCAGGTGGGGGGCCCGATGATGTGAGGCCTCTGGTGTGGGTGAAGGTAGGCCCCTTTCCACCCTAGCTGCGGATGAGCACAGCCAGGTGGGGGGCCCGGTGGTGTGAGGCCTCTGGTGTGGGTGAGGGCAGGCCCCTTGCCATCCGAGCTGCAGATGAGAGCAGTCAGGTGGGGGGCCCGATGATGTGAGGCCTCTGGTGTGGGTGAAGGTAGGCCCCTTGCCACCCGAGCTGCGGATGAGCACAGCCAGGTGGGGGGCCCGGTGGTGTGAGGCCTCTGGTGTGGGTGAGGGCAGGCCCCTTGCCACCCAAGCTGCGGATGAGCGCAGCCAGGTGGGGGGCCCGGTGGTGTGAGGCCTCTGGTGTGGGTGAGGGTAGGCCCCTTGCCACCCAAGCTGCATATGAGAGCAGTCAGGTGGGGGGCCCGATGATGTGAGGCCTCTGGTGTGGGTGAAGGTAGGCCCCTTGCCACCCGAGCTGCAGATGAGCACAGCCAGGTGGGGGGCCCGGTGGTGTGAGGCCTCTGGTGTGGGTGAGGGCAGGCCCCTTGCCACCCGAGCTGCGGATGAGCGCAGCCAGGTGGGGGGCCCGGTGGTGTGAGGCCTCTGGTGTGGGTGAGGGTAGGCCCCTTACCACCCAAGCTGCAGATGAGAGCAGTCAGGTGGGGGGCCTGATGATGTGAGGCCTCTGGTGTGGGTGAAGGTAGGCCCCTTGCCACCCAAGCTGCGGATGAGCACAGCCAGGTGGGGGACCCGGTGGTGTGAGGCCTCTGGTGTGGGTGAGGGCAGGCCCCTTGCCACCCGAGCTGCGGATGAGCGCAGCCAGGTGGGGGGCCCGGTGGTGTGAGGCCTCTGGTGTGGGTGAGGGTAGGCCCCTTGCCACCCAAGCTGCAGATGACAGCAGTCAGGTGGGGGGCCTTATGATGTGAGGCCTCTGGTGTGGGTGAAGGTAGGTCCCTTGCCACCCGAGCTGCGGATGAGCACAGCCAGGTGGGGGACCCGGTGGTGTGAGGCCTCTGGTGTGGGTGAGGGCAGGCCCCTTGCCACCCGAGCTGAGGATGAGCACAACCAGGTGGGGGACCCGGTGTTGTGAGGCCTCTGGTGTGGGTGAGGGCAGGCCCCTTGCCACCCGAGCTGAGGATGAGCACAGCCAGGTGGGGGGCCCGGTGGTGTGAGGCCTCTGGTGTGGGTGATGGCAGGCCCCTTGCCACCCGAGCTGCGGATGAGCGCAGCCAGGTGGGGGGCCCGGTGGTGTGAGGCCTCTGGTGTGGGTGAGGGCAGGCCCCTTGCCACCCGAGCTGAGGATGAGCACAACCAGGTGGGGGACCCGGTGTTGTGAGGCCTCTGGTGTGGGTGAGGGCAGGCCCCTTGCCACCCGAGCTGAGGATGAGCACAGCCAGGTGGGGGGCCCGGTGGTGTGAGGCCTCTGGTGTGGGTGAGGGCAGGCCCCTTGCCACCCGAGCTGCGGATGAGCGCAGCCAGGTGGGGGGCCCGGTGGTGTGAGGCCTCTGGTGTGGGTGAGGGTAGGCCCCTTGCCACCCAAGCTGCAGATGAGAGCAGTCAGGTGGGGGGCCCGATGACGTGAGGCCTCTGGTGTGGGTGAAGGCAGGCCCCTTGCCACCCGAGCTGAGGATGAGCGCAGCCAGGTGGGGGGCCCGGTGGTGTGAGGCCTCTGGTGTGGGTGAGGGTAGGCCCCTTACCACCCAAGCTGCAGATGAGAGCAGTCAGGTGGGGGGCCTGATGATGTGAGGCCTCTGGTGTGGGTGAAGGTAGGCCCCTTGCCACCCAAGCTGCGGATGAGCACAGCCAGGTGGGGGACCCGGTGGTGTGAGGCCTCTGGTGTGGGTGAGGGCAGGCCCCTTGCCACCCGAGCTGCGGATGAGCGCAGCCAGGTGGGGGGCCCGGTGGTGTGAGGCCTCTGGTGTGGGTGAGGGTAGGCCCCTTGCCACCCAAGCTGCAGATGACAGCAGTCAGGTGGGGGGCCTTATGATGTGAGGCCTCTGGTGTGGGTGAAGGTAGGTCCCTTGCCACCCGAGCTGCGGATGAGCACAGCCAGGTGGGGGACCCGGTGGTGTGAGGCCTCTGGTGTGGGTGAGGGCAGGCCCCTTGCCACCCGAGCTGAGGATGAGCACAACCAGGTGGGGGACCCGGTGTTGTGAGGCCTCTGGTGTGGGTGAGGGCAGGCCCCTTGCCACCCGAGCTGAGGATGAGCACAGCCAGGTGGGGGGCCCGGTGGTGTGAGGCCTCTGGTGTGGGTGATGGCAGGCCCCTTGCCACCCGAGCTGCGGATGAGCGCAGCCAGGTGGGGGGCCCGGTGGTGTGAGGCCTCTGGTGTGGGTGAGGGCAGGCCCCTTGCCACCCGAGCTGAGGATGAGCACAACCAGGTGGGGGACCCGGTGTTGTGAGGCCTCTGGTGTGGGTGAGGGCAGGCCCCTTGCCACCCGAGCTGAGGATGAGCACAGCCAGGTGGGGGGCCCGGTGGTGTGAGGCCTCTGGTGTGGGTGAGGGCAGGCCCCTTGCCACCCGAGCTGCGGATGAGCGCAGCCAGGTGGGGGGCCCGGTGGTGTGAGGCCTCTGGTGTGGGTGAGGGTAGGCCCCTTGCCACCCAAGCTGCAGATGAGAGCAGTCAGGTGGGGGGCCCGATGACGTGAGGCCTCTGGTGTGGGTGAAGGCAGGCCCCTTGCCACCCGAGCTGAGGATGAGCACAGCCAGGTGGGGGACCCAGTGGTGTGAGGCCTCTGGTGTGGGTGAGGGCAGGCCCCTTGCCACATAAGCTGAGGATGAGCACAGCCAGGTGGGGGACCCGGTGTTGTGAGGCCTCTTGTGTGGGTGAGGGCAGACCCCTTGCCACCCGAGCTGCGGATGAGCGCAGCCAGGTGGGGGATCCGGTGGTGTGAGGCCTCTGGTGTGGGTGAGGGCAGGCCCCTTGCCATCCGAGCTGAGGATGAGCACAACCAGGTGGGGGACCCGGTGGTGTGAGGCTTCTGGTGTGGGTGAGGGCAGGCCCCTTGCCACCCGAGCTGTGGATGAGCACAGCCAGGTGGGGGACCCGGTGGTGTGAGGCCTCTGGTGTGGGTGAGGGCAGGCCCCTTGCCACCCGAGCTGAAGATGAGCACAACCAGGTGGGGGACCCGGTGTTGTGAGGCCTCTGGTGTGGGTGAGGGCAGGCCCCTTGCCACCCGAGCTGAGGATGAGCACAGCCAGGTGGGGGGCCCGGTGGTGTGAGGCCTCTGGTGTGGGTGAGGGCAGGCCCCTTGCCACCCGAGCTGCGGATGAGCGCAGCCAGGTGGGGGGCCCGGTGGTGTGAGGCCTCTGGTGTGGGTGAGGGTAGGCCCCTTGCCACCCAAGCTGCAGATGAGAGCAGTCAGGTGGGGGGCCCGATGACGTGAGGCCTCTGGTGTGGGTGAAGGTAGGCCCCTTGCCACCCGAGCTGCGGATGAGCACAGCCAGGTGGGGGGCCCGGTGGTGTGAGGCCTCTGGTGTGGGTGAGGGCAGGCCCCTTGCCACCCGAGCTGCGGATGAGCGCAGCCAGGTGGGGGGCCCGGTGGTGTGAGGCCTCTGGTGTGGGTGAGGGATGGCCCCTTGCCACCAGATCTGAGGATGAGCACAGCCAGGTGGGGGACCCGGTGTTGTGAGGCCTCCGGTGTGGGTGAGGGCAGACCTCTTGCCACCTGAGTTGCGGATGAGCACAGCCAGGTGGGGGACCCAGTGTTGTGAGGTATCTGGTGTGGGTGAGGGCAGGCCCCTTGCCAACCAAGCTGCGGATGAGAGAAGCCAGGTGGGGGGCCCGATGATGTGAGGCCTCTGGTGTGGGTGAAGGTAGGCCCCTTGCCACCCAAGCTGCGGATGAGCACAGCCAGGTGGGGGGCCTGGTGGTGTGAGGCCTCTGGTGTGGGTGAGGGATGGCCCCTTGCCACCAGAGCTGTGGATGAGCACAGACGGGTGGGGGACCCGGGGTTGTGAGGCCTCCGGTGTGGGTGAGGGCAGACCTCTTGCCACCTGAGTTGCGGATGAGCACAGCCAGGTGGGGGACCCAGTGTTGTGAGGTATCTGGTGTGGGTGAGGGCAGGCCCCTTGCCAACCAAGCTGCGGATGAGAGAAGCCAGGTGGGGGGCCCGATGATGTGAGGCTTCTGGTGTGGGTGAAGGTAGGCCCCTTGCCACCCAAGCTGCGTATGAGCACAGCCAGGTGGGGGGACCGGTGATGTGAGGCCTCTGGTGTGGGTAAGGGCAGACCCCTTACAACCCGAGCTGAGGATGAGCACAGCCAGGTGGGGGACCCGGTGTTGTGAGGCCCCTGGTGTGGGTGAGGGCAGGCCCCTTGCCACCCGAGCTGTGGATGAGCACAGCCAGGTGGGGGACCCGGTGGTGTGAGGCCTCTGGTGTGGGTGAAGGCAGGCCCCTTGCCACCCGAGCTGAGGATGAGCACAGCCAGGTGGGGGACCCGGTGTTGTGAGGCCTCTGGTGTGGGTGAGGGCAGGCCCCTTGCCACCCAAGCTGCAGATGAAAGCAGTCAGGTGGGGGGCCCGGTGATGTGAGGCCTCTGGTGTGGGTGAAGGTAGGCCCCTTGCCACCCAAGCTGCGGATGAGTACAGCCAGGTGGGGGACCCGGTGGTGTGAGGCCTCTGGTGTGGGTGAGGGCAGGCCCCTTGCCACCCGAGCTGAGGATGAGCACAGCCAGGTGGGGGACCCGGTGTTGTGAGGCCTCTGGTGTGGGTGAGGGCAGACCCCTTGCCACCTGAGCTGCAGATGAGCACAGCCAGGTGGGGGACCCAATGTTGTGAGGCATCTAGTGTGGGTGAGGGCAGGCCCCTTGCCACCCAAGCTGCGGATGAGAGAAGCCAGGTGGGGGGCCCGATGATGTGAGGCCTCTGGTGTGGGTGAAGGTAGGCCCCTTGCCACACGAGCTGCGGATGAGCACAGCCAGGTGGGGGACCCGGTGGTGTGAGGCCTCTGGTGTGGGTGAGGGCAGGCCCCTTGCCACCCGAGCTGAGGATGAGCACAGCCAGGTTGGGGGCCCGGTGGTGTGAGGCTTCTGGTGTGGGTGAGGGCAGGCCCCTTGCCACCCGAGCTGTGGATGTGCACATCCAGGTGGGGGACCCGGTGGTGTGAGGCCTCTGGTGTGGGTGAGGGCAGGCCCCTTGCCACCCGAGCTGCCCATGAGCGCAGCCAGGTGGGGGGCCCGGTGGTGTGAGGCCTCTGGTGTGGGTGAGGGCCGGCCCCTTGCCACCCGAGCTGCGGATGAGCGCAGCCAGGTGGGGGGCCCGGTGGTGTGAGGCCTCTGGTGTGGGTGAGGGCAGGCCCCTTGCCACCCGAGCTGCGGATGAGAGCAGCCAGGTGGGGGGCCTTATGATATGAGGCCTCTGGTGTGGGTGAAGGTAGGTCCCTTGCCACCCGAGCTGCGGATGAGCACAGCCAGGTGGGGGACCCGGTGGTGTGAGGCCTCTGGTGTGGGTGAGGGCAGGCCCCTTGCCACCCGAGCTGAGGATGAGCACAACCAGGTGGGGGACCCGGTGTTGTGAGGCCTCTGGTGTATGTGAGGGTAGGTCCCTTGCCACCCGAGCTGAGGATGAGCACAGCCAGGTGGGGGACCTGGTGTTGTGAGGCCTCTGGTGTGGGTGAGGGCAGGCCCCTTGCCACCCGAGCTGCGGATGAGCGCAGCCAGGTGGGGGGCCCGGTGGTGTGAGGCCTCTGGTGTGGGTGAGGGCAGGCCCCTTGCCACCCAAGCTGCAGATAAGAGCAGTCAGGTGGGGGGCCCGGTGATGTGAGGCCTCTGGTGTGGGTGAAGGTAGGCCCCTTGCCACACGAGCTGCGGATGAGCACAGCCAGGTGGGGGACCCGGTGGTGTGAGGCCTCTGGTGTGGGTGAGGGCAGGCCCCTTGCCACCCGAGCTGAGGATGAGCACAGCCAGGTTGGGGGCCCGGTGGTGTGAGGCTTCTGGTGTGGGTGAGGGCAGGCCCCTTGCCACCCGAGCTGTGGATGTGCACATCCAGGTGGGGGACCCGGTGGTGTGAGGCCTCTGGTGTGGGTGAGGGCAGGCCCCTTGCCACCCGAGCTGCGGATGAGCGCAGCCAGGTGGGGGGCCCGGTGGTGTGAGGCCTCTGGTGTGGGTGAGGGCAGGCCTCTTGCCACCCAAGCTGCAGATAAGAGCAGTCAGGTGGGGGGTCCGGTGATGTGAGGCCTCTGGTGTGGGTGAAGGTAGGCCCCTTGCCACCCGAGCTGTGGATGAGCACAGCCAGGTGGGGGACCCGGTGGTGTGAGGCCTCTGGTGTGGGTGAGGGCAGGCCCCTTGCCACCCGAGCTGCGGATGAGAGCAGCCAGGTGTGGGGCCTTATGATATGAGGCCTCTGGTGTGGGTGAAGGTAGGTCCCTTGCCACCCGAGCTGCGGATGAGCACAGCCAGGTGGGGGACCCGGTGGTGTGAGGCCTCTGGTGTGGGTGAGGGCAGGCCCCTTGCCACCCGAGCTGAGGATGAGCACAACCAGGTGGGGGACCCGGTGTTGTGAGGCCTCTGGTGTATGTGAGGGTAGGTCCCTTGCCACCCGAGCTGAGGATGAGCACAGCCAGGTGGGGGACCTGGTGTTGTGAGGCCTCTGGTGTGGGTGAGGGCAGGCCCCTTGCCACCCGAGCTGCGGATGAGCGCAGCCAGGTGGGGGGCCCGGTGGTGTGAGGCCTCTGTTGTGGGTGAGGGCAGGCCCCTTGCCACCCAAGCTGCAGATAAGAACAGTCAGGTGGGGGGCCTGGTGATGTGAGGCCTCTGGTGTGGGTGAAGGTAGGCCCCTTGCCACCCGAGCTGTGGATGAGCACAGCCAGGTGGGGGACCCGGTGGTGTGAGGCCTCTGGTGTGGGTGAGGGCAGGCCCCTTGCCACCCGAGCTGAGGATGAGCACAACCAGGTGGGGGACCCGGTGTTGTGAGGCCTCTGGTGTGGGTGAGGGCAGGCCCCTTGCCACCCGAGCTGAGGATGAGCACAGCCAGGTGGGGGACCCGGTGTTGTGAGGCCTCTGGTGTGGGTTAGGGCAGGCCCCTTGCCACCCGAGCTGAGGATGAGCACAGCCAGGTGGGAGGCCCGGTGGTGTGAGGCCTCTGGTGTGGGTGAGGGCAGGCCCCTTGCCACCTGAGCTGAGGATGAGCACAGCCAGGTGGGGGACCGGTGTTGTGAGGCCTCTGGTGTGGGTGTGGGCAGACCCCTTGCCACCCGAGCTGCGGATGAGCGCAGCCAGGTGGGGGGCCCGGTGGTGTGAGGCTTCTGGTGTGGGTGAGGGCAGGCCCCTTGCCACCCGAGCTGTGGATGAGCACAGCCAGGTGGGGGACCCGGTGGTGTGAGGCCTCTGGTGTGGGTGAAGGCAGGCCCCTTGCCACCCGAGCTGAGGATGAGCACAGCCAGGTGGGGGACCCAGTGTTGTGAGGCCTCTGGTGTGGGTGAGGGCAGGCCCCTTGCCACCCAAGCTGCAGATGAGAGCAGTCAGGTGGGGGGCCCGGTGATGTGAGGCCTCTGGTGTGGGTGAAGGTAGGCCCCTTGCCACCCAAGCTGTGGATGAGTACAGCCAGGTGGGGGACCCGGTGGTGTGAGGCCTCTGGTGTGGGTGAAGGCAGGCCCCTTGCCACCCGAGCTGAGGATGAGCACAGCCAGGTGGGGGACCCGGTGTTGTGAGGACTCTGGTGTGGGTGAGGGCAGGCCCCTTGCCACCCAAGCTGCAGATGAGAGCAGTCAGGTGGGGGGCCCGGTGATGTGAGGCCTCTGGTGTGGGTGAAGGTAGGCCCCTTGCCACCCAAGCTGCGGATGAGTACAGCCAGGTGGGGGACCCGGTGGTGTGAGGCCTCTGGTGTGGGTGAGGGCAGGCCCCTTGCCACCCGAGCTGAGGATGAGCACAGCCAGGTGGGGGACCTGGTGTTGTGAGGCCTCTGGTGTGGGTGAGGGATGGCCCCTTGCCACCAGAGCTGAGGATGAGCACAGCCAGGTGGGGGACCCGGTGTTGTGAGGCCTCTGGGGTGGGTGAGGGCAGGCCCCTTGCCACCCGAGCTGCGGATGAGCGCAGCCAGGTGGGGGGCCCGGTGGTGTGAGGCCTCTGTTGTGGGTGAGGGCAGGCCCCTTGCCACCCAAGCTGCAGATAAGAACAGTCAGGTGGGGGGCCCAGTGATGTGAGGCCTCTGGTGTGGGTGAAGGTAGGCCCCTTGCCACCCGAGCTGTGGATGAGCACAGCCAGGTGGGGGACCCGGTGGTGTGAGGCCTCTGGTGTGGGTGAGGGCAGGCCCCTTGCCACCCGAGCTGAGGATGAGCACAACCAGGTGGGGGACCCGGTGTTGTGAGGCCTCTGGTGTGGGTGAGGGCAGGCCCCTTGCCACCCGAGCTGAGGATGAGCACAGCCAGGTGGGGGACCCGGTGTTGTGAGGCCTCTGGTGTGGGTTAGGGCAGGCCCCTTGCCACCCGAGCTGAGGATGAGCACAGCCAGGTGGGAGGCCCGGTGGTGTGAGGCCTCTGGTGTGGGTGAGGGCAGGCCCCTTGCCACCTGAGCTGAGGATGAGCACAGCCAGGTGGGGGACCGGTGTTGTGAGGCCTCTGGTGTGGGTTAGGGCAGGCCCCTTGCCACCTGAGCTGAGGATGAGCACAGCCAGGTGGGGGACCGGTGTTGTGAGGCCTCTGGTGTGGGTTAGGGCAGGCCCCTTTCCACCTGAGCTGAGGATGAGCACAGCCAGGTGGGGGACCGGTGTTGTGAGGCCTCTGGTGTGGGTGTGGGCAGACCCCTTGCCACCCGAGCTGCGGATGAGCGCAGCCAGGTGGGGGGCCCGGTGGTGTGAGGCTTCTGGTGTGGGTGAGGGCAGGCCCCTTGCCACCCGAGCTGTGGATGAGCACAGCCAGGTGGGGGACCCGGTGGTGTGAGGCCTCTGGTGTGGGTGAAGGCAGGCCCCTTGCCACCCGAGCTGAGGATGAGCACAGCCAGGTGGGGGACCCAGTGTTGTGAGGCCTCTGGTGTGGGTGAGGGCAGGCCCCTTGTCACCCAAGCTGCAGATGAGAGCAGTCAGGTGGGGGGCCCGGTGATGTGAGGCCTCTGGTGTGGGTGAAGGTAGGCCCCTTGCCACCCAAGCTGTGGATGAGTACAGCCAGGTGGGGGACCCGGTGGTGTGAGGCCTCTGGTGTGGGTGAAGGCAGGCCCCTTGCCACCCGAGCTGAGGATGAGCACAGCCAGGTGGGGGACCCGGTGTTGTGAGGCCTCTGGTGTGGGTGAGGGCAGACCCCTTGCCACCCAAGCTGCAGATGAGAGCAGTCAGGTGGGGGGCCCGGTGATGTGAGGCCTCTGGTGTGGGTGAAGGTAGGCCCCTTGCCACCCAAGCTGCGGATGAGTACAGCCAGGTGGGGGACCCGGTGGTGTGAGGCCTCTGGTGTGGGTGAGGGCAGGCCCCTTGCCACCCGAGCTGAGGATGAGCACAGCCAGGTGGGGGACCTGGTGTTGTGAGGCCTCTGGTGTGGGTGAGGGATGGCCCCTTGCCACCAGAGCTGAGGATGAGCACAGCCAGGTGGGGGACCCGGTGTTGTGAGGCCTCTGGTGTGGGTGAGGGCAGGCCCCTTGCCACCCAAGCTGCAGATGACAGCAGTCAGGTGGGGGGCCCGATGATGTGAGGCCTCTGGTGTGGGTGAAGGTAGGCACCTTGCCACCCGAGCTGCGGATGAGCACAGTCAGGTGGGGGACCCGGTGGTGTGAGGCCTGTGGTGTGGGTGAGGGCAGGCCCCTTGCCACCCGAGCTGAGGATGAGCGCAACCAGGTGGGGGACCCGGTGTTGTGAGGCCTCTGGTGTGGGTGAGGGCAGGCCCCTTGCCACCAGAGCTGAGGATCAGCACAGCCAGGTGGGGGGCCCGGTGGTGTGAGGCCTCTGGTGTGGGTGAGGGCAGGCCCCTTGCCACCTGAGCTGAGGATGAGCACAGCCAGGTGGGGGACCCGGTGTCGTGAGGCCTCTGGTGTGGGTGTGGGCAGACCCCTTGCCACCCGAGCTGCGGATGAGCGCAGCCAGGTGGGGGGCCCGGTGGTGTGAGGCTTCTGGTGTGGGTGAGGGCAGGCCCCTTGCCACCCGAGCTGTGGATGAGCACAGCCAGGTGGGGGACCCGGTGGTGTGAGGCCTCTGGTGTGGGTGAAGGCAGGCCCCTTGCCACCCGAGCTGAGGATGAGCACAGCCAGGTGGGGGACCTGGTGTTGTGAGGCCTCTGGTGTGGGTGAGGGCAGGCCCCTTGCCACCCGAGCTGAGGATGAGCACAGCCAGGTGGGGGGCCCGGTGGTGTGAGGCCTCTGGTGTGGGTGAGGGCAGGCCCCTTGCCACCCGAGCTGCAGATGGGCAATGTTGTGGAAAATTTTAGATGTATTTTTATTTGTATTGTCATAAGAGTCACCCGGTGTTCATTCTCCCCTAGCCCGCTCTAAAAGAGCTGACTGGGGCAGATTGACGCTGGTTGAGATCCGTTAGGTAGTAGATAACTTCCTGGGATTGGAAAGAGGTGTTTGCGGAGTGGGAGTATGTCAGCCAGCGAATGGGCCCCTGTACATGATACAGACAATCGTCTGGGGGCATATGCTTGCTCTGCAAGGATTGGTTGTAGGCGGATGTGCGCTCATTGTCTCTGCAGTGTCTGATCACCACATGTGGAGATCGCAGCGTACATCTTTGGATAACCTTCCATCCACAAGGAGAATAATCCTGGTATACATTGTTCTCTGGAACAACGTATATTAATGATTTCTATCAACGGAATTGTAGTCATCGTTCATTGGTTTTGTATGGTTTGCATCAACGAAAGCATTTAGTCTGTTTGCGTCACTGACTATTTCAATGTATACATGTCTGTGATTGGTTCTTTTGAAGGAAAACAAATGTCTGATTGACTGTCTGAAGACACCACTTTATTCTGTATTGTATTGCATTGGATTGTCCTTATATGGTTGTTCACATCCTGTGTTGCTGCTGTGAGGTCACAAGCTTTGTAGGCGGAGTTTAGCTGTCGGAGGCAAACCCTCCAGGGAGTGGCTTCCTGTTGAAATGTAAATAAAAGGTGTACAGCTCAGAGAGCTCAAACATGCTGACTGATTGGAGATGTAAGAATGCTGGTAATGTCTCTTTAATGGGAAGCCAGAGGGGCCTGGCTGAAGAGCAGCCAGGCTGAAATGAGGCTGTAGGAATGCGGGTGATGTCTGAATACTTGGATGAGTGGGTTGGAAGATAAGCTAAATTATTATATCATTAAGACAGAAATGTTATTATTAGAAACAGGAGATTTGGCTGTGTGCTCTGCGTAGGGCCACAATTTTCAGGACATCAAAGCCAGGTAGGGGGCCCAGTGATGTAAGCCCCTGGTGTGGGTGAGGGCAGGCCCCTTGCCACACGCACTGCTGATGAGCATAGCCAGGTGGGGGGCTCAGTGATGTGAGTCCCCTGGTGTGAGTGTGTGAGGGCAGGCCCCTTGCCACCCGAGCTGTAGATGGGCAAAACAAGTGGGGTGGCTTCTGATGTGAGGCCTCTGCTCTGGGTGAGGGCAGGCCTCTTGGCACCTGCACTCCGGATGAGCGCAGGCAGGTGGGGGCCCGGTGGTGTGAGGCCTCTGGTGTGGGTGAGGGGAGGTCCCTTGCTCCCCGAGCTGTAGATGGGAAAAACAAGTGAGGGGGCTGGTGATGTGAGGCCACTGGTGTGGGTGAGGGCAGGCTGCTTGCCACAGGCACTGCTGATGAGCATAGCCAGGTGGGGGGCTCAGTGATGTGAGTCCCCTGGTGTGAGTGTGTGAGGACAGGCCCCTTGCCACCCGAGCTGTAGATGGGCAAAACAAGTGGGGTGGCTGGTGATGTGGGGCCTCTGCTGTGGGTGAGGGCAAGCCTCTTGGCACCTGCACTCCGGATGAGCGCAGCCAGGTGGGGACCCGGTGGTGTGAGGCCTCTGGTGTGGGTGAGGGGAGGTCCCTTGCTACCCGAGCTGTAGATGGGAAAAACAAGTGAGGGGGCTGGTGATGTGAGGCCACTGGTGTGGGTGAGGGCAGGCTGCTTGCCACCCGCACTGTGGATAAGCGCAGCCAGGTGGGGGGACCGGTGGTGTGAGGAAAATACAATAAGGGATGAAGTATATTGCTGGGTGTGGAGGAGTTATCAGGTGATCTTAGTACATAGCTGTGTTCCTGAGAGTAGACTAGATAGATGTCGGCCCCTGGATGTATACTGTATATGGCTAAAAGTCCATCCACACACATTATATATATAATATAATGTGTGGATGGACTTTTAGCCATATACAGTATACATCCAGGGGCCGACATCTATCTAGTCTACTCCCAGGAACACAGCTATGTGATACACATACATAATTATATATATATATATATATATATATGGACTAATACACATTATATACACACACACACATATATATATATATATATATATATATATATATATACACACACACACACACACACACACATATATATATACTTATACTTGTACTTATAAATATATAAATTTATATATGTGGATGGACTAATACAGACACATATATTTATATTATGTGTGCACGCGCACGGGGGCGGGGAAGGTAGAAGTGTGATTTGCATTCGGGATAGAGGAGGAGGAGCCGTAGTGCAGAGGGCTGGACAGGCGGAGTTCCGATCTGAGCCGAGAGCCAGGGGAAGCAGATCTCGACAGGGAAGCCATTCTCGGCACACCGGTATTCAGTACGCATGCGCCGTATTGAGTCGGGATATGTAGCGGCGCTGTTAATCAGCACGTCATACTTTAGTCCTGCCCAATAACTGCTTTCCTCCTCCCAGCAGGCCCCGCCTCCGGGATGTGACTTAATAGAGAGTGCCCAATAGCTAACCTGCTCCAGTGATCATCGGCGGTGGGATGGACGTTGGAGGGCAGGCTGTGCGCGGATCCAGCTGGGAGAGATGTTCACTCCTCCGCAGACTGCCTCACACTAACGGTCGCTTTCCCGCGCGGCTATATATTGGCCCTGAGCACGTCCGTTAAGTTGTGACGTCATGCTCGTCACGTGATTTCCAGATCAGGCTGGGAAAAATAACGTACTTTCCAAAGGGGAGGAGCACTGCGCATGTGCCAGTTTTGTGCAGCAAACATCCTGCTTCGTGTGGCCTATTCCCCCATAGATGTCATTTAACAGTCAGACGTGTCAAGTCGGCTGTAGTATAATCTTCCAATCCTGGTTGGCTCCTCTGCCTTCAATCCACACCCCTTCTCTCTCATTGGCTCTGGAAAAGCTCTGAAAGTGGTTGTAAACCCTTACAAACCACTTTGAGCTACAGGTAAGCCTAGATTAAGGCTTACCTGTAGGTCCAAGAAATATCTCCTAAACCTATACGGTTTAGGAGATATTTGCCCGAAGACAGGCACTGCTGTCTACGGCGCATGCCCCGGTGACAGCGGCGCGCAGGCGCACTGAGCGCGCCATTTCCAATAATGGAGCTGCCGCGCGTGTCGTCTCCCGTGCGCATGCGGCGGCGGAGCTGCGAGACCCCACCGAAAAGATGGATGCGCCGGACTACAGGGGACAGCGGTGACATCGCTGGCTCCTGTGTCAGGTAAGTGACACATAATGGGCTACTATGCGATGCATAGTAGTCCATTATGCTTTGCCTTTGCAGGGAATGAAAGAGGAAGTAACACCCATCAGGGTTTACTTCCTCTTGAACGTTCAATGTGAGGAGAGGAGCCGAGGATGTGAAATATGAGCTCAGCATGACTGGACACTGAGCCTGTCACATGGCTGAGGGAGAGAAGAGGAGAGTGTCACCTCAAGAGCCTGGACACACAACACACCCCGCCCCCCCTCGGATCCATGGAGAAGGAGGAGGGGCCGAGAGCATTGCAGAGTAATGTTTAGGCCTCATGCACACGGACGTTTTTACAGCCGCTTTTTTGAGCTTTTTTTGCAGCTTAAAAACGGCTGTCCATGTTAGTCTATGGCTTCATGCCCACCTAGACGTTTTTGAGCTGCAAATGGCATAGGCGTTTTTAAGCTGTAAAAAAAACCGAGGACCAGTGCGTTCCGTGGCGTGGAGCTAGAGCTGTAAAAACGCGAATCGCGGGAAAACGCGCAAAAACGCGCATAAACGCGCAACATATTTTCTTTGTTTTCTGAGTCCTATAGCCAAGAGATGTGTTTCTTAAAAAAAGCTACTTAACGCTAACGCTAAAAAACGCGCAAAAACGCCAATGCAAAACGCGGTAAAAATCACGTTTTTAACAACAATTTTTCCAGGCATCGGAGCTAGCTTTGCAGCCAGTTTTTTAAAACGTCCGTGTGCATGAGCACTTACAAAGGAGAAGCTTCATCTCTGCTTGTCTTGTGTTCCTGTCAGCTCCCCCTCGAGGACAGAGCAAGCAGAAGATCACTGGAGATCTCCATAAGGCTGGATGACACGTGACATTCTTCTCCTGTCACTCCAATTGTTCTGCCTTCCACCCTGTATAGATCTGTGCTGGAAACTTGTCCTGTACCTCAGCAGGGCGGCTCTGGGGAAAGTGAAAGTCAAGTTCCTCAATATCTTAGGAATATAATAGGACTTGTCAGGTGGAGGCATTTCACAAAATCATTCTTCCACACGCCGACCGAACCACAGCCGAAAGACGGCTACAGCGCGGTCAGCTTAGTCTGGGAGAGCGTCCATGGACGTCCTCCCAGAATCTTGCTCCCAGAGGAGCTGGCGCATCACGGATCACAGTAAAGGGCAAAGGGGGCAGCTTCCCTGGGTCCTGTCGTTGTGGGGCCCAAAGCAGCTGCCCCATGCTTCCCAACTATCACAGTTTAAATTCTCTTGTCCCTTGAAGTTTTAGTCCTGTGCTGTGTCCTGATATCTCGGTGTGAAGTGCTGCTACTAATGCTGCCCAGTTCCGTCTTGTTGTGTACAGATGACTCACCTGCAGACCCTGTGTTTACATGTAAATATATACGTCATTCATATGTTAATAGCTGCGGCCGGTGGTATTGATATGTAAATAAAGGTGGCAGTCATATGTATATCATGCTCCCCTGCAGTGAGGAGATGATGTGCTGTAACCGCTAGCAACCATTCAGTGAGCGGTATTACTGTACAGTAATCTCTAGCAACCAATTAACAAGCAGAAATCATTTGCTGTAACCTCTAGCAACCAGTCAGTAAGCAGTAATGATATGCTGTAACCACTGGCAACCAATCGCAATTGCTGCCTTTTCTGATACAGTAAACTGATTTTAAGTCTAGCTGCTATTTATTGTATGTCTCAGAGCAGGTGCAGAGTGAAATTGCATGGAGGGGGGCCCAAGAAAATTTTTGCTCAGGGTCCAATCAATATTAAAGACGGCCCTGAAAACTTACACAGGTGCCGTGGGGAACCAGTCAGTGCTGGAAGAAGAGAATAGTGGTTGTGATAATCAGACATTTCCAGAGGAAGGAGATGAAATGATGGGTCCTTCACTTCCTCCAAGTCTCATGTGAATTATTTTTCCTTTAAAGGTAAAGAAAAGATTTGGGGTCTTTTTGACCCCCCCCCCCCGATCTCTCTATAAAGAGGAGAGGTGATCCTTATTTCTGTTATAAGGGATGATTACATTTCTTGTAATAGAAATAAAAATTATGACAAAAAATAATTAAAGGGACAGCGTAAAAAAATAAAAATCTAAGAAGCGCCCCCATCCCTCGGTGCTTGGAAGTGATTACATATGTAAGTCACACACAAATATGTAAACAGGCCTGGGGTCTCTACAGAGGAGTTCCACCCAAAAGTAGAACTTCCATTCATCTGTCTCCCCGCCCCCCCCTCCGGTGCCACATTTGGTACCTTTCATTGGGAGAAGGGGGTACCTGTTTTTTGACAGATACCCCGGCCCCCACTTCCGCCAGACCTCTCCGCGGCGCGGTACGTCAGAAGTTCGGCTCCCTCCACCGTCAGACCAGTAATGCGCATGTGCAGTAGGGAATCACCCGGGAAGCGGCAATTAGGGCTGTCACTTTTTCTTCAAGCCAAACCTGAACACTTTAGCGGCGCACAGTACAGGGTCTTCTCATCCAACATCAGTACCTGACCTGAATTGGGCACAAATTCACAGAAACAGAATAACAGCAATGGGTTCATTCAGTCTGCCTTATTAAATAATTTACAGTTGATCCTTGGATTACGAGCATAATCCATTCCAGGAGAATGCCTGTAATCCAAAGCACTCGCCTGGCATATCAAAGCGAGTTTCCTCATAGAAGTCAATGGAAATGAAGATAATTTGTTCCGCATTGACTTCTATCAGATGCACTACCACATTTGGCCAGGGGTGGGGGAGGGGGCGCTGGAGAGCCTCGGAAATACTCAAGGACAGCTCGGCTGAACTCAGGAACTGAGTATTTCCGAGTGTAATTCTGAATATTTTCCGAACCATTCCGAGTGTCCCCAGCGTCCCCGCACCTCTGGCCAAATGTGGTACTGCACCGCCCATTAGCTTGAATTCTGCTTGTTTTGCGAGACAACACTCGCAGACTGAGTCTTCATTGTTAAAAAGAAAAAAGTTTCTCATCTTTCAAAACGCTCGTTAACGGCATTACTCAATAACCAATGTTCCACTGTATTTGTATGAGTTTAGATGTCTGTTTATCCCAAACATATTTAAAGTGGTTGTAAACCCTTACAAACCACTTTGACCTACAGGTAAGCCTAGATTAAGGCTTACCTGTAGGTCCAAGCAATATCTCCTAAACCTATATGGTTTAGGAGATATTTGCCCGAAAACGGGCACCGCTGTCTACGGCGCATGCGCCGTAGACAGCGGCGCGCAGGCGCACTGAGAGCGGCATTCTCAGCGACGGAGCTGCCTCGCGTGTCGGCTCCCGTGCGCATGCGCGGGAGTGACGTCATCGCGGCTTCGCCGAATGACAGCGGCGGAGCTGCGAGACCCCACCAACAAGATGGATGCGGCGGACTACAGGGGACTGCGGCGACTTCGCTGGCTCCTGTGTCAGGTAAGTGACACATAATGGGCTACTATGCGATGCATAGTAGTCCGTTATGCTTTACCTTTGCAGGGAATGAAAGAGGAAGTAAACTCATTAGGGTTTACTTCCTCTTTAAATCACCATTGGTTGACCTCTGCTGGATGTCTTGTTCCAAGCATTAGCTACTCAAATACCCCGCAGACACTCCTATATCTCATAGAAAGCCCCCCCAAGAGTGCTGGATGTTATAGCCGTAAAGGGTGAGGGATGCTTCCAATCTTGTGGTATGAGTGCGAAGGCCCCTCTCTGTTCCGGCATGCATGTACCCAGTCATATCCATAAATACATGATTTGATATGCTGTCTTGGTTGTAATGTGTTGTCTGGACCTTCCCCCATTTTGAATCCCTCCAGAATTAACAGGATCACAGACTGTAAGCCAGGTCTTCTCATCCAACATCAGTAGTTGACGTAAAAAAAAAATGCTCCTTTGGAGGAATGGGCACAAACCTCTTCAGACACACCAAAATCTCAGGGCACGCTTTCCCAGAGGAGGGGGGTGTTCTAGCTGCAAAAGGTAAGGGGGTTGGGGGGGGGGGGTGTGTGCGGATTCCATATTAAGGTCTATGGTTTTGTAATGGAGCATCCAACAAGCGCAACCATATGATGGTCAGGTGCTCTGCAATCTTTTGGTCATATAGTGTAATAGATCAGACGTTGGCAACCTCCACCACATGTACCGGGGGGGCATGCAACATCATTGGCTGTAATTGACAGCTCTCTAAGCTGTCAATACCAAAGCCTGGACCACCCACCTCCCTGATGGCATGACAGTATGCCATGATTGAGGATGTTGGCACTCTGTGCTTCTATAGCAGCCTTTCTCAACCCGGGTGTGGTGGCATCCTGGAGGAAATAAAAAAAAAAGCTCAGAAGATGAGACTGAACTCCCAATCTCCAGCTGAACTGTACTTTGGTAAAAAGGAAGGGTGCGCAGTGCTCTCTACCTCCCCCTACAGTGCAGTATCTGGCTCTGAGTGACGGTATTGTACTGCAACGTTTTAAAAGGGGGTGTGTGTGTGTGTGTCCTATTTAAGAATGTACTATCAGAACTGATATTTTTAGAACTGGTTCGTAATCGCAGCAATGACTACCACTCCTCTGAAAAGCATTCCATGCCCAGATTGCTTTTCAGAGGCATGACAGGTGGTGGAAAGGCAATAAGTTGCCTCCTCCCCACCTATTTAAACCCTGTAAATGCACCATCACCACACTGCAACCGCCTGCAATGCACACAGTTGTGGGGTGGTTGCAGTGCAGCCCTATTCACTTGGGGGTATACTTCCAGTCACATGTAAACCCCCCCAGCTGCTGTCTCTGCAGCTAAAGGGGAGCAGTTGAGGGTGGTAAAATTGGCTTAAACACATGGCTTTACTGCCCCCCAACTTCACATGTGAACAAGCCCTTGCTTCAAATGTGTGTGGCTGCGTGTAGGGAAGTCCACTCATTTCAATGGGCTGCCCCACCCGCAGAAATGCAGGAAAAGAAGTTCTCAACCCCCTAAAATTGGCCAGTACCAAAGCACCCCGCATTTGCCAATGTCTGGGGTACCATTAGCAATTAGTAGCACCCCTAAAGAACAGATCATTGTGTGTCAGGAACAAATGCGATTTTGTACGTTCTTTGGAACACACAGTAACATGAACTAAATCTTGGACAGGGGTGCCTCGAGACTGAAAATACGTTTTGGGGCTGAGAAGCCGTGCTCTATAGTGGTAACAATACCATAGCAGGAGACGGGCAATAGATTATCAGGATGTGGGCACACTGCTGGAGGAAGAGCACACGCCGCTTCCTAACACAGGCAGGTGCTGCACATCATCACACCATGGCTGCTACAATAAGGCTGAAAGAGCTGCAGATTCAGCCATTCATTTCATTGACACTTACATTCCTTTCATCTAAAGGTTTCTACTTTTATTCCTGGTTTTCCTAAACAACAATCCTTGGGGTATTTAGCGCACAAGCAAAGTCTTGTTTTATCAGTTGCCGATTACCAAGTTGCCCAGTACAAGTACAAGGACTGTGGAAATGTGCATTACATGCCGTGCATAGACTCCCATTCTATTTAACATGCCCATGTACACCACGTCCAATATTCAGCACTATGTCGTCTTCACACAAAAAACGCACCTCACATTGTCTGCTCCAGACTGTCCCACCTTATAAAAGTCTAAAGTTGGGAGGTATGATTGTGAAGTCATTGACACTGATCCTGGGGTCCATGGCGGTCACTGCCACCAATGGCATAGCGCCCAACTGTCCCCGATTTTGAGGGACTGTCTCCGATTTGGAGCAATGTCCCTCATTTTGGTCTGATCTATATAATTGTATATAAAATGCACTTTTTATCGTTCAAAAAGTGTTTCCCAGTCCTAAACCTTTCACCTGATTTCAAATTGTTGCATTTGAAAATTCCAAAAGCCAATATAAAGGAACAATAGTGGTAAAAAAAAATAAAAAAAGCACTTGTGGGTTTAACCAATCTTGTTTTTTTGTACAATTCTCTTTAAAGGGGCGTGTGCTATGCCTGCATACTTTTGGCGGTAGGTGTCCCTCATTCCCATCTCAAATAGTTGGGAGGTATGCCAATAGCTGGGACGATGTAGTCGCGGACATCAACTCTTGGGGTTTGATTGCAGTCACTGACCCCAATGCTGGAGGGCTAGAATTGCAGTCACTAACACCCATGTTAAGGGATTATTATTGCCACCAATGCTGGAGGTTATTATTGCAGTCACTGACAGCATTGCTGGGGGTTATTATTGCAGTCACTGACACCAATGTTGGGAGCTACTAATGCAGCCACCAACACCAATGTTAAGGGATTATTATTGCCACCAATGTTTGGTGTGATGATTTCAGTCACCGACACCAATGTTAAAGGACTAGCCGCCACCGACACCAATTTTTGGTGTGACAATTGCAGACACTGACTGCAATGCCTGGGGCTACAATTGCAGTCACTGACATCAGTTGTTGGGGTTTTAATTGCAGTCACTGACACCAATGTTAAAGAGGAAGTAAATCCTGATGAGTTTACTTCCTCTTTGATTCCCTGCAAAGGTAAAGCATAATGGACTACTATGCATCGCATAGTAGTCCATTATGTGTCACTTACCTGACACAGGAGCCAGCGAAGTCACCGCTGTCCCCTGTAGTTCCGAGCATCCATCTTCTTGGTGGGTCTCGCTGCTCCGGCGCTGTGATTCACCGGAGCAGCGATGACGTCACTCCCGCGCATGCGCACGGGAGCCGAGACTCGCGGCATATGGCCCGCGATCTGTGGCTTACCCAGTGCGCCTGCACGCCGCTGTCTACAGGTAAATATCTCCTAAACCATATAGGTATTTCCTGGACCTACAGGTAAGCCTTAATCTAGGCTTACCTGTAGGTTAAAGTGGTTTGTAAGGGTTTACAACCACTTTAAAGTGGTTGTAAACCCTTACAAACCACTTTGACCTACAGGTAAGCCTAGATTAAGGCTTACCCGTAGGCCCAAGAAATATCTCCCAAACCTATATGGTTTAGGAGATATTTGCCCGAAGACGGGCACCGCTGTCTGCGGCGCATGCGCTGTAGACAGCGGCGCGCAGGCACACTGAGCGTGGCATCGTTGATGACGAAGATGCCGTGCGTCTCGGCTCCCGTGCGCATGCGCGGGAGTGACGTCATCGCGGCTTCGCCAAATGACAGCGGCGGAGCTGCGAGACCCCACCGAGAAGATGGATGCGCCGGAGTACAGGGGACAGCAGTGACTTCGCTGGCTCCTGTGTCAGGTAAGTGACACATAATGGGCTACTATGCGATGCATAGTAGTCCATTATGCTTTACCTTTGCAGGGAATGAGAGAGGAAGTAAACTCACCAGGGTTTACTTCCTCTTTAACAGACCATTATAGACACCACTGTTTGGAATTATAATTTAAGTCACTGACACAAGTTTTTGGCGTTACTGTCAGACACAAATGTGGGAGTTTATATTCCCCATTATGAAAAGAAATAATAAAGTGGACACTGTTTTAAATATCAGACACTAAATATCCTTCCAGCCATAGAATTTTTTTTTCTTTCAACAGGCATCCCATCATAATGCATGAATAAGAAATACAAAGTATATATATGCAAATATATATGTTTGCTAGTGGCTAAGACTTCTATCCTTTTTTTATACTTATAATTTAGGAAATCCTGTTCTGGCCATTGCCACGATGATTGTGGGCACGTGAAGCCCAATCGCATCCTCTTCCTGGATTAGCGATGGAGAGGTGCCGTAGCGCCGACTGTTTAGCAAGTTGCCATAAAAGGCAGGGACGGAGGAAGGTCCCGCCCCATTGTTATGGCAACATAGATAGATCCGCCTTAAATCACATCATTTCTTGTTGAAAAATAACACAATTTTTCACAACTTCCTGTCCATTAACTCCTGGGAAATTATGACTCGCTTTTTTTTTTGCCAGGAGCACAGGCGAGGGAGGAAGTGATGTGGAGCCGGAAGTGGCAGATTAGGAGCCACCACCTAGCAACAGGTCACTTTGGGTAAGTAAAAAAAAAAATTCACTCCGTTTCTCATAATTGATCAAGGACTAGGAAAATGGGGGGAAAAAAATAAATAAAAATTCAGAATGGAATGCTGCTTTAAAACATTTTCACACCATGAGTGCATGAAAACTGATGGGAAAACCACACAGATTGCACATGCAGAGATACCAGTTTTCATGCACATCAGTTATGTGACTGATTCACACTGTTGATGTCATGTCAGTTTTTTTTCCCATGCAGGTTGCAGATTCCTGCACAGAAAAAAATCCACAGGGTGTGGTGTGAACAGAGCACTTTATTTTTTTTATTTTTTTAACCCTGTTGTGGACATTTTTATTAATGTATGTTGTCAGATGTCCCCCAGTGTCAGTTTTGCTGTAATACTTTCATGTGAGGGTATTTGCATATACAGACGCTGGTGGAAGACCTTTGGATGCGGAAACCTTCCCGTGGACATGGCCGATCTGTTTGCTCTTTTAAGGATGTTTATGCCTCACCAGGGAACTGGCCACTCCATGGCGATCGCATTTAAACTTCTAAGTAAGCAGGTCTGCGTATTTGGGAACTATAGTATAACCATACAAAATAAAGGGCATGACAGAGTATGGCTCGCGTCATTGGTAGCAGTGTTAGTGTGCACACGGTTGTGTTCAAAACCATGTTGTTGCTGCATGGTTTTGCACACCACCGTCTGCACACGTCACTACTGCATTTCTATTTGAATATATGCATGCGTGTCATAGGTTCTTTTGAATGAATACAAGTGTCCGATTCCGAAGGCAGCAGTCTCTTTTGTCATCAAGGTGTTTAGTATAAATAAAAGTAGCTTGGCTACCTGGTTCAGGATATACTGAGCTTGAGGTGATACCAGCATCTCTTTGTGTTATTTGGATAGATAAATGAGCTTGCTTTTCCGGCTTTATATAATAGGGCTGTATCTGTGCTTTTAAGCGGAGGTCCACCCTAAAGTGGACCTTCCGCTCATTGGAATCCTCCCCCCCCCTCCGGCGCCACAATTGGCACCTTTCAGGGGGGCGGGGGGTGCAGGTACCTGTACAGTACAGGTATCTGCACCCACTTCCGGGATAGCTCTCTGCGGAAAGGGGCGTAGATTACGCCCCTTTCCGAAAGTGCCCCGCTGCCTGCTGGGAAACACACAGATCCCAGAGGCAGCGCGGCTCGCGCATGCGCAGTAGGGAACCGGGAAATGAAGCCGAAAGGCTCCACTTCCTGATTCCCATACCCAAGATGGCGGCAGCAGCACCCGAGAGACGATCGAGAGATCGGCTTCGGGTGCCGACATCGCGGGCGCGCTGGACAGGTAAGTGTCACTATTTTAAAAGTCAGCAGCTGCAGTATTTGTAGCTGCTGGCTTTAAAAAAACAAAACAAAAAAAACGCAGACTCACGCTTTAAGCGCAAAGAAATGATAGGCTTATAGGGAGAAGCTTAAATTTTCCCTGACAACCCTTGCAGAAAAACTGATGTCTCTGCACCATGCTGTGAACAAGGCCTAAAAGTTCCCTAGGTTCCCGATCTTAGAGGATAACGGCCATGAGTTTAGCTTCCTTCTATATAAACTATCAGCCAACACAGAACTGGTATATTAATTCCAATAATCTTATTTGGTGTCCAGAGGCCTCAGACATCACAGAACGCAATTTTTTTTTAAAATTTTTAAACTTACCTTGACTTTAAGGCCCCATGCACATTGGACATTTTTACAGCAGCTGTTTTTGACTGCAGATGTTTTTTGCTACAGTTAATAAACACCTCATCATGTTATCCTATGGCCCCTTTCACACTGGGGCAGTGCGGGCATCGGTGGTAAAGCACCACTATTCCGTCACTTTAGTGGCACTGTTCGGCCGCTAGCAGGGAGGTTTTAACCCCCACTAGCGGTCAAAAAAGTGCCGCACTGCCCCATTGATTTCAATGGGTAGGAGCGGTAAATACACCGATCCAAAGATGCTGCTAGCAGGACTTTTTTTTTACTGTCCTGCTAGCGCACAACTAAAGTGTGAAAGGAGCCTCTTTTTTCAGGTGCTATTTTTAGCGCTGTAGCTCCTGAAAAACGCCTCAGTGTGAAAGGGGCCTAAGTGTCCTTGCACACATACTCTGTTTTTGGCCGGGGCATTTTTTGGCTTTAAATAAAAAAAAAAAAAAAAAACGAGTGGGTTGGGAAGAGTTTTCTAGCTGTAGAAACGCTCTGTCAAAAAACGCTTAAAAACGCAGATAATGATCAAAAAGGCGGCTCGCCAGCATTTTCTGACGTTTTTGATCCATTGAAAAAAAAAAAGAAAAGGCCATTGCAAAAACGTTGAAAAACGCATTACAAAGCTTCTGGTGTTATTATAACGATATTTTAACACCCAGTGTGCAGGAGGCCTAAAAATGCAACTAAAAAAAATGTAAATTTCAAACCCTTTTTTTCTTTTTTTGGTAATGCATTAGAATGTCTGTAAAGTTTTTATTCTTATCTGTGTTCAGTGATATCTCCCTCATTTTCTGTTATAGAAGTTGGGTGAATCCATCCAAAGGTGACACAGACATGAATATTAAAAAAAAAAAAAAAAAAAAAGCACCATATTGGTAAATGGATGAAGGTTTAGAACTTTCGAGGTTTGTGTTGTCTGTGGGGGACACCTGATGAGTACCCCTTACATAACTTGTCCCCTTGACTCACTACTGATGCAAGGAGGGACTCCGATAGGCACACCTGATATAAGAGAGCACAGGTTCTGTTTATTCATCCTAAGGCCGGCCTTACATGGGTTGAATTCTGAAAGAATTTGCTTTTGGAAAATCTCATTGAAGAATTTTTCGCACCAGTGGTGGGCCGCACCAATGTACGATTTTCATGGCGCCATCGAATTTGAGCGATCGGACATGTTGGAAATTCTTTAAAAAACAAACTATTTTCTAATCAATGATGAGAGAATCGTGCGAGAAATATAATCGTAAAAGAAATGAGCATGAGTGCAAGAAAATAAAATTCTCAGAAAGAAAAAAAAAAAAAAGATTCCCGGCCACGAAAATAATTTTCTGTAGTAACATGAGGTGAAATTGAAAGCTTGGTTGGTGGAATTTTGAAATCTATATCCAAGTCTATAGTGAATCACAAAAAAAAAATGCACAAAACCTTCAGAATTTTGAAAGAAAATTTGTTCAGAATTCGATCCATGCATGGCCTGCATAATACATACTAGAAATCTTGGTTCCTTTCTGCATTGCCTCTGCACTACCTGTCAGACGTTACTTCCAGGTTGTGACTCGTGGTACAGAAGTGAACAGGGAATACTGGTTCCATGCATCTCTGTCACTACGGCTGCAAGTAAAGATTATTTTCATAATCGATTAGTTGGCCGATTATTTTAATTAATCAGTTAATAACCTTTAAAAAAAAAAAAAAAAAGTGTGATGTATAATTTAGTCAATAAGTTTAAAAGAAAAGGCAATTTATTCTTAAATATCTCTATGCAGTGGTAAATATAAATAACCAAGTATAAGGTTAGGTAGCAAAATATCTAATCCACTCTGAGGATAACAGACAGAAGAGAGATACCGCATATACTAGGGGTGCACCGAATTGTTTTTTTGGCTCCGAAACTGATACCAAAAATGAAAAATACACTAGGCCGAAACAGCACCGATACCGAAACATATTTAAAAAAAAAAAAAAAATTTTGTACAAGAGATGGTCAGAGACTGGGGACATGGTACAGGAGACGGTCAGAGACAGAGGACGTGGTACAGGAGATGGCCAGAAACTTCACACATGATACAAGAGATACAGTGATACATGATACAATGCAGCCTCACCAGTTGCCGTCAGATGCAGCCAGCCATTGTCCCCCGTTGCAGCCAGAGTGTCCCCCCATTGCAGCTAACCTGTTAAGAGAAGAGCTGCCTCCACCACCTGTTTGATCACAGCGCCGGGAACATCACAGCTTTCAGTTCAATAGCTGTGTGTTCCCGGCGGCGCGCCGTCAGGTACAGCCCCCCCCCCCCCCTTGTCCGGGCACTTTGATAGACAGATCATCCGTCCAATCCTGCGGGTGATCTGTCTATCAAATTGCCCGGACAAGGGGGAGGGGCTGTAAGTGATGGCACGCGCCCGGGAACATACAGCTATTGAAATGAAAGCTGTGATGTTCCCGCACTGTGATCAAACAGGTGGTGGAGGCAGCTCTCCTGCACTATAGCATGATATAGCTTTTCATGATGGGTGGCACCAGGGGCAGGGGGCGGAGCCCTGCCCCTACCCAGGCCACGCCCCATTTTCGGCTCCATTATCAGCTGTTTTTCTCTTTTGGCAAATTGCCGAAAAGGGCATTTTCAGCCGATATGTTTCGGCGGCCGAAATTTCAGCGCATCCCTAGTATATACCACTAAAGGAGAGAGATACCGTATATACCATTAGAGGGGAGAGATACCGTATATACCATTAGAGGGGAGAGATACCGTATATACCATTAGAGGGGAGAGATACCGTATATACCATTAGAAGAGATATACCATATATACTATTAAAGGGTGAATCTGGTAAATATCAGACTCCGAGATCATTTTTTTTATTTAAAAAAAAAACTAATTTCTTCCTTCAAAAAAAATAAATAAAATGTAATTTTAAGAACGTTTTTCGATTTTCTAATAATTAGTGGGGGTCAGATCGACATTCATTTTCAACCACAGTGACGGGAAAATGTGGAAATAGAAAACTTCATGGTCAATGGAATTTTCAGACACTATGTGGTTTTCGTTCAGAAATGACATTTGTTTTAAAAACAGAATGTTAAAAACAAGTGAAAATTTCAAACAACGTTCTTTCATTCAGCGAATGTACAAAGATTTTTCGTCTAAATATTTTCGCTTGAAAACTGGGCAGCATAAGGCTCGGTACATATTTATAGTTTGCTTTTGATCTGTTTCTGCAGTGCGTTTTGATTTTTGCACATGTGATTTGGTGCGATTTGCTGCAAAAATGTAGCTTTTCTGCAGCTTCTCCATTGAAGTATATTGAACCAAAAAAACACAGAAAAAAAAAAAAAAAAAAAAGTTCCTGACCCTTTCCAAATACACAGCGGCTGAAAAAAAAAAAAAAAAGCATAGATGTGAACGTAAACCATGTAAATGAAATGTAGTGCGTTTCTGCAAAAAGCATCAAAAAACACATAGAACCAGGTCTAAAGATATTTAGAAACATAATGGGGTTAAAAAAAATAAATAAATAAAATGTATCCCTTTATAGTACAAAAAAAAAAAAAATCAGATAATCACTACTGTAAGGGGTTACATTTTTTACTGTAGAACTGTGAAAATAATATTTACAGTAGAGCTGGGAGATTTTCACAAGAACAAAAAAAAAATAAAAAACTGCGATTTAATAAAAATAAAATCTCGATTCACTTTTTTTTTTTTTTTTTAATGGGACACCGCGCCGGTCCTGAGGAGCTGCGGGCAGGAGTTTTTAGGCAAGGCCGGCCTCACGGACTAGGCCTAAGCCGCGGCCTCGCCTAGAAAATCCTGCCCGCAGCACCTCAGGACCGGTGTGGTCCTGGTGGAAAAAAAAAAAAAAAAAATCGATTTGCTGAAATTTTTAATCTATTTGACCTCTCAATTCGATTCAAGATTTAAATAGATTTTTTTCCCCAGCCCTAATCTACAGTAGCGATTTGCCCCTTTTGTATTATAAAAGCTTTTAGGTTTTTTTTTTATAACCCATTGTTACTGGCCGATTAATAGATTATAAAAATGGTAATCAATTCATTTCATAATCGATTGTCAATTAGTTGTTTCAGCCCTATCTGTCATTCTACTGAAATTATGCCACCCCCCCCCCCCCCGCCCTCCATTTTTATTTTTACCTGCACCCCTGGATCAGATAGGCTAGATTTGGCTCTGCTTGCACAAGCGTACGCTATAGAACACTCTGGTGAATGAGGCTTAAGCCCCACTTTTGTTCATGGAAGGAGATAAAATCTTTACCAATTTTTAAAATGACAGCAAACACAAGGTTACAGATAAATACCTATAAATATATACAAAACGGAGAGAGAGAAAAAAAAAAAAACACAACACCACTTTTTCAATAGCAGCAGAAATATAAAGAAATGCTATTAAATCTTATGAACAAAGCAATAAAAATGGTTTTATTTAAATTATCTTTTGTAAGTTTTATTCAAACCTCCTAGTATATTTGTGCAGTGTACTGAAATGAGAACTATTTTTTTTTTTTTTTAATCATCATATACATTTAGGAGATGAGGGATCCAAACTGAGAAAATAAAAAGTTATTCCGAAAGTGCACTCACAGGGTAGGATAACCTAGGCCTAAAACGCGACAAACAAGTCTTTAGTTGTGCTCACGTCTTTCAGATCAATTTTATATATTAAAAAAATACAAAACAAAAATTAGTCTTTCTGAAAAATTAAACTATTCCACACATACATAATATTAGCGACTCCTTTTCTACGGTCTCTCTTTAGTACTTGAAGAACGATTGGGTAAACCTAAAAACCCCAGGAAGCCCTTTTAAATTTTAAGTTTGTGTCTAAATTGGCTGAATGTTGAAACCCTGATATGCCAATGATTGGTTATTCAGGAGAAGGCAGTTCATTCTGATAGAATAAAAAAAAACAAAAAAAACAACAACAGCAGATATTAAGATATCAGGTGCTCTCCTTGAGCTGGACGTTTTGCACCCCCCTCTCCCGCTAAGAATCTGACCCTCCCAGCTCGACACCCCAATAAAGGCTGTGGTCCCATTATTCCATGGCTCTTCCACAAGGACTTAAATATATATGTTCTATATACACAACAAAAGGAACAAATTAGACAACTTAGTGGTTACTAATTCTAAACAATGCAAATTTTAATAAAAAAAAAAAAAAAAAAAAGTTGCCATATTTAAAAAAAAAAAAATAATAATAATAATTGCGTATCCAATGAATCCCACACTTGAAAGCAGTTCCAGTAAAGAGGATATGGGCAGGGGGAATTGTACAAAGTCTGAAAGGATTTTAGTTCTTTGGCAAAAAAGAACTTTTCAGTTTTACAAACAAAAGACGAGTGCATCGACAGGGGGCTGATCCAAAAACAAAAAAAAAACAGCATGAATTCTTATTGACAGTAGGAAAATAAATCTCTGCTATAATCGTCAGTATTCATGATCTTCTCCACTTGCCCTTACACCTGGGGAAAAAAGAAAAAAAAAATTAATAGGCAGCACAAAAATAAATAAAAATAAAAACCACCCCATAAAAACACTGTTTTTAAGACTTCAATCCTGATGCTTGCAATACTCCACTGGGTCCACTCCCTCCTACCTGTAGGTTATTTTAAAGCTGAACTCCAGGCAGTGGAGCTGTGCCTGCCCTGCATGGGTTAACTGCTCATTTTTTTTCTAGGGGTTCAGAGAGCAGATACACACCACCTTAATCCTCTGATCCTCCCAGCACAAGACCAGTCCCTGTGGCTCCTGTCCCCCCCTGCAGTCTTGTGCAGTGGACTGTTCCTGACATCACCAGGCCCACAGACCTGCTCTGAAAATGAGCACGTCAGGGACAGTCCACCGCTGGATCGTGGGGGAGTGCCCTTTGCCGCAAGGATTGGGCGAGTATACATTTTTCTTTTTGTCCCTGGGAAAAACGAACAGTTAGTTAAAGTGAATGTAAAGTCTTGTTTTTATTGTTCCCCATTAAACTAACTATCCTTACCTGCTCTGTGTAGTTGGTTTTGCACAGAGCAGCCCTGATCCTCCTCTTCTTGGGTCCCTGGCTGGAGCTCGAGTGCCCCCACAGCAAGCAGATTGCTATGGGGGCACCAGAGCCGAGCTACAGCTCTGTGTCCATTCAGACATAGAGCTGCCGTTCAGCCCTGACCCCTCTCTATCCTGATTGGCAGCTGCGGGAGCCAATGGTGCTGCTGCTGTGTCTCAGCCAATCAGTAGTCTCGGACGGCCGAGGGACTCCTGGACATTGCTGGATAGAGATGGGGCTCAGGTAAGTTTTAGGGGGTGCTGCTACACAAAGGTTGCTTTTTATCTTAATGCATAGAATGTAATACAATCACATACAGTGCAGACACAGCCCCCAATTGCATGGGAAAACTTTTTACGTCCAGAGTTGGGCTTTAAAGCCTAACTGAAGTGTACAGTATATGCGGCCTTGGGTTTCAGAGGTTATACTGGGATGATGCCCGCAACTGCAGGGATCATCCCGGTCCCGTTTTTTTTTTTTTTTTAGAGCGGGCGATTGGCTTTCCAGGGATAACAACCGATGCGGCTAAAAGACACTTGATTGTCATCCTGAAGTAGCGGGCATCCCTGCCTCCCACCTCTCCGACCGGGCCTCCTGTCCCACTGGGAGACCCGAGACGCGATCCGGCACTTCCAGCGTCTAGCGCCACAGACTGGAACAAAGCTGTAAATGGCTTTGTTCCAGTCTCCTGAATGCAAATACGGAAGCAACGTCACAAAGTCACTTCCGGTTTACATGGCTGCCAATGGCGCCGGATTAAAAAAAATAAAATAAAAAAAATACAGTATTCAGAATCACCATTTTTGGTGATCTGAATACTTTGAAGTGTAAAGGAGAGATTGGAGGTCTTTTAGACCCCCGATCCCTCCATAAAGAGTACCTGTCACCACCTATTACTGTCAAAAGGGATATTTACTTTCCTTGTGAAAGCAATAAAAGTGATCAATTTTTTTTTTTTTTTTTAACACAATTTAAGAATATAAAAATAAATAAATAAGAATTTTTTTTTAAAGCACTTGATTCCCGCGACCTCGTGCAGCAAAGAAAGCACATACAGAAGTCGCACTCGCATATGTAAACGCTGTTCAAATCACATGTGCGGTATTGCCGTGATTGTCAGAGCAATAATTCTATTACTAGACCTCCTCTGTAACTAACCTAGTTGTTATACCTAAAGGGTTTCACATGTACTGCCACTTTAAGGCTGGCTCCACCCAGGAGTGATGCCAAGGGTCAAGGGGTATAGTAGCCATCTTGGACACATGTAAGCAGCCTAATAAGATGTACTGTCCTGAGATGCATGTTGCAGTGTACAGTGAGTACTGGAAATAAACTTCCATTGTTCCAGAGTCTTGTGTCTCTCACAACACAGAGGATATAACAGTGGCGACGAGGATGGGATTTACAAAGTGTCTATCAGTCTGAGAGAGAGAGACAAAGACATTGTGGATTGTTACCTGGATAAAAGCAATCACAGATCCCAGCAGGAAAATGTCATTGATCGGGACATTAAGTGAATTTGATGGAGAACAGACATCCTGGAGTTCCTGGGTGGAGAGACTGGAACAGTATTTCAGTGCAAATGGCATCCCAGGTGAAAGGCAAGTAGCAGTATTTCTGACAGTGGTCGGTGCTCAGACATATGACACTCTCAGGGATCTCCTTTTTCCTGTAAAACCAGCAACTAAGACATTGGCAGAGCTCCTGACACTGTTAGAGGGTCACTTCCAGCCTAAACCACTAGAGATTGCAGAAAGATTTCGTTTTTATCAGAGGCAGCAGCAGCCAGGTGAAGAAATTAAAGCTTATGTGCTCGCCCTTCACAGACTAGCCTCTACCTGTTCTTTTGAGGAGTACCTACCTACTGCACTGAGAGATAAGTTTGTCATGGGACTGAATTGGGACTCTAGCCAAAAGAGACTGTTAACAGAGAAAGACCTTACCCTTGCAAAGGCAATTGATATAGCTTCAATGATGGAAATGGCTGTGAAAGATACAGAGGAATTGAACCCCCAGGGCAGAAGAGAAGAGGTGAAACAAGAAGTTTTCAGAACAGCAGTCAAGCCCACAGTTGCAAACTGGAAATACAGACCTCCACCAAGCCGGGGGTCAGCTTGCTACCGTTGTGGGGATACAGACCATGATCACAAAGTCTGCAGGTTTAAGGATCAGACCTGTCATAATTGTGGTAAAACAGGACATCTGAAACGAGTTTGCCGGAGCAAGAAGGTGCGAGATAAACAACCTCTGAACCCCAAGACAAAGACCTATATGGTGGGAAGATATACATCATCATCTGAGTCAGAGGATGAGGAAGTGCTCCACAGATTAGACATACATCATATGCATTCAGCACCCTCTGCAATGACTGTAGAGGTAACCATTGAGGGAAAGAAACTAAAGATGGATGTAGACACAGGAGCAGCAGTTTCAGTTATCACTCAGAAACAATGGAGACAACTTCAGACCCGAACAACTGTCCGCCCAACGCCAATCAAACTGCAGACATACTCAAAGCAGATACTCCACCCACTGGGTTATGCAAAAGTGCAGGTATTGTACAAGGGTCAGACAAAGAGACTGCCATTATACATACTAGAGAATGGGGGACCCCCTCTCTTTGGGAGAGACTGGATTGCTCACTTTGGTATGCCAGACATCGCCATAAATCCCTGTAACACTGTGACAATTCCATTAGGAGATAATGAGGGATGGGTGGTGTCCCTGAAGCAGCGGTTCCCAAAGATCTTTGATGACCAGTTGGGAAAAATAAAGCATGATTGTGTGAGACTCAAGCTGAAACCCAACGCCCAGCCTAAGTTCTTCAAAGCTCGCACAGTACCTTTCGCACTCCGAGCAGGAGTGGAAGCAGAATTAAGTCGGCTGGAGGAACAAGGTGTTATCTCAAAGGTAGAGCACAGCGAGTGGGCATCACCTGTTGTACCAGTGAAGAAAGCGAATGGGGACTTGCGCATTTGTGGCGATTTCCGCATGGCACTGAACTCCCAACTGGAAATAGACCAGTACCCTCTACCCAGAGTAGATGACATTTTTGCCTCTCTTGCAGGGGGTCAAAAGTTCACCAAGCTTGATCTCAAACAAGCATATTTACAGTTTGAGGTCCATCCTTCTTCCCACAAGTTTCTGACCATCAACACCCACAAGGGACTGTATGAGTACAATCAGATGGTGTTTGGTGTAGCCTCTGCCCCAGCCATTTGGCAACGAAAGATGGATGAGATTTTGGCGGACATTCCTTTCACTCAGTGCCTGTTAGATGACATGCTCATCACGGGACGGACGGACCAGGAACACAAGCGAAACGTGGAGCTTGTGTTGGAAAGACTCCAAGAGCAGGGTCTGAAAGTGAACTTGGCAAAATGCCAATTCATGGTGCCGAAATTGGAGTTTTGTGGCCACCTTGTGGATGCAGACGGTATACACACCACAGAAGCCAAGGTTGATGCCTTAGTCAAAGCTCCTGCCCCAACCAATGTCCAGCAGCTGCGATCATACCTTGGCTTGCTGAACTATTACCACAAATTTCTGCCAGATCTGGCACACACCTTGTTTCCGTTGAACAAGCTTTTGGAGAAACACTCCAGATGGGACTGGTCGGCTGCATGCCAACGCGCTTTTGAAGTCTCTAAGCGGAAGCTGTTGGCGTCACGCATGGTTGTTCACTATGACCTCCAGAAGCCTCTGACCTTGGCTTGTGATGCCTCACCCTATGGTCTGGGGGCTGTACTGTCTCACATCTTACCTGATGGGTCAGAAAAACCAGTGGCATTTGCCTCCAGGTTTTTGACAAAAGCAGAAAGCAATTACTCTCACATTGACAAAGAGGCTCTTGCGCTGATATGGGCAATTAAGAAGTTTCATCTTTACCTGTATGGTAGGGAATTCACCATACTGACAGACCATAAACCACTCCTTCAGATCTTTAGCCCTGACAAAGGCATCTCTCAGACTACTGCGGCCCGCCTCCAATGCTATGCCCTGTTATTGGGAGCGTACAGTTATAAAATCCAGTATCGCGGTCATGATGCCAATCCTAATGCGGACGCAATGTCCCGACTGACAGGGAGGTCAATGGACTCCTCTCCACCGGTCAAGAGTTGTCGTTACACCAGCCTGTCCTTCTTGTCTTCTGGGGAGATAGCAGCCCATACAGCCAAGGATACCTTTCTGAAAACAATACTCTCCTGGGTACGGTCCGGTTGGCCTGCAACCGTCACACAGGATTATGAACCTTATTTCCGTAGGCGTATGGAATTAACTGTGGCTGGTAACTGTGTTTTATGGGGAGACTGAGTGATCATTCCACAGACCCTCCGGAGACACATTCTGGACTTGCTACATACTGGTCATCCCGGGGGGCACACGTATAAAACAAAAGGCCCGAGGCTATGTGTGGTGGCCAAACTTAGACTCGGATATCACAACATATGTGAATGCTTGTGCTGGATGTGCACAAACTGCAAGAGACCCTCCTCGAGGGTGCGTCCAGCCCTGGACTTGGCCCACGGTTCCTTGGTTTCGACTACACTTGGACTTTGCAGGTCCGATCAGAGGACACACCTTCTTGATCATAGTGGACGCCCATTCAAAGTGGCCTGAGGTCATTCCTGTTACTCAGCCAACAACTAAGGCAACAGTTTCCATACTGTTACATCTCGCTGCTACATTTGGATACCCCAGAGAAATCGTCACAGACAATGGTGCCCAATTCACCAGTCAGGAGTTTCAGCGTTTGACTGCCCACAACATCAAGCACAAGTTGACCGCACCTTACCACCCAGCTACAAATGGTCAAGCAGAGCGGTTTGTGCAGACTTTTAAACGCTATTTCAAAGCTACAGTGGCTACAAGTAAACAGCAGTCCCTGTCACCCCAGCAGCTGGACTCCTCCTTTTCTGCTTACAGAAACACACCACATGCAACCACCGGGAAAACTCCAGCAGAACTCCTTCTGGGTCGGCAGCCATGGACTGTTTTGGACATGCTCCGCCCACAAACAGTCCAGGAACATGTACTGCAGTCCCAAGACAAGATGGTCAAACACCATGAGGCCCCCGATTCACAGCCCAACAAAAGGTATGGGCCCGATCTTATGGGGCTTCCAACACCCGTTGGCTTCCTGCTGTCATTGCAGAGACTTTGGGACCCAAGATGTATAGGGTCTGCCTGGAAGATGGTTCCATTTGCAGAAGGCATGCGGACCAACTGCGCCCTCGTTTTCAACTGCATGAATCTCTGACGCCGGCTGAACCACCAGTGTTGCAAGGAACTGCTCCCAGCGGATCAGGATGCATGGGAACTGATGATTGGGGGGACTCTGATCTTTTGAACTCAGCTCCAACAGAGCCCTCCAGCCCTGGTCCGGAGGTTGGTTCACCCACTGAGCTGGGGGATCCCTTCTTGGCACCGCCAGTGCCCATTCCAGTCGACCCTGTTTCCTCCGATCCCGAGTCGATGGGTGCCCGCCCTCAACGACACTGTCGCCCTCCTGACCGGTTTCAGCTTCAAGTCCGGTTACGAGACTTTCGACGGGGGCCACCGAAAGTGATCCAATGACATTGTATCCCCACAACTGTCCCTGGAATCTTGCTCTCACATCTGGATGCAGGAAAAGTCCTGTGCATCTCTTGTGTTTGGAGGACTGTTATTGGACAGTTATTAGTTAATGTTTTGTGCCTTTTCTCGTTTTGTTTTTGTTTTGTTTGTTTTTTTAGGGATGGATGGAAGGTGTTATACCTAAAGGGTTTCACATGTACTGCCACTTTAAGGCTGGCTCCACCCAGGAGTGATGCCAAGGGTCAAGGGGTATAGTAGCCATCTTGGACACATGTAAGCAGCCTAATAAGATGTACTGTCCTGAGATGCATGTTGCAGTGTACAGTGAGTACTGGAAATAAACTTCCATTGTTCCATACCAGAGTCTTGTGTCTCTCACAACACAGAGGATATAACACTAGTAACCGTAAAAAAAAAAAAAAGCGCCTCCTATGGAGATTTTTAGGTACCGTAGTTTGTCGCCAGTCCACTAGTGCGTGCAATTATAAAGTGTGACATGTTTGGTATCTATTTAATTGGTGTAATATCATCTTTCACATTATACAAAAAAAATTGGGCTAACTTTACTATTTTTTTTTTTAATTCATGAAAGTGTCCCTTTTCCCAAAAAGTTGCATTTAAAACCCCGCTGCACAAATACCATGTGACATAAAATATTGCAACAATCGCCATTTAATTCTCTAATATATATATATGACAGTTGCTCTTTAAAAATGATGATTTAAATCAAGTGGATTTAAATCAAGCCTTTTTAATAGGTCCCTCCAGCCAACTCCTACGTGCTGTAGCGATGATACAAGACAGCAATTCCAACTAGTTGAATAAAACGATTTTTATTTTTTTATATTTTTTCTCCTGCCATTCCAGATTAGGGCAGTAGGTGGCACTGCAGGCAAGAGATAATTCCAGCTGCCTGTACACACTGAAACCCAGGAGCCGTCACACATGGTACCTCGTGGTATAGGGATGACGAGAGAAACTTAAAACTAATAGCTAAAAAACGTCTATAAATATTTATGGATGAGCAATCTTTGCACCTTTTATGGACACAAGTGACACCATTTAAATTATAAGTTCACCTTTTAACAAAAAATAAATAAAAAACACTTTTTTTTTTTTTTTTGCAGGTAAAAAAAAATTAAAAAAAAGCATTTACTATTTGTTTTGGGAGCCTGTAAAGCATCGCACCCACGATCAGTAGATCACCAGTGTCATGCAGGAATCCTACAGACTTCTCAGTGTATTGGTCTTCTCTTACGGACAGATACACTGTCAGGAAGAATGAAGAGCTACCAGAGCGCTCAACCGCGCCGTGGTAGTTCATTGAAATTTCAAGCCGAGAGCTGCAAAGGCTGTCAGGACTTGTAGTTTCCCATTCACAGAGGACTGTAAATGAATAACGTGGCAGAGCCCAAGATATGGGTGGAACATGAAACATGTTCCAAAAAGGTGAACTTGCATATAGTTACATAGTTAGTAAGGTTGAATAAAGACACCAGTCCATCCAGTTCAACCTGAGTGAGTGTCTACAATTATCCCTGTACATTGCACACTTACATCGGTCCCCACCCTCAAGGAGCCCACAATCCAACGTCCCCATTCATATACTAGGGCCAATTTTGTACAGAAGCTAATTAACCTACCTGCTTGTCTTTGGAGTGTGGGAGGAAACCCAGGGTACCCGGAGGAAACCCACACAGGCACAGGGAGAACATGCAAACTCCAGGCAGGCAGTGTCGTGGTTGGGATTCGAACCAGCGACCCTTTTTACTGCTAGGCGAGAGTGCTAACCTCTACACCACTGTGGTACTTATCCTTTAAAGTGTAAGTTTACCTTTACAGAAAATCTGTAAGGTGAAATTACACTGCATCCCATCCCCCCTCAGTCCCGCTGTACCCCAGTCCCGCGATCACCCGCTGTGAGACATCGGGTCACCGCCTTACTGGTCCAGGGATTTGACATCTCTGCGACTTTCTCTGCTCTTCTACAGCACCGACAGGAGGGCCTAGCCGGGTTCTGATTGGTCAGAGCTGTCCATGTGACGGCGCCAACCAATTAGAATGCCAAATGTACATACTTTTACGAGTTACGTTTAAGAGATTAAGCCTCAAGAATTTAAAATCCCGGACTGGTGAAGCGGCGACTGAATGTGTCGCAGCGGGTGATCACGGGGACTTCTGTATAGCGGGACCAGGAGGCGGTCCAGTGTAAATTCATCTTACAAATTTTCTGTAAAGGTGAACTTATCCTTTAAGGATGAATTGTCTGAACATTTAAAGTGACACCTTTTCAGCATGCCCCCATTGGCTGCTCCTTCCTCAAGGGACACAAAATAACCCAGTGCCTCTACTGTAGGTATATGTGACCTCCTCCCGTGTGACAGTGCGGACAAGTAAGAACTAGGCCCGAGCACTGCCAGAGGGATGTCACTACTCCCTCTAGGCTTCATCAATAGCCAAACACTGGGTATTTAGGTGGCCACTGCAATGGAGGAAAGGAGTGGCAGGTAGAGGACTGCAAAGCTATCTGTCAGTAGGGGGGTGGGGCGGGCATAAAACTTTCAATTTTCCCTGAAAAGGTCCAGTATCTCTTAAAATAAAACCTAAAAAGCCAAGTATTACCGATTATATTTCGATCCCACTGGACCAGTGCTTCCCAACCACTTTTCTTGTACCCCCAAACAGGACGTTTTGGAATTTCCCTTAGATAAAATACAGAGCCATTGATTTAAAGTACCTGTGCAAGTTGAATGAAATCCTGTAAACATGACTTGTTGGGGCCCTTTCACACGGGCCGTCCAATCAGGTCCGTCTGTCAGTTTTTCAGGTGGACCTGATCGGACCCTCTGTTCACCACTATGGAGAGGCGGATGTCAGGGGACACATGTCTGCTGACACCCGCCTCCATCCAATCTGATCCTGTCCTCAAAAAACACATGGATTGTTGGTCCTAATATCAATCTGTCAGGCGTTCCGTATCCATACGATTTCCCCATAGAGAGCGGGACTGTGTCTGTCCTGCACAGTGGAGTGGACACGGACTGGTCATCCGCCTGTTCAGCGGGCGTCAGTGGAACGATCCCCCGCTGAGCAACCAAAATCCGCTACACAGTGGTGCCCGTGGGAAATGGGCCTTAGTGGGAACTTGAGGACTAAGGTTCTGAACCACTGCCCTAGACTAAACAAGCATTAGACCTACTGCAAGGAGAATATCTGCTGCCTGCAGTTGGCCTTTAAACTGTCCATAGATATCAAAGAACAGTTAAAGTGTGGAGGTATGACCATTTCATTGTATTTTTTTTTTCCTGCAAGCTTGATGGCAATGTTGGGTTGCCATCAAGCTTGCAGGAAGCTTGATGGCAACCCAACATTGCCAGTTCACACAATGGTAGGAGGGAAGGAAAGGCACAGGGTACATACCAAAGACTTCACTGGTTAAGCTTAGGGAATAGCACCAACTAAAGGTACTTTAAAGTGGTTGTAAACCTCAGACATAAAATATTAACAAAGCATATTCCTCTATAGTGCTCTTAGAAGTGTAATTTCCCTCTTATCCAATTTGTTCCTCTGCTATCAGAATGAATCACGTCTGTCAAGTTTTCCTGACACCAAGAGAAAAAGGTGACAAGGGACGGATTTACAGCACACAGGCTGTTATTGGCAGCCTCAGCTCTGTTCCTGTGTGAAGGGGGGGCTCCTCCAATCAGCTATCACATCTCTCCTCACTGAGCTCTGCAGAGTAACTTCAGCTCTCCGCCCCCTTTTTTTCCTGACACCACCTGTACCGATTTTCCTCACTGCTGCAAAGACCACCTATGTAACCCCCCCTTTAGATTGCAAAGCACATATAAGCATGTGGACACGAGTGAGGTCTATGAGGTCCCGAAGAAGCGGTGTGCTGGTGACATATACTGCTCATGTGCTTCTGGGGTGGCACCATCAATCCTGTCACAACACCCATTCAGCATCCAATACATTACTCTTCAGACTACGAACCAGATTAAAAAGCCCGATTTCAACTTCAGTTAATATGGCATTTAAGTCAGGTATTTTGGTTACCTACACTGAACACTAAATGTCTTTAGAATTTACAGTGCCTTGTGAAAGTATTCGGCCCCCTTGAACTTTTCAACCTTTTGCCACATTTCAGGCTTCAAACATAAAGATATAAAAATTTTATTTTTTGTGAAGAATCACCAACAAGTGGGACACAATTGTGAAGTGGAACGAAATCTATTGGATATTTTAAATTTTTTTAGCAAATAAAAAACTGAAAAGTGGTGCGTGCAAAATTATTCGGCCCCTTTACTTTCAAGTGCAGCAAACTCACTCCAGAAGTTCAGCGAGGATCTCTGAATGATCCAATGTTGTCCTAAATGACTGATGGTGATAAATAGAATCCACCTGTGTGTAATCAAGTCTCTGTATAAATGCACCTGCTCTGTGATAGTCTCAGGGTTCTGTTGAAAGCGCAGAGAGCATCATGAAGACCAAGGAACACACCAGGCAGGTCCATAATACTGTTGTGGAGAAGTTGAAAGCCGGATTTGGATACAAAAAGATTTCCCAAGCTTTAAACATCCTAAGGAGCACTGTGCAAGCGATCATTTTGAAATGGAAGGAGTATCAGACCACTGCAAATCTACCAAGACCTGGCCGTCCCTCTAAACTTTCAGCTCAGACAAGGCGAAGACTGATCAGAGATGCAGCCAAGAGGCCCATGATCACTCTGGATGAACTGCAGAGAGCTACAGCTGAGGTGGGAGAGTCTGTCCATAGGACAACAATCAGTTGTACACTGCCCAAATCTGGCCTTTATGGAAGAGTGGCAAGAAGAAAGCAATTTCTCAAAGATATCCATAAAAAGTCTCATCTAAAGTTTGCCACAAGCCCCCTGGGAGACACACCAAACATGTGGAAGAAGGTGCTCTGGTCAGATGAAACCAAAATCAAACTTTTTGCCCACAATGCAAAACGATATGTTTGGCGTAAAAGCAACACAGCTCATCACCCTCAACACACCATCCCCACTGTCAAACATTGTGGTGGCAGCATCATGGTTTGGGCCTGCTTTTCTTCAGCAGGGACAGGGAAGATGGTTAAAATTGAGGGGAAGATGGATGCAGCCAAATACAGGACCATTCTGGATGAAAACCTGTTGGAGTCTGCAAAAGACCTGAAACTGGGACGGAGATTTATCTTCCAACAAGGCAATGATCCCAAACATACAGCAAAATCTACAAAGGAATGGTTCACAAATAAACGTATCCAGGTGTTAGAATGGCCAAGTCAAAGTCCAGACCTGAATCCAATCGAGAATCTGTGGAAAGAGCTGAAAACTGCTGTTCACAAACGCTCTCCATCCAACCTCACTGAGCTCGAGCTGTTTTGCAAGGAAGAATGGGCAAGAATTTCAGTCTCTCGATGTGCAAAACTGATAGAGACATACCCCAAGCGACTTGCAGCTGTAATCGCAGCAAAAAATGGCTCTACAAAGTATTAACACAAGGGGGGCGAATAATTTTGCACGCCCCACTTTTCATTTTTTTATTAGTTAAAAAAGTTTCAAAAATCCAATAGATTTCGTTGCACTTCACAATTGTGTCCCACTTGTTGGTGATTCTTCACAAAAAATAAAAATTTTATATCTTTATGTTTGAAGCCTGAAATGTGGCAAAAGGTTGAAAAGTTCAAGGGGGCCGAATACTTTCGCAAGGCACTGTATAACCTAAATGGTTTCCTACTCTGAAAATTTTTTATGACATGGTTCATTAGTATCAATATTAGCGAGAAGCAAAAGCACACAAAATTTACTCTTTTCAACATATTGCTTATCTTTGTGTTAATTACCTGGTTAGAGTCCTCATTGGGAGTATTTTCATACTCATAGTCCACCGTGTCATCTAGGGTATCCTGTCCAGTATGGCTCCAGCTGTCTCCACCATCTGAAATAATGTCCTCATCATCATGTAATGACCTGTTCCAGTCCTTGGGTTCACTCTCCGTATCGTATTTATCATCCTGATCAATGTCGAGCTGATCTTGAGCCGCCTGTTCCTGCATTTCCCCTAAACAAACCTTGACTTGCTCAGAATTCATTTTAGTCTTGAGCATAAGAAGATCAAGGTCCTCTTCGTGCAGCTGGCCATATTCCTGGAAATACTCCACTAGAATCTCTTTGCCTGCCTTTGTGGCCGACACCATTTTGATGAACCTTTTCCGCTCTTCTAAAGAGCGTTCATAATTTTTGCGGTATTGCTCCATCCATCTTAAACTGCCAGTTCGGAGAACACAGCGGTGATCCTTAAACCATTTTACAATTTCCGTCCTAACGAGCCCAGTCTGTGCTGCTAGTTGGTCATACTCCTGTGGAGACGGCCACTGGGTTCTTGCAAAGGTACTTTTTAACAGGTGAAGCTGCTCCTGTCTTGATTTGATCTGTGGGGAAGAGCCCCCAGAATGTGTTGTTGCCCCGTTGATAAATCCATCATTTTCAGAGCCCATAGAGTCTAAAACTTCTTGCTCCACAGAATCTTTCATCTTCCTTCTATCGGAGAACCACAAATCGATGTCCCTTCTGGACAATTTTGCCTCCGATCGCAAGCGATCAATTTCCGCTTGTGTGGGATACGGGCTTTTTGCAAAACTGTTTTCAAGACACTGAATTTGATCCTCTGTCGTCAGTGCAGCAGCCTTCCGGCCCAAATCCCTGTAATGATAAGGGCGACGGGTCCGGCCAGACAGCTGGTCTTTGATTAAGGTTTCACTGGTGATATTAACAAGACCTCTCTGGCTTCTATACCTATGGTCGCTAAACCATTTCTTAATTTCACTTCTGGGCAAGCCAGTGGCATCTATTAACCTGTAAACTTCGGCATCATCAGGGAACTGGCTTATGACAAAACTAGCTTTCAAAAGCGCTATCTGTTCATGGGTCTTTTTGCGCTCATGCCTTGAGGACACAGAATGTAACCTGTGAGTAGATGGAGATGGAACCTGTCCGGTACTCTGACGCTTTGGCTCAGGAGCCTCTTGGGGGCTCTGCATGGTGCGTTTCTGGGTTTGACTTGGAGTAGTGCCAATACTAACAGGGACGGAAGGAACCGTAACCACAGGAGCATTTGTTACTTGAGTAAAAACTAGACCGGGCTGACCGATGAATTGACACGGTACTGCAGTCTGGATGATCGGCTGTGCAATTTTAGCCGTAGTAGTTAAGGGGGCTGGTAATACTGTGAAGGTCTGGGGAACAGACTGAATAGTCCCATTGAACATTTTCTTTCTGGCCTCCTCTACCTCTTCTGGGGACCAACTTATACCATGCTTTAATCTCTGGGTAGCAAACCAGATTCTGATTTGCTCTTCAGGATGTTTTGAAGCCGCAGTCAACCATGACAGCTCTGCTTGTGTTGGGTAAGGAAATTTGTTAAATGAACTGATCAAAGTTACATTAGTGTCAAGAGCTGAGTTATATTTGTTGCTGTTCAGGGGCACCGCAACTTTTGGAAGAAGGTGGATGTTGGGTGGGAGTTGAACAGACGGCATGACGTGAGTTAGACCATCCCCAGAAATGCCGTTTATTTCTGGGAGAGATGCACTGATGCCAAACTGAAAGTCAAGCAAAGATTCCTCGTTCCTCCTTGATGTCCTCCTTCCATCCAATCGGCTTTTTCCAAGCTTCATAATGGGCATTTTAGGCATCGATATGCCTGACGCATTATCATCAGTCTCCGTGTTGTCGTGGGTGCTAGAAACATCACCACCACCACCCTCAATGGATTGTTCTAAGATAGTCTGATTATTGCGCTTCATGAGTTTTAATTTGAAGTTGCTCTCTCCGGGGTGATTCTTTGAATTGTGGTCGGATAGAGAATCATATTTTTTTGTTGTGAAGTTACATTCAGCACAAACATAAAGAGGATTAAGAATGACGTTCGGGTGTTGCATATCTACATGTTCAGTAAATTCATTAAGGTTCTGTGTTACGTATGGACAATACTTGCACTCGTAACCACCCTGAAGCCTTCTAGATTGATTTTCAGGAGGCTTACTTTCCACCACTTCATTGTTCTCAGCTGCCTTTTCTTTGTCCCCAGCCCAGTCTTTCTTGATTTCAGGACTGGGTGTATTAGCATTACTTCCAATGTCCATATCCTGATCATCTTGGTCCACAAGCTCAGAGGCCCGGACCATGCACGGTGTTGTAGATTTTCTCTTACTAGCCATGCTGCTCCTTTACTACTTCTTCAGTAGGAGGTTGAACAAAAAAAAAAAAAAAAACTTTTATAAGTTTATAATCCACAGATCATCCAGGATGAATTGTATTGTACTTCTGGAATCTGCATAGGTTTGGAATTTGTTACACCTGTGGGAAAAAAAAAATACATTAGTATTTAGCTTCCAGTACAGATATCAGCCATCAGGTATTTGTATTCTATCATCTTAAAAAGAGCGAGTTCACATGAGTGTGTTCTGTGGCTTTCAAACCTGCCTGCTTTGCTCTTGCACAATTATACAATTTTTTGGGATAAAGTAGACCAGTAGTTGCAAACACAGGGCCTCAACTGCAGTCCTTGACATCCCAAGGGGCACATGTTGAATATTCAATTTATTTAGTGACAGGTTACATTAAACTTCTCAAGATCACATCCATGATAGCTCCTTTTTTTAAATGAATGCTCCCACTACTGGCTGCTGGGCCTGAGGGCTGTACTATAAGACAGAGGGCGCAGATTAGGCAACATTGGAGTACAGAATGGCTAAAACCCATCAAGTGGATCCAAGGCGGGATTCAACAAAGCTGGGGACCAGCTGCAGGTTGGACCCCTCAAGTCATAAAAGACACTACTGAACTTTTTGGTTCCCTAGACTCTACTTATGAGATATGACTTTTGGGTAGACTGACCATTTACCAATTTCTAGTGGAGAAATGTTACAGCTGAACTCCTAATAGAAAAGTTAACCTTGCAATGCTCCATCCAATGCTTAGACTAGTGTAGATTTTTGGGGTTGGAGACCATGCTGGACTGACTCATGCAATCACTGGTCATGGGTGGGTGATGGGAGTGGGCGGGGGAGAAGAAGATTTTGCTTCCAGTGGCTTATGTGGCACAACTTTTTGGGTCCTGGGCTGCTACCTCTGGGTACAACCTCAAAAGTAGTTTCCACATGTGAAGATCAGACTGATGTATGTCTGAGTGTTGGGTGTGCTCGCTAAGGCAGGGTAGCTCACACATACATCATCTGATCCTTGTGCTACAGACACACCTAGTCGAGATTGTTCCTCATTTATTATCAGGAACAGCCCTCAAGAAGGGTAAGTCTTTGTTCCCCCGATGTTGGCTTGTCATACTTGCTACAATCTCCAATAAACGCCTTCAAACACGCCTTCTAACTTGTATATACTGGACACCGGATTGTCCTTTCTACGTACTTTTCCTATTTAGTCTAGGCAGATTGGAACATAATACTTACCTTAAACCACCAACCTACTCATGCCCCTCCTTGTCTTCCTTGCCTTGACTATTGAAACTCCCTTCTCATAGGGCTACCTCTCCATGGGCTATCCTCTCTTCAATGCTGCTGCCAGACTTGTCTACCTTATCTACCCTACCTGATATTTGGAAAGCCTCTGCTCTGTGAGTAAGGAATAAGGTAAGTGTTGTGCTTAATCCTTTTCAGACATGGACTGAGCCCACCCTTTGCCACCAAGACCAATGTGGCTGTTATTGCCTGAGTTTTGTCCTAGCGATAGTCATTTTTCTGTTTAGGAAAACCATAAATGAACAAGGCCATTCCTCACCTAAAACAGCAGCAGTGTTCATGCATACCTTTACGTTTTAATGCTATTCAAGTGCAACTAAAGGCAACATTTTTTTTTATTTTTTTTTTTAGTTTTGGATAGAATGGAGGATTAGAACCCTAGGGAAGTAAATTTTCCAAAGAGGACACTATTGGTGACGTGGGGATCTCCAAGAGATTCCCATAATTTGCAGGGATTTCCTCCAACTTCCTGTTTGACTATGGGACAGGAGGTGAAGGGAAATCTCAGCAATGAGACACAGATGACCAAAAAAAAAAAAAAAAAAAAAAAAAAAAAAAAAAAAAACACCCCTCCATCTACAATGAAAAAAAAAAAAAAAAAAAAGTTTGAATCCAAGCTGGGGGTGGCCTTGTAGCCACTACCTGGCTCGAGAAAACCGAAAGAGCCAGGAATAAATCAGCCACTCAGTGACTACATCAAAAGGCAGACACTTACTATTCAAGCATCTGTAAGCGCTATGGATGCTTCAACACAATAGCCAGCAGTGCAGAACCAGCATGGATGGGGGCATCTATTGATTTTCTCGTGAACCAGCATAAATCTCACCTCTACATCAGGGGTGGACAAATTTAATTCAGTAGCCAGTCTGCGTAATATGGAAGTTTTTTTTTTTTTTGTTTCGTTTTTCTAGACAACTAGACATAACCTCAAAAAGTTTGAATTTGAGGTACATTGGCTATCTGGCTCCTGGGATTTGTCCAGCTTTGCTCTACATCAGGGGTCTCCAAACTTTCCGAACAAAGGGCCAGTTTAATGTCCTTCAGGCTTTAGGGTGGCTAGTGGGAGTAGAAAAGGCCATGGCATCAGTGGGAGTAAACACTGCCCCATCATTGGTGTTAGTTGGAGGAATAGAGCCCAATTGTTGGTATGACCGAGAGGAATAATGCTCCATCAATGGTGAACCATCATTGGCGTCAGCTGGAGGAAGTGTCCCAAGGCCAGGGTAAAGGCAAGCAAAGGGCCGCATGTGGCCCCTGGGCCAGACCACTGCTCTACATTATGTAACTGCTGCAGGATCAGCAGTAAACAGATGGTGCACCCCTGTTTCAGATTACTATAGTTTTCAGGCACAAGTCCACATTATATTATGTGAGATTCGTAAAAAAAAAATAAAAAAAGAAGGCCTTGAATTAATCATTGTTCTGCCGCACACAAGACCGGCATCTCTACTCCTGCACTGAAAGCTTGTTACATATTTTAGCCGCATTTATCCTCATCAGAATAAGGAATGGGTTTGGTGCAGCGTGTACGCAATTGTAGGGCTCCGAGTTATAAATACACGACAGATGGCACTGCGACACCTTACTTGGGACCAACATCTGGATTCCTGACACCCACTGAAAACGTGTTATGTGTGGCTGACGGACTGCGGTAGAAAGCCTCTCTCGCTTCGAAATCTTTCAGCTTTTCCAACACACTAGAGAGCTACAACTTTTAAACATCCAAGGACATCCTTTAACATGAAAATATTTTTCTTTCAATGTCTCTTTGGTGATGGAACTGCTTTATGTGATTTAGATCCTCGAACGCACCAAATCCCTAATACGGCTATAGATAACTGCAATTATATAGCAGACAGTCTGTAGAGGGCTGCAGTCTATGGCCAATATGTGTATATAGGTTAGGGTTTTCTCCAATGGGTAGTCTTTTTTTATGTAAAGAAGCTAAGCGTTAGTAAACCGCACTTTTATTTTTATTTTTTTAAACCTTGCAAGACAATGGCATCATTTGCATACTAGCACATTATGCAAATACCTTAGAATGAAGCCCTCCAGCGCCGTGTTGTCACCACTGACAGGGCTTCCATCAAGGTTCCAGTGCTCCAGCCTTCTGATTGGCCGAGCACGACATCACTCCTGCGCATGGGAGTCGCGGCCACGGCATGGCGCTCTAAAGGGATGGCACAGGTATGCCGTCCCTTCAGCACGCATGCGCCGGTGATGTCAGAGGCTGCATACAGTGTGAATAACTCCTAAACCGTGCAAGTTTAGAAGATATTCACTGTACCTACAGGTAAGCCTAATTATAGGCTTACTTGTAGGTAAAAGTTACAAATAAGACTTTACTACCACTTTAATACTAATCTGTCCTCTCCATTTTCTTTAAACACAGCTAAACTGAATGTACTGCAGCTACACAGTGTGAATGATACAATTTAGGATCATCACATGCATTATTATGCCTTAAAGAGGAAGTAAACCCTAATGGGTTTACTTCCTCTTTGATTCCCTGCAAAGGTAAAGCATAATGGACTACTATGCATCGCATAGTCCATTATGTGTCACTTACCTGACACAGGAGCCAGCGAAGTCACCGCTGTCCCCTGTAGTCTGGAGCATCCATCTTCTCGGTGGGTCTCGCTGCTCCGCCTCTGTCAGCATACAGAGATGCTTGTGGATATTAATTTTAGTAAAAGAGGGGAAATTGAGCATTATGAAATGCCCTATAAACATGTAGGCAGGTTGAGAATGTGTAAAGTTTAGTTAGCCAACAGCTGGCCCAGGTTGGGGAAAAGGTTAACCGTTTTTAGCCCAGTTCCCGGGCCTTTGGTCCTAGCCAGTCCAACTGTGTTATAAAAAAGGGGCACCGTTGAGGTCCAGAGAGCGTGGGTTTTGGTGGGTCCAGTGAGTTCCAGCAGCATTTGTAAGGGCAGTCATTGGCGCTACGAAGGAAGCAGAGTTCGACGGAAGACATGAAAGCCATGGACAATGCCAGTATGGACTATCACCACATGGGAGGTATGCCTGGGCCACCACATTATTGTAGGTAGGATTAAGAAAAGGAGGTGGTTCACATGCTGCATTTCTCCAGTAAAGTTACGTTAACCATTCTGAGCCTGGTCCGCAGTTATTCAAGGGGGTGCATACGGGTTCTGGTGTATCAAAAGCACCTGGATCTGTAAATGCACTACAGGGTATGAAGCAACACCGCTGCGAAAGGGTAAACTTGGATAAGTCGAGGAGCATAGTTGCTATGGCTTACCAAGGAAGAAGGAAGCTACAAGCCACCAGTCGCTAAGTGTGGTAACTGGTAAGGTGACGGGTCTTGTGATAAAGGCTCAATGACTGGCTCCCTTCCTAGCGGTTGGTTTCCAATAGCAACCGGAAATCTATGGCCTGGTCAGGAAGTATGGAAAAGGAAAGAGTTAAAGAGCATCCATAAGGTTTGCGCTAGGTGCTCAGCGGGACCCCCCTCTGTTACTGGGAGGTAACAGTGGTAGCGCACTGGACTGGTGGAATGGGGGCAGGCTCCACATGTCCCTTCTAAAGCAACATACAAATTACAGTGTGGAGTGACAACATGGAAGAAGTCACTTTTCAGAGGAACTCAGTACTTTAATTACTGCACACAGTCAGGGAATTGCCTTAATGTTGGATTATTCACAGGACCGCAGTCTTTGCCAGGTCCCAGGCACTGGTGAGCGTGCTCTACGCGAGAGGTACCCCCACATGCATAGGTGCAGATGACACCGCCCACAAATACATGCTGTATTTCATTGACAGTGTGAATGAGGCGCAAATAATTGACAGAGGGTCTAACCCTGCCCCCATTCAATCCAAAATATGTCCACTGCAGATCACCGCTATTCCTTTACTTGGCAGTGCCTGTTTGCTGAAGCGACCATAGCTTCCATTGACATAAGGCTTACAGACCTGACAAGCTGGAATAGTCTTGTTCAGACTTGCAGTGAGAGGAAAAAAGTATTTGATCCCCTGCTGATTTGTACATTTGCCCACTGAAAAAAAAAAAAAAAAAAATCAGTCTAGAATTTTAATGCTAGGTTTATTTTAACAGTGAGAAAAACGCATTTCAACAAAAAAGTTATAAAATTGATTTGCATTTTAATGAGCGAAATAAGTATTTGACCCCTTCGCAAAACATGACTTATAGCGGTCCAAAATACCAAGCCATTGACTGTGCAAGATACAGAAAAACCAGAAAACATGCCCTGTTGGAGGTACTTTAGGACTGAGGTTGAAAACTACTGTTCTATGGGATTAAGGTCTGGAAACTTGCTCAAGAAGAAGCACCTTAAGGTCCTGGAGTGGCCTAGCCACTCATTTGTTGCCTTGGCCATGTGTTTTGTATCATTGCCATGCTGGAATACCCATCCACGACCCATTTTCAATGCCCTGGTTGAAGGAAAGCGTTTCTCACCCATGATTTCACAGTACATGGCTCTGTCCATTATCCCTTTGATGCGGTGAAGTTGTCCTGTCCCCTTAGCAGAAAAATACCCTCAAAACATAGTTACTACCTTGAGGTTTGACAGTGGGGATGGTGTTCTTGGGGTCATAGGCAGCAGCATTCCTTCTCCTCCAAAACAGAGTTAAGTTGATGCCAAAGAGCTTGATTTTGGTCTCATCACTTTCACCCAGTCCTCCTCTGAATCATTCAAATGTTCATTAGCAAGCTTCAGACGGGCCTGTACAGGTGCTTTCTTGATCAGGGGAACCTTGTAGTCGCTGCAGTATTTCAGTTCTTCATGGCGTAGTGTGTTACCAATTGTTTTCTTGGAGACTATGGTCCCAGCTGCCTTGTGATCATTGCCAAGATTCTTACATGAAGTTCTGGGTCAATTCCTCACCGTTCTAATGATGATTGAAACTCTACAAAATGAGATCTTGGAGCCCCCAGACCGAGGGAGATTGACAGTTATTTTTATTTTTTTTCCCATTTGCGAATAATCGCACCAACTGTTGTCACCCTCTCACAAAGCTGCTCGGCGATGGTCTTGGATCTGGTCTACAATCTTGTCCCTGACATCCTTGGACAGCTCTTTGGTCTTGGCCATGGTGGAGAGATTGGAATCTGATTGATTGCTTCTGTGGACAGGTGCCTTTTATACAGGTAACAAGCTGAAATTAGGAGCACTCCCTTTAAGAGAGTGCTCCTAATCTCAGCTCATTACCTGTATTAAAAAAAAAAAAAAAAAAAAAAAAAAAGACACCTGGGAGACAGAAATCTTGAAGATTGATAGGGGATCAAAAACTTATTTCACTCATTAAAATGCAAATCAATTTATAACTTTTTTTAAATGCGTTTTTCTGGATTTTTTTTTGTTATTCTTTGTCTCTCGCTGCTAAAATAAACCTACCATTAATATTATAGCCTGATCAAATTTTATTTTGCTGGGCAAACGTACAAAATCAGCAGGGGGGAATCAAATACCTTTTTTCACTCACTGTAAGCCTTACGTCCACGGCAGGGGAAGTGTGACATATTCCGCCTAACAGGCAGCCATCTAGTATGCTTAGCTTCAGCCCCAAGCCCCAGCTTTTGCTGCACACATTCACCGCTCAGTATATCCATTCCTATGGCTGCAACCGTACTCTATATAGCTGGGCCCATTAGTTCCTATGGAACTGCCATAGGAGCTAATGTGCAAGGATGATATGGACAGGCCTTTTTGCATAGACTGTGCATTACTGGGCAGGGCTGCACAGTACAGAACACGGAAACTGAGATAAGTATTTTGCTAGGTATTTTGCTAGGTGGCTGCCACAATACAGTAAAGAGCAAATTTGGAGGGCTTGTGCATGTCATAAAAGGGCAAGCCTTGAATCGGCAAAAAAATTGCCAGCATCCAGGCTGTTATATTGACCAAATGTCTTGAATTTGAACAGGAGTTTCAACATAGGGCCCATTCATATCAGCAGGCACAATTTATGCTTTGCATAACGCACACTCTTTGGTGTGTGTGCGAACCTGTAGGGACAGTGTAATGCACTGATGCTTTTTTTTTTTTTAACTTTATTGAAAGATCAAAACGACATTTCATTCAACTATACATCCCACACTGCAGCACACTGCTACACAAAAATTTCAACCCATCCTACTTTTTTCAAGCGCACACCAGTGCAGGGCATTGTGTGAACTGAAATATTAAGACACTTGCCTGGTTTTTGCTTTAGGACTGCCTTGGGCAATGCTGTCCAACATAGCTGGAGTGAACAAGCTTTTACTTGCTCCCTTTCAATAAACGCAGAGTTGGGGTTTAAACCATTCCCTTGTAGAAAGCCACAGGATGATTTTAGCTCAGAGTTCCTCTTTAAAAAGTGTTAATGTTTTAGTCGAGCACACAAAACGACTTCTTCCCTCGCTGCACAGGCAATGCTGGGAATCTGGTAACATTGGTGTGGCATGGCGTAACGCTTTCTCAAGCTCGCAAAATGGCTGCCTCTGTTTACGTGCAATGTGCACACTTTAACACGACCCCCCACAGGGAGAGGAGTATGGATCTACTCATCCGTACATAGCAGAACTCGGGAGCGGCTAAAGACAGTCACGTAATCAACGCATTAATAAGCCTAGCAGTAGACAAGCTGCGAGCAGAGAATGAGGTCATACTGCAGAAGAGAGCCGCCTGCAATTAACCACCACAGGGCTCAGTCACCAAATGACGCAGACTCCGGGAAAAGGACGCTACCTATGGGGAGAGGAGAGATTTAAAGTAATGCTGTCCCTTTTTCAAGGAAAATAAATAAAAATAAAAATGATTCAAATGTTATGGTCACTAATAGACCATGGCTGACTCGGTTACTGGCTAATACTGGTGAATGCACCACAAATCGATTTTCCGCAGAAGAGGAGAAAGGATAATGCATCTCTATGGAGACGGCGTAGGCTACACAAGAACGGACAGTACGGCTGAGTGAACCGCCTATCAAGCTTTGTTCCTTCCCTGAAATGTGCTCCGGTTTATGGTTTTCTATATAGTTATATTCAGGAAACAACTCAAGGCTATTTCTTAGGATTTAATCACATGGATGCTGTTTTTTTTTTGTTATGATCATCTCCTAAATAAAGAGGGGCACCATTGATGACCCAATTATGAAATATTGGGTCTATAAAAACGCGTAGCACTCAGCCCTTTACGATGGCAATGTCATATTGGCCAATCTTATAAAACATGTTTTAGTCATTATACTACTTGACCACACATGGTGACTGGGCCTGACTGGTGACACACGGTGACTGGGCCTGACTGGTGACACACGGTGACTGGGCCTGACTGGTGACACACGGTGACTGGGCCTGACTGGTGACACACGGTGACTGGGCCTGTACGATTCGCATGCTGCATGTCAGGCTTAGCAATCACGTGGGCGACCTCGAGAGGGTACCTGAAGCATAGTCTGTAGAAATGCTATGCGTTGAAACATGACCGTAACCCGGAAGGCACGACCTTTCTGGGTATTGATAAGTTTTCAGCTCACTGGAGGGGGGGGGGGGGGGGGGGGGATATTACTCGGGCGGGTTCCCAATTACAAACCAGATGGATCCATCAGGCACAGCCATATTATCCACATGGAATGTTCTGAATAATTCTGTATTCAATTTTATATTTTTTATTTATATATAATTTTCTTTGGTTGTTTGACTTTGACATTGCAGCGGTCACTTTTGAAGCGCTGGTTGCTTCATATTTTTCGCTAATTATTCAACTAAATGCGAGTGTAATTTTTATTTACAATGAAGTGGGGAATATATTTTAAGATACTTGCGCAATGAGCGGTGTCTTTATCTCATCCATACGATTATTGAGCCACATAAGGATCCCTATACCTGTTTCAAGCTGTGAGAGTGCCTGTTCCATTGTACTGACTGGAAGGAATCACCATTTTGAATTGGTGTCATATGTGCATTACCCATGCACTGACGGTAAGAGTCAGTCTTATTGGGTGACGGTGACAGGACCCTACTACCTTCCTATCCGTTTGATATGGTGGAGGGCGATTTGCTCCTGATTGGTGGAATCTCTTCTTCATATTGGGACTATTCATGCTTATGTTCTCCTGTCTGTACATATGTCTTTTGATTAATTTTTGGATTGTATCTATTACTTTTTGTGCACCACATTTTCTTTATTTATATCCTGTATATTGTCTCCAGCAATAATGTGTGAGCAGCCGTTTATGTTTTAGGTTTGTTTTTAATTAGTTACGTTTTTTTTTAAATTCGTTGTTTACAATCTGTGTATTGTGTTCAGGAAGACTCAAAAAATAAATAAATAATAATAATAATAAAAAAAATAAAAAATAAAATAAAAAAATCGAACATATTGAAAGCCAGAGCTCCAGTATAAGCAAACATGGTCTAAATAAAAAATATTCTCATTTGAATCTTGGTGTGTTTTGGGGAGAATACTCTCCACTTCCTGTCATGGAGATACAAGGTAAACAAGAGGAAATTTCTACCATAGTTTCATTGCAAGATACAAAAGGGGAGCAGGAAAAAAATCTCTACCTATGTCCCTATTGGAAGATACAAAAGGTAAGGGAACATTTCTACCAATGTCCCCATGAAGATACAAAAGGTGAATAAGAGGACACCTTGACCGATGTCCCCATTGGAAGATACAACAGGGAAGTAAGAGGACATCTCTACCAATGTCCCCATTGGAAGACACAACTGGTAAGTTAAAGGAAATCTGTAAGAAAGTAATGTCCCATACACACAGTTGGACATTCCGACTACAAAAGCAAGTCCGATTTTTTTCCGACGGATTTTGGCCCAAGTTCGTCTTGCATACACACGGTCGCACAAAGTTGTCGGAAAATCCGATCTTTCAGAACGCGGTGACGTAGAACACGTACGACGGGACTATATTTAGGGCAGTAGCCCATAGCTTTCGTCTCGTAATTTGTTCTGAGCATGCGTGGCACATTGTCTACACACGATCAGAATTTAAACGATCGGATTTTGTTGTCGGGAAGTTTTAGATCCTGCTCTCAAACTGTGTGTCGGAAATTCCGACGGAAAAAGTCAGATGGAGCCCACACACGATCGGATTTTCCGACAAGATCCGATTGCACATTTTCCGCCAGAAAGTCTGACCGTGTGTACAGGGCATTAGAATTTTAAGCTATGAGTTGGACCCTCAGATCCCTCCTGTATTGAATTGTATGGTAATGGTACTGTCTGCCCCCATGTTGTAAAGCGATGTGCAAACTGTTGGCGCTATATAAATCTCTACCAAAGTACCCATTGGAAGATCCCTTGCTTCGCTTCTTCTAGCGACAAGTTTTAGTTCCAGGGACAATCTCCAGGATAAATGGAGGGGATGACACTCCCACTGGGGGATACAGAAAGCAATAAAATCTTGACAGAGGTTGTAGCCCTTCCCTACACAATACAAAACAAAGTTCTGGCTATATATACTGAGACATTGGGGGCGTTTAGCTGATTTAATAGATGCATTTTTCCAGTGAGTCCACGGCAGCCCGTTATCAGTTTTAAGAGCGTAGCAGACAATTTTTATTAAAAGGAACAAAAAGGTTTATACACAGGATTTCGCACACATGGGTTCTTCTCCGGCAAATGCAACAATGAAAAAAATGCCAAGCCACCTGGCCCTTAGGCTTACTCCGCCTCATTTGCAGTTCCTTGCTGCCTAGGCCTACTCCTGGCCTCAACAGGATTCCCCAGCCCCCTGGGTTTGCTCACTGTCCCCCAGACTGCAGGACTTCCTCCAGCCTCCTTAGACTTGCTAGTCACCTCAGCTCTCCCGGACCCTCTTCTTGTCTCCTAGGCCCTTGTAGCCATCCCGACCTTCCCAGTCCTTCAGACCAAAAGTCCCCCCTCACCAAGGATATAGTCTCACACAGGGCAGACAGTTTTCCTAATAGGGGGTCTGTCTTTCAACAGCAGCCAGCTGCTCACACTCCACCTTCCACTTCCTACAGCTCTTACCAGCCCCTCGTTATATGGGCTGTGTGCATCTGGGCACAAACCCTGCTGGCTGTCCACAACACCTGGACACAGGGTTGGAGATCCCGTCCCACCCAAGACTCTTAGAAATCTCCAAACTACAGAGTCCCATCTGGCAATCGAAAAATCCGGAGAAAGCTGCCAAAGCAGTCTACTCCTCTCAAAATGTACACTCTGTAGTCGGCAGACATGCAACCTGTGTGTCCATTTTCAATCCCTTTCCATAGGGACAGAGCCTCGCTCTGTCACAATACCCCATTACCAGAAAGGTCATGCTGGTTTTTCAGTTCCACAGCTTTTTGAAGCGGCAAAAGATGCACACAAAGCAGAGACATAAGTTGCAGCAAGCACGCCATCAATATGCGTCAAGTTCTTTATTACAGAGAATCCTGGCACCTCATGTGCTTATTTCCAGCCTGGTGACAAATACCAGCTCTCCACAGGCTGCTGCAGAATTTCACTGGTAAATAGAAGTTACTACCTTGTTTAGATAGGAAATTTAGGACAAAACCCAATGTTCACCCAAGGCATGGATACTACGTGCCACAACACATGGTATATGCATGCTGTAGTGTGCTCTACTGGACACTGCATTGGGAGTGCCGTTCACAATGGCATACCAACACACAGAAAAGGTGCATTGTCATAATGCAAAAAAGTGTGAATGGGCCCAAAAAAAAAAAAAAAAAAGCCCATTCAGGGCAAAATGACTGTCTATGAAAAGTATTCATCTCTCCAATGATCTGATCCCCAGCTACTCTAGCCTCCACGAGTTGTAAAGGAACTGGGACTTTTATCAATGGCACCCACCCACAATGTAGTGCTTTGGCCTGCACGGTTTAGGAGATATACACCTTGCAAGCAGCTGCATGCGCTCTGAAGGTCCGGCGGATGCTCCCGGAAAAATCAGAGCTCCTTGCCGGAAAGGGGATGTCATCACGACTCTGGCCACTCACAGCGCTGGAGCCGCCGCGAACCCAGAAGATACGCAGAGGGAACATGTCAGCTCCCTCAGCGGGGACCAGGAGGTGATGCCGGCGCTTCGTTCCAATGTATTTCATAATGAGCTAGTATGCGGTACATACTAGCTCATTATGCCTTTGCCTTACAGGTTGTTGTTTTTTTGCGGGCATACAACCGCTTTAAGTCTATGAAACTAGCCTATGCTGGTTATTAGGTGCTGGCTGCAATGGAGGCACACATGGAAAGGGAGCAATAAGTTGCATGTGGTGGGGGTGCTTTTCAGAGACAATGTGACAGCATCTCTTAAAATGTCATGCCCAATGGTGACCAGAGTACTCCCTGAAGACATATGCCCACCACTAGTCACAATAGGTACCTCCTTTATAATGGCGATAACAGGTCCAGTACAAGTTCACTCCAAATGTCAAAAGTAAACCCATCAAATGCTCTGCAAGCGAGATCGCAAAAAGTGTCCCATTGCTTATGTGATAAAGCAAAAAGGGAACGTAAAGTTGATTTCTCTTGAACTACATTATATCCAAATTACCCCTAAAAGTCCCCTAAAATCAGAGAGGCTTATCAATAGTGTGCATCTTGCGGTATCTGCTCCTAACCAGGGCTTTTAGTTTTTGAAGTATATCATGAAACACAGATTCACTTCATAAGTTAGAATCAGAAATCAATCAATCACGTGTTGAAAAATATCATGCATCACATGGTCTAGTAAAATATTGAAATATACTCTCAATGGGCAGTATAGTGGCTTTGTGATCAGCAATACTTTGAAGCACTAGGGCAGTGATGGCGAACCTTGGCACCCCAGATGTTTTGGGACTACCTTTTCCATGATGCTCAACTACACTGCAGACTGCATGAGCATCATGGGAAATGTAGTTCCAAAACATCTGGGGTGCCGAGGTTAGCCATCACTGCACTAGGGTCATCTTTATCTGCATGGAGTTCGCATGTTCTCCCCGTGCTCCCAAAAGTTTCCTCTGGGTAATCTGGTTTCCTCCAAAGTCTAATTGGCTGCGATTTAAATTGGCCCTAGTGCAAGTGAGATGGGGACTTTAGATTGTAAGCTCCAGGGGACCAGTGACTGATGTGAATGTAAAGCACTGGCATAAATTGTCAATGTTATATAAATGTCCTATAATTGATATGTAATAGAATCAAAACTTGTTCATAGATAAAGTAACAGTGTGGAATTTATCTTCAGTGCCCCCTTGATAAAGTTGGTAGTGTTTGTTAACAGAAACAACATTCCAGCTGTTGTTCACACCATGTGGATTGTATGTTGGACAAGGCTGCCCAGCACAGGCTAGCAAGACAACAATTTGCCTCGAGTCCCACAACTCCGTTCCCACCACTTTGCTGCAGTGATATGCACTGAATAAAGTAGGACACGCTGTACCTTTTTCAGCGCAGCGTGTTGCAATGCAGTACCATACATCGCAACCTAATGCAGTGAATAAAAGATACATGAAATATCAGTTTGCAACATTTTAATAAAGCTAAGGAAAAAAAAAAGTGTGATGCATCAACTGCAATGCATCGCTACCGCACCCTTCACCGCTGGAATGAACGAGGCCCAAAAAGGGATGCCTAGTGCTTAATATGGGCAGCGACCCAACACTGCACCTGCCACACCTTTTCATCTCAGACTCCAATAATAGGACAGTAACCCATAGGCTGGGAATTACAGGAGAACAGGTGAAATAATTTGCAGCCGCAGCGAAATGAAATGAAGCAAAATGAAAAAGGGGAGAAATCTAGGTCAGGGCCTGAGCTAGTGACTGTAGAGCAGAATATATTTCCTGACAGGTCCGGCATGCACTGACTGATAGAATCTGCCTCCAGTCCAGGTCTGAGGACTCTCTGCACTTTCCTCAGCTGGGTAGAGCAGAATTGTAGGGACAGACTGTGCTGGAGTGACAAAAAATCCTGCTAAGGATTATGGGACAGACCCAAGTACTCAGACATAAGTGCAACCGCAGACCTAGTGTAACCCCGGGTTGTGTTTAAACTGTTAATCAGGAATTGATAAAGTCACATTGAGCCCAGGTTCACGCTGAATGTGGGTTTGAAATCGTGCGAGTTCAGCTGAACCCGCACAAATTCAAACCGGCAATTAAGTCCGACTTCGGGATGGGGGGGGGGGGGGGGGTGGGAACCATTTGAGAGACATCTGTGGGGGTTCATGCACAGGTGCCTATAGAAATCACCCCTGAAGTGCCAAAAGTAGTACAGGAACTACTTATGGGAAAGTTGCCATTGCACCGATTCGGACAGTGATGTTGCCGGCAATAGGCTACAATTTGACATGCGATTTGACATGTCAGATCAGCCCAATGTGAATGTAGCAGGGTGGATCTAATTTAAAACACTAGTAAAAAGGCTCGATTTATAATTTTTAAAAAGCAACTGTCATCTCTGTCCTGCAGCGGCTCCTCCTTTGACCTGTTGTTGACTCGCTGCCATGATGGATCTGAAATGACCGATGCTCTTTAAATTCTTGCTGGCAGTTAGAATCTTTAGTATTTAAAAAAAAAACGGAGGTTTCCCATTTAGAATAAGCTTTCAGGTTAGTAAACTCGCAATTTCAGAACCAATTCAAATCATACAGTTTGTAGTGTACATAGATTTGCAGAACAATGGGATAAAGGAATATTACTTAAAAAGGATAAAGAAATATAACTTTGTTTTATCTCATGGTTACTGTGAAATTGTGTGAATGCATCAATGCAGTGCATGTTATCTCAGCTTGCAGAGCTTGGATTCATTGAATGAGTTTACCAAAAAATTAAATATTGCAGACTATACAGTCTCATGCCACATAACTAAGCTCCATTTCATGCTGAATAAACTAAATTATTAATGTATCTTTAGATAGATTTTTTTACTGCAAAAGCATTTTATTTAAATGAAATGTAATAATAATAAAAAAAAATAAAAAAAATGAAAATAAAAAAAAATCTGATAAAAAAATAAATAAAAAATGTATCCACCCTGGAATGTAGGTTAAAGGTTCTTTTTTTTAAATCTTGAAACAGCTTATGTTTGAAAAACCTGATTCAGATGTACGGTTTTGTCACAATACACATTCAGGGGCAGCAGCTCTAAATTTGCTTCCACCTGATCCCGTTATCTCATCAAAGTAAATATGACTGCAAATACACTGTCTCTGCAGCCTCTAACAATGTCAAATATCCACAATGCTCCTGGTGGACAAAACGTTTCTGAACATAAAGGTGCAAGTGACAAGATCAAGCAGCACTTTTCTTTTTTTAAAGCTGGATTCCATGTTTGGTTTTATTGCATAGTTACATTGGTCCAGCCTGGGCTAAAAAGGACTGGACCAAACTAAAAAGGTAAAACTCCCCCATTTTGGATAGGGTTAGGGAGGGTTATAACCCCTGTGTTTTTTTTTCCAGCTTTGTCCCATTGGGTAGATTTCCTTTCACTTTTTGTCCAATAGTCATAACAGGAAGTGAGAGGAAATTTCTCCAGAGTATGGGAATCCTATGTTGTCACAAGGACTAGTGTCTCCATTAGAAGATTTCTCCTCCAGGGACAACCCAAAACGTGCAATTTTCTTTTACTTTCACTTCTGATAACCGTAAAGAAGACAAATAGAGATGGTGAATCTCCACAATAGGAAACAGACAGCAATAAAAATTGACAGGGGTTCTAAACCCTCTCCACTCCATCCAAAACAAAAAAAAAAAAAAAAAGTTTTGCCTTTAGTTACACTTTAGATATACCACTGATAGTATTTTTTTGATAAGTGAAAAATACTCATTGATCCTGACAGAAATTCAGTATGGTCCTATTCTTTAGTGACATTGGCCCTGCCCAATTATTCCTGGACTACAGAACACCTCCTGTGATGGAGCTGAGGGGGGTGGTGTTTTCTAGTCCTGATGCTTCCTGACTTATGGCGAGTGTTGTCACAGGAAGTGTGTTACTGGCAGAATCACCAGAAAAAAAAAAAAAAACTGAATACAGGCACCAGATCCATGGAAAAGCTGCATAGCTTGGCAAGCAACCAAGAGACCAAAGACCCATTCTTTTCTTGGAATGCAAGGAAAAAATAAAAAATAAAAAAAAAGGCACGGCTGGGTGAAATGGCAACAATGGCTAGTTGGTGTCAGAAGCCCACAGAGGTGCTACACTGTTGGGTCTCTTTATCAGCTACAGCAGTAGACTTAGGGATTTTTGTTTCGCTGAAAGGGTTAACACCGGCAAATAGATTTTCACTTCATAAATATATTAATGATCTCGGATTGGCCCAGAGTTCTCCTTTAGGGACATGAATAACTCACACCCTGCTCTGTCTCCTGACAGTCACCGCCTCTGAGTCACTGCCTGGAAATTTCCATGACATCATCGCAGTCTGACCGAGTGATGTCAGACTGGTACTTTGAAGGGCATTCAAGAGGCATTTAAAAAGGTTACGACACAAGCCTTTCCTGTTATTACAGATGGTAACCCTAATGAAACCACTGACCAAGCAGGACCAAAGCCATTTTATGTGCTGCAAGCAAAGCATCGATTTAAAGGGGAAGGCCAGATTAAATTCATGCATTTTAAGCATGAAGATAAAAAAACCTGCGTGCTACTCCACCCCAAGCCCCCCCCCCCCCCCACCCCTTAATACTTACCTGAGCCCAATCTCGATTAGCAATGTGCACAAAAACAGAATCTCTCTCAGCTCTTCTTTCCCATTGGCTCAGAGACAACTGCGGGAGCCATTGGCTCCTGCTGCTGTCAATCACCTCCAGTGAGGAGAGAGAGGGGGGCAGGGCTGAGCCCCTCTGAGTGTCCGTGGTGGGAGGGTTGTGGCAAGGAGCCAGGAGCACTGGTGAGGGACCTGAGAGAATAGGAGGATCAGGGCTGCTCCGTGCGAAACCATAGAGCAGACACGTATAACACGTTTATTATTTTAACTTAAAAAAGTAATAAATGTATTAATATTATTAATAAAAAAATAAAAAGTCGAGCCTTTAACTAACCGTAGGACATTAATGGACGTCCTTGGGTTAAAGTAGTTGTATGGATTTTTTTTTTAACAATCTGCAATTCCCTTTCAAGTAGAAGTGATTAGAGTGGCTTCACTTCTGCGGGTGTCTAATGGCGGAACCTGGGAGCGATGCGACCGGTGGCATTAGCTGCACGGAACAGAGAGAGAGGAACGGACATTGTTCGTCCCTCTCTGTGACCCTGGAAACCTGGGAGCGGTGAGTATGTCATCACTTCCAGTTCCGTCTCTTTGTTTACCTGGCCGTTAGGTACCAGGAAAGTAGCAGATAAGACCGATCTGTGTCTGATCAGACGCATGGCTGGTCAGAGGAGAGATTTGGGGACCCCAGATCTCTCCATAAAGAGGACCGGTCATGGCACATGCTGTCACAAGGGATTTTGTTGTGTAGACTTTTTTTTTCTATAAAATAATATTAAAATTTAAAAATTTAAAGCACACCCCCGTGCTTATGCAGAAATGCGAACGCATACGTTACTCCCGCACACATATGTGTAAACGGTCATCGCACCGCACACGTGAGATATTGTTGAACATTAGAGCCTCTTGTGTAACTAAACTGGTAACCTGTAAAGGCATTAAAAGCATCACCTATGGAGAATTTTAAGCACTGTAGTTTGCCACCATTCCACAGGCAGACGCAATTTTAAAACATGACATGTTAGGTATCTATTTACTCTGTGTAACATCTTTCACATTATAAATAACAAAATAAAAAAAAATTATTATAATATCGGGGTAAATATCGTTCTTTTTGTGTCTTTTTTAAAACAAAAAAAAAAACGCTGCACGAATACCATGCGACATAAAAAATTGCAACACCCATCACTTTAATTCTATAGGGCCTCTGCTAACAAAAGAAATGTAATGTTTAGGGGTTCCAAGAAATTTTGTAGCAAAAAACAAAAACAAAAAACGTAGGAGCGAAGTGTCAGCATTGGCCCGGTTACAAAGTGGGTAATATCACTTTATATATTTTGCCAGAATAACCCTTTACCATTTTCTCTCCTTTGAGAACCATAAACAAGGGCCTATGCAAATTCCCTCTGGTTACCTAGATCACAGAATATGAATCCAACTCCACTACTTAAAGCCCATCTCTGGGGAGAACGAAAAAATGCTCCCTTGCAGTTGGGGGGCTGCCCTCTACCGCAAGAGGCTAAGGCCAGAGGGCAGCAAAAAGCACTTTTACTAACCTAATCCTGGGCACTTGCCTCTGCTCCCCCATGATCTGGCCCTGTATGATGCCTTGGTGTTCTTACAGCCAATGTAGGGCTCTGCATTAAACCTCATGACTTAAAAAGGACATCTAACTACCAGAGTGTAGGTGAGAAAAGAAGGTGGTGTGCTACCTTATGCAGGCCATACACGGTCGAATTTCGAACGAATTTTCTTTTCAAAATCAGAAAATTCGTTTTTTTTGTGATCCGATGATGCCACCATTGATTTTCGAAATTCGGCCGACCAAGCCTTCAATTTCACCTCATGTTGCTACAGAAAAGAATTTTCTTGGCTGGGAATCTTCTTTTCTCTCCGTACATTTTCTTTTATCTCCGTACATTTTCTTTTATCTCCGTACATTTTCTTACGTTTCTCGCACGATTCTCCCATCATTGATCAGAAAATCGTTCGTTTTTCTAAAAATTTCCAACATGTCCGATTCCTCAAATTTTATTTCCGCACGAAAATCGGCTGTTGCTGCAGCCCACTAATGGTGCGAAATTCATACGAAAATTCTTAGATACGATTTTCGAAAGAAAATTCTTTCGAAATTCGAACCGTGTATGGCCGGCATTAGTGCTTTGGTTTGGCACCACAATGCACTTACATATGAATGATGCTGAACTGCACTTTACCTCAAACACAAAGATCTGATCCCAGCCTTAAAGTAGAATTCCATTAAACCTAACTAATCACAAAAAGCCCCCCTCCCCCCTTCAGAAGACTCACTTAACCACCTTCTCAGAAAGTTCAGAAGACACTTCCTATGGAACCATCTTTTCAAAATGGAGAGGATTAGAAGACACTTCCTATGGAACCTTCTCCAGAGACTGTTCCATAATGTCTCTGGGGGAGATGTTCGCTATTCAGGATCTGCCAGTGGTGGGGTAGATTTCAGCCATGGGGTGTAAGCACTGTGTCTGGTAACGGCTGAAGTAAACAGATGTAAGGATAGCCACAGCTAGCGCAATATATACATTCATGTCAACTCATTTAAAAGTCCTCTCTAGGAACACAAGGAAGTGAAAATCCCCTTTAAAAATGAAAATTTTCATTGTTGCTTTTAGTATTTCGGCTCATTGAAAAGATCATCCATATTCCACACAGTACTTCTCAAAAAATATGATCCAATCATGCTTGTGAACACAACATCACCATAGCATACCTCTTACCTCAGATCATAACTTGGTTATAATGGATCCCTATTCGATGTGTCACACAACGTTCCATGGTCTTACCATAACCTGCAAACAAAATAAGTGAATACGATAAGTCCCATTTGTCCATGAATGAAAACGTCAGTCCACCTCAAAAAACAGATGTTTTAGTGTTTGTTAGATGCTGGAGAGTTGAACCACCTGATAAATTCCTCCACCTCTGGAGAACTCTACTGACGAGAGCTCTGCGTAGTTCCTGGACACCTGCTGTGGCCATTATGAGAGTTTCACACTGTACTGAGAGGAGGAGCTGGGACACACAAAGGAGAGTGGGAACACCCCAAACAGCCAGGTGGGAAGGAAGACAATCAGGATTAATAATGGAAGGGGGTCTCACTGTTGGGAATATTTCAAATCTTAGGCGGTCGAGTCTGCCAAAACTGTCCTGAGCGCCTGTGTTGAGCATACAAGGAAGGTGCAAGTTCCGTCACCCTGGCACTTTCAATACACTGGAGTTGGAACAAGCATGTGCATATCAGGTTTTGGGTGGTTGTTATGGGCTAGTGACCATTTAGGTAGAGAAGCAAACAAAAATAAAACGGACTTAAAGTGAAGTCCATCTTCCGACCAGGTTTCACCCATATACAGGGTGTAGCACGAAACAAGCTCAGAATCCAGTGTCCTTTTCCTCAAACTGACCTCCTACTCCCTTACAGAATCTGGGGTTCTCCTCCCTGCGGTCATTTGCTTTGGATCAGCTGTGCATGCGTCCGCATTCACAGGAATCTGAGAATGAGAAAACTACAAGTCCCATCTTCCACCATGGTGAGTAGTCCTCAATGGAGCACAAGTGTTGTGATGTCACCATACTTGTAGCCCATCGATACTTACTTCAGTCCCATAGCTGAAAGTCTGGACCTCAGGCTGGAGGAGACAGTCAGAGCGTTGCACCCACAATCCACTGATCACGGTTGTAAAGCTTTGCAGGCTCCAATACAAAATTTTTATGTGTGTGTGTGTGTGTGTGTGTGTGTGTGTGTATATATATATATACACACACATACACGTTTATGAATCAATAGAAGTGCACTTCATTTTTCATTTTTTTTGCAAAAGGCAGACTATGCCTTTAAAGAGTTTTACCTGTATGAACAAGTCCGCAATCTCAGCTCCAGCCCTGAGTAATGTGGCAGCGTATCTCTGCTTGGTCTTAATCCAAGATCTACACTTGTATCACCGAAATTGATGAAGAGGGAGGAGATCTAGGGGCTGCCAACCCCTCCCCCCACCCCACCAACAAAACTGCACTTCAAAGTGAACCTGTCACACCAAGACTTGCTTTTTGCGCTTAAATTTAAACAGCTAGGGTTAAACCCCGGAGATTTTAATAAACACCATTGTGATGCAGTAATGTATGCATTATAGGCATAGATGCTACACAATTCATACATTTCAGCCTGCACTTCCCACTCAGGACACTTGTGTTGCAGCCCACTAGTGCAATTTGATAAAAATGCAGCAAGAGCGACCTTTGATCCACTGCACGTTAACGTGCAAACCAATGCGCGCACGTTTAACACACCACAGTACACTTGACTGGTGTGAATGGGCCCCAAAAGGTGTTTAGGCTGCATTCACACCTCTGCGTTTTCTAAACACGTGACAAAACGATAAAACGTGCGTTTTGCCACAGGTTTCAGAACATACTGCAGTCGTGTTTGCGGTGCCATTGTTAGTGGCACCCCAAGCGCAGGTAGCAGACACATTTTGTCAAGCATTTGTTGTGCGTCAAAAAAAACAAAAAAAACTTAATGCTCAATCTGCTTTTGTCATGCAGAGATTACACCGACCAAAATTTCGATTGTATATAAAATTGTTCAGTGTATGGTTAGCCACAACGCCAAAACTCTGTCAGATCTATTATAGTGAATATAAATGCTACCTTTTTTCTTTTCTTTTTTTTTTTTAAACTGATCGATATACAATTCAAAGTGATTAAATCTGCAAACCATCCAGATTGATTTAGACTTAATTTTGATCAAATTGAACCAGCACTGAGATACGTTCTTCATGAGTATTTATGAAACAGAGAAGCGGCCGATAACGTACGCTTGAAACTGAGGATAGTATCCCAACTACCACTCAAAATCCACTTCCCCAAGTGTGCTATATCAAATGGAATGGGATGTGGACTATTGATTGATTATTCCCATCGCATGAGATCGATAGGAAATGAAAAATCGATAATTTATTGAAGCATGTAATGCCAACATCTTATGAGCATTGTGCATAAAAATGCTTGAAATAAAAACTGTTTGTAGCACCCTGCATCTACCAATCAGATTTAATCATTCAGTGATGACAAGGTGTACCTGCAAAGCTTTAGACAATTTGTGTCTCACTCACATGTGCTTTGTTCTCTGAAGAGGTATCTGCATCCAGATTGCTCTTCAGAGAGCAATTGACAGGCGGCGAGGTGGCATTGTACCATCTCCTACTTTAACCCTGCACTAGTGCGACAACCACGTGCATTCCATATGCTTGCAAATTGGCCTCTTTCACTTGAATGGTTCGCACATGCAAGGCGGTATGACCACCGACGGGGGTAGAATTCCTGCCGTGGGCGTAAAGCATTGTGGCATGTGTACACCCCGGCTGCTTCTGCAGCTAAAATAGGTAGTGGTTGGGGGGGGGGGCATAAAAACACGACTCAAGCGCTGTGTTTTCTTCCCCTCAACTGTTAACGTGAATAAGCGCTTAGGCCTGATGCGCACCTCTTCTAAACGCCTAAAGCACCGCACAAAAAAACAGCTTCTTCAAGGCACGCCTAGGCGCATCCAGTATTTGTGTGCGTTCGTTCATATCATTGGCCAGAATATTATTTTATTCTGGCTATTGAAATGAATGAACACTCAAGCGTTAAACGTATGTTTACACATTTTAGTGTGCATCACGCGTCAATCGTTTCTTCTGCCTAAAACGCTCCTCTCCTGAACGTGCAAGCAAATTTTTTTACTACCTTTAAGTGGCTGTAAATGCCTGTGTGTGTATAGGCACACAGGCTAATAACATGAACTGGGGTTTAGAGGCAACCCCCCCCCCCCCCCCCAAAACGCAAATGCCCTTAAAAGCAGCATTTTTTAGGTATTTTTTTTTTTTAAACTGTATTTCTCCCCCCCCCCCCCCCCCACAGATCTGTCAGGTATGCACGATGTTGCCCTCATCACACCCAAGCATGGCAACACACACAAGGCCCAGTATTGCTGCAGACCGCCATTTTCGCATACACATTTTACCAGACAGCACCACAACACCCAAAACCGCAAAACGGATTTATTGTTTTACATCCCAGCTCACAAACGTTTTCACAAAAGATCTATCCTTTAAGCTGTATCAGCGCCGATTCTCTCCACATCCCCCTCTAGTCAGCCATATAAGCAGGGCTCTGGTGTTTTTATTTAGCTCCTCTCCCTAATTAATCATCTTTCCAGTGATGCCGCACTCCTCAGCCTCTCTCGTGGGCTCCCGCCTGCTTCTAATTGCGCCTCGGTCCACGCATTTCATATGCAGAGCTGCAACTTTTAATTATTCATTAGCATTTAGATGAGACTAGACGGGCGGCCATTTTGCTGGCCTGTGAAGCTATTGAAGTGGCTCCTCCGGTGTGTTTACCATACGGAACAATAGGGCAAGCCACCCTTTTACATTAAAAACAAAACAAAAAAAAAAAAAAAAGTCACCTTTGTATCTTTAAGACGTTGAAGCAGAAAAAGGCTAACAAAAAAAAAAAAAAAAAAAACACCACACAAGCTTTAGGCCTCATACACACAGGGTGGGTTTTTTCCCACCCTAGGATGCCTGTGTCCCCTGAAGGAAAACGCAGCTTAAAAAATGCACCGAAAGTCATGTTTTGGCATGTGCATTTATGCGTTTGGCATTAATGCATTCTACTTGCCAGTATACTCAATTACTCTGGCCAGTAGAATGCATTACCGTGCCTAAACATTTTTGATTTGATTTTTTTTTCCTGCCCCTAAACGCCTATGTGTGCATGGTCATAGACTAATATAGATGGGCGTTATAACAAAAAAAAAAAAAAAAAAAAAAAAAAACAAACACCAAGAAAAAAAAAATAAAAAATAAAAAAAATTGAACGCCTGTAAAGGTGGCGCTTTTGACTTCCTGTATGCATTAGGCCTTACAACCCACAGACTATATTTTTTTCCCAGCCAATTTTGTATAGTTTGGATTGGCTTTGGAAGAGTAAATAATTCCATCAAGCTTTGTTAGAGATCTATGACCCCTGTGAAGGTTTCACCTCAGGTCCTGTCCCTGTGACACCGAGGCAAGAAATGTGGGGAGCAGTTGTCACCAGGATAGAAAGCTACTAACCTATCCCTATTTTATGTTAGTAAAGGAGATCTTGTTACGGTTTGTGCCCCCCCCCCCCTCCTTTTCAAGCTAGAACTGAGGGGTATTCTCCACAAATGGGGCCCCGCAACAAAACCTGGCAGAGGGCTCCCCCCCCCCCCCCCCCCATGTCCAAAATGAAGGCTTTACTAGGGAAAATGACTTTCCTTACCTGTAAGGGAAATGTCCAGCATCAACACTACTTGATGGATATATTTTTTGTTAACCACTTGCTTATCGGGCCAATTCTGACACTCCTCTCATACAAATTACTTAGAACCTATATATTTATATTTTAGAAGAGGCCCTAGACAATAACATAGTTGTAATGGCAATTTCTTTTATGCATTTACATATCGATTTTCCAAATGCAATTTTTGGAAAAAATACACTTTAGTAAATAAAAAAATAAAAAAAACACAGAAAAAAAAAAAAAAATAAACACGAACACCACACAATATATAACCCAATTTTTTGTAAAATATGAAAGATGTTGTTACGCTGAGTAAATTAAATGCCCAACATAGACTGGTGCCAAACTACGGTACTTAAAATTTACAGAGGAGATCTAGTGCTGGCGATACCTCACGTGTGGCTTGAACACATGTAGGCATGACCTACAAGTGCATTCACCACTGTGCGCAAGCACGGGGCGGTTTAAAATATATTTTATTACTTTTATTTTTACACTCCCCCCTTTATATATATATATATATATATATATATATATATCTCCCTTTTATTTCTAATCACAAGGAATGTAAACATTCCTTGAGATAAAAATAAGCAATGACAAGTCATCTGTATGGAAACATCTGGGGTCAATAATACCCCGCATCTCTCCATTACAATGTAAAGTATGAAATAAAAAAAATAAAAAAATAAAAACACACACACACACACACACACACACACACACACACACACACACACACACACACACACACACACACACACACACTGATCTGACGCTTTAAAAAGAAAAAAATAGCCTTGTTTACATTGGGCCGGAACCAGATGTGACGTCATAAAGGCCGCTCTGGTCCTCCTAAGCCATAGAGATAGGCAGGGGCCATCTTTCTTCCCCTCATCTCTGTAACCAGCAGCAACCTCCGGATCGGTTTTCGGGTTTCCCAATCCGCCAAGTAAGCCAAAAAAACCCCACTGAAAGTGGCGAGTCCACCACGCGGACCACTTTTATCCTTGCCTACATGTGTTCAAGCCACACGTGAGGTATCACCAGCTGAAAAAAACAATATTGGGGCTATTGCATATTGCTGCAGCCATAACCCTGGAATGCCACCTCCTCCCAGGGACGTCCTTTGACTATGGCCCGGTAAGGAAGTGGTTAAATGTAGTAGTTCTTAAAGTGGAACTAAAAAGGCAAAATATTTTGGCTATAGTAAAGGAGGGCTTTAACCCGTCAGGTTTTCTGTGCTCCTTTGGAGAGATTTTCCTTCATTTCCTGTCTCCTAGACAAAGCAGGAAGTAGAGGAATCTCTGGCTGTCATCTAGAGCAGTGGTTCTAAACTTCAGTTCCCAGATACCCCCCAACAGGCCATGTTTTGGGAACTTCCCTTAGATAAAATAGCTCTTATCAATACCATATCATCGATATAAAGCAGCTGTGTAAAGAAAAGGAAAACCTGAAACCATGGCCCGTCGGGGGTACTTGAGGACTGCGGTTGAGAACCACTGATCTAGGTCACCAGAACTAGCATCCCCATGGGAAGATTTCATCTCCCTTCCTGTTCTGGTGACCACCTTAAATCTGGGATTTTCTTTTAGTAATAATGGTAAACCAGACAAAGAGGGTGACTCTCCCCAATGGGGGCACAGCGGTCGTAAACATTCAATTTCTTTAAAGAAAAAACAAACAAAAAAACACATATCTATATTCACCTGCTCTGTGTAATAGTTTTGCGCAGAGCAGCCCAGATTCTCTTCTTCTGGGGTCCCCCGCCGGCGCTCCAGGCCTCTTCTCTTCATCAGGTGCCCCCACGGAAAGCTGCTCTACCATGGGGGCACCCGTGCAGGATTGCTCCCAAGTCCCACTGCTGCATCCATTGATACAGACAGTGGGACTCGACCGCGTCACATCTTTTGATTGTCAGCTACTACCAATCTGTCCAATAAGGAGAGTGATAGCGGCTGGAGCTGCTGCGCTTGTGCACATGGCTGGATTGGATCGGGCTCAGGTAAGAAAAAAAGGGGGGGGGGGGGTTGCAGTACAGAAGGTTTTTCACCTTAAGACTTTGCAACCACTTTAACCCCAAAAGCAAACCTTTATTATATTGCAGATTATTATTTCTTAGATGTGATGACTGCATTTGTTTTCTTTCTATTTTCATCTGGTGATCCAGCCAACAAGTATGTTGTTTCTCAAAAGCACAAGCTCTCCAGCAGAATGTCAGTTCAGTTTACATGGATGAAAACAAATTATTCAACACTGGCAGGGGTGCTTTCAATTATCAGCTTTATGTAAATCCCCTTTATCCCAAAAAGGAAAACACTGTTTTAGTGCATCTAAACCTGCTAATACATTTACCACTCCCACCCCTCCCCCAGACTGACAATGCCGCTGTCTGCTGTGCCTCCTTTTCTCATCTATTCAGAGTTGTGTATCACCAATACGGGAGGTGTGTTACTGGCCAGATCACCAGGTGAAAACAGAAGGGGAAAAAGCCAAAGAAAAAAAAAAACTAATGCAGCCACCACATCTATTGATTGGTAATTTGCAAAATAATACATTTTTGGTTTTGAGTTAAAGCCCCAGTTCACATCGGTGCGATTGGTCATGCGATTTGACAGTTCCAAACCGAATGACAAGTTGCACCCCGTTGTCAGCAATGGAACTGTTCAAAGTGACCCGACTCATGTTGCGACTTTGAAAAAGGTTCCTTCGCTTCTTGTTTCCCCATTTCATTGCAACTTTAATAGCCTTCTGTCAAACAAAGTCACAATGAAATCAGGGATTTGCAATCGCACTGATCTGCGGCTTAGAAATTGCACTGAAGTAGCATAATTTCAAAACTGCACCAGTGTGAACCAGGGCTGATACCGCTTAAGCTATGGTTCACAACAGTGCGGCTTTTAACTCTCACTACTTCAGAGCGATTTCAAAGCCACATATCAGTGCGATTTAGATCAGCAAGTTCATTGCGGCTTGCAACTTCATTTAACAGAAGTCAGTGCAAGTCGCAATGAAAATCACAGAAAGGTAGCGCAGGAACTTTTTTCAAAGTCGCAATGATTTGAACGGTTCCCTTGCTGAAAATAATGTGCAATTTGTCATTCAATTTTGAAGAGTCAAATCACCAGGGCTCAGACAGATAGAGGGAGTCGATAGGGTCAGAGGGTTTACATACACTTTATATAAGAAGGCTGATGACCAAAAGATGGCTCCCTACCATGCCGCCTTGCCGCCCACAGATGTACGATGGCACAGGCAGGCAAATGGGAGTACAGGTAGGTGTAGGTAGGCGTACCCACAGGTCCCGGGAACTCAATGTTCTCCGGCGATCTGCGATTGCGGTGTGGAGAGGTAGAACGGGAAACAAGCATTTCCCTGTTCTGCCTTGTGTCCTGACAGAGATCCACTGCTCCCTGTGATTGATGTCATGTCCTTGGTAGACCCCCCCCCCCCCCACAGTTAGAAACACTCCCTAGGACACACCTAACCCCTTCACGCCCCCCCTAGTGGTTAACCCCTTCTCTGCCTGTGTCATTTACAGAGTAATCAGTGCATTTTTTTATAGCTCCGATCACTGTATAAATGACAATGGTCCCAAAATATTGTCAAGTGTCCGCCGCAATCACGATAAAAATTGTAGATTGCCGCCATTACCAATTAAAAAAAATAAAATAAAAAAATGCCATAAAACTATCCCTATTTTGTAGACGCTATAACTTTTGCGCAAACCAATCAATAAATGCTTATTGACATTTTTTTTTAACCAACAATATGTGGAAGAATATGTATCGGCCTAAACTGAGTAAAAAAAAAATATGTTTTATATATTTTTGGGGGATATTTATTGTAGCAAAAAGTAAAAAACATTGTGTTTTTTTTTTCAAAATTGTTGCTCTTTTTTTGCTTATGGCACAAAAAATAAAAAACCGTAAAGGTGATCAAATACCACCAAAAGAAAGCGCTGTGGTTGGGGGAGTCAATTTTGTTTGGGAGCCATGTCGCGTGACTGTGCAATTGTCAGTTAAAGCGACGCAGTGCCGAATTGAAAAAAGTGCTCTGGTCAGGAAGGGGTTAAAATCTTTTCGGGGCTGAAGTGGATAAAAATGCACAGCTCAGCAATCTTATGGCGGGGAATGAGCTGCGGCTGTTTTGGTGTCGCCTTTTAACCATCATGGCAACCAACACAGGACAGCAGGGCCCTCCGATCCTCGTGTATTGAATTGTATTGTCTGCTCTCATGTTGTAATGTCAGGTCTTCATAGGATCCAACATATATATATATATATATATATATATATATATATATATATATATATATATATATATATATATATATATATATATATATATACACACACACACACACACACACACACACACATACACACACATATACATACATACACACACACACACACACACACACATACACAGTATATAGGATCTAACTTAATTTTGGGGTTAATGATCCTTTTCAAATTGAAAAAAAGTAAATAAAAAAAGAAATACAAAACTGTTGCGGGTCTTTACAGAAATACTTTCTGCGTTTCCTCTCCCCCCCCCCCCATCTCTATATGCAGCCATTTGCTGGGGCTATGATGTGCTAATTAGTGACTCTGCACTATAAAGCTCGGTATTGGGAGTGTCTGATTAAACTCTGAAAACGCCATTTCCCAAACAGCCGCCGCCCCTCAACGCCCTAAAGTGTAAAAACACCCTCCTTGACCCCCCCCCCCACTCCTTCCAGTGCAAAAACAGCCCCTCCACCCCTCACCCCCCAAACTGACGTCAACATCACAGCCAGCCAACAATCCCTTGCCAGCCTTTGTAGTATGTAGCGAGCACCTCTCCCATCCCCCCTCTCAGGAGCCAGGATCGCTAAAGTAAAAAAACTGGGACAGAAATAAAGCCGGGGCATACATGTGACAATTTACTCGATTGTTAAGCAAATGAAGACATACAATTGGTTTCCATTGACCACAAGGAGATGGGATTGAAATTGCATGGATGGATCTAAGCTGGCCACACATGGCTCAATAGTCAGCTAATTCCTGCTGCAATAAATAAACATTTGAGCCGCTGTTGGCCCTACTGGCACCCCCAGGGGTCATCAAATTGGACTGGAATAAAAAAAAAAAAAAAAGTCATCTGAACAGCCAATCAGCTGCAGTCACCATTCGGGTAATCAGAGGGGAAATTGAGTGAATCTGAGAAATCTAAATCTGTATAGCTACACTGCATGCCTGGAGTTTGCATGTTCTCCCTTTGCCTCTGCAGATTTCCTCCGGGTACTCCGGTTTCCTCCCACACTCCAAAGACATGCTGGTGGATTAATTGGCTCCCATCTAAATTGACCCCAGTATGTGTAGAATGGGAGTTAGGGATTGCAAGCTCCATGAGGGCAGGAACTGATGTGAACGTATAATATATACAGCGGTGGCCAAAAGTTGTGAAAAATACTTTGTGTAATTTTCAAAAAGTCTGCTGCCTGAGTTCTTATGGCAATTTGTATATCCCCTTGCCGTCAAGCGTACACAGATGTGTGTACTCTGCTTTCGGGGGTTATACCGGGATGATGCCCGCAGCTGCATGCCCGGTTTATTAGCGCCGGCGATCGGCTTTCCAGCGATAAATACCGAATAGATAGATCGATAGAGAGAGTTTAAGGGTTCTAAGTAATTTTCTAGCAAAAAATACAGATTTTAACTCCAAATGTCAGAAATAAGCTTAGTCATGAAAGGGTTAAACTTCAGAATGTTATGAAGAGTGATCAGATGAATTGTAATTAAATTGCAAGGTCCTTCTTTGCTGTGAAAATTAACTTAATCCCATAAAAACATTTCCACTGCATTTGTGAAGACGACTTCAGGGCTCCAAGAAAGTCCAGCAAGTGCCAGGACCGTCTCCTACAGTTGATTCAGCTGCTGGATCGGGGGCACCACCAGTGCTGGGATTTCTCAGGAATGGCAGCAGGTAGGTGTGAGTACAAGACCTTTGGAGGATGGCCTGGTGTAAAGAAGGGCAGCAAAGAAGCCCCTTCTCTCCAGGAAAAGCCATCAGGGACAGACCGATATTCTGCAAAAGGTACAGGGATTGGACAGCTGAAGACTGGGTAAAGAAAAGGTGAGCGCCACCATCAGTCCTGTGTCATGCCAACAGTAAAGCATCCTGAGACCATTCATGTGTGGGGTTGCTTCTCAGCCAAGGAAGTGGGCTCACAATTCTGCCTAAGAACACAGCCATGAATAAAGAACATCCTCCGAGAGAAACTTCTCCCAACCATCCAAGAACCATTTGGTGATGAACAATGCCTTTTCCAGCATAATGGAGCACCTTGCCATAATGCCAAAGTGATAACTCAGTGGCTTGGGGAACAAAACATGGACATTTTGGGTCCATGGCCAGGAAACTCCCCAGACCTTAATCCCATTGAGAACTTGTAGGCAATCTTCAAGTGAACAATAAAAAAAATAAAAATAAAAAAAAGCCCCCACAAATTCAGACAAACTCCAAGCATTGATTATGCAACAATAGGCTGCCATCAGTCAGGATGTGGCCCAGAAGTTGATTGACAACATGCCGGGGCGAATTGCAGAGGTCTTGAAAAAGAAGGGTCAACACTGCAAATACTGACTCTTTCCATAAACTTTATGTAATTGTCAATAGAAACCTTTGACACTTATGAAATGCTTGTTATTATACTTCAGTATACCATAGTAACATCTGACAGAAAGCTACAACAGCTTCAACTCTTCTGGGAAGAGTCAAAAATACAACCGCGTGTGCGTTTTGATACATTTTCTATGCCTTTTAATGAGTTGACTTTTTGGCTTTTTTTCATATTTTTTTTTTATTATACCGCACCAAACCTGCCAATCCAAGCAGGATTTTACTAAACGCGGCGGACTTGCAGATCGGTGTGAAGAGTTAAATAGTATTAAATGCGCACATGTTTTTCAGATTTTTTTTTTTTTTTTAAGACAGGATGTGCAGTTTTGGCAGGATCAACAGGTAAAAACAAAGGAGGAAAAATAATGGTGCCACCACATTTAAGGATGCGTGTATGAAAATATATGAATCTTCTGTTCTTGGGTTTAGATATAAAAATGAAGTGTGTGTGTAATTCATTTAATCAGCATTGTTTTTTCTAACCCCCCCTCCCCTCCCTTGTACATCTCTATCCCACAAATTAACACCTTCGCCTCCCCATCCTGCACATTAACCCCTTCATCTCCATCCTCCCACTGCATGGGACCTATAAATTGACCCCTTTGTTTCCTCCCTCCTTGCCCTGTATGCACTCTAGCACACCATTGCCCATGGTGCATGTTTTAACCCCTAAAATAACAGCATGAATTTTCATTCATTCCAAAAAACTGTCACAAAAAAAAAAAAAAAAATAGAATTATGTAAAAGTAAAATTACATAACTACCAAAAATTTAATAATGTCATTACAATTTTTTTTTTTTTTTAAAGTGTTTATATTATACAGCAAAAAATGAAAAGACAATGGTTATTAAATACTAAAAACTAAAAAAATTTAAATAAACTCGTACCAGTCTCAAAAATTATATTAATTAAATGAAGCACAATGTTGCGTGACTGAGTACTTGTCAGTCAAACTCTCACAGTAGTAAAAACTGGGGGAAAAAAAAACGGTCTGGTAATGAGCTGGCCATACATGGTGCGAACTTCTTTCCTGCAACCACAGGTTCACTCATCACCACAAACAGTGCTTCCAGGGGAATCCCTCCTGCCAAGCAATTGTCTGCTCCCATCCCCACAAGCTGGTTGTACCCAAGTTGATCGATCAACTTGGTACATTCAGCCTGCTCATTAAAGTGTTACTAAACCCACAACAGTAAAATCAGTCTGTATATGCAGTAAAGCATGCTTGTTAATCTCACTGTGGAACCTAAGGGGTTAATCAGCTGCATTGTGTGAAAAGGCTGCTTGATCCTGTATGCACAGATCCTCCTCCTTCCACTGACTCCAAAACATGTGCGGAAATGACAGCCTTTGGAGTCAGACTGCGCATGCTCAGTTTAGTGTGTATTGCTAGAGGTTTTTTTTTTTCTTGGGAGGGTGCATGTGATTAGCACAGGGCCAATCAGCACTGCCCAAACAGAGGGTCAGGAGACCTGCAGCCTCAAAAGAATAGCTCAGTGCAGTATGAAAACTCCTCCTACAAGCTTCACCAGGAACTGATAGAAATGACAAGACTGCGATATACTGTGGGTGAGAAAAGGTATTTAGCAGTTTATATTTATTAAAACTATTGCATTTCCATGTCCTGTGTACTGTGGGAGATCAGATATAGTGAATGCAGGCTCCTGGGTTTTGTAACACTAAAGTCTCGTACACACGATTGGATTTTCTGCAGACAAAACCTCAGACTTTTGTCCAAAGGGCATTGGCCAGGAACTTGTATTGCATACAAATGGCAACGGATTGTCGGCCAAACAAACACGAACGTAGAGACGTACTACGTGGTTTCTCAGCTCTTTAGTGCCACCCTTTGGGCTCCTTCTGCTAATTTTGTGTTAGTAGAAGTTTGGCGAGTGTTGCTCCGCGCTTTTTATTTCATTTCTGAATGGCCGTTCGTCAACCAGACATGTTGTGGAATCGGAGGAGATAACGTGTTAAATTATTGGCCTTTGAGTTATTGCTTTGACCCAAGTCCAGTTTTGGTTGCTTTATTAATCGTGACCAATTATGTCATATGCCTTTGCTGTGGGAGCTCCAGGAGAATAATCCGGATGATTTTCGGCATTATCCATGGATGACGGACCCCTGCTTTCAGGCAACTCTTGGCATTTTTTGGTTGAATAATAAATGATTTGATTTGGTATATTTTCTACATTTTTGGATGCATAGAATGCACTTTTTGGTTAAGTTCTATTGGCAGATAGCATGTCTAATTTTATTTGTTTTCTTTTTTTAATGCACAATAAAAAAAAAAAAATGGTGTAGAATAATACTTGGCTATGCGTTTTACTTCAAATGACAGTTTGGGAGTAGGCAGTTACGTTTAAAAAAAAAAAAATTACAATGTAAAATTAACAAAGGAAACCAACAGAGTTGTATCTTTGATCTTAAAAACTACGGGATAATGGTGTTGTTGTGGTAACTTGCACAAAAAACAAACAAAAAATAACTAAATAAAAAAAAACGCATAATATTCTCGATGTCACTAGAAAAAAAAACGCTTTTGAAAATTTGTTTGCAAAAACTCCATCAGTAACACCAGCAAAGCAGCTTCATTGTTATCCCATTAAAGAAGAGAATTGTGCGCTGCATTTTGAGATTTCATAAGTTGCCATGAATTTTAATTCTCCATTACAAACGCCAGTTTACAAGACCAACCACTTTTGGCTCATCCTTGCTTCCGAGCATGTGTGTTTGTACTTACGCCCGATGGACTTGTGTACACACGATCGGAAAAATCTGACAACAGACCGTTGTCCGCAGAAAATTTTAATGCTTGCCATCCAATATTTGTCTGCGGAAAGTTTTAATGCACGCCATCCAATGTTTGTCCGTGGAAAATCCGATAACAATTGTCCGATGGAGCGTACAAACGGTCGGATTTTCAGCCAACAGCCTGTCATCACACAATTCCCGTCGGTAAATCTGATCGCGTGTACGAGGCTTAACGGTTCGAATCTTGGCCCGGTTAAGCAAGAAGCAGGTTTGAACAGTGTATGGCTGGCCTCACAGTGTAATCAAGTAGTTAATTGCCCCAAGGTCTGCGACTCCTATACAGGGGAAGGACGCACAGAACAAAACCAGCTGTGTGCATTTTTCACACATTTCATGCAGCATGCAGCGGAGACTTGTGTTTTTATTTGAAGGTAACAGGTCCTCTTTGGTGGGTAGCAGGGCTCAGTGTTGGGGAATTATCTAACAAGACTCTCCTCCTACTGCAGTACAGAGGAAGAAGGATCAAGCTGGTTCTTTGAGAGACGGATGGAAGAACCCCGCGGGCCGCGCCTGGCACAGACAACTGACGTGTGTTGAGATCTTAAGATTTCAAATCTCTTTGGTTTGGCAGAGAGGAGGAGTATTGCCTAATCGAAGCTTGATGGTTTCATTGACGGTTAATATGAAGCAACACTTCCCAAGTCCAGAGAGATTTAATCTGTTCCGTCATCGCACTTCATTCCGTGACCTTCAAAATATCACAAGTGCTCTGACGCAGCCAGCGAGCGCGCTGCAAAATGCCTCGGCTAAATCTGTCACAATGATTCGGGGGCCTCAGCTAGGCCCCGCTGTGCTCATTTCCACCGCCGAGCACCGCGCTTTCATCTGCGACCTGCCCCGGGCCGGCCGCGTCACTAAGAATGATCTGCGCCATTAACTCCATTCACTGTATTATTACAACAAAAACTCACACTGAAGAGAATACATAGGAATACTAGGAAAGGATTTGTATTTATGGATCCTTTAGTTGGCTGCTTCTTACATTATCGCAGACTATTCATTTTAATTATAGTGCAATGAAGGTAGCCATAGACGGGCTGAACCAGAGAATATCAAATTGATCGATTCCCCTCCATCAATACTAAACAACGCGGACGGAGAAAACTCCATTGTATTCAGACAGCCACAGCGCCCGCAGCTGTCCAATTCCCTCAACAGCGCCCACTTCTGATAGGATACGATCACTGCTCGGCCAACATCCCCACCCCACTGGCGCAGTCATTTTGAAACTGACTTTGTTTGAGCCAGGGAGTGCGTTTTTAAACACTTGTCCTCCAGAAGATTTACCCCCCTTCATGACCAGGCCGATTTTTTTGCTATACGGCACTTGGCTGCATGATTAATCAATAAGAATCAAAATCGCGATTCTACTTCCCTCCCGATCTTAAAACAACATTTCCCAATTCTATGCAACAAGTGCAGAAAGTTCTCTGCTCACTTCTGATAAAAAAAAAAGAATATATACAGCGGGGCAAAAAAAAGTAAAGCCACCAATTGTGCAAGTTCTCCCACTTAAAAAAATGAGAGAGGCCTGTAATTGTCATCATAGGTATACCTCAACTATGAGAGACAAAATGTGGAAACTAATCCAGACAATCACATTGTCTAATTTTTTTAAAGAATTTATTTGCAAATTATGGTGGAAAATAAGTATTTGGTCATCAACAAAAAAGTACGATTTCTGAGTCACAGACCTGTATCTTCTTCTATAAGAGACTCCTCTGTCCTCCACTCATTACCTGTAATAATGGCACCTGATTGAACTTGTTATCAGTATAAAAGACACCTGTCCACAACCTCAAACAGTCTCACTCCAAACTCCACTATGGTGAAGACCAAAGAGCTGTTGAAGGACACCAGAAACTAAGGCCTCTTTCACACTAACGTCCCGTTCAGGCCCGCCTGTCAGTTTTTCAGGCGGACCTGAACGGGTGCTCCATAGAGCTCTATGGAGCGTCGGATGTCAGCGGTGACAAGTCCGCTGACATCCGACCCGCTCCGATCCGAAAAAGTGTGACGGAGGAAAAAGCTATTTTTCCATCCGTCTGCGGATCGGATCAGGTGACAACGGGCACTGCGGTCCGTCGTCATCCGATCTCCCATAGGGGAGAGCGGCGCTGTGACAGGTCCGTCCCTGCGCAGTGTGCAGAGACAGACCTGTCATCTCCCTGCTCAGCGGGGATCGGCGGAGTGATCCCCGCTGAGCAAACGGATATCCACGGGGCGGATCAGAACTGATCCGCCCCGTGTGAAAGGACCCTAAATTGTAGACCTGCACCAGGCTAGGAAGACTGAATCTGCAATAGGCACGCAGCTTGGTGTGAAGAAATCAACTGTGGGAGCAATAATTAGAAAATGGAAGACATACAAGACCACTGATAATCTCCCTCAATCTGGAGCTCCACACAAGATCTCACCCCGTGGGGTGAAAAGGAACGGTGAGCAAAAATCCCAGAACCACACGGGGGGACCTAGTGAATGACCTGCAGAGAGCTGGGACCAACTTAACAAAGGCTACCATCAGTACCACACTACGCCGTCAGGGACTCAGATCCAGCAGTGTTAGACGTGTCCCCCAGCTTAGGCCAGTACATGTCCGGGCCTGTCTGAGGTTTGCTAGAGAGCATTTGGATGATCCAGAAGAGGATTGAGAGAATGTCATATGGTCAGATGAAACCAAAGTAGAACTGTTTGGTAGAAACACAACTCGTCGTGTTTGGAGGAGAGAGAATGCTGAGTTGCAACCAAAGAACACCATACCTACTGTGAAGCATGGGAATGACAACATCATGCTTTGGGGCTGTTTCTCTGCAAAGGTAACAGGACAACTGATCCATGTACATGAAACAATGAGTGGGGCCATGTATCGTGAGGTCATTGAAGATGAAACATGGCTGGGTCTTTGAGCATGACAATGATCCCAAACATATACATGTATGTATGCACACATACATATACACACACATATATATATATATATATATATACACACACACACACACACACACACACACACACATACATATACATATATATATATATATATATATATATATCTCCATCCATCCAGGCAGCCTGCCAAGTTTATCTCAATATCACTGATAACTATAAACAAAGTTAGACCCCTTTAAACACTGAGCCGTGGCCACGCTATGGCGCCACTCATTTTAGCGCTGTTTAAGCGGCACTTTTCCACCACTAGCGGGGAGCTCTTAACCCCCCGCTAGCGGTCGAAGGGGTTAAAAATGCCCACGTTGCCATGCTTCCGAAGCACTACCCATTTGTTGCAATGGGCAGGGTATATACAGCGTTTCCAAACTACCCCAAAGATGCTACTTGCAGGACTTTTTCTAACATCCCGCAACCGCACCACCCAGTTTGAAAGTACTCAGGCGGCATAGGAGGCATATTTCAGACGCTTTACAGGCGCTATTTCTAGCGCTAAAATGCCTGAAAACTGCCTCAGTGTGAAAGTGGTCTAACATTTCCTTCTTAGATCAAAGGGATGACATTTGGTCTGTAAAAGAGGCCAGTTTAACCACTTAAAGACTTGGGCAACTTTCACACTGAAGGCATTTTAGTGCTAAAAAATAGCACCTGAAAAACGCCTCCCATGCCACCCCAGTGTGTAAGCCCGAGTGCTTTCACATTAAGGCGGTGCGCCTGTGGGACGGTACAAAAAGTTCTGCAAGCCGCATCTTTGGGGCGGTTTGGGAGCGCTGTATACACCGCTGCTAAACCACCCCTGCTCATTGGAATGCATGGGCAGCGCTTCCGAAGCGGCTGAAAAGTGCTGCAACATGGACAGTTTTAACCCTTTCTTTAGCCGTTAGCGGGGGTTAAAAGTGCCCTGCTAGCAGCCAAAAAGCACCGCTAAAACGTCAGTAAAGTGCCTCTAACATGGCGCTGCCCAAGTGTGAAAGTGCCCTAAACCTTTTTCTGACACTTGCTGCTTGCAAGTTAAAATTTTTATTTTTTGCTAGAAAATTACTTTGCACCCCCAAACATATATATTTTTTTTACCATAGACCCTAGAGAATAAAATAGTTGCGCAGAGGTCTTTCAAATGCAATTTTTGGGAGGAAACAAATACACTTTAATGAAATAAAAAAAAGTTAGCCCATTTTTTTTTTGTATAATGTGAAAGATTATGTTACATCATGAGAATCGTAAATCTTTATTCCAAGCAAAAAAAAATAAAAATAATCAAGATTGTCATTTTAGCCAGAATTGCGCAGCTCTAATGGCATGGATTTACTGACAATTGCATGGTCATGAAACACTGTACACAAACAAAATTAATGCCCATTTTTCTCATGAAATGGGTCTTTTTTGGTGGCATTTGATCACAACTGCTGTTTTTATTTTTATTTTTTTTATGGTGCAAAAGACTGACAATTTTTTTTTTGGGGGGGGGGGGGGGGGGACGTGGAGTTTGGAACAATTTCTTTACTTTCTGTTATAAAACATATCCAATAAAAAACGAAAATAAAATAAATAAAAGAGAATATATAAAGATATAAATTTCTTCAGAAATTTAAGCCAATGTGCATTTTTTTTTTTTTTTAAAAAAGCCCAAAAAGCATTTTATTGATTGCTTTACGCAAAAGTTATAGTGTCTACAAACTCATTTTTATTTTTTTAAATGTTTATACTAGTAATGGTAGCGATCAGAGACTTATAGCAGGGGACTGCGATATTGCAGTGGGCATTCTGACACTTTGTGGGAACCAGTGACGCAAATGCAGTCACTGGTTTCCTACAAGGTAAGGCCCCTTTCACACTGCCGTGACCTAAAAATTGTGCGATTTTACCGCAATTTCAGGAAATGCCTGTGTAAACTTGAGGTATATGGACCTTAAGGGCCGGTTCACACTGCGACGCGAGGCGAGGCGACACGGCTCGCCTCGCCTCTCTCCCGCAAGTCGCCCCCATTCAGTGCTATGGAACCGTTCTGAGAGGAGCGACTCGAGTCGCTCCGACTCAGAAAAAAGGTTCCTGTACTACTTCGGGGCGACTTCGGGGGCGACTTGCATTGACTTCTATGCAGAAGTCCTCTGCAAGTCGCCGCTGACCCCCCCTGCAAGTCGCGGCGAGGAAGTCGGAGACGCCTCGCAGTGTGAACCGGCCCTTACTCGCAAAAAAAAAAAAAAACAAACAGACCAAAGTAGTACAGGGACTACTTTGAAGTCGCAGATATGAATGTTACCATTGGAAATCATGGGGTATGACTTGTCATGCGAGTTTGCAGTCCCAAGTCACACAAGTGTGAAAGGGGCCTAAGGGTTACAACCCAGACTGTATGCTATATATGTCCACACAAAGTCCATGACTACATATTCCGTTCATATTTGTACATGATTATAACCCATCAGGTTTTTTTTTTGCCATTTGTATCCTATTGTGGAGATTTCCCTTCACTTCCTGTCCCATAGCCACAACAGGAAGTGAAAGGGAAATCCCTCTTACATGCGGGAATCCTGGTGTGTCACCAGAACTAGTGTCCCCATTGGAAGATTTCCCCTCTACTACTGTTCTGGGGACAATCTAAAATGTGAGATTTCCTTTTACTCTCACTTTCAATGATAATGGTAAACAGTACAAATAGAGAGGGTGAAATGGGGACATAGCTGTTGTTGCGAACATTCTATCCAAAACTTAAAAAAAAAAGTTTTTCCTTTAGTTACACTTTAGGCCTCATGCACACGGGACATTTTTGCCCCTCTTAAACACCTTTTCTCCATGGGAGGAAAAAAAACAGCAATAAAATAAATAAAAAGCCACAATTTGCAAACGTGTTTAGGTGCATCAAGCGTCTAGGCGTCCATATAAGATATACGGCGGCAAGGTGGCACTGCTGCACCAGATCACTTCCCTAGTACATGATCTGACACTTCTGGGTAAGGGGTGTGCATGTGCACCACCAGCGGCCCGCTGATCTGCAAGTACCGCTGATTCAATGTCCGCCCATCATCCAGCACAGAGGCAGAAAGGTGGTCTGCCTATGTAAACAAAGCAGATCACTGCTCTGTCAGGAGGGAAGACATTAATCCTGTGTTCCTGCAAAGGGACACAGATCTCTGCCTTCCCTTAGTAAAAGCCCCTCCTACACTACACAAACACTGGCTAGGCATACAGTTAACTCTTTGATTAAGCCCTGATGTTAACACAGATATATATATATATATATATATATATATATATATATATATATATATATATATATATATATATATATATATATATTTTTTTTATTACACACACATCATACACATACACCCATATACATACACACACATCAGGAGCGTTTGAACAGAAAAAAAAAAAAAAAAAAATCTCTTGAGATGCCCTTTGAGCATATATGCATTCAAAAAATAAATATTGGCAAATGGAATCCACTAGCCCTCAACCGCTTGATACGCTTAAACGTGAGTGCAAACCGCAGCTTTAGGCGCATTTTTTAAGTGGCTTTTCTACTGCCGGGGGGGGGTGAACAAATGCTCAGCGTGCACGAGACCCACAGGTTATATTAGATTGCAGTGATTGGATATCAGCACATACAAGATGAAAAATGAAAAAGAAAAAAAAAAAAGAAAAAGAAAAAAAATACACCACAACCCACACACATTCGGACACTTGCCAACGGCACTTTCAGTAAGAGTGAAAAAATAAAATAAAAAATGCGCTCATCTTCTCCTGAAAGCCCATCCTGCTTAACAATGTTCACCGCGTCAAAAAGCTGAAAGCGATATATAAATAAAAGCTAAAAAACCTAAACCGCCGAGCACAAAAGGCCAGCCAGTCAGCAGGTTTAATGAGTAAACGAAGAAGGATTCAGTCCAGTAAACCGTCAGAGAGGCTCGGGCGCGCTGCACAGGAAGTCACTTGACCATTGAACTGCGCTTTCATGCAGCGAATGCCAGGAAGGTCCCACATGACAAATCCGTTCCCTGCCAGAGAAGCCGGCATGACCATATGCTGCAGCATAGTTTAAGGCTGTGGAAAAATACTGATTAAACGTTTTCTTTTTTTTTTTTTTTGCCATCCTCGTTAAAGAGCCGCAATGAATCTCTTCCGATTGCTGCAGTTCCAGCCTTTGCCCTCAGTTATCCTGAACGTGAATCCTCGCTATTTCCACAGACAGAGCAGCAGCCATTTTGTCTCCTGATAGAGGCCTGTTCACTATGTAGCACAGAGGCGAAGTCCTCATTGGAGTGCGGCGTAACTTTTGAAAAGGATCTGGTCAGTTGGCCAAACGCAGCAGAGAGACAGGTTCTCTTAGAGGAGACGTACACTGGCAGACAAACTGCCCTTTTACTCTTATCTATACTATCTCACCCTTCTCCCTCCACATACCCATATTTACCTCATTCCGACTACAACAGCCCCAAAAGTTTGTTTACATTCTGACCATCTCCCACCTCAGAACATGGCCCCATAGGAGAGTGTGAGGTGAGGCACTGGATGTGTCACCAGGAGGTCACCGCCATCACATGAAGGCAGGAATGTGTCTCGGGAGGGGGAGGGGAGAGTTTGCTTAGGTTGGAGCAATGAGGGGAAAAAATAATAAGAGCGCTTTTTCAGAAAGTTCACTTTTAATACATCCCCCCTCTGGCGATTCTCTCAGGCGTACCTCCCAACGTTGGAACTTGAGAATGAGGGACACCTAGGGATGGAAAAAACATGCAGAGTGCACCGCGACAATGGGCGTGGCTTAAAGGAACATGGTTAAATAGAGTCTAAAGCGGTATTAAAGTGATTGTAAAGGATCGTTTTTTTAACCGCTTCCCGTCCGCCTCACGCAGATATACTGCAACAGAAAGGCACGTACAGGCAGATTAACATCCCTGTATGTTGTCCTTTAAGAGGCAGCTTGCAGGCACGCTCCCGCCGGGAGCTCCGTGACCGCAGGTCCCGCGGACTCGATGCCCGTGGGCATACCCGCGATCGTCTCACTGTGAGATGCTAATGTAAACAAGCATCTCCCCGTTCTGCCTTATGTCACTGATCACCGCTCCCTGTAATCAGGAGTGGGGATCAGTGACGTGTCACACAAAGACCCTCCCCTCCAGTTAGAATCACTCCCTAGGAAACCCCAACAGCACCACCATTCGTTAACTCCTACACTGCCGGTGACATTTTTACAGTAAACAATGATCGCTGTATTAATGTAATGTATGGTCCTAAAAAAAAATCAAAATTGTCTGATGTGTCCGCCATAATGTCGCAGTCAAGATAAAAATCGCAGATCGCCACCATTACTAGTAAAAAAATAAAAAAAATAAATGTATCAATAAAAATGCCATAAAACTATCCCATATTTTGTAGAATCTAGAACTTTTGCACAAACTAATCAAACGCTTATTGCGATTTTTTTTACCAAAAATATGTAAAAGAATACGGATCGGCCTAAACTGAGGAAAAAAATGTTTTATATTTTTTTGGGGGATATTTATTATAGCAAAAAGTAAAAAATAATGCGTTTTTTCAAAATTGTCGCTTTTTTTTTATAGCGCAAAAAATTTAAACCGCAGAGATGATCAAATACCACCAAAAGAAAGATCTATTTGTGGGGGGAAAAAAAGGAAGTCAATTTTGTTTGGGAGCCACATCGCACGACCGTCAGTTAAAGCGACGCAGTGCTGAATAGCAAGTGCTCTGGTCAGGAAGGGGGGGAATCCTTCTGGGGCTGAAGTGGTTAAATAACAAACATGTCATACTTACCTCAACTGTGCAGCTCGTTTTGCACAGAGCGGCCCCCCAAACATCCTCTTCTGGGGTCCCCCGGAGGCTCTCGCAGCTTCTCCCCACATCAGATAACCCCCTAGGATAGCGATGGTGAACTTCGGCACTCCAGATGTTTTGGAACTACATTTCCCATGATGCTCAACTACACTACAACGTGCAGGAGCATCATGGGCAATGTAGTTCCAAAACATCTGGGGTGCCAAGGTTCCCCATCACTGACTTAGGAGAAGCGTTCTCCCGAGGGGGGGTTACCTTGCCGGCGCGCACCCGAGTCCAGGATTCTTTGTCCATAGACACTAATGCCGGAGGCCCTACATAAAAAATAAAATAAAAATTAAGTCCCCGCTCTGCTACTGCCTCCTGGGGCCCCACTGCTCACAAGCGTTGAAATGCCTGCAGTATGAGTATGCCTGTGCAAATGGAGTTAAAGAGGAAGTAAACCCTGATGAGTTTACTTCCTCTTTTTTTCCCTGCAAAGGTAAAGCATAATGGACTACTATGCATCGCATAGTAGCCCATTATGTGTCACTTACCTGACACAGGAGCCAGCGAAGTCACCGCTGTCCCCTGTAGTCCGCCGCATCCAACTTGCTGGTGGCGTCTCACAGCTCCGCCGCTGTAATTCGGCGAAGCCGCGATGACGTCACTCCCACACATGCGCACGGGAGTCGACAAATGCGGCAGCTCCACTCTTGGAACTGCCGCGCTCAGTGCGCCTGCGCGTCGCTGTCTACGGCGCATGCGCCGTAGACAGCGGTGCCCGTTTTCGGGCAAATATCTCCTAAACCATATAGGTTTAGGAGATATTGCTTGGACCTACAGGTAAGCCTTAATCTAGGCTTACCTGTAGGTCAAAGTGGTTTGTAAGGGTTTACAACCACTTTAAAAGTGTTACTAAACCCTGGACTCTGCATTCACTATATCTGGTCTCCCACAGTACACAGAAATGCAATTATTTTAGTAAATATAAAACTGCTAAATAAATATATTCTCATCAGCAGTATATAGCAGTCTTGTGACTTCTATCAGTGTCTGACTGATCACTGGTTTAAGCTTGTAGGAGTTTTCATTCTCCTCTGACTGTCCTATTAGGATGTAGGACCCCTGCCCCTTTGTCTGGACAGTGCCGATTGGCCCCTGTGCTGATCACATGCACCTTCCCAAAAAAAAAAAAAAAAAAAAAAAAAAAAAAAAAAACCACACACACTCTCTAGCAATACACAACAAACTGAGCATGTTCAGAGTGCCTCCAAGGGCTCTGTACTATCAGGAAATGGGTTGGGGGTCAGAAAAAGAAGGGGAGGATCAGAGAAGACAGGATCAAACAACCTTTTTACACAATGCAAAAGGATTAACCCCTTAGGCTCCACAGTGAGTATAACAAGCATGCTTTACTGCATATACAAACCGATTTTACTGTTGTGGGTTTAGTAACACTGGTAAAACAAAAGTAAAAAATATATAGATTAAAAACAGATATATAAAAAAAAAAAAAAAAAGAAAAGAAAAGAAAAAGAAAAAAAAAGGGAAAAAGGAAGTAACCGCAACCTCGCTTTAAAAGATTCAACATGCCAGTCCGGTTCACTTTACCACTCTGCAGATCAGGTAAGGGTAACTAATGACCCCAGACTACTCTACTACTCTGTCAGCAGCTTTGCGGAGACTTGTAACTCTTCGTTCCCAGACTCCGCCTGGTCGGCCCCTGGAGCAGACAATCCTAATTACTGTACATCCCATTCGTCACCTACGGCCAACTAGCAGTTTCCAGGACCTTTCATCGGTAACAGGACCTGCCCTGCTGGAATTCTAACACAGAAAAAAGAAAAACAAAAGCTCAAACCACAACACTCCTGGCAGCCCCCCCCCCCATAGAGCCGATGAGGGGTAATATTTCTATTCCTCAATAACCATCTCCGGCCCACCAATTTCCTCAGTAATCAGCTCTGGTGTACAAACACCCCACTAGATGGTCAAATGGGCAATCAACGCACACACAGCGTCTCCTCCAATGTGAAAATTGCTTTTCATAAACGCCACTCACAGCAAGCAATGGAGGAAATTGTTTAACAGATTACAGGATCCGGAGACGGGCGATTCCCAGCTTACATAAGAATGAGTGTAGACTGCGCATATGATCGCCTCTCCGTTCAGAAAACCCAGGACAATCTCACATATGAAATGGGGAAGATCCAGACAGCCACACTCCAATGAAAATGTCTATTGAATAAAAATCAGTCCATACAGCATATGGAAACAGTGGAATCAAAATAACTGACGCGTTTCACCCCCCTTACTGGTGCTTAGTCATAGCTGCCAATAGCTCACAATCTCGCATATGGTGTAAAGAAAAAAAAAAAAATGGGAAAAAAAACAGATGCAACAAACAAAATAAAGAAAAAAAATCTACATCTAATACATGCTACAAAAGCAGTGTTAATTCAGTGAATACTAAAACAAGCAGCCCTTGGCACACCTTTTTACTTTGATGCACCTGAAATGAGGGTTACATCAATACTGGATATCAGCCGATACCTTGAGGCCCGGTTCACACCGCTGCGGGGGGAGATCCGGATGTGATTCGCACAGCAAAATCACATCCGATCTCCGTAGCGATGCGAGTTCAGCCAGATAGTATGGCTGAATTCGCAGCGCTCCCGCAGCAAACTCGCACGGGACCCTTTTTTGGGTCCGCAACAGAATCGGATCGCATGGGGGTTCACACCATGCGATCCGATTCCTGTGCGAGTCGGCAGATCGCACTGCGATATGCGGACGGATCTGGGGGTGTCATTAACATAACATTGACACTCCCAGCCGTCCGCATAGGGCAGTGTGAACTGCCGGCGGGAGGTGTGCGATGCGGGTAAACGCCGCGGATTCGCGGCGTTCCCGCATCGCTATAGTGTGAACCCGGCCTTAGGGTGCGATTTGAGGCCATACAAAATCAATGGGTTCAAAATGCGCTGCAAAGAGTTACATGCGATTTGAACAGGAACTCAGTGGAATCCCGGTCTGCACTGTATGCGATATCCTCAGCCTGGTTTTACACAGGAGCGGTGGGAAAAACGGCATGCAGTTCAAAAAGGAATTGGACCACATTCTGGTTCAAACACATGTGATTCTTCGCAGTGCGATTTGAGCCCATGCATTTTGTATGGGCTCCAATTTCACTGAAAAGGTACTGGTTTTGAATAATTTGCATACGCACCAGTGCCAATACTCAGTATGGGCCGATACTGCTGCAACCCTACCTGAAATGCAGGGTGGATAAAAATCTGATTTAAAAAATAAAATAAAAGATAAGATAAAAAATAAAAACACACAGATTTTTTTTTTTTTTATTTAAATCAAATTGTAATAACATGTTTTTGGAGTAAAAATCTATCTAAAGATAGTTTTCTTTTTAAGATGCATTAATTCAGTTTTTTCAGCATGAAATTGAGCTTAGTTATGTAGAATGAGGCTGTATATTCTGCAATATTTACATTTTTAGTGAACTCATTCAATGAATCCAAGCTGAGATAACATGCACTGCATTGATGCACTCACACAATTTCACAGTAACCATGAGATAAACCAAAGTTCAGGAATATTCCTTTATCCCATTGATTTGCAAATCTATGTACACTACAAACTGTATGAGTGAATCAGTTTTGATATCGCTGTTTTACACACCTGACAACCTAACCGGAAACCTTCATTTTGTTTGGAAATGTTAAAGATTCTAACTACCAGCAAGAATAAGTCCTTACATTTAAAGAGCACCTGTCATTTCAGATCCATCATGGCAGCGCCTGTTAAATCGGGCATCCAGTCACCTGCTGCCGCCACGTCCCTCACCTTGTTGTGTCACTGCCGCATCACCAGCCGTCCCATTAAAGTGAATGGAACTGTCGGCGAGTCAACAGTGGTTCAGAAGGAGGAGCCTCTGCAGGACAGAGATGACAGTTGCTCTTTAAAAATTCTGATTTGAATAAAGTCGATTTGAATCAAAATGCACCCTGCTCCAATTGCACTGCAAAGCTGCCAGTTTTGGAGCATTTGCACATGTATGAGTGCAAATACTCCGTATCCGCAGATAATGGTGCAATCCTACATGAAATGTTAAGTATATCACTTTGGGGTGGACCGACCTTTACTTCCTTAGCAGGGGGCATGATGGTTCTCTGCAGAGAGACCACTGCTTCCAAACACAGAACAACAGTCCTTCCATGCAGCATGCTGGCATGGGACAAGATTTTCTGCTCAACAAGCCCACTTCTCTGGCTATTGGTCTGATAGAAAATCCAAGGACTGAGCGAGCCAATGCCATAAAACTTAATCGCACGGAGGGAAGCAGGTTTTCATTGCGTCTTTCATTGATTAGAATGCCCATCCACTTTCATCTACTGCAGCATCAACTTCCCACAGCTCCACGACTGCAATGTGCCTGGAATCTAATAAGTCACTGCAGTACTACAGCGTGTACTAATAAGCCCGAGGAGCCCTCATGGAGGACAATCGGCGTGAATGGTAGGGGAGAAAGAACGATCGCACACTACACAAAGCTGGAGTTATACAGGATAGCGACAGCAGAAAAAGCTTAAAGTGCCCCCACACATTCCAAGACGGAGCGTCCCCCTCCAATTATTAGGATTCTACAGGATTTGGAAATGTTATTAAAAATGAAGGTCATCCCCATTTTAAAGCTAAACTCCGGTCACAACATTTTTCATTTCAATATATTCCTCTAAAGCCACAGAGGACATAAATCCACATGGAGTACACCAATCATCTTTGCAAAGACAGATATTACCTTGTAAAAGTGGTGACAACATCAATGTACATAGTCTGCAGAGGGCAGAGCTGTGGGAGGAACGCAGCAGGTTCACCCAAATCGAGCCGAATCCCCTTACTTGGCTCAGGTTTTCTCTGTGTGTATTATGGATGTCCTGGAGATTGTCCTCTCTCTCAACCTTTTTACTCCACAGGGACCCTTGAAATAAGGTTTTTTTTAGGGAACGCTTGCAAAACCGATTCATTGGTGGTCAGTGCCAAGAACGCCCCTTGCACTGGTGGTCAGTGCCACGAACGCCCCCTGCACTGGTGGTCAGTGCCACGAACGCCCCCTGCACTGGTGGTCAGTGCCACGAACGCCCCTTGCACTGGTGGTCAGTGCCACGAACGCCCCTTGCACTGGTGGTCAGTGGGAGGAAAAACCCCTTTATTGGCGGTCAGTGAGAAGAATGTTTCTTACATTTGGATGTCATTGAGACTAATTCTTACATCGGTGGTCAGTGGAAGAATGCAACCTATAGGCTAGGTTCACACTAGTGAATCTGCGACTTGACCTAATTTTCATTGCAATTTTATAGTGTGTTTTTAATGCAGATGCTTTTTTTTTTTATTTGATAAGAAGGAGACTATCCAAAACTCTGCTGAAAACGCACTAAACACACATGTACACACATTTTTAGTGCATTGCCATTGAAGTCTATGGGGCACAAAACAATACTGCGCTACACCAAAGTAGCGCCTGTACTTTCCCAAAGTCACATCACAGTTGTGTTGCATTGATTGCAGCATTGAAATCAATTAGCGATGCAACTAACGATTATTTTCATAATCGATTAGTTGGCCGATTATTGTTTCGATTAAATCGATTAATAACCTTTAAAAAAAAAATTTAAAAAAAAGTGGGTCAAATTGATGTTCATTTTCAACCACAGTGACGGGAAAATTTAGAATAGAAAACTTTAGTCGAAGGAATTTTCAGACAGTGTATGTGGTTTTCGTTCAGATATTACGTTCATTTTAAAAACAAGTAAAAATTTCAAACAAAATTCTTTCATTCAGCGAATGTACAAAGATTTTTCGTCTGAATATTCTCACTCGAAAATTGATCCGTGTGACCAGCATAAGGCTTGGTGCACACCTATGCAGTTTGCTTTTGATCTGTTTCTGCGGTGCGTTTTGATTTTTGCGCACGTGATTTTACTGCAATTTGTATTTTTAAATTTTTTTGGGCAGATTAAAAAAAACACAAATTGCTGCAAAAACACATTACATGCTTTTCTGCAGCTTCTCCATTGAAGTATATTGAACCAATAAAGCACTATTTTGCGTTAAACGTCCCTGACCCTTTCAGATGTGAACGTGTCCCATAGGAAATCATGTAAATGAACTGTAGTGCATTTCTGCAAAAAGCACCAAAAAACACATAGATGTGAACCAGGTCTAAGACGTTTAGTAACATAATGGGGTTAAAAAAAAAAAAAAAAAAACTAAAATTAGCCATTTATAGTAGAAAAAGCAGATAATCATTACTGTAAGGGGTTCATTTTTTTACTGTAGAACAGTGAAAGTAATATTTACAGTAGCCATTTGCTATTTTTGTATTCTAAAGGGCTCATTTTAGTTTTTTTAACCCATTATGTTACTGCCCGATTAATCGAGTATGAAAATAGTAATTGATTAATTTCATAATCGATCGATTAGTTGTTTCAGCCCTAAAATCAATGTTATTTCCTTTGCCATCTGATTATGTGCGACCCAAGTCACACTAGTGTGAACCAGGCCTTACAGTGGTGGTCAAAATGCAACCCCTACGGACAACAAAAAAGATCACAGAATTCATGCAACTAGCTTGTCCAAGTGGCGTTGACCCCAGAAGACACCATCACATGGCAAGTCAATCAGCCACAGCTCCAAGAACCCCTAACAACCACCTCTGGAGCAGGGGTTCTCAACCAGGGTTCCTCCAGAGGTTTCTAGGGGTTCCCTGAGAAATGAGCAATTCCGGCCTCTCAGAGAAGTTCCATTGACATCATTGATCTCTAGCTATCTGTAAGGGGGGGGGAGGAATTCTTTCCACTGACCAATGCCTACAAGTATAGGGAGCATTCTTCCCACTGACCATCACACTAATGTATCAGGCGTTGTAGAAATAGTCATTTTTAGCAGAGGTTCCCGAGATCAGAACGTTATTTTGTGGGTTCCTCTGGGTTAAAAATGTTGAGAAAGGGTTCCTCCAGAGCAGCCTGGTTCAGAATAGCGGTTTTAGACTTTTGGTAGGACCTTCCTCTGGATGTGTGCTCTAGCAAAGGCTGAACATCAGTTTTATTGCAGTAACTATGGGCAGGATGTGTCCGAGCCTTACAAAGACTGCGTGTAATGCAACTTAGAAGCATAACAACACTGTAGCTCCACTGAGTGTTGTCAGTCACCCTAGGGCAGTGGTTCTCAATTCCAGTCCTCATGGCCCACTAACAGGTCATGTTTTCTGGATTTCCCTCAGATGAAACAGCTGGGGTAATTACTAAGGCAGTGAAACTGATCAAATCATCTGTGCAAAATAATGGAAAGCCTGAAAACATGACCTGTTAGTGGGCCATGAGGACTGGAATTGAGAAACACTGCCCTAGGGGAAGGGCTACTTGTACCATTTAAGGGTCCCTTCAAACCCAAAGCATTGGGCAGCCTTGCCCAACAAATAGACAAGGCAATCTGCCATATTTCCAGGACCCACCAACGCATTGCAGTGTCGTGCACTGTACTTTTACTTAACACAGCATGCAGCACCGCACTTAAAACAAATGAAATTTTAATTTTGTGGCATTTCAAAAAAGTTAAATATGTCATTACAAGAACCTCTGCAACAACAGATGTGGTTTCAGTGTCTGCATTTAGATAAACTTCAAGTCCTAGCAATTCACACTAAGCCGTTTACATTTGGCTACAGTAGAGAGATTAGAGTGCCGAAATGCTAGGTGCCAATCACAAACATGTTCTTAGGTGCCAAATGACCCCAGACATCTGTGCTTGCGAGAAACTAAAGCCAAGAAAAAAAAAAAAAAAACCCACACGCCCTACTTGAAACCCCCACAATTGACCAAAACATCCACCACTGGAATACCAAACACAGCATCTGCTCCCTCTACTCCCTACCCTTCCTCTACCCCTTACCTGTCCTTCACAGTATTTGTTTTGCTACCTGAAGTCAATTGGCAGATGAACAAAAAAAGTGGACAGCTCTCCCAAATATCAACTACAATCCTTATTGGCATTACAGTGCCATGGCAAACCTCAGGTGTGTTCTATAGCAGTGATGGAGAACCTTGGCACCCCAGATGTTTTGGAACTACATCATGGGAAATGTAGTGTCAAAATATCTGGGGTGCCAAGGTTCGCCATCATTGGCTTATAGTGAGACATTTCCGACTACACAGGTGGAATCTATCCTGATATAACCATGACCAAGATTCTAGAAGAAGGTTGGCCTCCTGCTCTTAAAGACTAAAGCTGACCACAGAGAGACTTACTTTGACCGCAAATGTACAAAAGAACATCTTGGCTGCATCCACCATCTCCTCTGTGACTAGATTTCATTACTTCCAGTTTCAGAGCCATCATTCTTAAGCTCCTACAGCCAGGAAAGAAGCTAATCAAGTATGATCTTTGCTTGACTAGCTGCACTAGAGGGCAGCAAAGATACCAGGGGTCTAGTAGACTCCTGATGTCTCAAAGACAATCCTGTCACTTGCCCAAAACCGTCACATGGGGGCTTGTTAGCCATAGCAATAAAGTTAAAGAAAAATAAAATACATACATTTCAATAAAAGTAAAAGATCCAACAAAAATGTAAATACTTCCCGTGCACACATACAAATGAAAAGATCCTACACGGTATGTAAACAGCGATTATGTGACAAATGTGTAGTGTCACCATGAATGTCAGAGTGAGAGCAAACATTTTAGGGCAGTTGTTCACAATGACATCTACACTTATAACCTGTAAAAGGTTTTAAAGCGTCACCTATGAAAACATTTTCGGTACTGTAGTTTGTTACCATTTAGAGCAACTTTGAATCTTGACATATTTGGTCTCCAATTACGTGACACAATGTCATGTTTTATAGTTTATCAAAACTTTTTGGGTTTTATATTGCATGGACTTCATTTCATTTTAGTGTATTTCTTCCTGAAAATCTGTATTTAATAGATGGCTGTACAAATCACAAAGTGACGAACTGCAACAGCCCCCATTTTATTCTCCACGGCCTCCGCTTACAAAAAATAGGTTTGAGGTTTGAAGACATTTCTAGATAATTTCAAGCAAAGAAAATGCTTATTTTAAACACACACATATACATACAGTATCTCACAAAAGTCAGTACATCCCTCACATTTTATTATATATTTTCATGTGACAACACTGAAGAAATGACACTTTGCTACAATGTAAAGTAGTGAGTGTTAAGCTTGTATAACAGTGTAAATTTGCTGTCCCCTCTAAATAAATCAACACACAGCCATTAATGTCTAAACCGCTGGCAACAGAAGTGAGTACACCCCTAAGTGAATAAACCTCCCCTAAGCCATTTTCCCTCCCCGATGTCATGTGACTCAGTGTTACAAGGTTTCAGGTGTGAATGGGGAGCAGGTGTGTTCAATTTGGTGTTATCGCTCTCACTCTCTCATACTGGTCACTGGAAGTTCAACGTGGCACCTCATGGCAAAGAACTCTCTGAGGATCTTAAAAAAAAGAATTGCTGCTCTACATAAAGGATGGCCTAGGCTATAAGAAGATTGCCCAGACCCTGAAACTGAGCAGCAGCACAGTGACTTAACAGCGGTTTAACAGGACAGGCCTCGCCATGGTCGACCAAAGAGGTTGAGCGCACGTGCTCAGCATCATATCCAGAGGTTGTCTTTGGGAAATAGACATACGAGTGCTGCCAGCATTGCTGCAGAAGTTGAAGGGGTGGGGGGGTCAGCCTGTCAGTGCTCAGACCATACGCCACACACCGCATCAAATTGGTCTGCATGACTGTCATCACAAGAAAGCCCGCAGTTTGCTGAAGACAAGCAGACTAACGACATGGATTTCTTGAACCATGTCCTGTGGTCTGATGAGACCAAGGTAAACTTATTTGGTTCAGATGGTATTAAGCGTGTGTGGCGGCAACCAGGTGAGGAGTACAAAGACAAGTGTGTCTTGCCTACAGTCCAGTCTGGAGCTGCATGAGTGCTGCCGGCACTGGGGGGAGGGATACAGTTCATTGAGAGAACCACGAATGCCAACATGTACTGTGACATACTGAAGCAGGGCATGATCCCCTCTCTTCAGAGACTGGGCCGCAGGGCAGTATTCCAACATGATAACGACCTCAAACATGACCACTGCCTTGCTAAAGAAAGTGAGGGTGAAGGACTGGCCAAGCATGTCTCCAGATCTAAACCCTTCTGAGCATCTGTGGGCCATCTTCAAAACGGAAGGTGGAGGAGCAAAAGAGCTCTAACATCCATCGGCTCTGTGATGTCATCATGGATCATGGAGGACTGGAAGAGGATTCCAGTGGCAACCTATGACGCTCTGGTGAACTCCATGCTGGAAAATAATGGTGGCCACAAAAAAATATTGACAGCGTGGGCCCAATGTGGACATTTTCACTTAGGGGTGTACTCACTTTTGTTGCCAGTGGTTTAGACATTAATGGCTGTGTGGTTGAGTTATTTTGAGGGGTCAGAAGATTTACACTGTTATACAAGCTGTACACTCACTACTTTACATTGTAGCAAAGTGTCATCACATGAAAAGAGATAGATAGATAGAGATATATATATATATATATATATATATATATATATATATATATATATATATATATATATATATATATATATATATATATATATATATATATATATATATATATATATATGTTTGGGGGTTTAAGCAATCTTCTGACATAAAAGGATTTTAATGTGAAAGAAGAAAAAAAAAAAAAAAAAAAAGTTAAAAAAATGGCAGTGAAAGGGTTAAAAACAGTGCTAGGTTGCCCATGGCCTACAGACCCATCTATAAAAATAAAAGCCCACAAGCGGCCCAATGCAGTCCCAACAGAATGTTTTCTCTGAAGAGGCCTAAACCAGGACAAAAAGCACAGCTGCCAGCACTCGGCAGCCGTAACCAGAGGAGCCTGAGAGCGTTCATCTGCCTGTGGACACCACGTAGCGTATGTCCGGCTAATCTACAATAAAGGAGAAGTAAAATTACAGCTGCGCTCCCACGTAGATATAAATGGAAATGAAGCACACAAATGGCATTGAACCAACCCACTGAAGCAGTGCTGTCCAAGTCACAAAACACATGCAGCCCGGATCCTGTTACACGACATCAAACAATAGACGCAGCAAACTCCTCAGCTAGCTCAGGGCCGCCAAAAGCAGCCAGCGGACACGCAGGCCCCATTGTTCAAGTCAAGCAAAACGCAGAAAGTTAGAAGATGCTGACAGACACGGATGGCGGGCAAACCCCCTCTACACAGAGCTCAGTCCATACTAGGCCTCACCTTATGTTAGACGTCACCCGGAGGCCCATATCACCAAATCTTTTGTGAATACCATCTCTGAAGTGTTCAAGAGCACATTAAAGTGTGCTCAGTTCCTCAATACCGTCACACCCATGTGTACTTTTCTTGCCTTAGAAATCAATAACACATGCAGTGCCCTCTGAAGAGCGAACACGGATCACTCTGGATGAGGTGAGGAATTGTATTGCCTCCTTACTGCCTGCATTCATTCCTTAAAATGGTTGTAAACCCTTACAAACCACTTTGACCTACAGGTAAGCCTAGATTAAGGCTTACCTGTAGGTCCAAGAAATATCTCCTAAACCTCCACGGTTTAGGAGATATTTGCCAAAAGACAGGCACCGCTGTCTATGGCGCATGCACCGTAGACAACGGCGCGCAGGCGCACTGAGCGCGCCGCTGTTAACAGCCTCCGTGTGCATGCGTGGGAGTGACGTCATCACAGCTCCGACAAATGACAGCTCCGGAGAAGCGAGACCTACCAAGAAGATGGACGCTCGGAACTACAGGGGACAGCGGTGACTTCGCTGGCTCCTGTGTTAGGCAAGTGACACATAATGGACTATGCGATGCATAGTAGTCCATTATGCTTTACCTTTGCAGGGAATCAAAGAGGAAGTAAACCCATCAGGGTTTACTTCCTCTTTAAACTGTCACTAAGGGCACAACTTTTGTGCAGTTTAGATACAGTAAGGGACGCAAGTTACTTTGTTTATGTTATCTGTGTCCCACTGGGGAGATCTCCCTTCACTTCCTGTCTCATAGCCAAAACAGGAAGTCAGAGGAAACCCCTCCACAGTGAGGCAAATCCCACGGTGTCACCAGAACTAGTGTCCCTATTGGAAAAATGTTTTGAGGTCAACCCAAAATTTGGGATTTTCTTTTTTATTCTTTCATATAAACAAGACAAATAACAGGCTGCAATAAAAATTGACCGGAGTTCCAATTCTTCTTCACGGAGGGGACTCCCCCCCCCCCCCCTTGTTTCTGCCAGTTTGCCCAAGAAACGATCCGAAGGTGCCACCGGCTGGTCACACAGGCATTTAAAGAGTACATCCACTTTGATCCTCTGCCCTCCATGGCCTTGGAGGGCCGCAGCGATTTCATGGCATCATTTACAGTCCAGGCTGAAAGTAAACTATTTTTTTTTTTTATTGAAAGCAAAAGATTTTAATTTTTTTAATCATCTTTTGCTTTTAAAAAGGTTAACCGGTTCCCGACTGCCGCATGTACTTATACATCGACAGAATGGCACGGCTGTGCAAATGGGCGAATCTGTACGTCCCTTTGAATTTTGGCCGCCATGCCATTACGTGCGCGCCAGCGCCTGTGCGCACCTTCCACTAGCTCCGTGAGTAGGATCGCTGCGATCGTCTCATGGAGAGGAAGAACAGGGAGATGCTAATGTAAACAAGCATTTCCCCATTCTGTCTAGTGACAGTGTCACTGATCACCGCTCCCAATTAAGTGTCACGCGTAGCCCCTCCGCCCCACACTTAGAATCACTCCCTAGGACACACTTAACCCCTTCACTGACAGTCACATTTAAACAGTAATGCATTTTTAAACGCACTAATCACTGTATAAATGTGAATGGTCCCAAAAATGTGTCAAAAATGTCAGATGTGGCCAACAGAGCGTTGCAGTCATGAAAAAAAAAAAAAAAAAAAAAAAAAAAGAAGAAAAATCACTGATCGCCACCATTACTAGTAAAAAAATAAAAATGCCATAAACTATCCCCTATTTTGTAGACACTAACTTTTGTGCAAACCAAACACTTTTTTTTTTTTTAACAGAAATATGTAGAAGAATACGTATCGGCCGAAACTGAGGGAAAAAAGGTTTTTTTTATACATTTTTGGGGATATTTATTATAGCAAAAAGTAAAAAATAATGCTTTTTTTCCCCCCACTTTTTTTTGTTTATAGTGCAAAAAATAAAAACCACAAAAGGTGACCAAATACCACCAAAAGAAAGCTCTATTTGTGGGGGGGGTCACATCAATTTTGTTTGGGAGCCACGTCGCACAACCGCGCAATTGTCAGATAAAGTGACGCAGTGCCAAATCGCAAAACGTGCTCTGGTCTTTGGCCAGCCAAATGCTCCGGGGCTGTAGTGGTCCATAAAGAAGACTTGCCATCCTTTAAAGTGCCTGAAAACTGCCTCCCATGCCGCCTGAGTGCTTTCACACTGGGGGCAGTTTGCTTGCGGGATGTTAGAACAAGTCCTGCAAGCAGCATCTTTGGGGCGGTTTGGGAGCGCTGTTCACAGTGCTCCCAAAACACTCCTGCCCACTGCAATGAATAGGCAGTGCCGCAACAAGGGCATTTTTTAACCCCTTCTTCAGCCGCTAGTGGGGGTTAAAAGTGCCCCGCTAGCGCCCGAAAAACGGTGCTTTACCACTAACACACGGTGGTCCCAGTGTGCAATTATTTCACCCTAGGGGCTATCACAAGGGATGTTTACATTTTTTGTAATGGGAATAAAAGTGATAAAAGAAAGGACAAAAAATAGGCAAAATAAATAAAATAAAAAGTAAAATATAAAAGATTGAAAGCGCCCCCCATCCCTCCGTGCTCATGCGCAGCAGCCAATGCACAAGTCATATGTTAATGGTATTTGTTTTGTGAGGTATCGCCATAAACGTTAGAGTGAGAGCAATAATTCTAGTGCTTAACCTCTGTAACTCTAAAACAGCTAACCTGTAAAGCATGGACCATGGAGATTTTTTAAGTACTGTAGTTTGTCGCAATTCCAGGAGGGTGCGCAACAGGTTGGGTATCTATCCATTTACTCGGCATAACAACGTTGGGGTAAATATTGTGTTTCTTCTTTTTTATTCATTAAAGTGTTTAAAAAAATAAATAAATTGCTTATGCAAAACTGCTGCGCAAATACCAAGACATAAAAAAATAAAAATCGCCATTGTATTCCCTAGGCTAGGGTGTCTGTAAAAAAATAAAAAAATAAAAATAAATGTTCACCAGTGTGATCGGGCAATGCTTTGCAGCAGGAAATACTGCCTGCCAAACATGACCCGTTCATCTGAATGGGACCTGCCACTGCCCATATTTATTGATTTATTTTTAACCAGTCAGGCTCTCATTACACAGTACACATGCGAGTATGCACATTAGGCCAAGCAAAACCCCACATAACATCTCCAGTGGGCGGTTGTCCATTCACAAAAGATCAGTTGGCTTAATTTTTTGCTGCGTTCCAACAGGCCACCCCACAAAAACTCTCACAAATGCATGCAAACGCACAGCAACCCATTACTGTGCACATAAAAGCCCAATGGAGGGAAGAAGTGCAAATGTGGATGAATAAACACAAATCAATTGTTTGAAAAGGCGCATCAAATCAATGCATGCAAAAATAAATATATAATGCATGCAGCTTCTGGTGTGAATGGGCCCTAAAGCACTCCTGAACACCATAGGTAGCCCACAGCACTGAGAATTCAGTTTCCCAGACGTCCCAGTGTGATCTTCTACAATCCATGCAAAACTGAAAACAAAACCTTTGGATAAAAGCTGGACTAGGAGATGACTCCAGGCAGTGAAACAAAAAAAAAAAAACCCTGAAAAACAAAGGAATTATGAGCTAGTATGCATAGCATACTATCTCATTATGAACTGCTTACCTGAGAACAAAGCCCTCACAGCCATCCTAGTCTCCCCCTCCGGGCCGTCGACATCTCTCCCAGGAGGTTACTACCGGGTATCGTGGCTCCAGCACTGTGATTGGTCGGAGCCGCAATGACATCACGCCTGCGCATGCGTGCCGTTGCTTCAGTTGGCTTAAAGCGGAGGTCCACCATAAAGTGGACCTTCCGCTCATTGGAATACCCCCCCCCCCCCTCCGGCGCCACAATTGGCACCTTTCAGGGGGGGGGAGGGGGGTGCAGGTACCTGTACAGTACAGGTATCTGCACCCACTTCCGGCGTAGATTCTGCAGAAAGGAACGCCCCTTTCCGCAGAATCTATGCCCCTTTCCGAAAGTCCCCCGCTGCCTGCTGGGAAACACACGGATCCCAGAGACAGCGGGGACCATCCTTATTGCGCAGCGCGACTCGCGCATGCGCAGTAGGGAACCGGGAAATGAAGCCGAAAGGCTCCACTTCCTGATTCCCATACCCAAGATGGCGGCGGCAGCACCCGAGAGACGATCGAGAGATCGGCTTCGGGTGCCGACATCGCAGGCGCGCTGGGCGGGTAAGTGTCACTATTTTAAAAGTCAGCAGCTGCAGTATTTTTAGCTGCTGGCTTTTTAAAAAATAAAAAACACGGCGGAACTCCCGGCGGACTCCCGCTTTAAAGAGGGAGTCCACTGGAAAAAAAAAAATTATTAAAAGCCAGCAGCTATAAATACTACAGCTGCTGACTTTTAATAAATGGACACTCACCTGTCCCAGGGTCCAGCGATGTCGGCAGCCGAAGCCGATCGGCTCTTGGCTGCTTGCCGCTGCCATTCTCGGTGAGGGAATCAGGAAGTGAAGCGTTGCGGCATCGGTTCCCTACTGCGCATGTACAAGTCGCGCAGCACAATGGGAATGGTCACACTGTCTCTGGGACCCGTGTGTGTCCCAGCAGGCAGCGCGGCGGGACAGGAAGAAGCATAGACTCCCGTGGGAGTCTATGCCTGGAAGTAGGTGCAAATACCTGTCTTAGACAGGTATCTGCACCCCCCTCCCCCCTGAAAGGTGCCAACTGTGACACCAGAGAGGGGGAAGGTTCCGATGAGCGGAAGTTCCACTTTAGGGTGGAACTCCGCTTTAAGTGTGCATGTGCCGATGACGTTGGCACATGCAAATACAGGGATATCTGTATGTGCAGCTACAGGTAAGCCTAATTATAGGCTTGTCTGTAGTTTAAAGTGGTTGTAAAGGGTTTACAACCACTTTAAATACATGAAACAATAGCCACAAAGGATAGAAATCCACTCTGTGTGCACCAATGGCCTTTGCAAACCCAGTTATTACTTTGTAAAAGTAGCAGTGACATCATCTCTGTGCTGTACTTAGCTTATGCAGAGAGCAGAGCTGTGGGAGGGGCTTAGCAGGCACCACCCACTACAGGCTGCCTGCAGAAAACTACAGGAGGGGGCGGAGACAAGACCAGTCATCCTGTACAAGGAGAGGGGGCAGATCAGTGGGAGGGGAGTAAGGCCCCACCCCCTACACGAGGGGGCGGAGACAAGACCAGTCACCCTGCACAAGGAGAGAGAGCAGAAGTGAGCGGTCTTTATTCAGGAAGGAAAAGTCTCACGCTGGGATTACTGCACAGATCTGGAACACATACACAAAGCTCACCAAGATTCCGGGAGGAATACACACGACGGACGGATATAGACAACATTTACTCAGTTCAGCTTTAAAAACACACACAAAAAAACAACACTACTTGCTCCCCCATTGCATCAAGCTGGACCTGACCATTCACTTCCTGGCCTCACCATTTCTGCAGAACTTCCCATCCATTCCTGGAAATGTGGCAGCCTGCACACCACAACCGGCTCAGACCTGACGGATCGCATGAGAGATTCTGCACACAACTCCAACCTCCGCTGAGTCACCAGATCAGAGAAAACCTCCAACTGCCAAGTGAAACCCGCGGCAGATCAATGAACACAGCGCAGCGCTGGAATTAACTTGTTTATATCTCTGGCTGACGGCAGAGTCAGAGCGTTGGATGGGCTCAGTGTCAGGCGGCGGTATCACACACATCGGCTGCTCCCATATCCCCACAATGGGCTTCCTGTTACTAGGCAACAAGAAACTATCCCAACTTTCCAAACTCATCAGGTCTTTTTATTTTTCTGACTTACAGTTCAGTGACAGTTCAGTGACACGGGATCCAGGCGCTGCAGAATGCAATCTAGCCACAGAAGATCTGAGCGCCATGCAAGGTTTTAGGGCCCACTGACATCTCCGCATTGCGTTTACCGCACACACGTCAATCCACACTGCGCACATTTGAACAAGCTATGTATCGCCCATGCACACAGGTGAATCAGCCCGTTCAGTGCGAATTACTGGCATCTTCAGGTGCAGCATACCGCCTGCTCCTAGCAGCCTGTCATTGACTTTGAAACACATGGCAGCTGTGCGTTGTTCTGAGTGGTACCTGCATTTGGACTCGTTCACATGTGCGACTAAGATCGCTTTTCAGAAGTGAAGCTATCTGCAGTTGATCACTTTTCAGAGGGAGTTTAAAACATTTGGTGACTAGGACTCTCAAAATGCTGCAGCACCACACCTCATCTGGGTGCACCAAATAGGTTCCATTCAGGAGCATTACTGCCTGAAAAATATGATGTGGCTGTGCATGGTTCCCTGCGTTTTGGCTCATTTACATGTGCAGGTAACAGTTGCTCCTCTGAAAAGGAATCTGTGGCAGATCACTTTTCAGAAGGCGTTGGCTAGGAGTATGCAAATGCCGCACAACTGTGTGCACTAAATAGGTGGCATTTGGTGGCAGTACTGCCGGGGGGGGGGGGTTCGGGGGGCTTACTGCAGTTGCTTTTCAGAGGAGCGCCTTTGTTAGCTGCATGCATGAATGAGCCCCCAAACGCAGGTACTACTGGGAAACAGCACACCCCCACCAGGTATTTCAGGCGGTACTGCCAAACGTCACCATTCAGTGCATGCGGTTGCAGCGCAGTGGTGCTGCACTGCGAGGGTCCTAGTCACCGCCTGTCAAATGTCCCCTGAAAAGTGTTCCGTAGCCGACTGCTTATCAGAGGAGTGGCTTTGCTAGATGCAAGTGTAAATGGGCCAAATCTACAGCAGCTCACTTTTCAGAGGGCTCATGAGTAGGACACTCAAAAACGCAGCATCGGTGAACTGAATCGGTTGCATTCAACGGCAGTACCATATGCAACATGCAATATAACTTTTACTGCAGCCACCAAGCATCACTGACATGACATGGGTACAGATATAGGCGGCTTCATTGCTTTGTTTTGGTGGGCCGTTGTGGGGTGGTAAAACTGTAGCTGAACCACCTGCATTTACTACTCGTGCGAATGAGCCCTTTAGGGCTGCACATGGTCAGGGAAAAACGCATTTAATGCATGCAGCCCAGTGACGAGTTGCAACAAATTCCATCCTGGCATAGACTGACAAGCAGTGGTTTATGTGCTGCGCCCTGTAACAACCAGGAGCCCATAAATGCCGGCATTTACGATGCATGAGCCAAACCACCCGTGTGAAACAAGCTCACTAAGACACATTGAGCAATTCTGGCAGTACCGGCACACGGGTGTGATGGCAGGTAGCACGGGGGGTACTTTTGGAACAAATGACAATGCAGCATACCAACATTTAATGCGGTAACATGAGTTCTACTGCAGCCCAACGACGTGAATCTGGCTAAATCATGACTGAGGAATACACCAGAAAATCTTCCATTGATTGAATGGGAAGGAGCCTTTCCCTGGGCACAGGCCAAACCAGCCATCACACTCCGAGAGAGCAAACATCTCCGCAGCGTACCATTACCAGGAGAAATAAAGGGCACCTGTCATGGAGCTGCAGTCAGACGATGACATTCTCCGTTTCCTGTGCACCGTGCTACTTTCACCGACAATATGGTTAACATACATACACACAATAAATAAAATATAATATACATACATAAACACACACACACACGCACACGCACTTCAAAAGTTATAAATTGATTTGCATTGCAATGAGTGAAATAAGTATTTGACCCCTTCACAAAAAACATGACTTGGTGGCCAAATCCTTGTTGGCAATCAGAGGTCAGACGTTTCTTTTAGTTGGCCACCAGGTTTGCACAAATCTCAGGAGAGATTTTGTCCCGCTCCTCTTTGCAGATCCTCTCCAAGTCATTAAGGTTTTGAGGGTGACGTTTGGTAACGCAAACCTTCAGTTCCCTCCACAAATTTTCTATGGGATTAAGGTCTGGAGACTGGCTAGGCCACTCCAGTACCTTCATGTGATTCTTCTTGAGCCACTCCTTTGTTGCCTTGGCCGTGTGTTTTGGGCCATTGTCATGCTGGAATACCCATCCACGACCCATTTTCAATGCCCTGGCTGAGGGAAGGAGATTTTCACCTAAGATTTGATGGTACACAGCCCTGTCCATCGTCCCCTTGATGCGGTGAAGTTGTCCTGTCCCCTTAGCAGAAAAACACCCCCAAAAAGCATAATGTTGCCACCTCCATGTTTGAAGGTGGGGATGGTGTTCTTGGGATCATAGGCAGCATTCCTCCTCCTCCAAACACAGCAAGTTGAGTTGATGTCGAAGAGCTTGATATTGGTCTCATCTGACCTCAACACTTTCCCCCAGTTCTCCTCTAAATCATTCAGATGTTCATTAGCAAACTTCAGACGGGGCCTGTACATTAGCTTTTTTAAAGCGGGGTTCCACCCTAAAGTGAAACTTCCGCTGATCGGAACCCTCCCCCCTCCGGTGTCACAATTGGCACGTTTCAGGGGGGAGGGGGGTGGAGATACCTGTCAAAGACAGGTACGGTATTTACACCCACTTCCGGGCATAGACTCCCATGGGAGTCTATGCCTCTTCCTGTCCTGCCGCACTGTCTGCTGGGACACACACGGGTCCCAGAGACAGCGCGGACAATTTCTATTGCGCTGCGCGACTGGGAACCGGGAAGTGAAGCAGATTCGCTTCACATCCTGATTCCCTCACCTAGAATGGTGGTGGCAGCAGCCGAGAGCCGAGCAATCGATCGGTCTCGGCTGCCGGCATCGATGGACCCCGGGACAGGCGAGTGTCCATTTATTTAAAGTCAGCAGCTGTAGTATTTATAGTAGGGATTTCCCCCGAAATTTTGGCCGCCGAAACATATCGGCCGAAAAAGCCCTTTTCGGCAATTTGCCGAAAGGAAAAAAACGGCCGATAATTGAGCCGAAAATGGGGCGGGGCCTGGGGCAGAACTCCGCCCCCGCCCCGCCCCTGGTGCCTCCCATGATGGGGGTAAATAGCGCAGGACTGATGCAGCCAGTGATGTCCCTCTGCAGTGAAGAGAGCCGTTTGGTTGAATAGAGCGCCGGGAACATCACAGCTAATAGCTGTGTGTTCCCCGTCGTGCGCCGTCACACACAGCCCCTCCCCCTTGTCCGGGGAACTTTGATAGACAGATCACCTGTCCAGATTGGACGGGTGATCTGTCTATCAAAGTGCCTGGACAAGGGGGAGGGGCTGTGTGTGACGGCGCACGACGGGGAACACACAGCTATTAGCTGTGATGTTCCCGGCGCTCTATTCAACCAAACGGCTCTCTTCACTGCAGAGGGACATCGCTGGCTGCATCAGTCCTGCGCTATTCACACCCATCATGGGAGGCACCAGGGGTGGGGAGGGGGCAACACTGTCTGCAACACTGGCTGCATCACTGGGGGCAACACTGGCTGCATCACTGGGGGCAACACTGGCTGCATCACTGGCGGCAACACTGGGGGCAACACTGGCGGCAACACTGGCGGCAACACTGGGGGCAACACTGGCGGCAACACTGGCGGCAACACTGGCGGCAACACTGGCGGCAACACTGGCGGCAACACTGGCGGCAACACTGGGGGCAACACTGGGGGCATCACTGGGGGCATCACTGGGGGCATCACTGGGGGCAACACTGGCTGCATCACTGGGGGCAACACTGGGGGCAACACTGGGGGCAACACTGGCTGCATCACTGGCTGCATCACTGGCTGCATCACTGGGGGCAACACTGGGGGCAACACTGGCTGCATCACTGGGGGCAACACTGGCTGCATCACTGGGGGCAACACTGGCTGCATCACTGGGGGCAACACTGGCTGCATCACTGGGGGCAACACTGGCTGCATCACTGGGGGCAACACTGGCTGCATCACTGGGGGCAACACTGGCTGCATCACTGGGGGCAACACTGGCTGCATCACTGGGGGCAACACTGGCTGCATCACTGGGGGCAACACTGGCTGCATCACTGGGGGCAACACTGGCTGCATCACTGGGGGCAACACTGGCTGCATCACTGGGGGCAACACTGGCTGCATCACTGGGGGCAACACTGGCTGCATCACTGGGGGCAACACTGGCTGCATCACTGGGGGCAACACTGGCTGCATCACTGGGGGCAACACTGGCTGCATCACTGGGGGCAACACTGGCTGCATCACTGGGGGCAACACTGGCTGCATCACTGGGGGCAACACTGGCTGCATCACTGGGGGCAACACTGGCTGCATCACTGGGGGCAACACTGGCTGCATCACTGGGGGCAACACTGGCTGCATCACTGGGGGCAACACTGGCTGCACTTATCTCTTTTATCAGGTCGCCAGTCTCTGACCACCTCCTGTACCGTGTCGCCAGTCTCTGACCACCTCCTGTACCGTGTCGCCAGTCTCTGACCACCTCCTGTACCGTGTCGCCAGTCTCTGACCACCTCCAGTACCGTGTCGCCAGTCTCTGACCACCTCCAGTACCGTGTCGCCAGTCTCTGACCACCTCCAGTACCGTGTCGCCAGTCTCTGACCACCTCCAGTACCGTGTCCCCAGTCTCTGACCACCTCCTGTACCATGTCCCCAGTCTCTGACCACCTCCTGTACCATGTCCCCAGTCTCTGACCACCTCCTGTACCGTGTCCCCAGTCTCTGACCATCTCCTGTATAAAAATATTTTTTGAAAACAGTCATTTTCGGTATCGGTGCTGTTTCGGTATCGGTTTTCGGCCTAGTGTATTTTTCATTTTCGGTATCTGTTTCGGCACCAAAAAACCCATTCGGTGCATCCCTAATTTATAGCTGCTGGCTTTTAATATTTTTTTTGTAGGTGGAATCCCTCTTTAAGCAGGGAAACCTTGCGGGTGCCGCAGGATTTCAGTCCTTCACGGCGTAGGGTGTCACCAACTGTTTTCTTGGTGAATATGGTCCCAGTTGCCTCGAGATCATTGACCAGATATTCCCATGTAGTTCTGGCCCGATTCCTCACCATTCTCATGATCGTTGAAACTCCATGAGGTGAGATCTTGCATGGAGCCCCAGACCGAAGGAGATTGATATTTAGTGTTTTTCCCCCCATTTGCGAATAATTGCAACAACTGTTGTCACCCTCTCACCAAGCTGCTTGGCGATGGTCTTCCAGCCTTGTGTAGGTCTACAGTCTTGTCCCCCCGACATCCTTGGACAGCTCTATAATCTTGGCCATGGTGGAGAGATTGGAATGTGATTGATTGCTCCGGTGGACAGGTGTCTTATATACAGGTAACAAGCTGAGATTAGGAGCACTACCTTTAAGAGAGTGCTCCTAATCTCAGCTCGTTACCTGTATGGGAGACAGAATTCTTGCTGTTTTATAGGGGATCAAATACTTAGGTCACTCATTAAAAATCAAATAAATGTATAACTTTTTTGAAATGTGTTTTTCTAGATACGTTTGTTATTCTGTATCTCACTGTTAAAATAAAACCTACCATTAAAATTAAAGACTGATCATTTCTTTGTCAGTGGGCAGATGTACAAAATCAGCAGGGGACTTTTTCTCTCGCTGTAGTTACTGAATCCAGAGCAAACAATGCTTTGTGACCCCCCCCCCAGCAACTGATCAGGCGTCATCCGTTCTCTACAAAAGTGGTTCTCAACCCTGTCCTCAAGTAGCCGCAACAGGCCATGTTTGCAGGTTTTCCTTTATCTTGCACAGGGGCTTCAAATCAGAGTCAATGGCTTAGTATTTTGGACAGCTATTTTATCTGAAAGAAAATTCCCAAAACATGGCCTGTAGGGAGGACTTGAGGACTGAGGTTGAGAACCACTGCTCTACAAAACCTGGAATGTATCTTGTTCTATGGGGGACACCACTTGTCTTCTGAAGATCATGGACATAGCCAAAAGGAGTCCAGAGAGGTTGGACAAGAGGTGGCCAACTTACTTGATACAGGGTGACCACTGACATCACCAAAGGGCCATAAACAAGAATATATAATGATAAACAATAGAAACAGCCAGACAGTGGAAGCAGTCCTCTAACAGCCCGTCAGAGACCGTGGGATTGTTACAATAGCCCGTCAGAGACTGTGGGATACTTTGATTTTCTTCAACTTTATCAAAGTGCCGTGATCTGAACTCCAGGCCAACTACAATTTTTATAGCAATTAGTAACTTATTAATGCAATAAAAAAAAAAAAAAAAGAGCATTTATTGAGAAACTTTTTCAGATCGCCCTATTGCAGGGTGACAGCGGTGAGAGACGGCGATGCGGAAGGCGGTTTATGTGGACAGCTTTATACCGTATGCCTGCATACTTAAAATGTGCCCCTTTTAATCATCAACCATGCGAGTTGCACTAGAGGTGCAATGTTAGATCTGGCGGCAGGCATCGAGTCCATACACACAATGTATACAGGATACAGCGGCCATCAAAGTGAACGTTAAAAAAAAAAAAAAAAAAAAAAAGCCATAATAAGAAGAGGAATGCTGGGATTCCCGGCAGCCCCGGCAAACAAAAGCCACCAGGAAACATTTGAGGACACCCCCCTACACGGCTTTGAAGTCAAGTAATCAGGTGGAGCAGAACAGCAAATCACAAGTGAACTTCCCATAAACAAGTTTATCTGACACTCCAAACTCATTCATTCCTCCTCCAAGTAAATCCTCCAAACATGTTTAACCCCCGGCGTTCCCGGCCATGGTCATCAAACAGGTTGAAGGAAAGGGGGGGGGGGGGGGGGAGACAAAAGAACTGCATGTGGGCTGGATGAGAAGAGAGTTGGCTTGTGTTTTCAGGAAGCCTCGGCTTCATTGAATGTCATTTATGAGATTAGTGGAGGGAAAACCGTGGTGAGCAAGGACCGGAAAAAACAACGCCGGGAGCAAGGACCGAAAAAAAAAAAAAAAAAAAAAAAAAAAAAAAAAACGTGAGGAGCAAGGACCGGGAAAAAACCGCAGGGAGAAAGAACCGGGAAAAAATAAATAAATAAAAACGCGGGGAAAAAGGAACCGGAAAAAACCTGAGGCGAAAAAAAAGAAAAAAACAGAGGGAGCAAGGACCAGAAAAACACCTAAAACTTCTCCCTACAGACCTCATCCACCATAGATGGGGCGAGATACACCTGAGACTTCCCATCAATTTAGGGATCAATCACATACTTTAGGCTCAATTCACATAGCACAAGGATAGGATTTTGATTTTTGCCAAGTGACTGATATTTTTAAATATTTAAGGGCTCTTTTAGACAGGCGGAAATGCTAACTGCCCCCAAAAACGCATAAGCCTTTTTTAGCAATTTTACATGCCGTGTCTCTGGGGTGCGATTTCAGCAATGGATTTGTATGGCTAAATTCGAAACATACTTATGCAGGACCCTGTATTGTCTGCTCCAGAATGGGATTGCATGGATGGTCACACACTTTGGATTCCATTCTGCAAATGCGTTTTGGAAACCAATTTCAGGGTGTAATTAAAGCAGAGTTCCACCCAAAAGTGGAACTCTCACTTATAAGCTTCCTCCCCTCGGGTGCCACATTTGCCACCTTTCAGGAGGAAATGGACAAACGGGGGATTGGTGTCACTGGTTCTCCCCCCCCCCCCCCCCCAAAAGTGTCAGATTTGTCTGCCACAGTCCCACTATAAAAGTCGCTGATCGTCACCATTACTAGTAAAAATTAAAAAACGATAAAAATTCCATACATCTATCCCAGTTTGTAGACAATAACTTTTTCACAAACCAATCAATACACGCTTATTGGGACTTTTTTTTTTAACCAAGAATATGTAACAGAATACTAATTGGTCTAAATTCATGAAGAAATTAGATTTTTTTATTAGAATTTTTTTTTTCTGCTATAAAACATATATATATATATATATATATATATATATATATATATATATATATATATATATATATATATATATATATATATATATATATATATGCAGTGCTGGGTCACAACAAATGGCCTGTGTGCATGGTAACCAATCAGCTTCTAACTTCAGCTTGTTCGATTAAGCTTTGACAATGAAACCTGTAATCTGATTGGTTTCTTTGCACAGCTGCACCAGATTTTGCACTCTCCAGTTTTAGTAAAATTTCCACCATAGTGAGTTCGCTTTGTGAACCGAGCGTGTTGTGATTGTTTCAGGGCCCCTTCACACCACTCCTACAGGAAGGCAATGGTGCTGACTGCACTTTTTTTTTTTTGAGAACTTTATTGAAATGTCTCAAAGTTTTTTGTTTTGTTTTAGTTCTGACAGAGTGGAGAAAGATTAGAGCACCTGTCAGGTTTTTATTGCTGCCCGTTTCCCTGTTACTGAGATTCACCCTCTTTCGGTTTTTCCTAGAACAGATATAAGGCCTCACGTACACGGCTGCTGGTAAATGGACGTTCAGAGGCAGTTGGATGCTTTTTTTCAGCTGCCCCTGAACTCATCCAATGTTATCTTATGTGTACATGTACACAGATTCGTTTAATGTCGTTTATAGGCAGTTGCGTTTATAGGCTTTTCTTTGAAGGCAAAAAAAAGGAGTTCAGACGCCGAAGTTTCCGATATTTCAGACACCAAATGTGGCTAAACATGGCTAATTTTTGGCCATTTTGAAAAAAATAAAAAAAAATTTTTTCAAAACACTTCTAAACACAAACGCGCGTAAACGCGGCAAAATGGACGTTTTAACTGTGAGTTACCATCTGTCAAGTTAAGTCGTTCAGGAGAGATTGTAAAAACGCCCCGTGTACATTAAGCCTAAAGGGGAAATCTTCCAATGGGGTCACTAGTTCTGGGATTCCCATACTTTGAAAGGATTTCCTCTCACTTCCTGTTTTGGCTATGGAACAGGAAGTGAAAGAGAATCTCCACAACCGGACACAAGCGGCAAAAAAAAAAAAAAGTGCGGTGCAATGGACTGTGGTGCACCATGCTACACTGGGGGGGAAAAAAAATTAAAAAATAAATCTTATGTGCTCATGAGATGACAAATAACACAACGCTCAGGTGTGACCGGGCCCCTGGAGCATAATAGGATTCCCCTTCTTGAGAGTTGTCGTAGTTTTGGGAATTGCGCATTTCTGCCCCAAAAAAAGCTAATTTACTTTATAGAGCTTCAAGTGTGAACGGGCCCATAGAGGATAATGGGATTCTACATCTTGAGTGTTGTCACTTCAGGAATCATGTGACAGGCGTGACGGTGACGGTGCTATTAATTGCTGAACCAGTTTGGTGCAGTGCGTTTTTGGAAAAGGGTCAGGGCCGTCCCTTTCTTGCACATAGGGTAACCCACTGAAATGAGCTGGATGCCCTACATGCGACTCACTGGAACGCACCTGTATGGTGTCAACCTATCCTTAGGGCCAGTTCACACCAAGAATCGCACAACGCACTGTGCGTTCCTGTACGATTTGAGCCCCCATTGGTACTTCTGTACCATGTGATCCATAGCAGGCAAATGTACAGAGTTAACCTGCATTTGGGGCATCGATAACATCCACACCTGCTGCAGATGGCAACTGCAGTGCGTTTTGAACGCAGGTTTCTGGGCACTGCATTCTGGTGTAAACGAGTACTTCGACAATAAGCCGCTGAGCACATGCAAATATGCGGTGGCCTCTCGGCAGTCGGGCTTTGGCACCGAGCACAAAAATGCGGCCTCTTGGTGGCCGCACTTTTTTCATGCCATAGCACTATAGGAGCTGTGCAGAGAAAAAGCTCCCGTTCGCTGCTTGCCACCGGCTCTAAGGGGTTAACGTGGTTGCAAACCTCAAACAGGAAAAATGAACGAAGCATATCCCTCTATAGTATGTACTTCTCTCAGTCCAGAGCACTAAGGCCCCTTTCACACTGGGGCCACGTTAGCGGTAAAGCGCCGCTAGTATTACCAGCGCTTTACCGTCATTTTAGCGGTGCTTTTCACCCGCTAGCAGGGCGCTTTTAACCCTTTGTTCGGCTAGCGGGGGTTAAAAGCACCCGTGTTGCGGTGCTTCAGCAGCGCTGCTCATTCATATCAATGGGCAGGGCGTTTTGGGAGTGGTGTATGCATCGCTCCCAAACTGCCCCGAAGATGCTGCTTGCAGGACTTTATCCATCCTGTAAACGCACCGATCCAGTGTAAGCACTCGGGTTTTCACACTGGGAGGCACTTTACAGACGCCATCTTTAGCGCTAAAATATCTGAAAAGCGTCTAAGGACCCTTTTGTGCCCTGAAAGTCATGCGATTTTTGCCACGACTTGGGACGCAATTTTTTTTGCGACTTGAAGAAATACCTGTGTAATCTTGAGGTCTACAGATCTCCAGTCGCATCAGAGTCAGACCAAATTAGTGCAGGGACTACTTTAATGTTACACAGGTTTGAATGGTACGACTTGCACAAATGTAAAAAGGGGCCTAAATGTCATTTCTGTCTGTCTCCTTCCTCCACTATCAGCATTAATCACTTCTGACAAGTTTCCCTGACACCAAGAGAAAAAAGGTGACAGGGGAAGGATCTCCAGACAGCCTCAGCTCTGTTCCTGTGAGGAGGGGCGGGGGGGGGGGGGGGGTCTCTTCCCTCCAATCAGCTCTCCTCGCTGAACTCTGCGGAGTGTAATTTCCATCTACCCACCCAGTTTTCTGACAGCTCAGACAAGCTTTATAAATTGTGGATTTTGAACAGATGCAGAGAAGACTACAGATAAAACAGGTACAACTTATGTAGGAGGATTGGTTTCATCTCTGTGTATATGGAAGGCTTTACAACCACTTTAAGGCTGAGCTCACACTTGCGCATCTGCATTTTTTTTTTCTAAATTTTTTTCAATGTGGTTTTTATGTGTTTCCCCATTGAAGTCTATAGACCTGATATCACATATTGACACTACAAAAAAAACACACACTTCTGTACCTCCAAGACACACATGCGAGAAATGCACAGGTGTGATCATACTACAAAGAAACAAGTAAGCCTTTTGTTGTGTGCGGTCGCACATAACATGGCACAGGTGTAAAGAATCCCCGGGTCATGTGACCACGGCTCCGATCACACCCACATAAGCAGAGCTCCCCTGAGCAGCCAGCTGTCACCACAAGGTTCAGAAAGGGGTGGAGCAACGAGCGCGCAAGCCATGGGTGCTCAACCTGTGGCCCTCCAGCTGTTGCGGAACTACAAGTCCCATCATGCCTCTGCCTTTGGGAATCATGCTTATAACTCACAGGAGCTTGCAATGCCTCTTGGGACTTGTAGTTCTGCAAAAGCTGGAGGGCCACAGGTTGAGCACATCACACCATTAATTTTTATTTTTTTTCTTACAACTTTATTAAAAATGTCTAAATGACATTTTATTCATTTCTACACACGGTGGCTCAGCAGTGCCTAGAAATGGACATTACATGGGGCCTTTAGGTGAGCTCCAGTCTATAAGCACCATTCATTCCTCGCCGCACCGCAGCATGCGCAATCTTTTCCTGCGCGCCCGCACGGTGACCCGATGCATTTTTTTAAGTGCATAGGTCCAGAAACCCAAAAAGAAGCATCTTCACCCTTTTCTAACGATTTAGCCCTTGTTCACACTGAAGACGGGTTTGAACTCACACAATTTCAAACCCGCATTTCAGTGGCCATTGGGGGGCGTGATTTGCAAGACGTCTGTCCAGGTTCACGCAGAAATGTCTATTAAAATCGCCCCTTAAGTCGCCAAAAAGTAGTGCTGGAACTAACTTTGGAATTCAGTGCTGTGACGCAAAGTTGGTGTCGTACCGATTGGGAATATGCGACTTGACATGTTAAAGAGGAAGTAAACCCTGATGAGTTTACTTCCTCTTTCATTCCCTGCAAAGGCAAAGCATAATGGACTACTATGCATCGCATAGTCCATTATGTGTCACTTACCTGACACAGGAGCCAGCGAAGTCACCTGTAGTCCGGAGCATCCATCTTCTCGGTGGGGTCTCGCAGCTCCGCCGCTGTCACGTCACTCCCGCGCGGGAGCTGACACGCGCTGCAACTTCGTCATTGACAATGCCGCGCTCAGTGCGCCTGTGCGCCGCTGTCTACGGCGCATGTCTTCGGGCAAATATCTCCAAAACCGTATAGGTTTAGGAGATATTTCTTGGACCTACAGATAAGCCTTAATCTAGACTTACCTGTAGGCCAAAGTGGTTTGTAAGGGTTTACAACCACTTTAAGCCATGCCAAAGTGAACGGGGGCTAACGTAGAACTATAGGCAAGCCCCCCCCCCCCCATTTTGGATATAGTAAGGAAGGGTTATAACCCTGTCTGATTTGTTTTTACCATCTGTGTCCCATTGGGGAAATTTCCCTTCACTTCCTGTCCCATAACCAAACAGGAAGTGAGAAAATCCCTGCAAATTAAGGGAATCTCTTGGTCACCAGAAGTTGTGTCCCCATTGGAGAATTTCCTCTTTTCTGGGGACAACTAAAAATTTGGGATTTTCATTTACTTTCAATAATGGTAAACAGGAGAAATGGGCGGGGGGGGGGGGGGGATCTCCTTAACGGGGGTACAGACAGCAATAAAAACTGAAAGAGGTTCTAATCCATCTGCACTCTATCCAAAACTAAAAAAAAAAAAAAAAAAAAAATGTTTTGCCTTCAGAAATACTTTAACCACTTGCTGAACGTGCTATATCCACATTCCGGCTACAGCGTGCCCGACCAGTTCTGGGAGGCTGTGATATGACGTCCTCCTGTGATCGGGCCCTCGGGTGGTGCCCTATGTTCGCTGCGCCCCCCCGGCACTGCTGATTACAGATCGGGGTAAACAGCCAATCAGCAGCTCCTTACCACGTGTCCAATCACAGATGTAAACACAAGCCTGTTATCAGCATTTCCTTTCCTCACCCTGACAGCGCAAGGAGGAGAGCCAATGAGCGGCTTGTGTGAAAGGAAGATTGGCACTGATTAATCAGTGCAGTCCCACCCATCACCAGCGCCACCCATCAGTGCGGCCCATCGCCAGCGCCACCCATCAGTGCGGCCCATCGCCAGCGCCACCCATCAGTGCGGCCCATCACCAGCGCCGCCCATCACCAGTGCACATCAACGGAGAAAAATGACCTGTTAGCAAAATTTTATAACTATAAAAAAAATATATATTTTTTTTCTTTTTTAGTTTATTTAGCAAAAAAATAAACTGAAAAAATAAAAAAAGCTCTATTTGTGTGAAAAAAAAAAAAGAAGATAAAAATCGAATTTGAGCGCAACTGTCAAAGTGTGACAACGCTGAAAATTGGCCTGGGCAGGAAAAGGGAGTAAAAGTGCCCAGTAGGCAAGTGGTTACGCCCTGGTGGGTGGGGCAAAATGTGTCCGTGGGAGTGGCCTATAGTCAAAGACTTGTAGGCTGAAGTAGATTTGATTTCTACACAGGTCAAATCACATGACGAGTCGCAGCGAATTTCCGCCAATCGCACTGTTCAAATTGGTGCGACGCTGACTTTTGCGGTGCTGCATCCATTTGAAAAAGTCGTTCCTGCACTACTTTTGCCGATTTTGGGTTCGATTTGCATAGACATTTGCCTTCAGATAAAGTCGCACGATTTCAAAGTCGGAGTCAATGTGAGGGGATTGGCTACCATGTACAGTTTTAGTAAATCAACCCCATAAGCAGCCCACCCCCGCCATCAGTCAGGCCCATGTGATCGATTTTTCTGCTACAACCAGCTATCTTACGTTGACGGACCACATTGCAAGTTGTTGCTCAACCATCATCTGATCGTTTTGTACAGCCCCCCCCCGCGATTGGCATTGTATGGTTGATTTTGTTTTCTGCCCCAACCAATCGACTTGTGTTGATTGAGATCCCGTCACACATCACTCATTTGTTCTGTCTTGTTGATCTAATTGTTTTAATTGAAAGAACATTGTACAGTTGTATTGCGCGGTGTATGGCCGCCAGAGAGATCCATCTATATATAGGAAAAGGTGCATAAAAAACGCCACTGATCCACCCACAACCAGCTTTTATTTTTCTGCCACAACCGATCGACTTTGGTCAATTGAACTCGTCACACATCACTGGCCCAGATCATTCTTGCCTCGCATGACTGATTGTTTACTTGTTCAGTTGTATTGCTCTGTGTATGACCCCCACATAACGATCGATCTGTACAACACGAGGAAGTTATCTGGGGGGGGGGGGGTGCTCTGCTATCTAAATGCAGATCTGGGGGGCTCCCTCAATGCTGATCATCCTGGGAATGGGGAGGGGGGTGCTCTGCATCCTCTATGCAATGTGGAAAAGGAGGGGTGTGTGCTCCCTCCATGCAGATCTGGTTATGGAGGGGTGCTCCCTCCATGCAGATCTGGTTATGGGGGTGCTCCCTCCATGCAGATCTGGTTATGGGGGTGCTCCCTTCATGAAGATCTGGCTATGAGGGGGTGCTCCCTCCATGCAGATCTGGTGTGGGGGGGGGGTGCTCCCTCCATGCAGATCTGGTTATGGGGGTGGGTGCTCCCTCCATGCAGATCTGGTTATGGGGGTGGGTGCTCCCTCCATGCAGATCTGGTTATGGGGGTGGGTGCTCCCTCCATGCAGATCTGGTTATGGGGGTGGGTGCTCCCTCCATGCAGATCTGGTTATGGGGGTGGGTGCTTCCTCCATGCAGATCTGGTTATGGGGGTGGGTGCTTCCTCCATGCAGATCTGGTTATGGGGGGGGGGTGTGCTTCCTCCATGCAGATCTGGTTATGGGGGGGGTGTGCTTCCTCCATGCAGATCTGGTTATGGGGGGGGTGTGCTTCCTCCATGCAGATCTGGTTATGGGGGGGGGGTGTGCTTCCTCCATGCAGATCTGGTTGGGGGGGGTGCTCCCTCCATGCAGATCGGGGGGTAGGTGTTCGGTCCCGGTAGATCGGAGACAGAGGAGATCGGTGGGCGGTCGGTGTGATCGGAGGGTGTCGGTGTGATCGGAGGGCGGTCGGTGGGCCCGGCTCTCTCCTCCTCCTACACGGACCGCCCTGTGTCGGTGTCGGTCGCCATATTTTCTGTTATGTCGACATCGGGAACGTCGATGCGCTCACCCCTCCCCTCCCCCTCCCGGGGCTCCCCCGCCCCCAACTTACACCCGATCGGGTGACAATCCCCCCGCGGTGACCGGCCCCTCCCCCCTCGTACTATGACCCGATAAACACCGGGTAAAGTTGTGTATGTGAGTTGTGTCGGTGGTGGTGGTGGGGGGGAGGGGTGTGATCTCCGGTGTGCCCCCCTCCCCGGTAGAAGTTCTCTCACCTGCGGCTGTACGGAGAGCGGACACCCGGCACACGATCCTCCCTTCTCCTCCCCGGCCATCGGGAGACACAAATCCTCCGACCATCAGCGGGGAATCTACGCCAAAAGCCACATGATCTGCACGTCATCCGCCCGATTTGCATACGATACCTCCCGCAACTCCGCACGATCTCCGCTCCGATCTTGCGCAAAGTTGCGCACTGAGATCTCCCCGGAGCGCCCATTGTCAGGGGGGCGGAGCGAGGGGCGGGGCCTACCGAGCACTTCACACGACACCCCCACCCCCCCTTCTATTCTACCGACCGGACACCGGGGGGGAGGGGGGAGGGAAGCGTCTTCTACGGGGGAGAAGAAAGTTCCCGGTGTCACCGAGACAACTGTTGATCCCGACCACGTGTGTGTGTGTGTGTGGTGGGAGATACAAACACATGGCAGAGGGGATCTGTGTGCTGGGGGGGCGAGAAGAGTATACAGAATAATAGTAAAGACACGGCAGAGGGGATCAGTGCTGGAGGGGAGGAAGAGTAAAGGAGTGACTAGTAAAAAACAATATACAGGGGGAGAGTATAAAGAGGGCTGGTAAAGTCCTGGCAGAAGGGCACACTTTTCGGGGGAGGGGGGGCAGAGTATACAGAAGACCAGTAAAGACATGGCAGAGGGGAGGAAATGTATAGAGAGTTATGGTAAAGACATGACAGGGGAAGCAGTGTGCTGGGGGGTGTAATAGATAAGGCCAGTAAAGACATGGCAGAGGAGAACTATACAGGAGGGGAGTGTAAAGAGGGCTGGTAAAGTCATGGCAGAGGGACACACATTGCTGGGGAGGGGGGTATACAGAATACTAGTAAAGACATGACAGGGGAGATCAGAGTGCTGGAGGGGAGGAAGACTATAGGTGTGACTAGTTAAGACATGGCAGAGGAAAACATTATACAGGGGGAGTATAAAGAGGGCTGGTAAAGTCTTGGCAGAGGGAAGCACTTTGCTAGGGGTATAGAGTATAGAGAATACTAGTAAATACATGGCAGAGGGGAGGAAAAGTATAGGGAGGGCTGATAAAGACATGGCAGGGGAAGCGGTGAAGGGGGGGTAATAAATAAGGTTAGTAAAGACATGGCAGAGGGGATCAGAGTGCTGGAGGGAGGAAGACTATAGGAGTGGCTAGTAAAGACATGGCAGAGGAAAACAATAACATAGGGGGGTATAAAGAGGGCTGATAAAGACATGGCAGAGGGGATCTGTGTGGTGATGGGAGCAGAGTATACAGAATGCTAGTAAAGACATGGCAGAGGGGATCAGAGTACGGCGGAGATGCAGAGTAGTAAAGACACAACAGAGGGGATTAATGTGTTGGGGGAGGAAGAGTATAAAGAAAAGGCCAGTAAAGACATGGCAGAGGGAAAACTGTGGATGGGGGAGTATAGAGAGGGCTGGTAAAGGCATGGCAGGGGGAAACGGTGTGCTGCTTGAGGGGAGGAAGACTATAGAGAGGATTAGTAAAGAAATCACAGAGGGGATCAGAGTAAAGCGAGGACTAGTAAAGACATGGCAAAGGGATCGCTGTACTAGCAGGAGAAAGAGTATAGGGATGTCTAGTAAAGACATGGCAGAGGGGAGAAAAAGTATAGAGAGGGTTAGTAAATACATGGCAGAGGGGATCTGAGTATGAGAAAGAGACAGAGTATTAAGGAAAAAACTAGTAAAGACACAACAGAGGTGATTCATGTGCTGGGGGGAGGAAGAGTAAGGAGAAGGCCAGTAAAGACATGGCAGAGGAAAACAATATACAGGGGTGAGTATAGAGAGGGTTGGTAAAGATATGGCAGAGGGAATTGTAGTGTAGGGGGTGAGGCAGATTTTAGAGAGTGACAGGACATGGCAGAGGGTTCATTGGGCTGGGTGAGAGGCAGATGGGAGCAGTAAAAACATGGCAGAGGGGTCAGTGTGCTGGGTGAGAGGCACATGGCAGAGGGGATGCAAGTGCTGGGGAAGTTATGGGATATAACGGAGACTAGTAAAGGCACTGCAGAGGGAGTCAGGGTTGTGGGGAAGAGGCAGGTTATGGAGAGGGCCAGTAAAAGCACGGCAGAGTTGTTCCAGCCTTACTGATGAGCCCCCCACAGAGGACACCTCCAGTTATAGGGTGACAGCTACCTCCCAGTGATACTCCCGTGTTGTCACCAGTGCCCCCTGGTGGAGAGCTGGCACACATTGCACGGCTCCCCCCATGTGACATAGTAACCCCTCCCCCCACCTTCTATATTCTGCCATGTCTGTCCCGGGTTGGTCCCACCCCATAGACCGGCCATACATGGTCATGGTCCACCCCGCTCAGCACAGATGGAGGATCTCCCCTGCCGGATATTGTATGCAGACGCGGATCCTGCAGCTGTCTGAGTACCTCCCAGCAGGGCTGACATCTGATTGGACAATATTCCACTCTACAACTTCTAATCTACATTTGTCAGGATGGTGCCAACAGGGCCGCCCACGGCTCCAATCTCCACCAATTTAAAAGGAACCCTTGTTGGGTGTTTACTGCTATCCGGGACCCCATTAGAGAGATCCCCCCGCACTTTCTGTCCTGATGACAACGGTTTTGCCAGACAGGAAGTGCGGAGGAAAAACTGCGGAAGAGACAGAAATACAGTGCAAAAGTATTCACCCCCCCCCCCCCCCTGGCATTTTCCGTGTTTTGTTGCCTCACAACCTGGAATTGACATGGACTGTTGGAGGATTTGCATCACTTAATGTACAGAACAGGACAACAACAAGATGTTTTTTATTGTGAAGCAAACAACAAATAGGACAAAATAACAGAAATAGTCAATGTGCAAAACTATTCCCCCCCCCCCCCCTAAAGTCAATACTTTGTAGAGCCACCTGTTGCTGCTATCACAGCTCCTTCAGATTGGATGGTTTGCACTTGTGAACAGCAATCTTCATGTCTGACCACAGATCTTCTATTGGATTGAGCTCTGGGCTTTGACTAGGCCATTCCAACACATTCACATGTTTCCCCTTCAGGCTGGGTTCACACTGCAGCGATGCGGGAACACCGCGAATCCGCGGCGGGTTCCCGCATTACATGCCTCCCGGCAGCAGTTCACACTGCCCTATGCGAACTGCTGGGAGTGTCAGTGAAACGTTAATGACACCCCCAGATCAGTTCGCATATCGCAGTGCGATCTGCAAACTCGGACAGGAATCGGATCGCATGGTGTGAACACCCATGCGATCCGATTCTGCTGCGGACCAAAAAAAGGATCCTGTGCGAGTTTTGGGCGGTTGTGATGCGAATTCAGCCATACTATCTGTATGGCTGAACTCGCATCGCACAGAGATCGGATGTGATTTGCACTGCAGTGCGGTGCGCATCACATCCGGTTCTCGTAGCCGCAGCAGTGTGAACCCAGCCTTAACCACATCCGGACCACCCACCTTCATTATGCATCGATACTCTAAAAAGGAATATCATTGTTATGGTAGCAGCGAGCTGCCGTAACCCCGGTATCCTCTTCTTCAGTGAGTGGTCCAGTTTAAGATAAAAGTGGTCTCTGTGGCGGATTCGCCACAAGATCACTTTTATCGGTGGCAAAGAGGGGCTCCCTCCGCGATCCGGTGCCCTCCGCCGCTGCCGACAGCTCTGTAAGCGGCGGAGAGCACCGGATCGCGGAGGGAGCCCCTCTTTGCCACCGATAAAAGTGATCTTGTGGCGAATCCACCACAGAGACCACTTTTATCTTAAACCGGACCGCTCACTGAAGATACCGGAGTTATGGCAGCTAGCTGCTACCATACCAAGGATATTCCTCTTCAAAGTACCGCCGTATATAGAAGGTCGGTGGTCTGGATTGGATCCTTCAACATGGAGACGAATGAGGGGAAGGTGGCCCCCACCCATCTCCATATCATAGCAGGGAGGAAGTGATGTCAAAACCTCACTTCTGCCCATACCTGTTTAAGGGTCTTTTTATTTATTTTATTTTTTTTAATTTTTTTATTCTTTTTAAATGACAATTTTTTTTTTTTTTTTATTGCATTTTAGTGTAAATATGAAATTTGAGGTCTTTTTGACCCCGGATCTCATATTTAAGAGGCCCTGTCATGCTTTTTTTCTATTACAAGGGATGCTTACATTCCTTGTAATAGGAATAAAAGTGACACAATTTTATTTTTAATTTTTTTTTCAAAACAGTGTAAAAAAGAAAGGTAAAATAAATAAGACTAAAAAAATGTTATTTTTTTTTTTTAAACGCACCCCGCCCCGACGAGCTCGCGCGCAGAAGCGAACGCAATAGGTGAGTAGCGCCCGCATATCAAAACGGTGTTCACACCGCACATGTGAGGTATCGTCGCGATCGGTAGAGCGAGAGCAATAATTCTAGCCCTACACAACGCAAAACATGCAACCTGTAGACTTTTGTACACGTCACCGATGCAGATTTTTAAGGGTAAAAGTTTGTCGCCATTCCACGAGCGGGCACAATTAGGAAACGTGGCATGTTGGGTATCAATTTATTCGGCGTAACATTAGCTTTCACAATGTAAAACAAAAATTGGGCTAACTTTACTGTTGTTTTATTTTTTTATTAAAAAAACGTTTTTTTCCAAAAAAAGTGAGCTTGTAAGACTGCTGCGCGAATACGGTATGACAGAAAGTATTGCAACGACCACCATTTTATTCCCTAGGGCAGTGATGGCGAACCTTGGCACCCCAGATGTTTTGGAACTACATTTCCCATGATGCTCAACTACACTGCATTGTGCATGAGCATCATGGGAAATGTAGTTCCAAAACATCTGGGGTGCCAAGGTTCGCCATCACTGCCCTAGGGTGTTAGAAAAAAAAAATATAATGTTTGGCGATTCTAAGCAATTTTCTAGCAAAAAAAACCTGTTTTTAACTTGTAAACAAATCTCAAAAAGAGGTTTGGTCCTTAAGTGGTTAAACCACTCAAGTGTTGCTTTAGCAGTGTGTTTGGGGTCATTATCCTGCTGGAAGGTGAACCTCCTTCCTAGTCTCAAATCACACACAGAGTGCTACAGGTTTTTCTCAGGAATATGCCTGTATTTAGCACCATCCATCTTTCCCTCAACTCTGATCAGTTTCCCAGTCCTGACTGCTGAAAAACATCCTCACAGCATACATCAGGCCAGAGCGCCTTCCTCCATACATCAGACCAGACCACCTTCCTCCATACATCAGGCCAGACCACCTTCCTCCATACATCAGGCCAGAGCGCCTTCCTCCATACATCAGACCAGACCACCTTCCTCCATACATCAGGCCAGACCACCTTCCTCCATACATCAGACCAGAGCGCCTTCCTCCATACATCAGACCAGACCACCTTCCTCCATACATCAGGCCAGAGCGCCTTCCTCCATACATCAGACCAGAGCGCCTTCCTCCATACATCAGACCAGAGCGCCTTCCTCCATACATCAGACCAGACCACCTTCCTCCATACATCAGACCAGACCACCTTCCTCCATACATCAGACCAGAGCGCCTTCCTCCATACATCAGACCAGAGCGCCTTCCTCCATACATCAGACCAGACCACCTTCCTCCATACATCAGGCCAGAGCGCCTTCCTCCATACATCAGACCAGAGCGCCTTCCTCCATACATCAGACCAGACCACCTTCCTCCATACATCAGACCAGAGCGCCTTCCTCCATACATCAGACCAGAGCGCCTTCCTCCATACATCAGGCCAGAGCACCTTCCTCCATACATCAGACCAGAGCACCTTCCTCCATACATCAGACCAGACCACCTTCCTCCATACATCAGGCCAGAGCGCCTTCCTCCATACATCAGACCAGAGCGCCTTCCTCCATACATCAGACCAGAGCACCTTCCTCCATACATCAGACCAGAGCGCCTTCCTCCATACATCAGACCAGACCACCTTCCTCCATACATCAGACCAGAGCGCCTTCCTCCATACATCAGACCAGACCACCTTCCTCCATACATCAGACCAGAGCGCCTTCCTCCATACATCAGACCAGAGCGCCTTCCTCCATACATCAGACCAGACCACCTTCCTCCATACATCAGGCCAGAGCGCCTTCCTCCATACATCAGACCAGAGCGCCTTCCTCCATACATCAGACCAGAGCGCCTTCCTCCATACATCAGACCAGACCACCTTCCTCCATACATCAGGCCAGAGCGCCTTCCTCCATACATCAGACCAGAGCGCCTTCCTCCATACATCAGACCAGACCACCTTCCTCCATACATCAGACCAGACCACCTTCCTCCATACATCAGACCAGAGCGCCTTCCTCCATACATCAGACCAGACCACCTTCCTCCATACATCAGACCAGAGCGCATTCCTCCATACATCAGACCAGACCACCTTCCTCCATACATCAGACCAGAGCACCTTCCTCCATACATCAGACCAGAGCGCCTTCCTCCATACATCAGACCAGAGCGCCTTCCTCCATACATCAGACCAGAGCGCCTTCCTCCATACATCAGACCAGACCACCTTCCTCCATACATCAGGCCAGAGCGCCTTCCTCCATACATCAGACCAGAGCGCCTTCCTCCATACATCAGACCAGACCACCTTCCTCCATACATCAGACCAGACCACCTTCCTCCATACATCAGACCAGAGCGCCTTCCTCCATACATCAGACCAGACCACCTTCCTCCATACATCAGACCAGAGCGCATTCCTCCATACATCAGACCAGACCACCTTCCTCCATACATCAGACCAGAGCACCTTCCTCCATACATCAGACCAGAGCGCCTTCCTCCATACATCAGACCAGAGCGCCTTCCTCTATACATCAGACCAGAGCGCCTTCCTCCATACATCAGACCAGAGCGCCTTCCTCCATACATCAGACCAGACCACCTTCCTCCATACATCAGACCAGAGCGCCTTCCTCCATACATCAGACCAGAGCGCCTTCCTCCATACATCAGACCAGACCACCTTCCTCCATACATCAGGCCAGAGCGCCTTCCTCCATACATCAGACCAGAGCGCCTTCCTCCATACATCAGACCAGAGCGCCTTCCTCCATACATCAGACCAGACCACCTTCCTCCATACATCAGGCCAGAGCGCCTTCCTCCATACATCAGACCAGAGCGCCTTCCTCCATACATCAGACCAGACCACCTTCCTCCATACATCAGACCAGACCACCTTCCTCCATACATCAGACCAGAGCGCCTTCCTCCATACATCAGACCAGACCACCTTCCTCCATACATCAGACCAGAGCGCATTCCTCCATACATCAGACCAGACCACCTTCCTCCATACATCAGACCAGAGCACCTTCCTCCATACATCAGACCAGAGCGCCTTCCTCCATACATCAGACCAGAGCGCCTTCCTCCATACATCAGACCAGAGCGCCTTCCTCCATACATCAGACCAGACCACCTTCCTCCATACATCAGGCCAGAGCGCCTTCCTCCATACATCAGACCAGAGCGCCTTCCTCCATACATCAGACCAGACCACCTTCCTCCATACATCAGACCAGACCACCTTCCTCCATACATCAGACCAGAGCGCCTTCCTCCATACATCAGACCAGACCACCTTCCTCCATACATCAGACCAGAGCGCATTCCTCCATACATCAGACCAGACCACCTTCCTCCATACATCAGACCAGAGCACCTTCCTCCATACATCAGACCAGAGCGCCTTCCTCCATACATCAGACCAGACCACCTTCCTCCATACATCAGACCAGAGCGCCTTCCTCCATACATCAGACCAGAGCGCCTTCCTCCATACATCAGACCAGAGCGCCTTCCTCCATACATCAGACCAGACCACCTTCCTCCATACATCAGACCAGACCACCTTCCTCCATACATCAGACCAGAGCGCCTTCCTCCATACATCAGACCAGAGCGCCTTCCTCTATACATCAGACCAGAGCGCCTTCCTCTATACATCAGACCAGAGCGCCTTCCTCCATACATCAGACCAGACCACCTTCCTCCATACATTTGGGAGTCTCCCACATGCCTTTTCACAAACTCAAAATGTCCCATTTTGTTTTTTTTGCTGAAAGTAATGTCTTTCTTCTGGCCACTCTGCCATAAAGCCCAACTCTATGGAGTGTACGGCTTATTATCATCCTATGTACAGATACTCCAGTCTCTGCTGTGGAACTCTGCAGCTCCTCCAGGATTACCTTAGGTCTCTGTACTGCCTCTCTGATTAATGCCCTCCTTGCCCGGTCCGTGAGTTTTGGTGGGCGGCCGTCTCTTGGCAGGTTTGCTGTTGTGCCATGTTCTTTCCATTTGGTTATGATAGAATTGATGGTGCTCCTAGGGATCATCAAAGATTTGGATATTCTTTTATAACCTAACCCTGACTTGTACTTCTCAAAAACATTGTCTCTAAGGCTGCTTTCACACTGGGGCGGGAGCAGCGTCGGCGGTAAAGCGCCGCTATTTTTAGCGGCGCTTTACCGTCGTTTTAGCGGCGGTGTGCTGGCGCTAGCGGGGTGGTTTTAACCCCCGCTAGCGGCCGAAAAGGGGTTAAACCCGCCCGCAAAGCGCCGCTGCAGCGGCGCTTTGCCGGCGGTATTGCCGCGGTGTCCCATTGATTTCAATGGGTAGGAGCGGTTTAGGAGCGGTGAATACACCGCTCCTTCACCGCTGCAAAGATGCGGCTGGCAGGACTTTTTTCACCGTCCTGCCAGCGCATCGCTCCAGTGTGAAAGCCCTCCGGCTTTCACACTGGAGTTAAAGGGGCCGGTTTTTTTCAGGCGTTACACAGGCGCTATTTTTAGCGCTGTAACGCCTGAATACCGCCCCAGTGTGAAAGCAGCCTAAGGCTCGGTTCACACAGGGGTGACTTGTCCAGGCGACTTCGCCGCCTGACAAGTCGCACTCCATTCTGTACTATCTAACCTTTCTAATAGGAGCGACTCAAGTCCGACTTAGAAAAAAGGTTCCTGTACTACTTTGGGGCGACTTCAGGCGACTTGCATTGACTTCTATACAGAAGTCGTTTTGCAAGTCGCCGCTGATCGTGTGCAGGTCGCGGCGCTGCAAGTCCTGCCGCCCACTGTGTGAACCGAGCCTTACTTGTTTGGAGAGTTCCTTGGTCTTCATGACAGTGTTTGGTTAGTGGTGCCTCTTGCTTAGGTGTTGCAGCCTCTAGGCCTTTCAAAAAGGTGTGTCTATGTAATGACAGACCATGTGACACTTATGCCGCGTACACACGATCGGAATTTCTGACAACAAAACCGTGGATTTTTTCCAAAGGATGTTGGCTCAAAATTGTCTTGCATACACACAGTCACACAAATGTCGGAAATTCCGAACGTCGGAACGCGGTAACGTACGACGAGCCGAGAGTAATTAAGTTCAATAGCCAAGCCAAGTTCTTCTGCTTGATTCCGAGCATGCGTGAGCTTTTGTGCAACGGACTTGTGTACACACGATTGGAACTTCCCGACAACGGTTGTTGGAAAATTTGAGAACTTGCTAGCAAACATTTGTGTGCAGAAATTCTTGACAGCAAATGTCCGATGGAGCGTATACACAGTCGGACTTTCCGACAACAAGCTCACATCCAACATTTCCCGTCGGAATTTCCGATCGTGTGTACACGGCTTTAGATTACACACAGATGGACATCATTTCACTAATTATGTGACTTCTGAAGGTAATTTGTTGCACCAGAGCTTTTTATGGGCTTCCTAACAAAGGGGGTGATACATACCCACATGCCAATTATCAGTTTTTTATTTCTGAAAAATAGTTTTATGTATATATTTTTCTAATTTTACTTCACCAACTTAAGACTATTGTGATCTGATCCATCACATATCATTCAGATTAAAAAACCATTGAACTAAAGGCTGTAATGTAACGAAATAGGTAAAAAGCCAAGGGGGTGAATACTTTTGCAAGGCACTGTAAAATGCCTGACAGGGGTTCTAGTCTTCCTCTAAAGAGAAGTGACTTTAGGACCTCATGCATACAGGGTGTCTGCCCAGATCTTCTGAACTCCTTCTATCCTGGCAGGAGAAAAGCTGCATTCTTCAAACACGTTTAGGCTTGTCCAGCGTTTGGGCGTTCATTCATTCCATTGGATAGTATATTAGCCACACCTCCCAACGGTCCCTGATTTCGAGGGACTGTCTGATTTGGAACAAAGTCCCTCTGTCCCTCTTTCCTCCCCATTTGTCCCTCTTTTTGGTCTGTTCCATATAATTTGATATAAAATGCACTATTTATCAAAAAGCGTTTCCCAAAGCTAAACCTTTTATCCAACTTCTAAATTGCTGCATTTGTAAATAACAAAAAGTCAGTATAAAGGAATAGTGGTGGTAAAAAAAATCACTTGTGGGTTTAACTAATCTTTTTTTTTTTTTTTTTTTATAATTCTAAATGAACCCTTTCCCTCTTTCCCTGCCAGAGCCGTTTTTGCATTTTTTCCACACGTTTAAAAATAATTTTACTAATTTTACTTACTTAATTTTTCACATGTGTCAAACACAAGGCCCGCGGGCTGAATGCGGCCCTCCAGGCTATTTCATGTGACCTGGCACATGGGGGGGGAAGGGGGGGGGGTGGAAGTGAGCAGACTGTGAAAGAGAGCTGATTCCTGCACACTATGCATAGCACACCCCCTAAACCCTGCACTCTGTACATAGCAAACCCTAAACCCTGCACTCTGTACATAGCAAACCCTAAACCCTGCACTCTGTACATTGCACACTCCTAAACTCTGTACACAGCATACTCCTAAACTCTGTACATAGCCCACCTCTGAACTCTGTACATAGCGCACCCCTGAATTCTGCACTGTGTACATAGTGCACCCCTGAACTCTGTTCTCTGTACATAGCACACCCTTGCACTCTTTACATAGCACACTCCTGAACTCTGTACATAGCAAGCTCCTGAACTCTCCACTCTGTACATAGCTCACCCCTGAACTCTCCACTCTGTACATAGCACACCCCTGAACTCTGCACTCTGTACATAGCACACCCCTGAACTCTGTACATAGCTGACCCCTGAACTCTGCACTCTGTACATAGCACACTCCTGAACTCTGTACATAGCGCGCTCCTGAACTCTGTACATAGCTGACCCCAGAACTCTGCACTCTGTACTTAGCACACTCCTGAACTCTGTACATAGCACACCCCTGAACTCTGTACATAGCTGACCCCTGAACTCTGCACTCTGTACTTAGCACACTCCTGAACTCTGTACATAGCGCGCTCCTGAACTCTGCACTTTGTATATAGCGTAACCCTGAGCTCTGCACTCTGTACATAGCGCACCCCTGAACTCTGCACTCTGTACTTAGCACACTCTTGAACTCTGCACTCTGTATGTAGCACACTCCTGAACTCTGCACTATTTACATAGTACACTCCTCAACTCTGCACTCTGTACATATCACACCCCTGAGCTCTGTACTCTGTACATAGCGCACTCCTGAACTCTACACTCTTTACATATCGCACCCCTGAGCTCTGCACTCTGTACATAGCGCACTCCTGAACTCAGCACTCTGTACATACCGCGCCCCTGAACTTTACACTCTACATAGCGCACCCCTGAACTCTGCACTCTGTACATAGCACACCCCTGAACTCTGCACTCTGTACATAGCACACCCCTGAACTCTGCACTCTGTACATAGCGCACTCCTGAACTCTGCACTCTGTACACAGTGCACCCCTGAACTCGGCACATAGCGCGCTCCTGAACTCTGTACATAGCGCCCCTTGTGCACTGGTGCGCAGTCATGTTGGAACAGGAAGGGGCCATCCCCAAACTGTTCCCACAAAGTTGGGAGCATGAAATTGTCCAAAATTTCTTGGTACGCTGATGCCTTAAGAGTTCCCTTCCCTGGAACTAAGGGGCCAATCATGAAAAACAACCCCATACCATAATCCCCACTCCACCAAGGGGGGATTATGTGCAGGCCAGTCAAGCTCCTCCACCCCAAACTCACTCATCCATGTCCATAAAGACATGGATGAGCGAGTTTGGGGTGGAGGAACTTGACTGGCCTGCACAGAGTCCCGACCTCAACCCAATAGAACACCTTTGGGATGAATTAGAGCGGAGACTGCGAGCCAGGCCTTCTTGTCCAACATCAGTGCCTGACCCCACAAATGCGCTTCTGGAAGAATGATCAAACATTCCGTTAGACACACTAGTAAACCTTGTGGACAGCCTTCCCAGAAGAGTTGAAGCTGTTATAGCTGCAAAGGGTGGGCCAACTCATTATTTAACCCTACGGACTAAGACTGGGATGCCATTAAAGTTCATGTGCGTGTAAAGGCAGGCGTCCCAATACTTTTGGTAATATAGTGTATTTGTTCTTAGGTTTATACACTCTTTAGGTCTGATCCTCCCAGTCTTCCTGATCACCAGCAGTGTTATGACCTAGTGAAGTAAATTGACGCAGTGGATGACCTATCACAGCTCTGCTCGTTGGTGTCTATTGATGTCACAGATCATGTGATTCTTCATTTCTTCCTGATCAGACAATGACGTCTTGGCTGTGTACACATTATGCAATGTCACCCAGGAGCCGTGCTGGTGCAGAGGATACAAAGACGGCCAGATCCCATAGCCATGTGTGAGAACTGCGGCCTTGTTACATATGCGCAATTCGATCCGCCATTTGTGTCTGTGGCATTTAAAGTGCATTTATAAGAACAAAACAAACCGTCATTAGCAAAATGCCACTTTGCACAGACGAGTTGGAGCTGAACTCCAGGCAAATGATTCAAATAGAATTACATGTAAAACTTTTTTTTTCATTTTGGATACAGTAAGGGAGGGTCATAACCTCTGTCAAATTTCTTTTATTTTTTTCATCTGTGTCCTATTGCAGAGATTTCCCTTCACTTCCTGTCCCATAGCCAAACAGGAAGTGAGAGGAAATTCCTGCAAATTAAGCGAATTCTTTGGGAACACCCAGCTCACTGGAAATAGTGTCCCCATTGGAAGATTTCCCCCTCTATTACTTTTCTGGGGAAAATCCAAAAATTTTGGATTTTCCTTTAACCACTTGCCGACCGCCGCCTGAACATTTACGTCAGCAGAATGGCACGGCTGCGCAAACGGGTGTAGCTGTACATCCCTTTGAATTTGCTGCCGTGCCATTGCATGCGTGCACACCGGCTGCGAGCTCCATGGGTCGGATTGCGGGTCCCACGGACTCGATATCCACGGGGATATCCACGATCATCTCACGGAGAGGAAGAACGGGGAGATGCTAATGTAAACAAGCATTTCCCCGTTCTGCCTAGTGACAGTGTCACTGATCTCTGCTCCCTGTGACCGGGAGCGGTGATTAGTGACGTATCACTCGTAGCCATGCCTCCTAACAGTTAGAATCACTCCCTAGGACACACTTAACCCCTTCCTAGCCAGCTAGTGGTTAACCCCTACACTGCCAGTGTCATTTTTACAGTCGTCAGTGCAAATTTATAGCATTGATCGCTGTAAAAATGACAATGGTCCCAAAAATGTGTCAAAATTGTCCAATGTGTCCACCATAATGTCGCAGTCACGATAAAAATCACTGCTCGCCGCCATTACCAGTAAAAAAAAAAAAATATATATAAAAAATGCTATAAAACGAACCCCTATTTTATAGACGCTATAACTTTTGCGCAAACCAATCAATAAACGCTTATTGCAATTTTTTTTTACAAAAATATGTAGAAGAATACGTATCGGCCTAAATTGAGGGAAAACCAATTTTTTTCAATCATTTTTTTGGGGATATTTATTATAGCATTTTTAGATTGTACGCTCCAACGAGCAGGGCCCTCTGATTCCTCTTGTACCAAATTATAATGTAACTGTACTGTCTGCCCTCATGTTGTAAAGCGCTGAGCAAACTGTTGCCGCTATATAAAACCTGTATAATAATAATAATAGCAAAAAGTAAAAAATAATGCGTTTTTTTCAAAATTGATGCTATTTTTTTGTTTATAGCACAAAAAATAAAAACCGCAGGGGTGATTAAATACCACCAAAAAAAACTCTATTTGTGGGAAAAAAAAGGATGTCAATTTTGTTTGGGAGCCAGGTCGCACGACTGCGCAATTGTCAGTTAAAGCGACGCAGTGCTGAATCACAAAAAGTGCTCTGGTCTTTGGCCAGCCAAATGGTCTGGGGATTAAGTGGTTAATTTCACTATCAATAATAATGGTAAACAGGACAAACAGAGAGGGGGCATCTTCCTAATGGGAACACAAACAGCAATAAAACCTGTTCTAATCCATCTATACGGACATGCAATGCGTTTCCATCCGATTGTCATCTGATCTGACCCACTGGGCAGATGGCGAACGTATCGCTAATACGTCTGTTCTCAATGGATTTTGTCAGTTCGGATGCCCGGTGGGTGACAGCTGACATCCACCGCCCCATAGAGGACAATAGGTGGCCTGAAAAACAGAGGGGCGGACCCAATCTGTCCGCTGGTGTAAAAGGGGTCTCATTGAAGCTGATTGGTTACCATGCACAGCTGTACCAGATTCTGTGTGCACCAGTTTTAGTAAATCCCCCCCACCCCATGATATATACTGTGTGTTGGAGTCTGTCACAAGAATTAACACAACTGATTTTTTTCCCCTGACCTATTAACATAGTGTTATTACCTGTTGATCCACTTCAATACCGGCCATTTTCTCCGCCTTCCTGCCCAGGCCAATTTTTAGCTTTCAGCGCTGTCACGCTTTGAATGACAATTGCGCGGTCATGCAACACTGTACCAATATGTTAATTTTGATCATTTTTTCCCACAAATAGAGATTTCTTTTGGTGGTATTTAATCACCTCTGTATTTTTTTTTTTTTGCGCTATAAACAAAAAAAGACTTAAAATTTTGATAAAAAAACACAATGGGGTTTATTTACGAAAGGCAAATCCACTTTGCACTACATGTGCAAACTACAATTGCAATGGGCACTTGAAATTGCACTGAAACTGCACATGGAAGTATAGTCACTGTAGATCCGAGGGCGACATGCAAGGAAAATAAAAAACAGCATTTTAGCTTGCACATGATTGGATAATGAAATCAGCAGAGCTTCCCCCTCATTTCAGATCTACCCCTTATGCCGCGTACACACGATCGGAATTCTCCATCAAAGTTTTTCCCGACGGAATTCCGATGGAATTCGGCTCAAGCTGTCTTGCCTACACACGGTCACATCAAATTCCGATCGTTTATAACGCGGTGACGTACAACACGTACGACGGGACTAGAAAAAGGAAGTTCAATAGTCAGTTGACAATAGCTTCTGTTTCGTAGTTGAATCTGAGAATGCGTGATTTTTGGTATGTCGGAATTGCATACACACGATCAGAATTACCGGTAGAAAGTTAGAACATGCTATCAATTTTTGCCTGGCGGAAATTCGGACAGCTAAATTCCGATGGAGCATACACACGGTCGCATTTTCCGATGAAAAGCTCTCATCGGTCTTTTTCTGGCCAGAATTCCGATCGTGTGTACGCGGCATTAGATTTACAGCAACTGCACTTCCAAGTGCACTTTCAGTGCAATTTCAAGTGCACTTTACACTTGTAATTTGCACTTGTAGTGCAAAGTGGATTTGCCTTTCGTAAATAACCCCAAAAATTTTTTACTTTTTGCTATAATATCTCAATCAAATTAAATATCCCAATAAAAAAAAAAAAAAAAAAAAAAAATCCTCAGGCGGATATGTATTCTTCTACATGTACAAGTTATTATTATGGACACGAGCACGCCAATTCATTTGTTAGCACCACATCCCAGAAATAGATAATAAAAAGGCACAACAAATTGGGACTTTATAGGTGCAAATAAATTTTAAAAATAAATCAAATATAATGTATAAAACATTACTTTACTTTATTTTGAACAACAAGATAAAAATTAATTCATTAGAAAAAAGAATGAAGAAAAAGGAGATGCAAATAATGGCAAGTACAGTTCATTTACAGCTTCAACAACACAGCAATATGTGATGAACTTCCCAACACGTTTCACCCATAAAACAGGCTTCCTTAGGGGATGCTGGTCGTTTACAATGTACGATGCCTTTTATATCTCCTAAAAACACAAGGACCAAGCACTGCCGGTGTTTTAAAAAATTAGGCGACTCGTGGAAAAAGCAAACCCCGTCACTTCCGGTGCGGCTCCATCACTGAAACAGCTGACGGCGGGCCTTTACCACGAATGCGCCAATTCACTGATATTAACAGCGCATGCGCAGGATATATATTTTAGCGGGGGAGAAAAATTCTGGACTCAAGTGGGCGGAGACTTGTGGGTGGGCGGGCGGAGCTGAACAGATGGTTAGAACGTCAGCAGCAGCCCCGCCCACCCCACGATTTTGTTTACTGGTCAAGAAAAATTATGGCTTCAAGCTGTTATTAGCGCATGCGCGGGATATTTGTTCAGCGGTCGACAAAAATTATGTACTCAAGCAGGCGGAGACTTGCTGGGAGGGAGAGATAGGAGCTTGGAGAGGGGGGCGGGGCCCCGTGCATAGCACTGACTACATATACAGTACATTGTTCTGCCAATAAACACGCCTCACTGTGCCCCGCAAACGCCGCCTCACTGTGCCCAGAAATCGCCACCTCACTGCGCCCACAAAATGCCGCCTCACTGTGCCCCACAAACGCCGCCTCACTAATATCAGGGAATTGGCGCATGCGCGGTAAAGGCCCGCCGTCAGCTGTTTCAGTGACGGAGCCGCACCGGAAGTGACGGGGTTTGCTTTTTTCACGAGTCGCAGGAATTTTTACAACACCAGGAGAACTGGATGTTTTGCTACATCAGAAAAACCATGCGCCAAAAGTGACCATAGATGGCAAATAGAGACCAGAAGGGCAGGTTCTGCAGCAGGCTAACGCCAGGGGCTACAACACCGACAAGCATTCTCATCACTTTGAAGTATCTCTGTGACAGAAAGCAGCATGCATGTGTCCCCTGGTTCCTGTCACAGAGATACTTCAAAGTGGTCAGAATACTTAGTGGTGTGTGGCCCCTGGCGTTAGCCGTCAGAAAAAGTCCTGCCAGCAGCTTCTTTGGAGCGGTGAACTCACCGCTCCTCCACCGCCCCGCTAGCGGCCGAATAGCGCCCGCTAAAATGACAAGGAAGCTGTGCTAAAAATAGCGCCACTTTACCGCTGACGCCCTAGGTGGGGTGGTGTGAAAGGGCTCTAAAACTCTTATCTGGTTATTTATTTATTTTTATCCCACCGGAGAAATATTCCTTCACTTCCTGCCTTGGAGGTGCAACAGGAAATCAGAGAGAACGAGAGAAGAGTTCCCATCTAATGCCGCGTACACACGATCGGAATTTTAGTTGGAAAAATTTCTGCTGTCTTACCTACACACGGTCACACCAAATTCTGATCGTTTATAACGTGGTGACGTACAACACGTACGACGGGGCTAGAAAAAGGAAGTTCAATAGCTAGTAGCCAAAAGCTTCCCTCTCGTAGTTGAATCTGAGCATGCGTGATTTTTGACGTGTCCGAATTGCATACACATGATCGGAATTTCCAATAGAAAGTTTTTCCATTGGGAAAATTGAGAACATGCTATAAATTTTTGGCAGACAGCTAAACTCCGATGGAGCATACACACGGTTGCATTTTCCGATGAAAAGCTCTCATCGGTCTTTTTCTGGCCAGAATTCCGATCGTGTGTATGCGGCATTAGACTTGCGGGTGTAGTTATAAAAAAATTGCATAGCTGTTTGTCCATCAAAACTGCATGTAATTTTTTTTTTCTGAGTGAATGGAGCAAAATCAAATGTTCTCAGGTGCTTGTTATTCATTGAAGAAAAAGGTTGTGAATGGGAAAAATACTGCATTATAGCCATTAGATGGTGCTAAGTATCATAGGATATAAGTATGCTCCTCAGCTCCATCTAGTGGCCATGATGTGGTATTTTCCCCATCCACACTGTTTTTCTTTTTTTTCAATGAATAACACTCAGGGGGGTTATTTACAAAAGGCAAATCCACTTTGCAGTGAAAGTGCACTTGGACGTGCAGTCGCTCTAAATCTAAGGGGTAGATCTGAAATGAGGGGAAGCTCTGCTGATTTTATCATCCAATCATGTGCAAGCTAAAACGCTGTTTTTTTTCTTTTTCTTGCATGTCCCCCTCGGATCTACAGCAACTTTACTACCAAGTGCACTTTCAGTGCAAAGTTGATTTTCCTTTAGTAAATAGCCCCCTGAGTCTGTAGGGAATTTTGCCCCGGGGGGAATCTGAATTACACATAGCCACTACAGCAAATCTGCAGGTCTGTATAGGTGATGCAGTCACTGAAATATGATACAGCAAGCATGTCAAATTTGAACCTGACTTCAGAAATGAGCTAAATGCCCATAGACACAAATCGTATGAAAAATCCCGCTTTCAAAGCGATCGTACGATAATTCGACTGTTAGTACGCAGCTTTCGAGAGCCGATCGCAAATAATCCGATCGGGCAAGCACAAAAAAAAAATTCTTGCACAATACCAGATTGTACGGTTTACATTTAATCAGTGCAGCTGTCACCTGAAAACACGACATCACTTCTGAATTTTTATTCTGTCGTGTGAGAATTTTCGTTAGTAACCTTTTTTACTTTCGATATGAGACAAACATGCAAAAAAAAACAAAAAACAAAAAAAAAAACGTACAATCATTCGTCCGATAATCTCATCGTCTGTACAGTGCATAAGAGAAACATTGCAACGATGATTTAGAATAGGAGAACGATCCTGAAAATACAATGTACTGTCCCTTTAAATTGGGCTGGCTAGCATTGGAGGGGTGATTTTGTGTAAATCACGCTGATGGCAGGTCGTAGCAGAAGAGGCCATAGAGCTGATTACTGCGAAGGTCTCTCTTGGATGAATCATCATCCGGTGCTGGTGGTGGGCGGATTAAAGGCTGCTGTTTAAGGAACTATAACTAATTGAGATTTTCCTCACTTGATTTAAAAGGAAAAAGAAAAAAATAGCTTTTATTACTTACTTACAGGTTACACGGTGCTTCATTTTTCCACTCCCTTCCCTTGTAGTACCGCTATTAAATTATAAGTAAACAGAATTGCTAAAATCTCATAGAAGATTTAATATAATTTCAAAAGTCATTTTCAATATTTTAAAGCTACGGCATTCAATAAAGTATATTTAAGCCCCGGTTCACGCTATGACTCGCATGTGAATCACACAGGATTCCTGTTCAACTCACATGCGATTCAGTGCAATGCAATTTGAGCCCATGTATTTGGGGCACTACTCCTACCACTGACACCAAGGATGGGGCACTATTCCTCCTACTGATGCCAGTGATGGGATGCTCTTCCTACCACTGACACCAATGATGGGGCACTATTGTTCCTGCTGACACCAGGGATGAGACGCTCTTCCTAGCACTGACACCAATGATGGGGCACTATTCCTCCTGCTAAGACCATTGATGGGACATTCTTCCTACCACTGTCACCAACAATTGGGCACTATTCCTCCTACTGACACCAGTGATGGGATACTCTACCACTGACACCAACGATGGGGCACTATTCCTCCTACTGACGCCAGTGATGGGGCACTTCTTCCTACCACTGACACAAAGAATGGGGCACTATTCCTCCTACTGACGCCAGTGATGGGACACTTCTTCATACCACTGACACCAGTGATGGGGCACTATTCCTCCTGCTGACACCAACAATGGGGTGCTATTCCTCCTGCTAAGACCAGTGATGGGACACTCTTTCTACCACTGACACCAATGATGGAGCACTATTACTCCTACGGACGCCAGTGATGGGACGCTCTTCCTACCACTGACACCAATGTTGGGGCACTATTCCTCCTACTGACACCAGTGATGGGACGCTCTTCCTACCACTGACACCAATAATGGGGCACTATTTTTCCTGCTGACACCAGTGATGGGACGCTCTTCCTACCACTGACACCAATGATGGGGCACTATTCCTCCTACTGACACCAGTGATGTGACACTCTTCCTACCACTGACACCAACAATGGGGCACTATTCCTCCTACTGACACCAGTGATGGGACACTCTACCACTGACACCAACGTTGGGGCACTATTCCTCCCACTATTCACTAAAGACATTGCTATCTCTCACTTACACCAACAGTCCAGCTCCCTTTAGTTTAAAGGACAGTAAAATCGCCGTTCTTATTTTTTATAGAAGTTGGAGATTCGTCCTGTAGATTGTCAGCTCTCATGGGCAGTGCCCTCGTCTTGTATTGTATGTACTGCCTCTCTTTATTTTCTAAAGTTCTGCACAAACTGTTGGCGCTATATAAATCCTGTATTATAATAATAATAATAATACAATACGATATAATAATAATCTGGGTGTGGAGACCGGAGACCACCTAAAAAGGGGGATCTTGGATTTTCGTGCAAAGTCCACTTTAGATAACCTTCCTCCACCTGCAGACGGAGGCTGGAGGCAGCCGTCCCCTGACCCAGACTCCCCCCCACCATGTGTCTCTTCTGCTGGCGTCAGTGCTTTTAACCCAACTAGCGTGAAACAGCTTTTCAAACTGGTCATCTGAATCGCAGCCTTGCGTGGGGGGAGGGGGCCAGGGTTGCATTCAAAGCACGCAGTCCTACCCCTTACGAATCAACCATTGCAGATTCCAATTCTGGTCGATTGGACAGTGGCTCAAATAAACTGCACATGTATACTAGTGAATATTCTGTAGTGTGTTGTTGATGCTTTCACTGATTAGAGTTGGGCCACAGAAGACATAGGCATCCCGAAGAGGTCTTCTGCTTTCACGTCTATTTGACAGAGTGTGCCTGCAAGTTAGACAGCTGCTCTTTGACAAAACGTGGGGCTACACATTATACAATTTTCTTTTACTATTTTCCTTTAGGCTGGGTTCACACTAATGCGAATTGGATGTGGGTTTCACCGCATCCAATTCACATGACATACAAGTGTGACCGGCTCTCAATGGATCCGGTTCACACAGCTCCAGGGTGGCCGCGGTCTGCATTTCAAAAGGGTCCTGTTCAACTTTGGGTCCCGTTCAAGTGCGAATTCAGGCAAAAATTAAGACCTGATTCGCACCTGAACCGGTGAACAGAAAGGCACCGGACCCCATTCTGGGAACTGCCGCCAGACATATGTGACATTATGTGGCGTTAAGCCTCGTACACACGATCGGATTGTTGGCCAACAAAACCGCGGACTTTTGTCCGAAGGGCGTTGGCCCAAACTTGTCTTGCTTACAAATGGCAAGGAATTGTAGGCCAACAAAGACGAACGTAGTTTGTACTACATTGTTTTTCAGCTCTTTAGCGCCACCCTTTGGGCTCCTTCTGCTAATTTCATGTTAGTAGAAGTTTGGTGAGTGTTGATTCGCGCATTTCATTTCGCACTTTTCATTTGACAATTTTCATTTTCGCGCTTTTCACTTAGTTTCTGAACGGCCGTTCGTCATCGTCAACCAGCCATGTTGCGAAATTGGAGGAGATAGCGTGTTATTTATTATTGGCCTTGGAGTTATTGCTTTGACCCAAGTCCAGTCCAGGAACAGGAGGAGGAGGATTTCTTGGACCAAAAATTAGTTGCTTTATTAATCGTGAATCATATGCCTTTGCTGCGGGAGCTCCAGGAGAATAATCCGGATGATTTTCGGAATTATCTCTGGATGGCAGACCCCTGCTTTCACCAACTCTTGGCATTGTTGACCCCCTATATTAAGAAGCAGGACACATGCATGAGGCTTTTATTTTATTTTTTGGTTGAATAATGATTTGATTTGGTATATTTTCTATATTTTTGGATGCATAGAATACACTTTTGGTTAAGTTCTATTGGCAGATGGCATGTCTAATTTTATTTGTTTTCTTTTTTTAATGCACAATAAAAAAAACGGTGTAGAATAATACTTGGCTATGTGTTTTACTTCAAAGGACAGTTTGGGAGTAGGCAGTTACATTTAAAAAAATACACATGTAAAATTAACAAGGGACACCAACATAGTTTTTGACTTTAAAAACTACGGGATAATGATGTTGTGTTAACTTACCTAGATAAAAAAAAAACATAATAATATTATTCTTGATATCACTAGAAAAAAAAGCCTTTGAAAATGCATTTGCATGACATGTGAAGGACCTAACCCACAGTCACTTCATCCACCCGTTAACCATAATATCTAACCCCCCTCCAAATCCCTTCACAAATGACATGACAATATTTTGGATTAAATGGCCTTGATGGCCTTTTATTAACATTTACTTTGAGATTAAATAAACAACATTTTAAATAACTCTTAACCAACTTTTTGTACTTTTGGGGTCTTAGAGGGGAACCCCACCCCACTGGTCACTGCGACAAACTTCTTTTACTTTAGGCCTCCAGTTGCAAACCCCCGGACCCGGAGACGGTACTCAACTTTCGCAGTGACCCACCTTTTACCCCTTCCAGGTTAACCCCTTGTTAACCAGAAGGTACCTGATAACCCCATCCACAGATGGGTACCAACCATGTTAACCCCATACCACAGATGGGTACCAACCATGTTAACCCCATACCACTAATGGGTACCAACCATGTTAACCCCATACCACTAATGGGTACCAACCATGTTAACCCCATACCACAGATGGGTACCAACCATGCTAACCCCATACCACAGATGGGTACCAACCATGTTAACCCCATCCCACAGATGGGTACCAACCATGTTAACCCCCATACCACGGATGGGTACCAACTATGTTATATATGCATATAACATCCATATTCTCCTCCTTCAAAGATCCAACCACTGCCATGGGCTGTCCGTACAGCCCCTATTATAATCAACCATACTCGGGAGGGTGGGTGGGAATCTTTTCCTTCGCCGCTCTCTACTGACGTCACTCCCTCTCCTGCCTACTAGTTTTCTAACCCGAGCTCCTCCCCTGCTCCGGCCACTCCCCTTTTCTTAAAGGAGACAAATTATTTTTCCCTACAAGCATGACTGTGCTGTCCACACCTGTCATGCCGTCCCTACGCTTATCCTTTTCTCTCCTTCTGCTCCGGGACTCTCTATAACTCCATCAATATCACCAGCAAAGCAGCTTCATTATTATCCTTTAAAGAAGAAGAGAATTGTGCGCTGCATTTTGAGATTTCATAATTTGCCGCGTCACGAATGTTAATTCTCCATTACGAATGCTAATTTACAAGACCGACCGCTTCCGGCTCGTCCTTGCTTTCGAGCATGTGTGTTTGTACTTTGAACTTTTGTCCGACGGACTTGTGTACACACGCTCAGAAAATCCGACAACAGACATTTGTCTGCAGAAAATTTTAAAACCTGCCATCCAACATTTGTCAACAATTGTCCGATGGAGCGTACACACGGTCGGATTTTCAGCCAACTGCCTGTTATCACACATTTCCCATCAGAAAGTCCGATCGTGTGTACGAGGCTTTAGATTTTTCAAACCTAAATACTTTCAATTTGATGTAAACAGGCAGACCCTCGTACTACATAGCTGAAGGTAAATGTAAAGAAAATTGAACAATAAAATTGTATAATGTGTAGCCAGCTTGAGCCCTCGCTCACATTGACTGCGGCTTTCAAATCGTGCGACTTCATCTCAAAGCTGCATTTCAGTGCAACTTCAGATGCAACTTGGAAGACCTGCGTGCGGCTTCATGCACAGATGTCTGTTCAAGTCGCACCCGAAACCTCCAAAAGTAGTGCATCAAATCGGTGCAGCACCGCAAAGTCATCGCCCCACCGATTGAAATCACATGACAAATCGCTCCAATGTGAAAGGGGGCATAGGACGCGTTGTGTTGTCCGTGCCTTTAATTAGCTGCCCCCCTAGTGTGCACCAGCCAGCATGTTGTGAATTGATTGAGTGGATGATCATTTTTTTTGGCATAAGGATCTCCCAGGTGGTAACAATGAAGAGCATCGGGGACAGTCACAAACATTCAATGACTTTGGGTCAATTTTATTTTAGTTTCTGTTAAAGTGGACCTAGCATCATATATACATATATATATATATATAAATAACTTAAAGGCAAATTTGTATTTAGCCCAAACTAAATAAAATAAAGTAGTTGTTCCACACTTCAGTGCTAAAAAAAAAACTAAATCATATACTGTACGTATAGCTGAGCTAAAAAAACTGTGAATATATAACAAATATGGTCACCAGAACTAGTGTCCCCATTGGAAGAATCCCCCTCTATACCTGTCCCAGTGACAACCCAAAATATAGCATTTTCTTTCAGTGACAACAGTAAACAGGACAAATAGAGAGAGTGAATAAGTATGCTTTTTGCTAGCACATTAACCGCTTGCCGACCGCCGCCTGTACATTTACGTCAACAGAATGGCACAGCTGCACAAATGGGCGTACCTGTACGTCCCTTTGAATTTGCTGCCGTGCCATCGCGTGCGCGCCGCCGCGAGCTCCATGAGCAGGATCACGGGTCCCGCGGACTCGATGTCCGCGGGGACACCAGCGATCGCCTCACAGAGAGGAAGAACTGGGAGATGCTAATGTAAACAAGCATCTCCCTGTTCTGCCCAGTGACAGACAGTGTCACTGATCTCTGCTCCCTGTAATCGGTAGCTGTGATCAGTGATGTGTCACTCGTAGCCACGCCCCCTAACAGTGCCATCGAGTGCACGCCGCCGGAGGCACATGCACTAGGGTTGCCACATCATCCATTTTATCCAGGACACATATTATTTACACAGGTTCTGAGGCTGATTTAATGCAGATAAGGCACCAAGTGAGTTTTAATTACCACCTTAAAGTGGTTGTAAACCCTTACAAACCAATTTGACCTACAGGTAAGCCTAGATTAAGGCTTACCTGTAGGTCCAAGAAATATCTCCGAAACCTACACGGTTTAGGAGATATTTACAAAAAGAGAGGCACCGCTGTCTATGGCGCAGGCGCACTATCGCCGTTAGCAGCATGCCGCTGCTAACGGTGATTTGCCGGTAGTGGCGGCTCCCGTGCGCATTCTCAGGAGTGAGGTCATCGCTGCTCCAGCGCTGTGAGTGGCCGGAGCAGTGATACCCGGAAGATGTATAGTAACTCATTATGCTTTACCTTTGCAGGGAAACAAAGAAGAAGTAAACCCATCAGGGTTTACTTCCTCTTTAATCAACCACAGAACCTGTGTAATTCATATGTGTCCTGGATTAAAGGGATGATGTGGCAACCCTAGTACGCACCGTGAGTAGGATTGCGGGTCCCGCGGACTAGATGGCCGCGGGGATATCCACGATCGTCTCACGGAGAGGAAGAACGGGGAGATGCTAATGTAAACAAGCATTTCCCCATTCTGCCTAGTGACAGTGTCACTGATCTCTGCTCATTGTGTTCGGCAGCTGTGATCAGTGACATGTCACTCGTAGCCACGCCCCCTAACAGTTAGAATCACTCCCTAGGACACACTTAACCTCTTCCTAGCCAGGTAGTGGTTAACCCCTTCACTGCCAGTGACATTTTTACAGTAACCAGTGCAATTTTATAGCACTGATTGCTGTATAAATGACAATGGTCCCAAAAATGTGTCAAAATTGTCCGATGTGTCCGCCATAATGTCGCAGTCACAATAAAAATCACAGCCGCCATTGCTAGTAAAAAAAAAAAAAATTATTAATAAAAAATTTGTAGACTCTATAACTTTTGCGCAAACCAATTAATAAACGCTTATTGCAATTTATTTTTTTTACCAAAAATATGTAGAAGAATACATATCGGCCTAAACTGAGGGGAAACATTTTGTTTATATATTTTTGGGGATATTTATTATAGCAAAAAGTAAAAAATAACGCTTTTTTTCAAAATTGCCGCTATTTTTTTGTTTATAGCGCAAAAAATAAAAACCGCAGGGGTGATCAAATACCACCAAAAGAAAGCTCTATTTGTGGGGGAAAAAGGACATCAATTTTGTTTGGGAGCCACGAAGCACATCCGCGCAATTGTCAGTTAAAGCGACGCAGTGCCGAATCACAAAATGTGCTCTGGTCTTTGGCCAGCCAAATGGTCCGGGGCTTAAGTGGCTAAGGAGGAACCGCAGTCTGCTCACATAGTTTGTAATAAAAACATCTTTGCCATTCTGAAGCTTCCCTCCAACCACTTTGCATATTATTTTATATATACTGTGATTCTGTACTTGCCAAATATGCTGCAGAAATCTCCTTCCACTAAGTCTGGCTGCAACCATTTTAACTGTGGGCAGCTGAAGCTGCTGCCTGTTCACTTCCTGGATTTACACAGACACACCTCCAGCTCTGCAGCTCTCATTGGCCCTCTTATGACTCTTCCCCCTCCCTTTCTGACAAACTCTAACAAAAGGGAGAGAAAGAGCTGTTCATGATGTCATAAGCCTAGGCCAGTGATGGCGAACCTTGGCACCCCAGATGCTTTGGAACTACATTTCCCATAATGCTCAGCTACACGGCAGAGTGCATGAGCATCATGGGAAATGTAGTTCCAAAAAATTTGGGGTGCCAAGGTTCGCCATCACTGGCCTAGGCTAATGACTAGACAAAAAAGATTGAAGGTCCAATTTAAATTATTGTTTCTGAAGAAAACAATCAGCAGAAAATCGAATAGTGTGTATGGGGCTTTAAGGTCAGATTTGTTTGCCGTAATGTCGCAGTCCCACTAAAAATCGCAGATCGCCGACAAAAACAATAAAAAAAAAATAAGAGTCCATAAATCTATCCCATGGTTTGTAGACGCTAAAACTTTTGTGCAAACCAATCAACATACGCTTACTTATTGTGATATTTTTTTTTTTTACCAAAAATATGTATAAGAATACATATTGGCCTAAGCTGGTGAATAAATTTGCTTTTTTATATATACTCTTATGCCGCGTACACACGAGCGGTTTTTCCGTCAGAAAAAACTTGGACGGAATTCCGCTCAAGCTTGTCTTGCATACACACGGTCACACAAAAGTTCTCTGAACTTTCGACCATCAAGAACGCGGTGATGGCCAACACTACGAGGAGCCCAGAAAATGAAGTTCAATGCTTCCGAGCATGCGTCGAATTGTTTCCGAGCATGCGTAGGAATTTTGCACGTTTTGCACACTAAAAACGCTGGGCAAGGTGAAACCTTCCAATGGGGTCACTAGATCTGGTGACAACATGGGATTCCCTTATTTGGAAGGATTTTCTTTTACTTCATGTTTTTGCAATGGTACAGGAAGTGAAGGGAAATCTCCTCTCTCAAAAAAAAAAAGAACAGACAGGGGTTATAACCCTCCCTTATTCTATTGAAGATGGAAAAAAAAGTTTGCCTTTACTTCTATTTTAAGTATTCATTCTGCAAATAGGGCTAAAATTGTGTCGGTGTCACGGGGCATTCCTGAGAGTTCCCAGGGATGTGCTTTGTACAGGATAAAAATAAATCTAGCATTTTACTTTACTATACATACATAAAGGCCTGATGGATGATCTCACGATTGCCTAGAGAGCCCCAGATCGATCTGTCATATGAAAGCACATGTAATCAGATATGTTTTCCTGCAATGTGCTGCCACGAGGCCATGAGTATAAATATGAAGTTCTGGACGGCGGTTTGGCGGGACCCGCAGTGTAAGTTAGTAACATGCAATTTGTTGGTTCATGTCTGTGAAATCTGGTTGTATCAGCTGAAATAGTTTCCACTGGAGAGTTGCTGCGTACGTCATTCCCAGACACGGCTCATTGTACCTCTGCCACAAGGCGACTCCATCATTCCTCCTCTGAAAGTCGCACACGGGTCGTCTTGTTATATCATTCAGAAAAAAAAAGAAGAATAGCCAAAAATACATGAAAGCACAACACAAAGTTCACCAATGAATATGGAAACTGCACAACTATTTACCCAAGTTTGTTTTGAGGATCACTGTAAGATTACTAAAGTAATCCACATTTAAAGTAGTTGCTGACATATACCCAGTGAGCTGACCGGCCTCTGGTGATACAGAGAGATGAAACAAATCCTCCTACATAAGTTGTACCTGTTTATCTGCAGTCTTCTCTTCTACACATCCCTTCAAAGTCTAGAATTTATAAAGCTTTTCTGAGCTGTCAGAAAAAGCAGGCGGAGAGCTGTATTTACACTCTGCAGAGCTCAGTGAGGAGAGCTCCGACAGCTGATTTGAGGGAAGGGACACACCCCCTTTTCACAGGAACAGAGGTGAGGCTGTCAATCTGCTGGAGGTCCCTCCCCTGTCACCTTTTTTCTCTTGGTGTCAGGGAATCTTGTCAGAAGGGAGTCATGCTGATAGCAAAGGAACGATGCAGCGGAGAGAAATGACCCTTAGTGTTCTGCATTGCAACAAAAACACACTAGAGAGGGATATGCTTTGTTTTAATTTCATGTCTGAAGTTTACAACCACTTTAAAGCGTTTTTTAAAGTTAATGTAAACCCTCTCCTATACCCAGTGAGGTGAACAGCCTCAGATGATACACAGAGATGAAACAAATCTCCCTACATAAGTTTTTTCATGTATATCTGCTGTCTTCAGCTTTCTACATTCTTTATAAAGTGCACATCCTGCTAGAACATTTTCTTCCTGTTTTAGCAGTGGGTGTGGATTCTGGGCATACACTGTGTGAGAGCTGATTGGAGAAACGGTACACACCCCCCTCTCCACATAGGCTGAAGAACAAAGGAACATGCAGAGCTGGACTGTGAATAGATAAGCTCTCTGCTTATCTATCTCTAAGCTCCCTCCCCAACACAAAAGAGAGGCACGGAGCAATGCCGAAGGTATTCGGCGGAGGGCCGGCATGACAGGGGTTAACGGGGGCGGAGCCAGGCAAGGGGTGTATTCCGGGGGACTGGACAGGTCAGAGTATGGGCGGGCTCCATACTCTGTGAGGCAGGAAGCGGAAGGGGAGGGGCCAATCTGCACGAGGAGCTGTGAGGGTAAGGAGCTTCCCACCCACCCGCCCTACGATTGGGAGAGATGGTGGTGACGGTGGGGAGAGGGGGTCGGAATACTGGTTGGTGGTTGTTGGCAGGGTGCAAGGTACTTGTGAAGGTCATATGGGCACCTAAAGGGCATGGTTTAGGGACCCGTCTGAGGGCGGCTCCCAGTTGGTATATGGGTACCTGCTAGTTGTCTCTGAGTCGGAGGCTTTAGCGACTTGAGGCCTGAGAAGTGGCTAGCAGGTACAGTCATGTGTTATGCCTATTGAACCTTGTGCCCCATGGTGGTGATAAAACGCAAAAGTGATATATAGATATATAGGTAAAAAGTTTTTTTACGTTATTTATGTTAATTATAAAAGTTATATTTTGGTTAATAAAAATAAGATTGGCTGTTGTGGCCAATTCAATCTACCCCGTGTTGTGTGATCATTGGAGGGTGGGATGAGCTATTGGTAACGGGTGCAGCCATAGTTAATACCATAGTCATGTTCAACTGCTCTTATCTCCTGTGTTGGATAACTTGTCAGAAGTGACTCTGCTGATAAGAGAGGAACGGAGCAGCAGAAAGACATGGGACTTAGAGCTTTGGAGAGAGATAAGTAAACACCACAGTTATGTCAGATTTCATGAATGGGGATTACAACTACTTTAAGGTTCAGATTTTCTTTTTTTTAAAGTGATTGTAAAGCTTTGTTTATTTAAATAAATAATAAATAACAAACGTATCATACTTACCTTCACTGTGCAGTTCGTTTTGCACAGAGTGACCCCAAACACTGACTTCTGGGGTCCCCCGGCGGCGCTTGCGGCTCCTCCCCACATCAGATAACCCCCTAGCAGAAGCGCTCTCCAGGGGAGTTACCTTGCAGGTGCGCCCCTGAGTCCATCATTTGCGATCCATAGCCGCCAAATGTATGACTTGGCCCCGCCACCCAGCGCTCACGTCATTGGATTTGATTGACAGCAGCGGGAGCCAATGGCTGCACTGCTATCAATCTATCCAAAGAAGAGTCGAGAACCCCAGGCAGAGGAAGACCACTTGCTTACAGGGCACTTAAACCCCCCTCCTATGCAGACCAATTTTCAGCTTTCAGCACTGTCGCACTTTGAATGACAATTGCGCGGTCATACAACACTGTATCCAAATTAAATTTTTATAATTTTTTTGCCCCAAACAGAGCTTTCTTTTGGTGGTATTTGATCACCTGTGCGATTTTTATTTTTTTTTTCAATGTAAAAAGACCGAATCTTCTAAAAAATTTTTTTATGCTTTGGCCCGCACTTCATTCATCTCCTGGGAGCCCTTTATTCCCAACCCAAGGCAAGAATCAGACTTCAGGGCCACCTCTCCGAACCCTTTCTGATTCGGAAAGGTACTAGACAGGGATGCCCGCTCTCCCCCCTCCTCTTCGCCATTGGCATTGAAACCTTAGCTATTTCCATTAGGAACCACCCAGACATTCAGGGAGTTAAATGCGGAACAGCAACACATAAATGCGCTTTGTTTGCGGACGATGTCCTCCTCTTTATAACCTCTCCCCTCACCTCGACTCCTAACATTCTCCAACTCCTCCGAAAATTTGGGGAGGTATCCGGGTTACAAGTTAATATGGCCAAATCGACAGCCCTCAATGTTTCTGTCCCCTCAGACCTTGTTATCAGACTCAAGGAGCATTTCCCTTTCTCCTGGAGCTCCCCGTCCATTACCTATCTAGGGGTCCAGCTTACGCACACCATCGAACACTTATATAAACATAACTACCCTCCCATGTTTAACCACTTTCAGACCGGACCATTTTGCTGGTAAATGACCAGAGGTCTTTTTACACTTTGGCACTGCGCTGCTTTAACTGGTAATTGCGCGGTCATGCAATGTTGTACCCAAACAAAATTTGCGTCCTTTTCTTCCCACAAATAGAGCTTTCTTTTGATGGTATTTGATTGCCTCTGCGATTTTTATTTTTTGCGATATAAACGTAAAAAGACCGCAAATTTTGAAAAAAAATGATATTTTCTACTTTTTGTTATTAGAAAAATCCAATAAACTCAATTTTAGTCATACATTTAGGCCAAAATGTATTCAGCCACATGTCTTTGGTAAAAAAAAAGTCAATAATTGTATATTTATTGGTTTGCGCAAAAGTTGTCACATCTACAAACTAAGGTACGTTTTCTGGAATTTACGCAGCTTTTAGTTTACGACTGCCTATCTCATTTCTTGAGGTGCTAAAATGGCAGGGCAGTACAAAACCCCCCCAAATGACCCCATTTTGGAAAGTAGACCCCCTAAGGAAATTGATAAGAGGCATGTTGAGCCCATTGAATATTTTATTTTTTTGCCTCAAGCGATTGAATAATGACAAAAAAAAAATTTTTTTTTTTTTTTTACACAAAGTTGTCACTAAATGATATATTGCTCACACATGCTATGGGCGTATGTGAAATGACACCCCAAAATAAATTCTGCTGCTTCTCCTGAGTACGGGGATACCACATATGTGGGACTTTTTGGGAGCCTAGCCGCGTACGGGGCCCCGAAAACCAAGCACCGCCTTCAGGCTTTCTAAGGGCGTAAATTTTTGAGTTCACTTCTCACTACCTATTACAGTTTTGAAGGCCATAAAATGCCAAGATGGCACAAAACCCCCACAAATGACCCCATTTTAGAAAGTAGACACCCCAAGCTATTTGCTGAGAGGCATGTTGAGTTCATGGAATATTTTATATTTTGCCACAAGTTGCGGGAAAATTACAAACTTTTTTTTTTTTTTTTTTTTTTCACAAAGTTGTCACTAAATGATATATTGCTCACACATGCCATGGGCATATGTGAAATGACACCCCAAAATAAATTCTGCTGCTTCTCCTGAGTACGGGGATACCACATATGTGGGACTTTTTGGGAGCCTAGCCGCGTACGGGGCCCCGAAAACCAAGCACCGCCTTCAGGCTTTCTAAGGGCGTAAATTTTTGAGTTCACTTCTCACTACCTATTACAGTTTTGAAGGCCATAAAATGCCAAGATGGCACAAAACCCCCACAAATGACCCCATTTTAGAAAGTAGACACCCCAAGCTATTTGCTGAGAGGCATGTTGAGTCCATGGAATATTTTATATTTTGCCACAAGTTGCGGGAAAATTACAAACTTTTTTTTTTTTTTTTTTTTTTCACAAAGTTGTCACTAAATGATATATTGCTCACGCATGCCATGGGCATATGTGAAATGACACCCCAAAATAAATTCTGCTGCTTCTCCTGAGTACGGGGATACCACATATGTGGGACTTTTTGGGAGCCTAGCCGCGTACGGGGCCCCGAAATCCAAGCACCGCCTTCAGGCTTTCTAAGGGCGTTACAGTTTTGAAGGCCATAAAATGCCAAGATGGCACAAACCCCCCCCAAATGACCCCATTTTGGAAAGTAGACACCCCTAAATTTAGGGGTACACTAGTGAGGCTAGGTAATAAATGGCGGGTGCCCTGAAACTATAAAAAAAATAACTAACCAACCAGCGTCACCTGTAACAGTTATATGGTGATCACTGGTGAAAGGGTTAACTAGGGGGCAATCAGGGGGCTTTATGCGGTAGTATATGGGGGTCCCTGGCGCTATAAAAAGCTGCGGCGAACCTAAATACCTACCTGCCTAACTAGCGTCACCTGTGACACTAATACAGCGATCAGAAAAACGATCGCTTATTAGGCTGGGTTCACACTGGAGCGATGCGGGAACGCCACGAATGCGCGGCGGGTTCCCGCATCGCATGCCTCCCGGCGGCAGTTCACACTGCCCTATGCGAACTGCTGGGAGTGTCAGTGAAATGTTACTGACACCCCCAGATCAGTTCGCATATCGCAGTGCGATCTGCAAACTCGGATCGCATGGTGTGAACACCCATGCGATCCGATTCTGCTGCGGGCCAAAAAAAGGGTCCCGTGCGAATTTGCGGCGGGTGCGGCGGGTGCGGCGAATGGCTGAACTCGAATCGCACAGAGATCGGATGTGATTTGCACTGCAGTGCGGTGCGAATCACATCCGTTCTCAAACCGCTGCAATGTGAACCCAGCCTTAGTGACACTGGCGACGGGGGGTGATCACGGGGTTAAACCTTTATTGGGGGGGTTAGGGGGGTACCTTAGAACTAAAGGGGGCTAACCCTAACTGCCCTAACAGTTATTAGTCACAAATGACACCCGCCGGGTGATCAGGGGGTTAAACCTTTATTAGGTAATAAATGGCGGGTGCCCTGAAACTATAAAAAAATAACTAACCAACCAGCGTCACCTGTAACAGTTATATGGTGATCACAGGTGAAAGGGTTAACTAGGGGGCAATCAGGGGGCTTTATGCGGTAGTATATGGGGGTCCCTGGCGCTATAAAAAGCTGCGGCGAACCTAAATACCTACCTGCCTAACTAGCGTCATCTGTGACACTAATACGGCGATCAGAAAAATGATCGCTTATTAGGCTGGGTTCACACTGGAGCGATGCGGAAACGCCGCGAATCCGCGGCGGGTTCCCGCATCGCATGCCTCCCGGCGGCAGTTCACACTGCCCTATGCGAACTGCTGGGAGTGTCAGTGAAATGTTACTGACACCCCCAGATCAGTTCGCATATCGCAGTGCGATCTGCAAACTCGGATCGCATGGTGTGAACACCCATGCGATCCGATTCTGCTGCGGGCCAAAAAAAGGGTCTCGTGCGAATTTGCGGCGGGTGCGGCGGGTGTGGCGGGGGCGGCGGGTGCGGCGAATGGCTGAACTCGAATCGCACAGAGATCGGATGTGATTTGCACTGCAGTGCGGTGCGAATCACATTCGTTCTCATAAACCGCTGCAATGTGAACCCAGCCTTAGTGACACTGGCGACGGGGGGTGATCACGGGGTTAAACCTTTATTGGGGGGGGTTAGGGGGGCACATTATAACTAAAGGGGGCTAACTCTAACTGCCCTAACAGTTATTACAGTCACAAATGACACCAATGCAAAAAAAAAAAAAAAAAAAAAAAAAATGACATTGGTGTCACTGTGACTGGGGGGCAGGGGTAATTGGGGGGGTGATCGGGGGGTAAAGGGGGGGTGTGAGTGTGCCTGGCATGTTCTACTGTGTGTGTAGAGTGTTGGTGCAACTCACCGATCCGCTCTCCTCCGTGTCGGAACGAAAAATACCGACACGGAGGAGAGAATACATCACTTCCTCTCCTGTGTTTACATTACAGGAGAGGAAGTGATGTCACCGGGGATTTCCATTCGTCGAGAGCGATCGCGAGGGGGTGGCCATGAATGAATGGCCGCCCCCTCATCCCGGATCGCTCTCGAAGGGATGCCGACCGCCGCAGGCACCGGGGGGGGGCCCGATCGGGCCCCCCACCCGCGGGCAGGCAGGGACTTATATATACGCCCATATGCCTGCCCGTGCCATTCTGCCGACGTATATCGTCGTGCGGCGGTCGGCAAGTGGTTAAGAAACTCAAACAGGACCTGGAGCATTGGTCCCTCCACAAGCTGTCATGGATTGGGAGGATCAATGCGATCAAGATGACTCTTCTCCCCAGACTATTGTATCTCTTCCGATCACTGCCGATACCTGTCCCCAAATCCCACATCCAAACCCTACAGTCAGCGATCATTAGATTCACCTGGGGCAAATCTAACCACAGACTCCCCAAGACAACGCTATTTAGACCTAGACGGAAGGGCGGCCTTGGGCTGCCTAATCTTTGGTGGTACTACCAAGCAGCACAACTCTGCCAGATTTCTAATGTATTTTCCAGAGGGCCAAAGCCTGACTGGCTCGAAATGGAGAGACAAGCTATCCCCAAACACACTATTGATTATCTGATTTGGCGCCCCCCGAAATCTAGACCCCCGATCATGGCCCCTACCCTCTCCCATTCCTTCGCTCTATGCGACACGCTTTTCAAGGCCAACATTCTCACCTCAGAATGGTGACCTCTTACACATCTCTTCAATAACCCCTCATTCCCACCTGGGAGGGATATTAGAGCATTCCAGTGGTGGATAGATAAAGGCCTTTATAGAATAGGGCACTTTCTCAACCCGTCTGGGCTACTCAAACTTGGGCATTGCATATCTAAACTGGAGATGCCAGACTCAGAAAGATTTCGATTCCGCCAAATTGCCCATTTCCTACACACTCTGATTTCCCATCATCCCCTCCCCCTTTCTATTTCCCCGTATGAACTTTGGTGCTCATCAGCCATGGACGTGAGGGGGGGCATTTCCCTGATTTACTCTGCTTTGGCCGATCCAAAGGAAAAGGCGAGATACATGCTGAGCTGGGAGCGTGACCTAGATATTGAATGGGATTTGGACACTTGGCACTCCTGTTTCTCGAGTGCCTTCAGGGGGATCCTTAACATTTCTCTGATGGAGGCAGACGTCAAGGTCTTCTCGCGCTGGTATCTGGTCCCGACACGTCTGGCCAAATTTTACCCCCAATCCTCGCCTCTATGTTTTAGGGGCTGCGGCCATCTAGGGTCGCTCCTCCATATCCTGTGGGAGTGCCCCAGGATCAGAAGCTTCTGGAACAAGACCTTTGGCCTTATTCGTAGAGTCACTGGTCTTGCTGTTCCGCAATCCCCTGCAATTGCCCTCCTGAATCAAACGATACCTCTAACCACTAAACATAGCCGAGTTCTGATTCATTTTTTCTTTATCGGTGCTAAAATGACGATAGCCAGGTCTTGGAAGTCCCCCAGGGTCCCCTTCCCATTACTTAAACAAAAGATTACCTGGATTATGTTCAACGAAAAAACTTCTCATTCAATTTTGGACAAAATAGACAAATTTAAGCGGGTGTGGGAACCTTGGGCCAACTTTATTGGGATCCTTCTATAAGACCAGTCTCAGGGCTCGGTTATTGTTTAGCCCCCAGTTCCATTATATATCATGATCTCCACGGACTCTCCTTGGTCCAGGCACCCCTCTCTGTACACCTATTTCTCTCTCTTTTTCCCCTCTCTCTTTCCTATTCTTTCCTTTCTTTCTCTCGTTCACCTCCTCTCCCTCCCCACGCCCTGTTGGACTGGGTTTTGGGGAATTTTAGGACTCAAGACAGGTCATAACAGTTTTATCTTTATTTTATTTTCTTTTTATTTTTTATCACCTTGTGGCCTTAGACCCACTAGCTTCGCACGGTCGGTCCCACTACTCCTGGGCCTTTTCCTCATAAGCTGTTTGTAGCTCTGTTAGTAGTTGGGACTCTCAGAGGCCTACACCTAGTCCACTGTACGTTCTCTTGATCTATTACTTATCCCAGTCATTTTTTGCTAATGTTAGGCATATAGCCCTCCAGTTACATCGGCAGGTTAGGGGGGTTTCGAGACCCCGGCACAGCGTGCTCCCTGTTGGGGTGTCGGGGCCTCGATCTTCCCAGAGGTTGTTCATGTATCTTTTGCGGCCTTTTGTTGGATTTTTTTTCTTATTTTTTTTTATGTTGACTGGGGGGTTTTTATTTTTTATTTTCTCTCTTTTTGATGTTTACTCAGAACACTGAAATTTACTGCTCGGACGGTACTGATATTTGTGGACTGGGAGCCTCTCCCTTAGCGGGAGGGGCCCATATCTCCTCCTTAGGTCTCTCAGTGTTTTTCTTATGTTTGTCTTTTTGCTCTCTGAGCTTTCATTCCTGTCTTGCAACACCGTTACTGTAATCCCCTGCGAGGGAACTAAGTTCATGTTTTATTTGCTATACTTTAATAAAAAATTAAAACTTCAAAAAAAAAAAACAAAAAAAAAAAATTATTTTTTTTATTTTATTTAAAATTTTTATAAGCGGGTAATTTTTGTCCGTCATTGATGTACGCTAATGAGGCGGCACTGATGGGCACCGATAGGTGGCAGTAATGGGCAACGATAGGTGGCAGTGATGGGCACTGATCGGTTACACTGATAGGCAGCACTTCTAGGTGGCACTGATAGGTGGCACTTGTGGGCATCGTTAGGTGGCACTTGTGGGCACTGTTACTGTTATAAATGAGACATAATTGCCTCTTCCTTTTTGGGACCGATGTCCCTTTAAGATAAGCCGGTGATTGGCTTTTTTTTTCTCCTCCGCTGTCAGCATGAGGAGAAAAAAAAAACGATCACCGAGCTTTTGTTTACATCATGCGATCAGCTGTCATTGGCTGACAGCTGATCACACGGTAAGGGGACGCGGCCGGCCCCTTACTCGGATCGGTGATCACCCGAGTCTCAGTGACTCGGTGATCACAGCGGAGCGTGCACAGTGGAGGCCGTCATATGACGGCTTCCTGGAAATTCACATCCGCGCTGTGGCCGTCATTTGGCAGCCGTAGCACGGATGCCAGGAGATTAAATACCAAACACATCATACGTTCCTGCTCTGTGTAATGGTTTTAAATTGCACGGAGCAGTCCTGATCCTCCTTTTCTCTGGTCCCCCATCGCTCCTCCTCCCTGCAGAGTGCCCCCATAGCAAGCTTCTTCTCTGGGGCACTCGTGCGTGCTTGCTCCTGAGCCGCCTCTGTTTGTCTATGAGACAGGCAGAGTGCGGCTTAGCCCCTCCCCTCCACTTCCTCCTCACTGGCTGTGATTGACAGCAGCGGGGAGCCATGGGCTTATGCTCCTGTGTCTCAGCCAATGATAAGGGAGAGACCCAGTAGAACTTCTGCTCTGGTGCAAAACGCTGGATCAGGATCGGGCTCAGGTGAGTAGAAGAGGTGGGGGGGGCTGAGGGTGGAGCTGCACAACAAAGAATTTTTACCTTTGTGCATAGAATGCATGAAGGAAAAAACCTTTAGCCTTTAGCTTTGGCCCTGTTGCCCCAATGGAAGCTTCAAATAGCACCAGTCAATAATAATAAATAAAAATAATAGTCCATTAAAACCTGAAATAATAAAAAAGCAGCAGCTTTTTCTGCAATACATACCTTCAATCTGGAGGTGTCCATTGCAATATTTCTTTTACGCCATAAGATATCCTCAGTCTTCAAGGTTAAATTATGGCCGCTATCATTGAACCCACTTCCTCTGAGCCCAAGCTGTCATGTAGCCTTCACTAAACAGTGAAGAACAGGAAGCAGCACAGTGACCAGTCCATCTTTTTGTTACTCTGATTTCTTCTCCTAGCAGCATGCTCCTTGTCAAAACATAAATGTATTGGCTCCTTGTGCTGCTTTTTTCCCATTCTGAGCTCTGCTGTACAGGACCTGCAGGAGGCTGATACCAGGTTATTTTCAGGTACTTACACCGCTTGCATTTAAATGATAAATGAATGAATACAGAACTGCAATAATTTGTGCTGCTTAACCACTTTGGGACCGTTGCACGCCGATATACGTCCTAACTTTGAAGAGGGATATCTTTGTTATGGCAGCAGCTAGCTCCCATAAACCTGGTATCTTCTTCTTTGGCCGGCGGTCCGGTTTCCGATAATGGTGGTCTCTGTGGTGGATTTGTAAAAAATGTATATTTAAGAGGACCTGTCATGCTTTTTTTCTATTACAAGGGATGTTTACAGATAATAGGATTAAAAGTGACACTTTTTTTTTTTTTTTTTAAAGAACAGTGTAAAAATAAAAAATAAAAGGTAAAATAAATAAGAATTTATTTATTTTTTTAAACACACCCCATCCTGCCGAGCTTGCGTGCAGAAGCGAACGCATATGTGACTAGCGCCCGCATATGAAAACGGTGTTCAAACCACACATATGAGATATCGCCATGATCGGTAGAGCGAAAGCAATAATTCTAGCCCTAGAACTCCTTTTTAAAACATGCAATTTGTAGAATTTTTTAAACGTCGCTTATGGAGATTTTTAAGGGTAAAAGTTTGTCAGCATTCCACGAGCGGGTGCAATTTTGAAGCGTGACATGTTGGGTATCAATTTACTTGGCGTAACATTATCTTTCATAATGTAAAAAAATTGGGCTAACTTTACTGTTGTCTTATTTTTTTATTAAAAAAAGTGTATTTTTTCCAAAAAAAGTGCGCTTGTAAGACCACTGTGCAAATACGGTTTGACAGAAAGTATTGCAATGACCGTCATTTTATTCTCTAGGGTGTTAGGGAAAAAAATGTATAACGTTTGGGGGTTCTAAGTAATTTTCTAGCATAAAAATTTTTTTTAACCTGTAAACAACAAATTTCAAAAAGAGGCTCAGTCCTTAAAGTGGATGTAAACCCAATGTAAACCCAATGTCATCCTTTCTAAACTACTGCCATAGGGGTTATCTAGAAGGATAAACATGCCTCCTGCATGTATCTTTACCTGTCAAATGTCTGTTATGAGACCCGAAAAACTGCAGATTTTGTGGGTGGGTCTGTTGTCAGTAGACTCCCCGCCCACCTCTACACCCTTGTCAATATGCATTTTCTCCTGTGTATTTCTTACATTGAACTTCTGCTATGATCTCTAACATCCAGTGAAAAGACAGGAAAGTAACCACATGACTAGGGATGAGCTCAGTGTTCGTCTCGAACACATGTTTGACTCGAACATCGGCCGTTCGTCGAATTCAGAACTTTGTGGCACGAACGGCCCACAATGCACTATGCAATCGTAGTTCATTGCTGGCTCATGATTGGCCAAGCATGCACTGTGAACCCGCATGCTGGGCCAATCACAGCGCTGGCAGCGAGGAGAGCCATAATTGGCCACAGGCAATTATAGCTCAGGGAGTTTAGTACACGCCCCGCACTATATAAGGCCACCAGCGCGGTGACCTTGTGTAGTGTGTTCCAGCGTGCAGGGAAAGAGCTAGATAGGCAGGGACAGTGTGTTCTTTTTTCAGGCATCTGCAGGAGTTAAAGTGGGTGTTGTGTGCCTCCAGCACAGTATACACCTGTATCTACCCTTTTATTCTGGTGTTCTCTAATACAGGCATCCGCAGGAGTTAGGCCTGATTCACACCTATGTGTTTTTAGTGCTTTTTGCATTTTGCAGATTTGCACTACAGTCCATCTAACATCATTTCCTATGGAACACGTTCTACAAGTTTAACCACTTTCAGACCGGACCATTTTGCTGGTAAATGACCAGAGGTCTTTTTACACTTTGGCACTGCGCTGCTTTAACTGGTAATTGCGCGGTCATGCAATGTTGTACCCAAACAAAATTTGCGTCCTTTTCTTCCCACAAATAGAGCTTTCTTTTGATGGTATTTGATTGCCTCTGCGATTTTTATTTTTTGCGATATAAACGTAAAAAGACCGCAAATTTTGAAAAAAAATGATATTTTCTACTTTTTGTTATTAGAAAAATCCAATAAACTCAATTTTAGTCATACATTTAGGCCAAAATGTATTCAGCCACATGTCTTTGGTAAAAAAAAAGTCAATAATTGTATATTTATTGGTTTGCGCAAAAGTTGTCACATCTACAAACTAAGGTACGTTTTCTGGAATTTACGCAGCTTTTAGTTTACGACTGCCTATCTCATTTCTTGAGGTGCTAAAATGGCAGGGCAGTACAAAACCCCCCCAAATGACCCCATTTTGGAAAGTAGACCCCCTAAGGAAATTGATAAGAGGCATGTTGAGCCCATTGAATATTTTATTTTTTTGCCTCAAGCGATTGAATAATGACAAAAAAAAAATTTTTTTTTTTTTTTTACACAAAGTTGTCACTAAATGATATATTGCTCACACATGCTATGGGCGTATGTGAAATGACACCCCAAAATAAATTCTGCTGCTTCTCCTGAGTACGGGGATACCACATATGTGGGACTTTTTGGGAGCCTAGCCGCGTACGGGGCCCCGAAAACCAAGCACCGCCTTCAGGCTTTCTAAGGGCGTACATTTTTGAGTTCACTTCTCACTACCTATTACAGTTTTGAAGGCCATAAAATGCCAAGATGGCACAAAACCCCCACAAATGACCCCATTTTAGAAAGTAGACACCCCAAGCTATTTGCTGAGAGGCATGTTGAGTTCATGGAATATTTGATATTTTGCCACAAGTTGCGGGAAAATTACAAACTTTTTTTTTTTTTTTTTTTTTTTCACAAAGTTGTCACTAAATGATATATTGCTCACACATGCCATGGGCATATGTGAAATGACACCCCAAAATAAATTCTGCTGCTTCTCCTGAGTACGGGGATACCACATATGTGGGACTTTTTGGGAGCCTAGCCGCGTACGGGGCCCCGAAAACCAAGCACCGCCTTCAGGCTTTCTAAGGGCGTAAATTTTTGAGTTCACTTCTCACTACCTATTACAGTTTTGAAGGCCATAAAATGCCAAGATGGCACAAAACCCCCACAAATGACCCCATTTTAGAAAGTAGACACCCCAAGCTATTTGCTGAGAGGCATGTTGAGTCCATGGAATATTTTATATTTTGCCACAAGTTGCGGGAAAATTACAAACTTTTTTTTTTTTTTTTTTTTTTTCACAAAGTTGTCACTAAATGATATATTGCTCACGCATGCCATGGGCATATGTGAAATGACACCCCAAAATAAATTCTGCTGCTTCTCCTGAGTACGGGGATACCACATATGTGGGACTTTTTGGGAGCCTAGCCGCGTACGGGGCCCCGAAAACCAAGCACCGCCTTCAGGCTTTCTAAGGGCGTTACAGTTTTGAAGGCCATAAAATGCCAAGATGGCACAAACCCCCCCCAAATGACCCCATTTTGGAAAGTAGACACCCCTAAATTTAGGGGTACACTAGTGAGACTAGGTAATAAATGGCGGGTGCCCTGAAACTATAAAAAAATAACTAACCAATCAGCGTCACCTGTAACAGTTATATGGTGATCACTGGTGAAAGGGTTAACTAGGGGGCAATCAGGGGGCTTTATGCGGTAGTATATGGGGGTCCCTGGCGCTATAAAAAGCTGCGGCGAACCTAAATACCTACCTGCCTAACTAGCGTCACCTGTGACACTAATACAGCGATCAGAAAAACGATCGCTTATTAGGCTGGGTTCACACTGGAGCGATGCGGGAACGCCACGAATGCGCGGCGGGTTCCCGCATCGCATGCCTCCCGGCGGCAGTTCACACTGCCCTATGCGAACTGCTGGGAGTGTCAGTGAAATGTTACTGACACCCCCAGATCAGTTCGCATATCGCAGTGCGATCTGCAAACTCGGATCGCATGGTGTGAACACCCATGCGATCCGATTCTGCTGCGGGCCAAAAAAAGGGTCCCGTGCGAATTTGCGGCGGGTGCGGCGGGTGTGGCGGGTGCGGCGAATGGCTGAACTCGAATCGCACAGAGATCGGATGTGATTTGCACTGCAGTGCGGTGCGAATCACATCCGTTCTCAAACCGCTGCAATGTGAACCCAGCCTTAGTGACACTGGCGACGGGGGGTGATCACGGGGTTAAACCTTTATTGGGGGGGTTAGGGGGGTACCTTAGAACTAAAGGGGGCTAACCCTAACTGCCCTAACAGTTATTAGTCACAAATGACACCCGCCGGGTGATCAGGGGGTTAAACCTTTATTAGGTAATAAATGGCGGGTGCCCTGAAACTATAAAAAAATAACTAACCAACCAGCGTCACCTGTAACAGTTATATGGTGATCACAGGTGAAAGGGTTAACTAGGGGGCAATCAGGGGGCTTTATGCGGTAGTATATGGGGGTCCCTGGCGCTATAAAAAGCTGCGGCGAACCTAAATACCTACCTGCCTAACTAGCGTCACCTGTGACACTAATACGGCGATCAGAAAAATGATCGCTTATTAGGCTGGGTTCACACTGGAGCGATGCGGAAACGCCGCGAATCCGCGGCGGGTTCCCGCATCGCATGCCTCCCGGCGGCAGTTCACACTGCCCTATGCGAACTGCTGGGAGTGTCAGTGAAATGTTACTGACACCCCCAGATCAGTTCGCATATCGCAGTGCGATCTGCAAACTCGGATCGCATGGTGTGAACACCCATGCGATCCGATTCTGCTGCGGGCCAAAAAAAGGGTCCCGTGCGAATTTGCGGCGGGTGCGGCGGGTGTGGCGGGTGCGGCGGGTGCGGCGAATGGCTGAACTCGAATCGCACAGAGATCGGATGTGATTTGCACTGCAGTGCGGTGCGAATCACATTCGTTCTCATAAACCGCTGCAATGTGAACCCAGCCTTAGTGACACTGGCGACGGGGGGTGATCACGGGGTTAAACCTTTATTGGGGGGGTTAGGGGGGTACATTAGAACTAAAGGGGGCTAACTCTAACTGCCCTAACAGTTATTACAGTCACAAATGACACCAATGCAAAAAAAAAAAAAAAAAAAATGACATTGGTGTCACTGTGACTGGGGGGCAGGGGTAATTGGGGGGGTGATCGGGGGGTAAAGGGGGGGTGTGAGTGTGCCTGGCATGTTCTACTGTGTGTGTAGAGTGTTGGTGCAACTTACTGATCCGCTCTCCTCCGTGTCGGAACGAAAAATACCGACACGGAGGAGAGAATACATCACTTCCTCTCCTGTGTTTACATTACAGGAGAGGAAGTGATGTCACCGGGGATTTCTATTCGTCGGGAGCGATCGCGAGGGGGTGGCCATGAATGAATGGCCGTCCCCTCGTCCGGGATCGCTCCCGAACGAATACCGACCGCCGCAGGCACCGGGCGGGGGCCCGATCGGGCCCCCGACCCGCGGGAGGCAAGGGACGTACATGTATGTCCTTATGCCTGCCCGTGCCATTGTACCGACGTACATCGGCGTGCGGCGGTCGGCAACTGGTTAAATCTTCAAAATGCAAAAATGCACTAAAAATGCCATAGGTGTGAATCAGGCCTAAGTGGATGTTGTGTGCCTACAGCACAGTATACACCTGTATCTACCCTTTATTGCTGGTGTTCTCTAATACAGGCATCTGCAGGAGTTAGTGGGTGTTGTGTGCCCTCAGCACAGTATACATCTGTATCTACCCTTTTATGCTGGTGTTCTCTAATACAGGCATCTGCAGGAGTTAAAGTGGGTGTTGTGTGCCTCCAGCACAGTATACACCTGAAGATACCCCTTATTGCTGGTGTTGTCTGTTGCATATCTTGCATATTAGCCTTTAAAATTAGCACTTTTGATTTCGAACGTTCGAGTCCCATAGACTTTTTTCTTACCACTGCTATTCCTTTATGTTGGCTTTTGGAATTTACAAATGCAGCAATTTAGAAATAAAATGAAATGTTTAGCGCTGGAAAACACTTTTTGATAGACAAAAAGTGCATTTTATATACAACTATATAGATCAGACCAAAATGAGGGACAAATGAGGAGGAATGAGGGACAGAGGGACATTGCTCCAAATCAGGGACAGTCCCTTGAAATCAGGGACACTTGGGATCTATGCACTCACCAGGCCCCCACTTCACTTGCTGTCATCCATTCTTACATTGTGTATCCAGAACAAGTTACCTCCTTGCTCCTCGCTGTACAGGTTCCCGGGATTATAACTAAAACAGATGTTCCTTTTATGTTCCTCATTCTGTTATTTGAGGAATAAAGCACCAGCAGAAGTGTTAACTGAGCCGACACAACAGATGGAAAGGCTGGAGTGAAACGAGGGTGAACTATTTTTAATGTTCTTATTGTACGAGGGTGACCTGGATGGCGTATCGTTAATCACTAGGCGCAGCGGCACCCATCCCGTCCCTCTCCCGCCCCAGTATGTGAAAAAGATACTAATTATAATTCATGTTAAAGTTTTTCGGTGACTCTAGAAACTATTTTTTGCGGTCTACTTCCTAGCAACGCTTACAGGATCAGCAGCCGATCTCAAATCGATGTTCACCGATATGACCCCAGCAAACAGAATTAGGAGTGGTAATGTTGGGAGTCGCTGTCATCTGCTTATCATAGCAAGTGGGGGTCTCACATACGCCCCCTTTTGGCATTTTTGTGTATAGAGACTAAAGTTGGTCATGTAGGGGGCCCAAGTCACAAAGCCTTATTTGCAGCCACGTGACTTTCATTTTTAAATCTCATTCAGCGCAGCTAAAAATACCGGTCACTTTTTTTTTAAATAGCAGTACGGTGAAAGCTTTTTTTGGCTTTACTTCTCTTGAGGTTCACAGGAATACATTTACCTTTGTTCTCCTGTGACCCAGAGTCCCCGGGGCTGCCTGATTGACAAATGGCTCCACCTTTAAACACACAGCTGAAAGACTGAGCGAAAGGCTGTGCTGGCCCCAGGGGCAGACTGACAACTCATGGGGCCCCCTGGGCAATAGGAGATTATGGGGCCCCTGGGCAATAGGAGAAGATTATGGGCCCCTGGGCAATAGGAGATTATGTTGCCCCCAGGCAATAGGAGAAGATTATGGGGCCCCCGGGCAATAGGAGAAGATTATAGGGCCCCCGGGCAATAGGAGAAGATTATGGGGCCCCTGGGCAATGGGAGAAGATTATGGGGTCCCTGGGCAATAGGAGATTATGGGCCCCCCGGCAATAGGATAAGATTATGGGGCCCCTGGGCAATAGGAGATTATGGGGCCCCCAGGCAATAGGAGAAGATTATAGGGCCCCCGGGCAATAGGAGAAGATTATGGGGCCCCTGGACAATAGGAGATTATGGGGGCCCCGGGCAATAGAAAATTATGGGGCCCCTAGGCAATAGGAGAAGATTATGGGGCCCCCGGGCAATAGGAGAAGATTATGGGGCCCACAGGCAATAGATTATGGGGCCACACAGTACACACACACACACAGTATACACACACAGACACACAATATACACACACAGAATACACATATGCACACACTGAAAAGTTACTGGAGAGGTGGGGCAGCTATAATCTTGGGATTTTTAACACAGATTTTTACATACTGTGCCTGGTTTTATTGAGGCTGGCAACCCTGATAGGGCCCTTTAGTGGCATGGGGCCCTTGGGGCAGGGCCCGAGTGCCCAAATGGTCAGTCCGCTTCTGGCTGGCACCCTCCCCAGCCTACCGCTTCAGGAGCAGACCGAAAAACTGAACAATCAGCGTAGTGGTCATGTGATCGCTGAGTTCTCTACAGCCAGCTCAGAGAATCACTCAGTTCTCTAGAGCCAGAGGTCTTAGAGCCAGTGTGGGTCAGCTGCAGCATGGAGTTGAGTATATACGTTGGTTTATTCCTTTGATAATCCATAAGTATCCTTATACTGGTGTTATAGTTTTATGAACTTAAGGCCGATTCACATCATGAATCACACAGGAAAGTGCCGTGCGTTTCAGTGCAATTCACATGCGATGCGGGTGCAGATCGATTTCAGTCCCTTCATTTGAATGGGCTGAAATCACTCTAGGCCACACCAAAAGTAGTGTATGCACTGCTTTGAAAAATGCACAGCAACAATAATTGCATGAGACTACTGTACCACGCGATCTAGTGCAGGCAAACGCACTGCACTTGCGACCTGCGTTTGGGGTGTTATAAAAGTGATATTAAACTGTTGTTTTTTTGTTTTTTTTTTGTTTAATCATTTCAGCCCCGGAAGATTTTACCCCTTCCTGACCAGAGCATTTTTTGCGATTCGGCACTGCGTCGCTTTACCTGACAATTGTCGTAAGACGTGGCTACCAAACAAAATTGACGTCCTTTTTTTCCCACAAATAGAGCTTTCTTTTGGTGGTATTTGATCACCCCTGTGGTTTTTATTTTTTTTATTTTTTGCGCTACAAACAATAAAAGAGCAATAATTTTGAAAAAAAAACGCATTATTTTTTACATTTTGCTATAATAAATATCCCCCAAAAAAAAATAAAAAAATTTTTTTTTCCTCACTTTAGGCCGATACGTATTCTTCTACATATTTTTGGTAAAAAAACCCTGCAATAAGTGTTTATTGATTGATTTGCACAAAAGTTATAGCGTTTACAAAATAGGGGATAGTTTTATGGCATTTTTGTTAATAATTATTTATTTTTTTACTAGTAATGGCGGCGATCAACGATTTTTATCGTGACTGAGACATTATGGGGGGCACATCGGACATTTTTGATTACTGTGTAAATGACACTGGCAGTTAAGGAGTTAACCACTAGGGGAAAGTGTAAGGGGAGTGTTTCTAACTGTGGGGGGCGTGGCTGCGTGTGACACGTCACTGATCTCTGCTCCCGATCACAGAGAACAGAGATCAGTGACACTGTCACTAGGCAGAACGGGGAGATGCTTGTTTACATTAGCATCTCCCCATTCTCCCTCCCCGTGAGGTGATCGCGGGTATCTCTGCGGCGATCGAGTCCTCTGGACCCTACTCAAGGAGGTCCCGGCAGGCAGCGCGCACATAATGGCACAGCGGCAAATTTAAAGGGACGTACAGGTACACTTATTTTCCCAGTCATACTATTATGCCAACGTACATCGGCGTGTGCTGGTCGGGAACCGGTTAAGAATAATAAACATGTTATACTTGCCTGCTCTGTGCAGTGGTTTTGCACAGAGCAGCCTGTATCCTCCTCTTCTCTGGTCCCTCACTGGTGCTCCTGGTCCCTCCCTCCTGCCCCCAGAGTAAGCATCTTGTGCTTCCCTCTCTCTCCTCTTTGGCTCACTGACTTTGATTGACAGCAGCGGGAGCCAATGGTGCCCATCAGTGCAGCCTCATCAGCGTACAGCAACGAAGGGGAAAAATTACCTGTTTGCAAAATTTTATAATAAGATATAAAACTGTTTTGTTTTGTTTTTTCAATTTTTTTTTTATAAAAAACGCAGAGGTGATTAAATACCACCAAAAGAAAGTTCTATAAAATGATAAAAATTAAATTTGGGTACAGGGTTGTATGACCGCGCAATTGTCATTCAAAACAGCGCTGAAAGCTGAACATTGGCCTGGGCAGGCTATTAGGGTTAATGTGCCCAGTAAGCAAGAGGTTAACTTCCGATTTTCTTATTGTGTGTATTGTGGTTGTAAACCCTCGTGTTTTTTCACCTTAAAGCGGAGTTTCACCAGCGGCCGTAGTGATTTTTAATCACAGCACTGCCCACAGACTCCTGGGAAATGATGTTCTCAGGAGCATAGGCGAGGGAAGAAGTCACAAAGAGCTCCGCGGACCAGGAAGTGGCAGATTACGAGGACTACATAGCAACAGGGCGTTTAGGGTAAGTATAAAAAATGTTTTTCCTCCAAATGTTTGTTTATAGGTTAAAAGGAGTCTTTTAATGCAATTTTTTTTTTTAGGGTGGAACTCTGCTTTAATGCATCCTATTCTTTAAGGTGAAAAAACTTCTGGCAGTGACCGGCCCCCCTTGGTTGCCTGGGGAGCCACAGCTTGGTCTGAATAATGTGTCCAGGTTTCAGTCCACCTGAAACCTGGACACATGATTTAAAACACGGAATATCCAAGTGAATCCTGGACAGGTGGCAACCCTGGGTCCACCTGAAAAATTGACCTGATTGGAATGCCCATGTGAAAAGGGCCTTAAAATAGCAAATGTGCATGTTGAGTAAAGTGGAGATATGCTTCTGTCATCAAATGATCTTTCCCTCACTGCTTAAAAATATAACATCTTCTTTCTAGAAGTGAGATTATGAAAGAATGTGTCAATGATTTACTCAGCATGTTCAATGGCCTCTTCTCATCATAGCTGATCATCAGGGACCCTTGTCCATATAGTCACATAGCTGTTAGTCTCATAGTGTATCTTTTACTGTTACTTACATACTGTACTTTAAAGAGGGACTGAAGTCTGCTTACATAATTTGTAATAAAAACATCTTTGCCATTCTGAAGCTTCCCTCCAACTTCCTTGCATATTATTTTATATATACTGTGATTCTGTACTTGCCAAATGTGCTGCAGAAATCTCCCTCCACTGAGTCTGCTCAGCTCCAGCTCTGCAGTCCTGCAGCTCTCATTGGCCCTCTTATGACTCACCCCCCCCCCCTCCCTTCCTGGCAAAGAGTGAGAGAGAGAGCTGTGCATGATGTCCTAAGCCTAGGCGAATGACCAGACAAGAAACAGGAAGTGGGCTGTATAAGGGATTTACTGGCAGTTTCTATTTAAATTGATTCTAAGAGCCCTTTCACACAGAAAGCGCCCAGGTGTTGGCGGTAAAGCGCCGCTTTTTTTAGCGGCGCTTTACCGTTGTTTTAGCAGCACCATTCGGCCACTAGAAGGGTGGTTTTAACCCCCGCTAGTGGCCGAAAAAGCTGCCCATTGATTTCAACGGGCAAGGGTGCTTTAGGAGCAGTGTATTCACCGCTCCCACAGAGATGCAAAGACACTGCTTTCAGGACTTTTTGTGATGCCCTACCAGCGCAGTGCCCCAGTGTGAAAACACTCGGGCTTTCACACTGGGATTGCAGCTGAGGCTTTTTTCAGGCGCTTTACAGGTGCTATTTTTAGCGCTAAAGCGCCCGAAAAGTGCCTCCTGTGTGAAAGCCCGAGTGCTTTCACACTGAGATCCCTTTCACACAGGAGGCGTTTTTCAGGCGCTTTAGCTTAAAAAAAAAGCTCCTGTAAAGCGCCTGAAAGAAGCCGCAACTGCAATCTTAATGTGAAAGCTCGAGTGCTTTCACACTGAGGCGCTGCGTTGGCAGGACGTCAAAAAAAGTCCTGCAAGCAGCTTGTTTGCAGCGCTTTTGGAGCGGTGACTACACCACTCCTAAAGCGCCCCTTCCCATTGAAATCAATGGGAAGCGCCTGCAAAACGCCTGAAAACCGCCTGCAAAGCGCTTTTGGCAAAAACCCTTTATTTGGCCACTAGCAGGGGTTAAAAGCACCCCACTAGCGTTTGAAAAATGCTGGTAAAGCACCACTAGTTTAAGCGGCGCTTTTACAAGCATTGTTTGGGCGCTGGCAGTGTGAAAGGGCTCTTAAAGCACTCGGGATTTCACATTGGGATTGCAGATGAGGCTTCTTTCAAGCACTTTACAGGTGCTTTTTGTAACGCTAAAGCGCCTGAAAAACTCCCCAGTGTGAAAGGGGTCTAAAGCCTAAATATTTTTATTATTTTTCCTTCCTTCTCTGAGCTGGCCGCTCAGCTGTCGGTTAATTGCCCGCTCCTATCTCTCCACAGTTATTCACATGTTGATGATATCCTGCTCGTCAGTCCTGCCTACTTAAGCCTTCCAGCCCAGAGGATCTCTGCCTTTGCCTTGGTCAACATCACAGATCTCCTGCATTCCTGTTGTTTTAAACTTGCCTGTTTAAAAATATCCCCACAACTTCTCAACAGGATTTAAATCAGGGCTTGGACTAGGCCAGTCTACAACCCTTCATCTTTACTTTTGAGCCATTCTTTGGTGGATTTGCTAGGGTGGTACAGATCAGTCCTCAGCGCATTGCTCCAGAAGGCCAGCTCTTTGTCTATATCAGTGATGGCGAACCTTGGCACTCCACATGTTTTGGAACTACATTTCCCATGATGCTCCACCACACTGCAGAGTCCGTGAGCATCATGGGAAATGTAGTTCCAAAACATCAGGGGTGCCAAGGTTCGCCATCACTGGTCTATATGTAATAACAAATTGTAATTTTGCCCTAATGTTCTTTTTTGGTATCAAAGGTGTTTTACTAGCACATCTCTCACCCAGGTTAAATAGGTGCAGTCTTATTCTGATTGTAAACATATACACTTTGACATGACTAAAGGATCCGTCAACCTAGGTCCTAACAAATATAGAATAAAGACATAGACTGAGTGACTTGGGTTTTATACGGCCACAGCAGCCAATTTTATTAACCAAAGATTAAAATAACATAACATACATACCAATAAGTGCAAACTCAACAATATAATGCCTAACAGGAGGTCTTTGGGTGTCTTTAACCACTTTAGCCCTGGACCATTTTGCTGGCCGAAAGCTGCTGAGAGCGGCTGAAGGCGCCGAAACCCGCCGAGAGCGGCCAAAAGCAGGACATCCGGCTCTGTATCTCGGCGGCACCATTTTTAAATGGCAAAGCTGAAAATGACACTGACAAGGCTTCAAATGACACTGACAAGGCTGCAGATGGGCACTGATAAGGCTGCATTGATGGGCATTTAAATGTAAGTTTTTTTCCTTAAACTTCCCTCCTAAAAGTTTTTTTCCTTAAAATTCCCTCCTAAACTTGGGGTGCGTGTTATACCCCTACACATGTTATACGCCGATAAATACGGTACCTGCAGATAACGTGATCACATTTTGGGGTTCTTGGAGACTACTTTGGGTATAAAACGGTGGGCTAAATTTGCTGGGTTCACCTACCCTGGACAAATTTGCACTCATTTAAAATCTATGCCACCTGTTGATTACATTCCTTACAGTGGAATCATTGATTTCAAATTCTTTGGCGATCCGTAAATCACTTGGCAGACTCATTGGCATCCCCAACCTTTTTTCTGAGGACCTTACAGAGCTCTGTTGATCCTGGCATAATGCCATCACACATGTCAGGAGCAAAGAAAATGCCAATGCAACAATTGTGTTCCTGTGTTCCGATCCACCTTGGTATCATATTAAATGCTAAAACCCACAGATGGAAGAAAAAGGGGGAAGGGGGACTTTGCGATACCCAAAGTATATAAAGAGTATATGTAACGTTAGAATAAAATACGTTTATTAGAATAGCATTACAAAAAATACCAGACCCTGGATATCTGAGGTTTAAAACAAGACAGGTTCCACCTACATACTCCCTAAGGGCTTGTTCACACATGCAGGTGAAGAAGGGTAAAAATAGACAGTCATGGTCTAGTTTTACTTCCTCCTACTACTCCCCTAAGGTGGTGCCTAACTGTAACTGAGCACCACAAACTGAAAACGCTATTTAAGTCAGTTTTAATATTCAAAGCAAACTCTCCCATCCATCCAGGTCTCCATGCTTTATTTTGTTGTGATATCACTTTGAAAAACAACCCCCTAGCATTTCTAGTTGCGGCCATCTTGATTAAGGGCAGATGATCCATGTAGCATTTACTTCCTGCAATCCATCTGCTCCTGGACCCCTTTCACACTGATGCAGATTTTAAGTATTTTAGTGCTAGAAATAATGCCTCCCATTCTCTGCAATGGGTGCTTTCACACCCAGTCAGTGCGTTTGTGGGATGCTTGGAGAAGTCCTGCAAGCAGCATCGTTGGGGCGGGTTGGGAGTGCTGTATACACCGCTCCCAAAACGTCCCTGCCCATTGCAATGAATGGGCAGCGCTTCCAAAGCGCCTAAAAAGCGATTCGGAAGCACCGCAACTTGGGTGTTTTTAACCCCTTCTTTGGAGTTAAGACGCTAGTGCCTAAAAAGCGGCAGTAAATCGCTGCTTAAACATCGGCCCCAGTGTGAAAGGGGTCTTACTTTAGGCATGCAGGCAGGAGGGTGTGATTAGCTGAGAAAGCCCCTCCCCTTTCTAAATGAAAGAAGAAAAAAAATGCCCATGAACACAATGGATGTATGATACAATGTTGGCCTAGGCTAGAAAGCAGCAAGCAACTGAAAGTAGTAGTAAATCATGTGCATATTTAGGATATATTCATTTTAAAGTGGAGCTCCACCCAAAAGCGCTTATCTGATATTCCTTCCCCCCTCCGGTGCCACACAAAAATGAAAATGATTTTCACATTTTTTTTTTTACAAATAATTATCTGAAAGGTATGGCGTGCATTTGTATTCAGCCCTCCTGAGTCAATTCTTTATAGAACAACCTTTCTCTTCAATTACAGGTGCAAGTCTTTTTCTGAATGTCTCTACCAGCTTTGCCCATCTAGAGGGTGAAAATCTTTGCCCATTTTTCTTTGCAAAATAGCTCAAGCTCTATCAGATTGGATGGAAAGAGTCTGTGAACAGCAATTTGTATGTTTTGCCACAGATTCTCAATTGGATTTAGGTCTGGACTTTGATTGGGCTATTCTAAAGTCCCGTACACACGATCTGACTTTTTGACAACAAACATGCAAGTTAGCTGTTTTAAGACAACATCCGACCACGTGTACACTCCATCGGACAAACTTTTTCGGTTTTCATCAGACTTTTGTTGGCTGTGCGAATGGACAAACTTTACAGCAACAAAAGTCCGAAGGAGCAAAGTCCGATCGTGTGTACAGAAAACCATAGGGCTTTTGTACAAACATGCATGATCAGAACCAATGCAAAAGATCAGACAACAATACAGAAGTTGACCAAAGGTGGCGGTAAAGAGCAGAAAAACCATGTGATTTGGTGAAAGTTGGCTGAAAAAGTCCTGTAGAAAGTGTGTATGCAACACAAGTTCACGGCCGACGCCCTTTGTACAAAAATCCACGGGAAAGTTTGTACAAAGTCTGATCGCGCGCATGAGGCTTAACGCATGAACATGCTTTGATCTAAACCTTAGTCCTCAAGTACCCCCAACAGGCCATGTTTTGGGCATCTCTCTTATGCCGCATAGACACGATCAAACAATTCCGGTGAAAAATCCCCCCCGTGTGTGTGCTCCGGCTGACTTTTTTTACCCAAAAGTCCGGCGGACTAAGAAAGTAGTTTTGCACCAAAACATGCGAGTCCGGCGGACAATACGGCCGTGTGTGTGCTAGTCCGCCATACTTTTTGAAATGAACAGACTTTTCCCACATGGAGAAAAGTCTGTTCATTTTGAGCACTGCTCCAGGTAGTCGGGACCAGCGAAGGCAGCGTCGCTGGCTCCGTCACCTGGTATGGAGTTAAAGGGGAAGCCCTACGCCGAAAAAACTGAAAAACAGAAGAAGAGAAGAACAGAAGAACAGAAGGCGGCAACAGAAGACAGAAGATCGGGGCACCGCTTGTAAAAGAGCTTGTAAAAGAAGGCGCGGAGGCAAGAAGAACCGAAGAGGGGGGCAAGACCCCCGAAGAGGGGGACAAGACCCACAAAGTCGGAAGAAGAGGGTGGCAACAAAGAAGAAAGCCGGGCTCCTCCGCTAGTAAAAGAGCTAGAAAAAGAGCAGAAGATAGACGGAAGAAGACCCACGGAGCTGTGCAATAAACTATTTTAACCCTTGTGTGTTGTGTTTTTTTTACATTTTTTTCACAGGTAAATGGGTAGGGGTATATTGTACTACATTCTGATAAGCCCCCGCCCGCAGACCCCGACAACCCTGGCCCTTGTCCTCATCAACATGGGGACAAGGTGCTTTGGGGTGGGGGGCCCCGCGGCCCCCCCTTCCCCAAAGCACCCCCCATGTTGAGGGCACGTGGCTTGATACGGCTCAGGAGGGGCGCTCTGGCTGTATGTTTAGGGTCATTGTCCTGCTGGAAGGTGAACCTCCGCCCCAGTCTCAAGTCTTTTTCATACTTTAATGCCGAGTACACACGGTCGGAATTTCGGCCAGCAAAAGACGGATGAGAGCTTTTCGTCTGGAAAATGCGACCGTGTGTAGGCTTCATCGGAATTTTGCTGGCCAAATTTACACCAACAAAAGATTGAGAGCAGGTTCTCAATTTTTTCCAACGGAAAACGTTTCTATCGGAAATTCCAATTTTGTGTATACAATTCCGTTGCGCAAAAACTCACGCATGCTTAGATTCAACTACGAGACGGAAGCTATTGGCTATTGAACTTCCTTTTTCTAGTCCTGTCGTACGTGTTGTAACGCATTCTTGACTGTCGGAATTTGGTGTGACCGTGTGTACGCAAGACAGCTTGAGCGAAATCCTGTCAGAATTCCGTTGGGGAAACCATCAGAGCTTTTTCAGACCAAAATTCAGATCGTGTATACGCGGCATAACAGGTTTTCTTCTAAGATTGCCCTCTATTTGGCTCCATCCATCTTCCCATCAACTTTGACCAGCTTCCTTGTGCCTGCTGAAGAAAATCATACCCACAACAATGGATTGATGAGGAAAAGCATTTCCACAAAATGATGAAGAAAAGCATTCCCACAACCTGATGAAGAAAAGCATTCCCACAACATGATGAAGAAAAGCATTCCCACAACATGATGAAGAAAAGCATTCCCACAACATGATGCTGCCTCCACCATGTTTCACAGTGGGGATGGTGTGTTCAGGCTGATGTGCAGTGTTAGTTTTCCGCCACACATAGTGTTTTTCATTTAGGCCAAATGGTTCCATTTTGGTCTCATCTGACCTAAGCACCTTTTCCACACGTGTGTTGTTTACTGTGTCCCCCACGTGGCTTCTCGCAAACTGCAAGCGGGAATTATGGCTTTCTTTCAACAAGGGCTTTCTTCTTACCACTCTTCCATAAGGGCCAGATTTGTGAAGCGCACGACTAATAGTTGTCCTGTGGACAGATTCTCCCACCTGAGCTGTGGATCTCTGCAGCTTCTCCAGAGTTACCATGGGCCTCTTGGCTGCTTTTCTGATGAATGCTCTCCTTGCCCGGCCTGTCAGTTTAGGTGGACGGCCGTGTCTTGGTAGGTTTCCAGTTGGGCCATACTCTTTCCATTTTTTGAACAATGGATTGAATAGAGCTCTGTGAGATGTTCAAAGCTTGGGATATTTTTTTTATAACCTAACTCTGCTTTTAACTTCTCTACAACTTTATCCCTGACCTGTCTGGTGAGTTCCTTGGCCTTCAGGATGCTGTTTGTTCACTAAGGTTCTCTAACAAACCTCTGAGGGCTTCACAGAACAACTGTATTTATACTGAGATTAAATTACAAACAGGTGGACTCTATTTACTAATTAGGTGACTTCTGAAGGCAATTGCTTCCACTAGATTTTAGGGGTATCAGAGTAAAAGGGATGAATACAAACTTTTCAGATATTTATTTGTAAAAACCTTTTATCATTTTCCTTCCACTTCACAAGTGTTGGTCTATCACATAAAATCCCAATAAAATACATTTACGTTTTTGGTTGTAACATGACAAAATGTTTAAAATTTCAAGGGGTATGAATACTTTTTCAAGACACTGCATCTTACAGATTCCATTAGCACAGCAGTCTCTGCTCCTTTTGCCTCAAAGTCACACATAGTCTATCTGTATTCTATGTTGTGGATAATCCATCAAGAGAGTGTGACACCTTCATTTGTCATTATAATAGAGGCGGAGCTGGGAATAGCTGTAAACGTTGAGAGAGATATTTGGAAATGGCAAACCGAAAAGATCAGAAAAGTTGGATGTGAGTCAGGTATGCACATAAATATGGAATATTAGTTCTTGGTGGAGCTTAAGAGATAGCAACATATCACATTGTAAAATAACCCATTCAGTTTCAAATATAAAAAAAAAGGGAAAATATTTTTGTATAGATATAAAAAAGCATTATAAATACGTTCCCCCCCCCCCCTTTTTTTTATAAGTGATCACATTCTCTCTGTTCTCAGCTGCATAAGAGCTAGGGAGGAGAAGCAGCAGCACACTGAGCTGGCCAGTGAATGGTTGTGCAGTGGGGGCGTGTCAATACAAGTCTGATCATTGGAGGAGAGTACACTGAGTTCCCAGCATAGCTAGGGAACTGACCACTGTGTGTTCCTCTGCTTAGTGTGGTCAGTTTTAAATAGGAAAGCAAGGGGACTAACAGGGTCACCAGGGAGTGTAAATAAAGGAAACAATACAAAGAGAACAGCATACTTTCTCATACAAGTGCATGGTACAGCGGGCACATATTAGGAATATGAAGTGTTGGGGGTAACAAACACTTTAACTTTTTAACACTTTTGCAATCACCGACATCAGTAGCAGCAGCTGGGAGTGTGCGCGTAAATCTGACAACCCCTCCACTATACAAGAGCCGCCGGGAGACCTCAGAGATCGAGGATCGGGGCCACTCTGTGCAAAGCGAGCTGCACAGTGGAGGTAAGTATGACATGTTTGTTGTTTAACCACTTGAGGGCCAGCCTAGCTTTGAGATTTTGGTGTTTACATGTTTGAAACACGTTTGCTAGGATCTGTTACCCATCACCTGATTGGTTGGTTGGAATTGGACGCCAGGCGTCCAATCATAGCAGAGGATGGGAAGAGAGGATGGGAGAAGACATAGAGGAGTTATCCCACCAAGACAGGTGCTGTGATTGGACGCCAGGCATCCAATCATAGCAGAGGATGGGAAGAGAGGATGGGAGAAGACATAGAGGAGTTATCCCACCAAGACAGGTGCTGTGATTGGACGCCAGGCGTCCAATCATAGCAGAGGATGGGAAGAGAGGATGGGAGAAGACATAGAGGAGTTATCCCACCAAGACAGGTGCTGTGATTGGACGCCAGGCATCCAATCATAGCAGAGGACGGGAAGAGAGGATGGGAGAAGACATCGAGGAGCTGTCCCACCGAGACAGGTAAATGCAGACTGTGGGCTGGCGGGGGGGGGGGGGGCACACTGGCAGCATTTGATATGGCACAGTGGCTGCATTTGATGGGGCACAGTGGGAGCAATTGATGGGCACAGTGGCGGCAATTGATGGGCACAGTGGCGGCAATTGATGGGCACAGTGGCGGCGATTGATGGGCTCAGTAGCTGCATTTGATGGCACAGTGACGGCAATTGATGGGCACAGTGACGGCAATTGATGGGCACAGTGGCTGCGTTTGAAGGCACAGTGACTGCGTTTGATGGGCACAGTGACTGCATTTGATGGGCACAGTGACTGCGTTTGATGGGCACAGTGGCTGCATTTTATGGGGCACAGTGGCGGCGATCGATGGGCACAGTGGCTGCGTTTGATGGACACAGTGGCTGCATTTGATGGGCACAGTGGCTGCGTTTGATGGCACAGTGGAGACAATTGATGGGCACAGTGGCTGCGATTGATGGCACAGTGGCGACAATTGATGGGCACAGTGGCTGTGATTGATGGCACAGTGGAGACAATTGATGGGCACAGTGGCTGTGATTGATGGCACAGTGGCTGCAATTGATGACACAGTGAGGCTGCATTTGATGGGATTGTTTTCAGAAATTTTCGGTTTGTTTGCATTCCCTTAAATATTTTAAGCACCAGCCGCCGCTGAATCAACTCATCACGTTGATGAGTCATTTATGAGGAAAGGGAGGTGGGTGAGGGTGGAGTCAGTCCCTGACTTCCCATAAGGAGTCAGTATTTGCATACTAGAACTTCATGCACATGGCCACAAGAGGGCATACAGCATGCATGGAATGTAAATTGGGATTGAAGTGGAGCCAAAGGTGTACAGCCTCGTATTGCAATGAATGGCTGTACGCGGCACCATTCCTATGCGACATTTTATCTCATTTAAATAAAATTGAAATATTCTAAACATTTTTTTTTCAAACCTAAACACTAAAAATGTAAGAATGCCTTTCAGCACTCTTCTATAGGAACCCGCCTGTCATGTATGTCTAGTGGTGCTTTAATTCCACGGGTTCTACTGTGTAATCTTCGGTGGAATTAAGTCTGTAATGAAGGACTTGGGGTGATAATTAATGATCAAACTTTGCATTTCATTACAGCCTGTTTATAATGTGAGCCTGAAGAGCAATTTTAAGTTTCATTCGTTCTTCTAAACAAGTGTATCATTTATTCGCTTCACAAGGTCTGCGTTACGCATTGCACTTGTGATGCCGGTTCATTGTCTTGTTTTTTTTCTTACACCACCGAATGCATCTACAGGAAACAAGGGAAATCAATTAGTCCCCTGCCAAAGTTATCCAAAAGATAATGATTAGCTGGTCATAAATGGGAAAAGAGCTCCTCGGGAACCACGACTAGAAGGAGCACCGGGGCCCAAAGCTATGCCATGCGGATGGCACACACGTCGTCATTTGGATCATTTACTTCTCACTATAAAAGAATAAAGAAGAAGCTCTGCAAAGGAAAAACTCCCTGTGTGATAATGAGTGACTCGTGGGCGCCCTCTGCCAACACGCAATGATGGCGGCTAGGTTCATTCAATCCACTTCCTCTGAGCCCAGGCTGTCATGGACCCGCCCCCCTGCATGCGACTGGACAGCAGTGGCAGCCGGTGCTCCATCAGTCAGGGGGGCAGACAGCCCGGACCTGACCATGGACCACCCTGTCGCTCCAGCCCACCACCACGCCAACACCCCCCCCCCCTCGACAGCTCTTTTACCGTGTGCTGCCAGGGATGCCAGCTTGATGAGGTCAGCGGCGGGGGGATTGATGTTGGAAATGTGGGCGTGGTGTGCACTGACACAGGGGCGATCCAAGGAGGAGCTGACAGCACTCAGCATGGAGAGGTCAGAGGATTGGACTTGGCGGCTGATGCGCCGATCGGTTCTCAGCAGCACAACGGTCGTACGTCTCCTCCCTCCTCCTCCTGCTAGGCCCAACGGAACGCTTCTCCTTTCGGCCAATCGGGAAACTGGTCTCATGACCCACTTCCTGATTGGCCGGGAGGAGAATTAGTGCGACAATAGCAAATATTCATTCGCTATTGTCACACAACTGGGCGGGCTTGGGGCCCAGAGCACTGCGCCCTGAGCGCACCCTTTTTTGAAGCCTATTAGAGCCTCTGGGTCTAAACACGTGCTTAAAAAAAAACACAACAAGCCCCATTGCAATCCATGCGTCCAGCGCCCTGCATGTAAATTAGGGTACGGACTGCATGGATGGGGCTGGGAACCCCAGCGCCCCTAATAGACGGGCTGCCATTGCTGGACAGTGATGGGGAAGCACCTTTAGTTATGAGCTCATCTCTCTGTCACTCTGAATTCAGCACCTTTTTATCTGCATCCTCCTTCACATTACAAGAACTGATTGACTTCTTGATCTGCTTCTTCTTCTCCCAGTCTGAGCTCTGCTGTACAGGGAACACAAGAGGCTGATATCAAGTCATATCCAAGTACTTGCACTGCTTACATTTAAAAACATACATTAAATGAGGAATTCATGAATAGTGATAAGCTCAGATTTGGGAGCGGGAAACTGTGACTATTTAGAATAAGGTGACCAGATTTTTAAAATGAAATCCGGGGACATATTTTTATTTTACTAGTAATGGCAGCAATCAGTGACTCATAGCGGGACTGCGATATTGTGGTGGACAAATCAGACACTAAATGACACTTTTGACACTTTGTGGAAAGCAATGACATTAATACAGCGATCAGTGCTAAAAATATGTACTGTCACTGTACTAATGACACTGGAAAGGAAGGGGATGATATCTAGGGCAAGCAATGGGTTAAATGTGTGCCTAACAAGTGTTTTCTCATTGTGTGTGGGGGGGGGGGGGGTGCTTTTACTAAGGGAAGACAAAGATCCCTGTACCTGCTTTGTTTATATAAGCAGTCCACTAGGCGAGTCCGTCGGATCCGCTGATTGGCTCTGACACCAAGAAATGCAGGATCACGTATATAAGTGATCCTGCCCAGCCCGTAAATCTGCTATCAGGCGATCGGAAACTGGTTAAGATCATCAGCATCATGATAACTCACAGGCAGCAGGCAATCTATCATGGCTCCGGCTGGTTCTGTCACAGTGTGTCACATAACATGGCTGCTGGGTGCTGATTTTGTTAATTTCTGACCAATAAGTGCCCACCGCTGCCTGTGAGTTCTGATACCATCAATTATGCCAGAGAGACAGACACAGTGCAATGTAGTCTATTCACAGACACCCCCAAAGCACACCTGTGTTGAAGCCTTGAAGGCACTGGCAGCCCCAAGATTGGATCTGCTTCCCCTCTATTCCTGCTGCTGTACATCGTCAGCTGAGCTCAGCTGCCTCTCTCTGCCCGTCGCCGCCGCCGCCACCTGCCTCAAAGCCTCTCAGATCTCACTCTCCAGGCCCTGGCAACTTCTGGGTGGGGAGCGGAAAAAACTGACTCTGCCGGGGAAGGCAAGGAAATAAGCAGGCAGGCGGCTGGCCGGGATTTGAGCCAAGGCAGAAGAACATGTGATCGGAGCTGAATGGGCATGTGCCCGAAACTGAAGAAATAGTCCATCCGCTCCGACCAGCACATCATCATCACCAGAAAGGGACACAGATAATGGAAAAAATACACCTCCTAAGCTAGTCGGAGTGGGGGTGTGTAATTCAGATTTTTTTTTTTTATTCTGCACTGACTGTCTTTGAAAATTGCCCCAGCCCCTGTTGAAGTCAAATCCGGGGACAAAACCGGGGACAGACTTGGTCCGGGGACAGTGTCCTCAATCCGGGGACTGTCCCCTGAAACTGGGGACATCGGGTCACCCTAATTTAGAAGGTCAGCAGCCCAAAGAGCAGGGCTCCCTACTGTCCCTGATTTGGAGGGACTGTCCCTTATTTGGAGCAATGTCCCTCTGTCCCTCATTCCTCCTCATTTGCCCCTCATTTTGATCTGATCCATATAGTTGTATATAAAATGCACTTTTTTTTCTATCTAAAAGTGTTTTCCAGCACTAAACCTTTCATCTGATTTCTAAATTGCTGCATTTGTAAATTCCAAAAGCCAACATAAAGGAATAGTAGTGGTAAAAAAAAAAAGCACTTGTGGGTTTAACCAATCTTGTTTTTTGTACAATTCTCCTTTAAGGGGGCGTGGCAAGGGGGCGTGTCCTATGCCTGCATACTTTTGCTGATAGGTGTCTCTCATTCCCATCTCAAAAAGTTGGGAGTTATACAAGGAGCTGTGGTTGGGGAATTTCCCTGTCCCATACGTAACAAAGGGGCGGGGATGCTGGTGATATGGTTGACCTAATATGGTCATTGATATTGTCCAAATATATGGCCAAGTAATTCAATATATATTGTCATGTAACCATAGTAAGTCAATGACGTCACCAGCCCCCCCTTTCATGTATGTGGCTGCAGGGCAGGGAATTTCCTGGCGGTCATTGGACAATTTCCCGGGGGTTCAGCCCAAACCGGGGGGGGGGGGGGGGGACGGACATTTTTACAAGGAATGCATTAAGGTAAAAAACGTGCTGGCTTTAGAAGAACTTTAAAACCACTTCTGGACCGAGCCTCATTTTGAGATTTTGGTGTTTACATGTTTTTTTTTTGCTAGAAAATGACGTAGAACCCCCAAACATTATAATTGGTTTTTTTTTCAAACACCCTAGAGAATAAAATGGCGGTCCTTGCAATACTTTTTTTCATGCCGTATTTGCGCAGTGGTCTTACAAGTGCACTTTTTAAAAAAAAAAATCACTTTTTTGAATAAAAAAATAAGACAACAGTGAAGTTAGCCGAATTTTTTTTATATTGTGAAAGATAATGTTACCCCCAGTAAATTGATACCCAACATGTCACGCTTCAAAATTGCGCCCGCTCGTGGAATGGCGTCAAACTTTTACCCTTAAAAATCTCCATAGGCGACGTTTAAAAACTTCTACAGGTTGCATGTTTTGCGTTACAGAGGAGGTCTAGAATTATTGCTCTCGCTCTACCGATTGTGGCGATACCTCACATGTGTGGTCTGACCATTGTTTTCATATGCGAGCTATACTCACGTATGCGTTCGCTTCTGCGCGCAGGCACGCCGGGACAGGGCGCTTTAAATAAAAAATCTTTTTTTTCTTATTTATTTTACTTGAATTTATTTATTTTTCACTGTTTAAAAAAAAAAAAAAGTGTCACTTTTATTCCTATTACAAGGAATGTAACCATCCCTTGTAATAGATAAAACAGGTCCTCTTAAATATGAGATCTGAGGTCAGATCTCACATTAGAACTAAAATGCAATAAAAAAAGTAATTTGAAAAAATGTCCCCTTAAGACATATGATTTTTTTTTATAAACAAGAAAAGAACGACAATTTTGAAAATAAAAGCAATATTTTTTACTTTTTGCTATAATAAATATCCTCAAAAAATATATTAAAAAAAATATTTTTTTCCTCAGTTCAGGCCGATGTGTATTCTTCTACATATTTTTGGTAAAAAAATTGCAATAAGCGTATATTGATTGGTTTGCACAAAAGTTATTGTGTCTACAAAATAGGGGATAGATTTATGGCATTTTTTTATTTATTTTATTTATTAGTAATGGTGGTGATCTGCGATTTTTATCATGACTGCGACAATATTGAGGACACATCAGACACTTTTGGCACTATTTTGGGACCATTGTCATTTATATAGTGATCAGTACTATAAAAATGCTCTGATTGCTGTGTAAATGACACTGGCAGGAAAGGGGTTAAACACTAGGGGGCGATCAAGGGGTTAAGTGTGTCCTAGGGTGTGATTCTAACTGTGAAGGGGATGGTCTACCACTGGCATGACAGTGATCACTGCTTCCGATGACAGGATCTCTGACATGACATGATCTGCCTAGTGACATGATCTCTGTCATGTCACTAGGCAGAACAGGGAAATGCCTTGTTTACATAGACATCTCCCTGTTCTGCCGCTCCGTGACACAATTGCGGGACACACCGACAGACATCGAGTCCACAGGTCCTGTGGGCACGGTCACGGAGTATGCTGCGTGCATGCGCCCACAATGCCGTGTCTTAAAAGGGACGTACCTGTATGCCCATTTGCACAGCCATGCCATTGTGCAGACGTATATCGTCGTGCGCTGGTCAGCAGCAAGCGTTTAAGGAAAAAAGAAATAAAAGAAAATTTAGCCCAGGTCACATTTAACAGTATCCATATGCATCAGTTAAAGCGGTATTAAACCCAAAAGTAAACATTTATTATATTGCAGCTCACAAATTCTTAGATGTGATGTCTGCATTAGTTTTCTATTTTAGTGCCAGTTCACACCATGGAAACGCAGTCCGGATGCCTTCCAGATGCTTTTCTGCATGCACGTTTTTGACGTGTTTTGCAGTCCAATGCATCCCCCCCTTTTTTTCTTAACCTAACACCACATGCATTCCAGTGCGTTTTTTTTTTCTGCATCAAAAATGCATGCAAAGTAGATTATATGTTTTTTTAATGGCATAGTTCACACCAGTGCTTGCAGTTCCAGAGTGTTCCAGTTCCAGAAGAAAAAGTAGAACCTGCTGCATTTTTCCTGCACTGGACTGTACTGGAACGCGGTAAAATGCATCAAAAACGCACTGGAACACAAATGTCCTTATTTAAGGTTAATAAAAAAAAGAGGGGGAAAATGCACTGGACTGCATCAAAAATGCACCAAAAACACATCACAAATGCACTGGAACGCATCAAAAACAAGCATGCAGAAAAGCATCTGGAACGCATCCGGACTGCATTTCTATGGTGTGAACTGGCCCTAAATTAGGACATGTAAGTTCCGATGCATTTTTGGTCCATTTAGGTGCGTTCCAGTGCATTTTTGATTAATTTTACATAATTTCAGTACAGTCCAGTGCAGGAAAAATGCAGCATGTTCAACTTTTTTTTTTTATGGAACTGGAATGCACTGGAACTGCAAGCACTGGTGTGAACTATGCCATTGAAAACCATATAACCTATTTTCCATGCGTTTTGTGATGCGGAAACAAAATGCACTGGACTGCAGGGGATGTGAACTGACCCTAAAGCCCCATACACACTATCAGATTTTCTGATGATTTTTGTCTTCAGATTTACCAAAACCATGTAGTGAAGGGCCTACCTGATTGCATACACATTGGAACTCCTAAGGTTAGACCTCATAGCATATGGTTTTGGTAAATCTGAAGGAAAAAATCAGCAGAAAATCTGATATTGTGTATGGGGCTTTAGGCTTTCTTTCATTTATTTTTACCTGGTGATCCAGCCAGTAAGTCTGTTATTTCCCAACAGAACAAGCACTCTTGCAAATGTATCAGTTAAGAGTGTTCAGGCAAAACATTTACCACTGATTGTATCATTACATCTTGTTGGATAAATTCTATTGCCAGATAAAAATACTGTCCAATTATTTATCCCATCATTATCTCTCCACCTCCCAGTCTCTCTCTACAATAATATATATGTGATCGGTGCAATGACAGAGCGGATCCACGGGGAATAATTATCCTCAGACCTTGAGACTGCGAGGAGCAGCGTCTGCACACAGCTGGCTTTATTGAGAACTGACAGACTTGACACTGCAAGGATATAATTAAATCATCGTCTCATCAGCGACTCGCAATACAAAGCAGCGCCAGCCTAAAAGTGCGGGCGATACCGAGGCGGCAGATGCTGCATCTCATATACTGTATGTAGGAGCGCTGCCAGTCTGGATAAAGAAAGTGGAAGAGCGGTATGACTTGGGGTCACCATACTTTATACAATCTGATTGTACAATCTCATTTAGCTTAGGTTCACACTCAGTGGCGTCACTAGGGTTGGTGTCACCCGGTGCAGAAAAAATTGGTGTCACCCTACCACCAACTATAGTCCCCCCTCAGTACAGACCCCCCTCGACTACCTACAGACCCCCCTCCATTAAGTACAGACCCCGCTCTCCCAGTATAGACCCCCCCACTAAGTACAGACCCCCTTCCATCGTTATAGATCCCCTCCATCAGTGCAGACCCCCCTCAGTGCAGACCACCCCCCCTTCCATCAGTGCAGACCACCTCCCCTATCAATGCAGACCACCTCCCCTCCATCAGTGCAGACCACCTCCCCTATCAATGCAGACCCCCCTCAGTGCAGACCACCCCCCCTACATCAGTGCAGACCCCCCTCTCCATCAGTGCCAGCCCCCTCTCCATTAGGGCAGACCCCCCTCTCCATCAGTGCCAGCCCCTTCTCCATTAGGGCAGACCCCCCTCTCCATCAGTGCAGATCCCCCTCCATTAGTGCAGACCCACTGAAGAATAGTAAACATAATTTACTAAGGGAAAGCTGAACTGCACAGGGTGATTAGGGTGTGCCCAGGCACATCCGGCAAACCCTGTGCGTACGCCTATGATTAGGCCAAATTTTGCTATTCGGCACTGTGCTACTTTAACTGGTGATCATGCGATCATGCAACGCTGTACCCAAACTAAATTTGCCCCTTTTTTTCACACACACACAAAAAAAAGCTTTATTTCGGCGGTATTTGATCACCACTGCGTTATTTTTTTGAAACATAAACGAAAAAAAGGCTGACAATTGTGAAAAATAAAACATTTTTTTTTATTTCTGCTATAAAAACATATCCAATAAAAAAAAATAAAAAAAAAACAAATCTCTTCAAAAATCTCAATAAGTGGAATTTAAATTTTTTTTTTTATGTTAGTAATGGCAGCGATCAGCGACTTATAACGGGACTCCAATACTGTACTGTGTCCAATCAATCTGCATCCAATCAGACAGGCCCTTACATTATATACTGTAGTTGTTGGTAGATCTAAAAGGAGATTGTATTGCCTAATTCTGCCTAATGCATGGTTATTTTCATAGGCCGTGTGCACAAGGCCTAGGTGTGATTGACTGCCGGGGGGCGCTCAGGTTCACCTCCTGGCATGAGATGATCACATAATCACAAGCAATACTTGAAATCAGAAGCCAGCCTTGTAATTATCCAGCCCTCAATGCTAGGGGCTAAGGGGCAATTGCTACTGTTGGAGACGGAAAACATCCCCTTTGAAAAAAATCAATCCGCCATTCAGGAACCAAGCAACAGATTATTTTGTTAGGACACCCCATCCTACCGCTGATACTTACCTTCTTCCACTGGGGCAGTTTACTTTAACCACTTAAGGACCAGCCTGGTTTAGAGATTTTGGTGTTTACATGTTTAAAACTGTTTTTTTTTTGCTAGAAAATTACTTAGAACCCCCAAACATTATATATTGTTTTTTTTTTCTAACACCCTAAAGAATAAAATGGCGGCTGTTGCAATACTTTTTTCACACCGTATTTGCGCAGCGGTCTTACAAGCGCACTTTTTTTTTTGAAAAAATTCACTTTTTTGAATAAAAAAAAATAAGACAACAGTAAAGTTAGCCCATTTCGTTTTTTATATTGTGAAAGATAATGTTATGCTGAGTAAATTGATACCCAACATGTCACGCTTCAAAATTGCACCCGCTCATGGAATGGCGACAAACGTTTACCCTTAAAAATCTTCATAGGCGAAGTTTAAAAAATTGCACAGGTTGCATGTTTTGCATTACAGAAGGAGGTCTAGGGCTGGAATTATTTCCCTCGCTCTACCGATTGCGGCGATACCTCACATGTGTGGTTTGAACACCGTTTTCATATGTGGGCACTACTCACGTATGCGTTTGGATGGGCGCATTTAACCACTTGCAGACCGGACCATTTTGCTGGTCAAAGACCAGACCACTTTTTGCGATTCGGCACTGCGTCGCTTTAACTGACAATTGCGCGGTCGTGCGACGTGGCTCCCAAACAAAATTGACGTCCTTTTTTTCCCACAAATAGAGCTTTCTTTTGGTGGTATTTGATCACCCCTGCGGTTTTTATTTTTTGCGCTATAAACAAAAACTTACTTTTTGTTATAATAAATATCCCCCAAAAATATATAAAAAAAACGTTTTTTTTTCCCTCAGTTTAGGCCGATACGTATTCTTCTACATATTTTTGGTAAAAAAAAATCGCAATAAGCGATTATTGATTGGTTTGCGCAAAAGTTATAGCGTTTACAAAATAGGGATAGTTTTTTGGCATTTTTATTAATAATTTTTTATTATTTTTTTTTTACTAGTAATGGCGGCGATCAGCGATTTTTATTGTGACTGCGACATTATGGCGGACACATCGGACATTTTTGACACATTTTTGGGACCATTGTCATTTATACAGTAATCACTGCTATATAAATGCAGTGATTCCTGTGTAAATGACACTGGCAGTGAAGGGGTTAACCAGTGGGTGGCAGTGTAGGGGTTAAGTGTTCCTAGGGATGTGTTACTAACTGTGGGGGGGTTGGGCTTTCATTTAGTGAACACTGATCTCTGCTCCAATCACATGGAGCAGAGATCAGCGTCACTAGTTGCTAGGCAGAATGGAGAAATGTTGTTTACATAGCATTTCCTCCATTCGGCCGCTCCGTGAGACGATCGCGGGGATGCCCGCGGCGATCGAGTCCGCGGGTCCCGCGACCGGACTCATGGGGGTCCCGACCAGCGCAGGAGCGCGCCGCCGGCGGCGCGCTCCCGATGGCAGGGCGGCATTGAATATTGGACGTACCTGTACGCCAATATGCCTGCCCGTGCCATTCTGTCGACGTGCGCTGGTCGGGAAGTGGTTAAAAAACGTTTTTATTATTATTTATTTTACCTTTTTTTATTTTTACACGGTTTAAAAAAAAATATTGTCACTTTTATTCCTATTACAAGGAATGTAAACACCACTTGTAATAGAAAAAAACATGGCAGGTCCTCTTAAATATGAGATCTGAGGTCAAAAAGTCCTCAGATCTCATATTTAGACTAAAATGCAATAAAAAAATAATAATAATTGTAATTTAAAAAAATTATTTAAAAAAAATTGGTCCTTTAAGAGCTGTGGGTGGAAGTGATGTTTTGACGTCGCTTCCGCCCAGCAATTGTATGGAGATGGGCGGGGGGCCATCTTCCCCTCACTCGTCTCCAACTGAGCCATCAAGAGGACACAATTGCCTCCGCCGACAGCTCCGGTAAGCGGCAGAGGGCACCGGATCGCGGCGGGAGGAGGGGCCCCTCTCCCGCCACCGATAAAAGTGATCTTGTGCCGAATCCGCCGCAGGGACCACTTTTATCTTGTAGCAGACCGCCCACTGAAGAAGGGGCAGCTCGCTGCGGCCACAACAACGATATCCGCCTTCAAACACAACGATATCCGCCTTCAAACAGCCGCCGTAAAACTGCGGCGGGCAGTCCGTAAGTGGTTAAAGCGGAGGCCCACCCTAAAATAAAAGATGACATTAATATTTAAAAAAAAAAATTAAATGAATAAAAAATGTTTTACTTACCAGAAACCCCTGTTGCTAGGCAGTCTTCCTAATCTGCCTCTTCCTATTCCGCCGCGCTGTTCCTTCACTTGTCCTCTTCGGCGAGCTGCCCCATTGTCTTCTGGGTGTGTCCCACAAATCAACAGGGCCATTCAAAAAGTGCTGCGCGACTCACGCATGCGCAGTAGGAAACGGGCAGTGATGCCGCAAGGCTCCACTGCCTGTTTCCCTTCGTAAAGATGGCGGCGCCGCCACCTGATCCGATTGACGGATCAGCCGCGGGAGGCCGACATCACAGGCTCCCTGGACAGGTAAGTGTCCTTATTAAAAGTCAGCGATTTACATCAACTTTGTGTGTACCAAATGCCTTTGCAAACCCAAATATTACCTTATAAAAAGTAGCTCTGACATCATCACTGTGCTGTACATGGCCTGTGCAGAGAGCAGAACTGTGGGAGGGGCCCAGCAGACTCCACCCACTACAGTCTGCCTGTAAAAAACTACAGGAGGGGGCGGAAACAAGACCTGTCACCCTGCACAAGGAGAGAGAGCAACAGTGACCGGTCTTTATTGCACAGAGGGAAAGTCTCACACTGGATTACTGCACAGATCTGGAAGAAATACACAAAGCTCACAGAGATTCAAGGAAAAATACAAATGATGAATGTATTTAGACAAGGTTTGCTTATCCCAGAATTCAGCTTTGCATACCTCCTGAGTCACTGACTTGGAACCATCATGCGGCAAGTGAAGGCAATGGTGTGTACACTCACTGTGGGCCCTTGATTAAGAAAGCATAAAACTAGAGGTCCATCGTAAAAAGAAGAGAAGAGCATTTTCAAGAGAGGCCAGTAATGGCAAGAGAGGCCAGTAATGGCAAGAGAGGCCAATAATTTCTCTCAGGACAGGCTCATGTTTATGTTCATTTTCTTTTGTTTTTATTTTATAAATACCTTTTTCGATAATATTTATCATTCAGATTTAGTAAATGAAATGGGAAATGTTGCAAACGTACAATATGCACAGCTGAATGATCAGAGGTGTGATTCACCCCCCCCCCCCCCTTCTCATGTCTATGGTTCAATACAGACATTCAATTGGAGAGAGATAGTCTGAAAGGGAACAGTTCGTGTTCAGTGTTCTTACTTTGGAAAACCCATTCTGCTCTGGGAATCCTGTGTCATAGGTAAACCTTTGCACGGAAAACAATATGTGATATAATGCAGTTTACAGTATTTAGATGTGGGGGTTGCATTAGTTTCAGCATCAAACAACGTATGAACAAATTCGGCAGCATACTATTACTTCATATATATTTCATGGCATCTCCATAGGCTGAGCACTCTACGTAAAGGATATAGTGCAAGGTAGATTTTTATCTACAGCAGCTATTCTCAAACATTTTACACCAGAAGAACCTTGAAACTAGTTTCACGTTTCATGGAAGCCCTGCTAAAATAACTTCATCAAAGGCCTGTGGGAAGAATGCCCATTATGCTGGTGATCAGTGGTATGAATGCCACCTACATTGCTGGTCAGTAAGAAGAATGCCCCTTAGATTGATGGTCAGTGGGAAGAATGCTACTAACATTGGTGGTCAGTGAGAAGAATGCCACCTACATTGATGGTCAGTGGGAAGAATGCTACTAACACTGGTGGTCATTGAGCAGAATGCTCCCTATATCGGTGCTAAGAAGAATGTCCCTTACTACATTGGTGATCAGAATGCCCCTTACATTGGTGACCAGTGGGAAGAATGTCCCTTACATTGGTGAGAAGTGGTAAGAATGCCACTTACATTGGTGGTCAGTGAGAAGAATGCCCCTTAAATTGGTGATCAGTAGAAAGAATGCCCCTTACATTGGTGATCAGTAGAAAGAATGTCCCTTACATTGGTGGTCAGTGTGAAGAATGCCCCTTACATTGGTGGTCTGTGAGAAGAATGACCCTTCCATTGGTGAGCAGTGAGAAGACCGCCCCTACTATTGGTGATCCATAGGAAGAATGCCCCCCTTAAAGCGGTAGTAAACCCGCAATTTTTTTTTTTTTTTTTTAAACCTGCAAAGCAAAATGCATAATGAGCTAGTATGCACCGCATACTAGCTCATTATGAAATACCTACCTTAGAACGAGGCCCCGACATCTGGCCCGATCCACGCCGAGGGAGCCGACATGCTCCCTCGGCGTCTCTTCCGGGTATCGCGGCTCCGGTGCTGTGAGTGGCCGGAGCCGCGATATCGTCACTCCCGCGCATGCGCGCGGGAGATTTCAGTCCGGCCGCACGAGCGCTGCCGGATTTTCATGGAGAGAACCCCCTTGTGCGCATGCGCCGCTGCAGTCAGCGGCGCATACCGAGGGGAATATCTCCTAAACCATACAGGTTTAGGAGATATTATTTTTACCTACAGGTAAGCCTTATTATAGGCTTTCCTGTAGGTAAAAGTTAAAAAATTGACCATACTACCACTTTAAAGTGGTGGCCAGAATGTCACCCTTACCAGCAGCTAAAAAGATCTTGGCTCTGCCTAGTGGCACTGAACATGGGACTATCCAGGCACCATCAGATGGAAGGTCAATGAGCCACAGCTCAAGGAACCCATAGTGACCTTTTGAGGAGCTGCAGATTCTGAGGACCCCTGGTTGGCAATAGTTACATAGTAAGGTTGAATAAAGTTACCAATCCATCCTGAGTCAGTATCTACAATTATCCCTATTTATTTAAGGTACCCATATAGTGCCATCAATTTACGAAGCACTCCACACATACATTGCTCCCTACTCTCAAGGAGCCCACAATCCAAGGTCCCCAACTCAAATTCATATATTAGGGCCAGTTTTGGACAGAAGCCAATTAACCTACCAGCATGTCTTTGGAATGTGGGAGGAAATTGGAGCAACCAGAGGAAACCCACATAGGCACAAGGAGAACATGCAAACTCCAGGCAGGTAGTGTCGCCGGTTTGGATTCAAACCTGTGAACCTTTTTACTGCTAGGCAAGCATGCTACCCACCACATCACTGTGCCACCCAACGAATGACTGATCTACAGAACGAAAAACCCAACAAAGGGTTCTGCAAGCTCAGGTTGTTAACTGGGAAAAAAAATAACACTAAATTCAACAATAATGAAGGAAATATTGACTTGATATAAAATCTATCATTTTTTTATTTATATACTTTTTTTTATTTGTACATCTGTTTCACTTTATTATATATTATGTATGGCAAACATTTTCATAACATACATTTGTTTGTTACAATTTTATATTTCTGTACCCCTTGTGTGTGTATAAAAGCTTCCTTTAAAACTGAAAATAGATAGGCTTCCTATTAAAGCGGAGGTCCACCCTAAAGTGGACCTTCCACTCATTGGAATCCTCCCCCCCTCCGGCGCCACAATTGGCACCTTTCAGGGGGGAGGGGGGTGCAGGTACCTGTACAGTACAGGTATCTGCACCCACTTCTGGGATAGCTCTCTGCGGAAAGGGGCGTAGATCTACACCCCTTTCCGAAAGTCCCCCGCTGCCTGCTGGGAAACACACGGATCCCAGAGGCAGCGGGGACCGTCCTTATTGCGCAGCGCGGCTCGCGCATGCGCAGTAGGGAACCGGGAAATGAAGCCGAAAGGCTCCACTTCCTGATTCCCATACCCAAGATGGCGGCGGCAGCACCCGAGAGACGATCGAGAGATCGGCTTCGGGTGCCGACATCGCGGGCGCGCTGGGCGGGTAAGTGTCCCTATTTTAAAAGTCAGCAGCTGCTGTATTTGTAGCTGCTGGCTTTTAAAAAAAAAAAAAAAAAACGGCGGACTCCCGCTTTAAGAATAGTGTCTCTATATTGCCGGACATTTGGACTGATCGCAGTAATATGCTGAGACTATATAGGCAGATGGCTCGGTATAACGGAATGAGTAAGGTACAATTACTTTTGTATCATTATGTACACCCTGTGTAATATTTCTCCCAGTTTAAGGGCTCATTCACATCTCATGCAGTCCCAAATCGTAGACAAGGCTATTTTTCCTATGTCCTGTTACTTCAGTTCACTGTGTTAGTATTTACTATATTTAACCACTTCAGCCCCGGAAGGATTTACCCCCTTCCTGACCAGAGCCTTTTTTGAGATTCGGCACTGCGTCGCTTTAACTGACAATTGCGCGGTCGTGCGACATGGCTCCCAAACAAAATTGACGTTCTTTTTTTCCCACAAATAGAGCTTTCTTTTGGTGGTATTTGATCACCTCTGTGGTTTTTATTTTTTGCGCTATAAATGAAAAAAAGAGCGCCAATTTAAAAAAAAAAAAAAAAACACATTATTTTTAACTTTTTGCTATAATAAATACTCCCTAAAAATATATTTACATTTTTTTCCTCAGTTTAGGCCGATACGTATTCTTCAACATATTTATGGTAAAAGAAAAAAAAAAAACGCAATAACCGTTTATTGATTGGTTTGCGCAAAAGTTATAGCGTCTACAAAATAGGGGATAGATTTATGGCATTTTTATTAATAATTTTTTTTTTTACTGGTAATGGCGGCAATCAGCGATTTTTATCGTTACTGTGACATTATGGCGGACACAATCGGACAATTTTGACACATTTTTGGGACCATTGGCATTAATACAGCGATCGGTGCTATAAAATTACATTGATTACTGTAAAAATGTAACTGGCAGTGAAGGGGTTAACCACTAGGGGGCGGGAGGGGTTAAGTTTATCCTAGGGGCGTGTTTCTAACTGTCTGGGGGTGTGGCTGTGTGGGACATCACACTGATCGCTACTCGCGATGACAGGGAGCAGGCGATCAGTGTCCTGTCATTAGGCAGAACAGGGAGATGCTGTTTACATCGGCATCTCCCCGTTCTTGAGCTCCGTGACACGATTGCGGGTATCCCCGCGGCGATCAAGTCCACGGGACCCGCGGACGCGGTCACAGAGCTCGCGGCAGACTCATGCAAGCACGGCGGGAAATTCAAAGTAATGTACGGGTACGTTACTTTGCCCAGCCATGCCATTCTGTCAATGTATAAGTACAGGAGTCAGTCAAGAACCGGTTAAAAAAAACAAAAAAACTGTTATTTTACATGTTTACGCAACACATTCTGCTGTGCTATATTGTCATTTAATAATACACAGTGCATGTTCACACCACATGCAGTCCAGTGCATTTTCTTTTTCTGCATCAAAAACACATGGACAGTAGGTTACATGGATTTCAATAGCAAAGTTCACACCATTGCAGTGTGTTCCTGTACGGTCAACAAAAAGAGAACATGCTGCATTTATTCTTCAACGAACTGCACTGGAGCACGTCAAAAACACAACTGAATGCATCTAAACGCATCAAAAACACTTGATTGTATTACAGCAAATAAACCCAGGAAACTCTGTAAAAAAACAGCATTTTAACATATTCAAAATGTATAAAAAATGCACCAGAAAGCATCCAGACTGTGTTTCTGTGGTGTGAACTGGCCCTAAGTATATAGACGTCCTTCTGCCCTAGGAGCATAAATGACAGTTCCTCTTTGTACCAGCCTACCCCTTGCACCATGTGATTATTTTAATAAATATTAATGTTAAAATGCACTAATGGCAGCAGAAGAGTGTCTGCATTATATGCACAGCTACTTCACTGTAGAAACTAACAAACAATGAAAAAAAGAAGAGGTTGCATTATGTTTATTGAACTTTAGCGAGTCTTGTGACTCCTCTGTACATCCCCAGCACACATATCCCCTATGGTTCACTGGGTGAGTTTGACCACAAATGCCAAGAGGTGGACAGAGGAGAGAAACAAAATAGGCCAGAAGGATTCCAGTTAGTATATTTTGGGGCTTGGTGCTGCCGCCCTTACACTGCTGCCCTGGGACCTGGACTGTGTATCCTTCGTATCGTTTACACATTTACTATTTATTAATTATTATTACAGGTACTTATATAATGGCACCAATTTACACAGCACTTTACATATATATTGTACATTCACATCAGACTCTGCCCGCAAGGAGCTTACAATCTAAGGTCCCCAACTCACATCCATACATATACATACTAGGGCCAAATTATACAGGAGCCAACCTACCAGCTTGTCTTTAGAGTGTGGGAGGAAACTGGAGTACCCAGGGGAAACCCACACCGGCACGGGGAGTACTGTGATACAGTTGATACAAATGGCAATTTATTTTGTTGATTACAGATGCCCATGAGATGATGGTTGACTGAAGTCCACAGTTGTCATGTCCTTGGGAAGTGACAGTCACTCCTGGTCAAACAAATAGGATTGATACTCCTAGCCTATTGCGTCCTAGAGATAAGGCCAGCACAGGCTCTCCTGTCCTCTGTTGTATGAACATGGGGGCTTGGGCAATACCAGCGAGCATCTCCACTGTGGTGGCCAGTTCTGGCCTGTATATCAAGCTGCTATCTACCATCCACAGTCACCATTAGCCAATGTGTGGGCACTTTGGGGGTGTATTTTTTCAGTTCGTTGATTCATTTCCGATTTACCCTTCTCATAGGCCAGCTGTAGTTTCTGTAGCCCCCTTGCCATAAATGCTGCCCGTTCATCTCCTCCAAATTCTACAATCCACTTCCTGAGCTCTGCGTCAGAGGAGTGCGAGAGCTGTACGCCAGCATGCCGCAGTCCTGAAGGATAAGGCAGAGGGGGCACGGGAGGACGGGGCATCTTTACTTCTGGAGATAGCAAAGGAAAAAAACAGCACAGTTATTGACAGGATACGGTACTGCGCAATACATCATTGTACCTGGATTGGGTGCTGGGGGTTTGATGTGGAGAAGTTAGCATTTAATGTCGATACTTTCAGCTCCAATATTGTAATCTTGAAATGTTTTGGGTTATAGTAAGGCAGGGGTGCCCAACCAGTGGCCCGCGTAGCCCTATGATGCGGCCCGCGACTTCCTGCTCTGGGATAGATTAGAAGAATACTGTTATTAAAGGACAGTTTATTGCTAAAATCACAGTATCAGTATATATATATATATATATATATATATATATATATATATATATATGGGTTTATCTTTTCTGCAGTGGTCACTGGGCTGCTTTCAACCTGATCCGCAGGTGCACTGAACCATAGACTTCTATTATTACCTACGAGTTTGGTGAGCTTTCTGAAATAGGAAAAACCTGCAGAATACAATAATAGAAGTCTATTGCAAACTGCAGGAAAGCCAAAGGTACACTGCATTGCACACGTGTAAACCGCAGCACATCAGTGTGAAAGCAGCCTTGGACCCCTTTCACACGGTCAGTCCAACAGTCTGACCAATTGGACCCTCCATTCACCTCTAAGTAGTGGCAGACATAAACCGACTTGTGTTCTACCTCCAAAATAATCCGCTAAAAAGTATCGTGGGCTGCGTCCGTGTCCGCTCTGCAATGCAGAGCGGACACGGACATGTCATCCACCCACTCCGCTCATTGTGGCCCATGACCAGTTACCAAGTCGCTTAAGTGGCCCTCGCTCTTCATAAGGTTGGGCACCCCTGTAGTAAGGGAACAGGTTTTATGGGCCTTAAGCAGAGTTCCAGGTAAAAGGCATACATATAAGACACCCGTTTTATCCACACCACTCTCTAAAAGATTTGTGTTCATCCAGTTGTCACAGGTGGCCAGACACTATAGCTGGCTACTGCGTTCTTCACCTATAGTAGCCCCCTTTATCATAAGGCAAGCAGGCCTACCGGTACTTGGTTGCCCCCAGGACTTATATACAGTGGTATAGTTCCTGGCCACCATACTAGGACATGCGTGAACTGAGCACAAGAAACATGTACCTGCAGTTGGCAGACAGGCAGTATGGTTCAATGACAGTCTAGGTAAAAGGCAGGCAGAGTTCAGAGAATAGTTGTTATTTGATCCGCGGTCATACACAGGGAAATTGAATATAGCAGAGCAGAGAAGACAGACGGGGTGCTTGATTAGATATTACACACGTGATCACACTCTATCACAAGCATGAGACTGAAAGTTTGGCTGGCTTATATCAGGTTTGGCCTCCACCCAGAGACTGGCTACAGTAATCACCTTGTAGGTGGACAGACAGGGACAATTGCAAGACCAGGATGCTGGAATGGGGAGCAGGAGCGGTAGACACTCCTGACACCAGTTCACAGATAAAGTCCACCCAGACAGCGCAGTCAGATTGGTGACCTGACCTTTCTCTGCGGCAGTTATGCAATCCAGCCTGGTCACCTCCCTGCCCCAGCCTGTAATTGGACAGTAAAAGCATAACTAATCCCAAGAACAAAAATTTTATATAATGCAGTTTACTGTCCTTTGATGTGATGGCTGCATTTGTTTCCTTTTTTCCAGCTAAGAGCATTTTCAGCAAGTGCAGAAAATATCTTTGACCTTACCTTCTCAGTTCCTGTGAGCTGCACTGAAAGTTATCTTCCCTCCTAGCTATTTTCTGTAAACTACCAGTTTCCCAGACAAATGTAATGGCAGGGATAAGGACATGTTTTTATGTAAGCAGGTGCAGTCTGCTTCCTCCACTGTAGGTGGCGCCCGACCGGAGCAGTAGCACAGCCTGGAAAGAAAGTCAAGGGACTCTGTGATTTCCTGATTCCTGGAGGCAGCGTTCTGGTTGGCCATCCAGGTGACTCTTGGCGGCCATCTTGGGTCAGCAGAGTCTTTTTAAGTTCCTGCTCCCCAGATTTTGGCACACATTCACGTGTGGGTAGTGCAGGAACAGGTTCCCTGTCTGTCAGGATCAGTATTAGCGCCAGGGAGAGGTTCCAGATGAAGGAAGGGAAAGCCTTCGACTTCTTCCCGTTTGGGTACAAGATGACCAGGCTGCATTGTGCCCCTCCAGGCAGACACTGTCAGTTTGGCTGATACCTGCTCCACCACACGCTGTTGGTATGCGTGACTGCTACCAGTTGGGTCCTCTCCCACCGAGTTGGTTGTGAACTGTTTGCCTTGACTATAATACAAGTTCTGCCTGTGCTACAATACGAATTCTACTGACTGCACCTAGACTGTGTGCGAATTATTACTGCTGCACCATGTTGCACCCACACATATGTAGTCCATATCAGAAGAGCAGCCTAGGATAATGACCATGGTTCTTCTGTAGACACAGTGAAGAAATAACATAGTCACCAAGGGCCAAAGCTTGTTAGTTTCTCCAGGTTTTGTAATCCCAGATTAGGGACTAGATTTTGAAGGCTTCAAAGTGTCTTGGTGGACCTGGGTCCAGGTCTTCCTGGAGACCTGCAAGGAGTGGGAGTGCAAAGGTGTGCAGTTCATTATAAGCCAGGTGACCATAGCTCAGGGGCCCCATTTTGAGACGGAGCCCTGTCAGGAGAGATCGGTGTGCTCCAGGCAGGAGGGACATGTGTTCCTGCCAGAAGGCTGCACCCATGTTGGGGGATTTCTTTGTCAACAGGACTGGGAGAGTTAGGACAGCTGTGGCAAATCTGAGACTGGACTGGAGAGAGTGCAGAAGGATTTGCCCCCTTAATGACCAGGCCATTTTTTTGCGATATGGCACTGTGCCACTTTAACTGACAATTGCACGCTGTACGCAAACAAAATTGATGTCCTTTTTTCCCCACAAATAGAGCTTACTTTTGGTGGTACTTGATCACCTCTGCGATATAATTTTTTTCCCCCCACTATAAACAAAAAAAGTGCGCCAATTTTGAAAAAACAAAAACAATATTTTTTTATTTTTGGTATAATAAATATCCAAGAAAAAAACAAAATGTCTTCCTCAGTTTAGGCCAACATGTATTCTGCTACATATTTTTGGTAAAAAAATAATAATAACAAAAATAAATAAAATCGCAATAAGCATATATTGATTGGTTTGCACAAAAGTTATAGCGTCTACAAACTATGGGATAGATTTATGGCATTTTTATTATTTATTTATTTTTACTAGTAATGGCGGTGATCTTAAATTTTTAGCGGCACTGCAACATTGCAGCGGACAAATCAGACACTTTTGACACCTTTTGGGACCATTGACATGTATACAGCAATCAGAGCTAAAACTAGCTACTGATTACTGTATAAATGTCACTGGCAAGGAAGGGGTTAACACCAGGGGGTGATCAAGGGGTTAAGTGTGTTCCCTGGGTGGTGTTGCTAACTGTATGGGGGCTGGGCTGACTGGAGGAGGAGAGAGATGCTTTCCCTAATTACTAGGAACAGACAATCTCAGTCTCCTCCCCTGACAGAATAGGGATCTGTTTGTTTACACTGACAGATCCCCGTTCTGCCTGTTTCTGGAGCGATCACTGTTGGCCGACGGACATCGAGTCTGCCGGACCCGCTGGTTGTCTCTCCTGCACGCGAATGGGTGTGCCTCTGGCGGTGTGCCCACAAATCACAGTGTACGTGCCCAACATACAATAACAGCGATTCCCGCAGGGGAGCCAACCTGCCGCAGTACAACTATGGCAGGCGGTCCGCAACTAGTTAAAGTGTTACTAAACCCACAACAATGAAATCAGTCTGTATATGCAGTAAAGCATGCGTGTTATACTCACTGTGGAACCTAAGGGGTTAATCCTCTGCACTGTGTAAAAAGGCTGTTTGAACCTGTCTTCGCTGATCCTCTCCTTCTTCCACTGTCCCCAATCCATCTCCTGATAGTAAAGAGCCTTGGGGGCAAGCTGCAACGTTCAGTTTAGTGTATATTGCTGGAGAGAGTTTTTTTTTTTTCTTGGGAGGGTGAATGTGATCAGCACAGGGCCAATTAGCACTGTCCAGACAGAGGGTCAGGGGTGCTGTAGCCACATAGGACAATCAGGGGAAAATGAAAACTCCTCCTAAAAGCTTTAACCAGACACTGATAGAAGTCACAGGACTGCTGATGAGAAAATGTATTTAGCAGTTTATATTTACTAAAATAATTGCATTTCCATGTTCTGTGTTTCGTGGGAGACCAGATATGGTGAATGCAGGGCTCTGGGTTTAGTAACACTTTAACAAATTTAAAACTAATATATCCAATATATCTTCCAAAAGACCTTCTGAAAATACAATTCGATTCAGAGCAACGAAAATACAAAAGGAATCAGTATATACAAAACAAATTCCGAAGACGAATCATTCTAACATGAGTGTGACCAAACGAAATAGTTTACTTATTGAATTATCCTGAAACTAAATGAAAGTCATTTTTAAGTAGTGCACATTTCTCCTCAGCATAGCATTCTGTTATGTTTTTGGTGTGAGAAACTGAAATCCCCTGTGTGGGGAATGGAGGTTTCATTTTCAATATAAGTAGGCCAGAAAGTCTTTAACCACAGTTCCTGACTCGCATCTACCACACATCTACCACATGAGCTATACAGTACATCCCCCATATGACAATATGCCTAAGGCAGTTGCTATTGATATGGACCTGGGAAGATGCTGTATACAGTCAGTATGGATATGGACCTGGTAGGACGCCGTATACAGACAGTATGGATATGGACCTGGAAGGATGCTTTATAAAGTTAATATGGATATGGACCTGGGAAGATGCTGTATACAGTCAGTATGGATATGGACCTGGGAAGATGCTGTATACAGTCAGTATGGATATGGACCTGGGAAGATGCTGTATACAGTCAGCAAGGATATGGACCTGGGAGGATGCTGTATATAGTCAGTATGGATATGGAGCTGGGAAGATACTGTATACAGTCAGTATGGATATGGAGCTGGGAGGATGCTGTATACAGTCCGTATGGATATGGACCTGGGAGGATGCTGTATACAGCCAGTATGGATATGGAGCCGGGAGGATGCTGTATACAGTCAGTATGGATATGGAGCCGGGAGGATGCTGTATACAGTCAGTATGGATATGGACCTGGGAAGATGCTGTATACAGTCAGTATGGATATGGAGCCGGGAGGATGCTGTATACAGTCAGTATGGATATGGAGCCGGGAGGATGCTGTATACAGTCAGTATGGATATGGACCTGGGAGGATGCTGTATACAGTCAGTATGGATATGGACCTGGGAAGATGCTGTATACAGTCAGCAAGGATATGGACCTGGGAGGATGCTGTATACAGTCAGTATGGATATGGACCTGGGAAGATGCTGTATACAGTCAGCAAGGATATGGAGCTGGGAGGATGCTGTATACAGTCAGTATGGATATGGAGCTGGGAGGATACTGTATACAGTCAGTATGGATATGGAGCTGGGAGGATGCTGTATACAGTCAGTATGGATATGGAGCTGGGAAGATGCTGTATACAGTCAGTATGGATATGGACCTGGGCGGATGCTGTATACAGTCAGTATGGATATGGAGCTGGGAGGATACTGTATACAGTCAGTATGAATATGGAGCTGGGAGGATGCTGTATACAGTCAGTATGGATATGGAGCTGGGAAGATGCTGTATACAGTCAGTATGGATATGGACCTGGGCGGATGCTGTATACAGTCAGTATGGATATGGAGCTGGGAGGATACTGTATACAGTCAGTATGAATATGGACCTGGGAAGATGCTGTATACAGTCAGTATGGATATGGAGCTGGGCGGATGCTGTATACAGTCAGTATGGATATGGAGCTGGGAGGATACTGTATACAGTCAGTATGAATATGGACCTGGGAAGATGCTGTATACAGTCAGTATGGATATGGAGCTGGGCGGATGCTGTATACAGTCAGTATGGATATGGAGCTGGGGTGGATCGATCACCTGATCCCATGCTGATCGGAGCAGAGTGGGTGGATGACACATCTGGCTACCTCTGATCTGCTCCACCTAAACAGAAGAGGTCACATTTTTTTTTAGTGGTCCTGATCAGACCTGGAGGTAAGTGGGTCTAAACAGACGCTAGTCCATTTACCCCCACCCGTCCATAGGAATGCATGGACGTTCCAATCAGGTCTCCCTGAAAAAACTGACAAGTGGACCTAATGGTCCAGCCATCTGAGAGAGGCCTAAGTGCCGGTTCACCATATGGGAACCCGCATGCAGTTCGGAACAGGAATCGCACTCAATTTCGGCTCAAATCACATGCGATTCTTCAGCAGTGCAATTTGAGCCATTATTCTGTATGGTTCAAGTCGCACCATATCTGCACCAAAAACGCAAAGGACCCTTTTTTGGCTGCACCAGAATCGGATCGCATTGGGTATTCACACCCATGTGATCAGATTCTGCAAATCGCACTGCATTTTGCAAACTGATTTCATGGTGTTGTTAACTTAACCACTTCAGCCTCGGAAGAATTTACCCCCTTCCTGACTGGAGCACTTTTTGCGAATTGGCACTGCGTCGCTTTAACTGACAATTGCGCGGTCGCGCCTCGTTACACCCAAACAAAATTGACGTCCTTTTTTTCACACAAATAGAGCTTTCTTTTGGTGGTATTTGATCACCTCTGTGGTTTTTATTTTTTACACTATAAACAAAAATAGAGCGACAATTTTGAAAAAAAACACATTTTTTACTTTTTGCTATAATAAATATCCCCCAACAATATATAAAAAAAACAATTTTTTTCCTCAGTTTAGGCCGAAACGTATTCTTCTACATATTTTTGGGAAAAATAAATAAATTAAAAAAAAAAAAAAAAAAACGCAATAAGCATATATTGATTGGTTTGCGCAAAATTTATAGCGTCTACAAAATAGGGGCTAGTTTTATGGCATTTTTATTTAAAAAAATTTTTTAGTAATTTTATTAGTAATGGCGGCGATCTGCGATTTTTATCGGGACTGAGACATTATGGTGGACACTTTTGACACTATTTTGGGACCATTGTCATTTATACAGTGATCATTGCTACAAAAATGCATTGGTTACTGTGTAAATGACACTGGCAGGGAAGGGGTTAACCACTAGGGGGGGATGAAGGGGTTAAGTGTGTCCTAGGGAGTGATTCCAACTGTGGGGGGAGGGGCTACACCTCACATGACAGCGATCACTGCTCTCGATGACAGAGAGCGAGGATCTCTGTCCTAGGCAGAACGGGGAAATGCTTTGTCGGACAGGTGGCAACCCTACACTGGACAGAGAGGAGGGGCCAGGAGAGTCAGTGGAGGACACGAAAATAGGAGGTTCGTGGGCCATCTGTGCGATTCCATTGCACAGAGCAGGTACAGTGGTGTGAAAAAGTGTTTGCCCCCTTCCTCATTTCCTGTTCCTTTGCATGTTTGTCACACTTAAGTGTTTCGGAACATCAAACTAATTTAAACAATAGTCAAGGACAACACAAGTAAACACAAAATGCAATTTGTAAATGAAGGTGTTTATTATTAAAGGTGAAAAAAAATCCAAACCATCATGGCCCTGTGTGAAAAAGTGATTGCCCCCTAAACCTAATAACTGGTTGGGCCACCCTTAGCAGCAACAACTGCAACCAAGCGTTTGCGATAACGTGCAATGAGGCTTTTACAGCGTCCTGGAGGAATTTTGGCCCACTCATCTTTGCAGAATTGTCCTAATTCAGTTACATTAGAGGGTTTTCGAGCATGAACGGCCTTTTTAAGGTCATACCACAACATCTCAATAGGATTCAGGTCAGGACTTTGGCTAGGCCACTCCAAAGTCTTCATTTTGTTTTTCTTCAGCCATTCGGTGGTGGACTTGCTGGTGTGTTTAGGATCATTGTCCTGCTGCAGAACCCAAGTTCATTTCAGCTTGAGTACACAAACAGATGGTCGGACATTCTCCTTCAGGATCTCTTGGTAGACAGCAGAATTCATAGTTTCTTTTATCACGGCAAGTCTTCCAGGTCCTGAAGCAGCAAAACAGCCCCAGACCATCACACTACCACCACCATATTTTACTGTTGGTATAATGTTCTTTTTATGAAATGCAGTGTTCCTTCTACGCCAGATATACTTGGACACACACCTTCCAAAGAGTTCCACTTTTGTCTCATCGGTCCACAGAATGTTGTCCCAAAAGTCTTGGGGATCATCAAGATGTGTTGTGGAGAAATTGAGACGAGCTTTGATGTTCTTTTTGCTCAGCAGTGGTTTTCTCCTTGGAACTCTGCCATGCAGGCCATTTTTGCCCAGTCTTTTCCTGATGGTGGAGGCATGAACGCTGACCTTAACTGAGGCAAGTGAGGCCTGCAGTTCCTTGGACGTTGTTGTGGGGTCTTTTGTGACCTCTTGGATGAGTCGTCGCTGCGCTCTTGGGGTAATTTTGGGTGGCCGGCCACTCCTGGGAAGGTTCACCACTGTTCCATGTCTTCGCCATTTGTGGATAATGGCTCTCACTGTGGTTCGCTGGATTCCCAAAGCTTTGGAAATGGCTTTATAACCCTTTCCAGACTGATAGATCTCAATTACTTTCTTTCTCAATTGTTCCTGAATTTCTTTGGGTCTCGGCATGATGTGTAGCTTTTAAGGATCTTCTGGTGGACCTTACTGTGTCAAGCAGCTCCTATTTAAGTGATGCCTTGATTGTGAACAGGTGTGGCAATAATCAGGCCTGGGTGTGGCTAGAGAAATTGAACTCAGGTGTGGACAACCACAGTTATAGTATGTTTTAACAAGGGGGGCACTTTTTCACACAGGGCCATGATGGTTTGGATTTTTTTTCACCTTTAATAATAAACACCTTCATTTACAAATTGCATTTTGTGTTTACTTGTGTTGTCCTTGACTATTGTTTAAATTGGTTTGATGTTCCGAAACACTTAAATGTGACAAACATGCAAAGGAACAGGAAATGAGGAAGGGGGCAAACACTTTTTCACACCACTGTAAGTATAGACATGTTTATTATATTAAAAATAAAATAAAAAAATACCTTTACAATCACTTTAAAAACAAGCAGGGATGGGGTGACATAACAGCTCCAAGCCGCCTGTCCAACGTTTGTAATAGATCGCTTTTCAGAGGGTAAATCGAAATTAGCCCCTAAGAGATTGTCTTGAGGTTGAATCAAATAGGAAGCAAATCATACAAGCTGCAGCATCTTCATGACTTTTAATGGGATTTTAACCTATTGCAAATTGACTGATTATTTTAATTATTTTTTTTTTAAGCTTATCATTTTTTTTTTTTATAGTATTTTTTTCATTTCCTAATAAAACACAGCATCAAAGGAGGCAAATAAAAGAAAATACTTTCAAATATGATCAAACTCTAGAAAGGAGGAAGTCAGCGGGGTTCGCGCTCTATTAGCGGGTCCTGTGTTTCTTGTGTTTGAGATACAAGTTCAGAAGAAGAAAGTAAAAGCACAGCGGTGTCTCTTCAGGACGCACATCGGAAGTCGCAGGACTGCAGCCTAGCTGGCGGTCTGCTGATTGCAGAGATCACACCATCACACAGAAATCATTATCACTCTGCCATCTCTGCATGGCTCTCCTGGGGCTCCCTACCTCCTCCTCGCTCTGCTGACATGTATTTACCACCAGCTCATCTTCGCCTTCTACCCAACGGGCGACCAACAATGTTCAAGCTGCGATGGCACACTAAAGCTGAACTCTGGCCTTACCTTCAGTCTTGTAAAAGGCAACTCTCCCTCTGCTGAAACAGCTTACTCTGATTTTGTTACACACTGTAAGCTTCTCACAGTGTGCATTAGAACCTACAGCAAGGCAGAAAGACCTTGCTTCATTTCTTGGCTGCATGGCGTCCAGCATCATTTAGCCCTTTCCTCCGCAGCCTTACTGTCCCTGGCCCACCCCTTTCAAACTCTAATTTCAGTTCTTCCAATCAGAGGCTCAGCATTACATGTGGGCGGTACCTAGTGTAGTCTGCATGTAAATACAGCCAGTCTTCTGCCAAAAACTGTCCCCCCATCGGATAGTGTCCGCCCCGTATTGCGCAGCGTTTGCGCAGTGCGGAAGACAAGGAGACTCCGAAAGTCTCTGAAGATGAACGGTGCCTGCGCACTGAGTCCAGGTTCAAGCCCCACCATGCAAGTGGACATACGGTAGCACTTATTAACAGGGCACCTCGCGGGCTTGCTTTGCTCGCCGCGCTTCGGGCACGGCCTCGTTTTGTTCTGCAATTTTTTAATCTAACGCTATGTCCACTTGGATGGTGAGGCTTGAACCTGGATTCCGTTCACCTTTGGAGACTTTCAGCATCTCCTTTTCTTCCGTACTGCGCAAGCGCAGTACAGGGCGGACACTATCCGACAGGGGACAGTATTAGTATAGAAATGCATACTCCTGCAGACTGACATCCACCCATCAAGGCATTATAATATCTGCATAACTCCTGCCAAGGGCCAGCCAACCGCTTGCATCAGGGCAGAGGGTGGATGTTTTCAAGATGTCTGCTGGCCACTTCCGCTATCCATGCATTCCACTATCTGCCTGCATTACATAGAGAAGCAAAGAGACCCAAGTGATGATGTGACTGGGTCTACAAAACAGTGTGTATTGCAATGAAAAGGTTTTATTAAAGTGTTATTAGCATGTTGAGGGGGGACCAGGGAAGGCAAAATACAAAAACACAGACTGGGAGTATGGAGGCTGCCATAACCTCTCCCCCTGAAGATAATTGGCTGACTGACATGCTGATCCAATGACTTTCTGAGCTAGAACACGTGTGCAGATGAAGAGTTATGAATTCACTTCAGTGTTGCTGCATCCTTGTCTGAGGACAGTGACTGAGAAACAAATAAAAGGCTGAGACAGCCAACTAGTCTTTTCAGGAGGACGGCAATGACTGTCTACTTTTCTATAGGTCAGATGTCATTGTTAACTAACAGGTTAGGTATAATGGTGAAGGTAAAATGTTAGGGTTAGGTTGAGGTTGAGGGTTAGGGCAGGTTACATGCCAAGTTGTGGATACTTGCTAGATTAAGAATTAGTGACACAAAAAGACGCCACCCGCTCACATCTATAGCTGGCTATCGCAGTAAGAAGCTTGGAAGGCTAACAACAGATACAAACAAACCCAAGGATAAACCGAGGAAAAAACCAAGCTTTACTTACCACCAGCCCACAGACAACCAAATAACCTGTCTAACAGTGTTAAAAACAGGGGTTTAGTCTGTACACATTTGCAAATGCATGCATGAGCCACAGAGCTGCGCCAAGGCACCCCAATATCTGTGGTACCTAACACTAACTTATAAGTGTCCCCACAGCGGAGGCACATGCATTCTGATGGATATCCTTGGGTTTGTTTGTATCTGTTGTTAGCCTTCCAATCTTCTTACTGCGATAACCAGCTATAGGTGTGAGCGGGTGGCGTCTTTTTGTGTCACAGGTTGTGTTTTTTGGTCAGGCATCTCACTGACACCCGTGTTGCCATTGTGCTGGGTGTTCAGTGTGCTCCTGTACCTTTAAGAAGGGGTGGCTCCCCTTCAGTCCACCTGCTTTCACCTATCCATCAGAATGCATGTGCCTCCACTGTGGGGACACTTATAAGTTAGTGTTAGGTACCACAGATATTGGGGGTGCCTTGGCGCGGCTCTGTGGCTTACGCATGCATTTGCAAATGTGTGCAGACTAAAAACCTGTCTAACAGTATGCGTTAAAAACAGGGGATGTGGTTGTCTGTGGGCTGGTGGTAAGTAAAGCTTGTTTTTTTTCCTCGGTTTATCCTTGGGTTTGTTTGTATAGGTTAAGAATTAGCATAGGTGACATGTCAGGTTGAGGCTTAGTGTAGATTACATGTCATGAACAATCTTCAAACCACTTTTAAATTCTAATTTCTTCTTATTGAGAGGGTTCAGATACTACCTAGGTTGAGGGTTAGCATAGGTTACATGTCATGGTGGGAATTGGCTTAGATTACTTTCCAGGCTGAGGGTTGGTGTAGGTGACAGGTTAGGTTGAAGGTTGGTGCAGGTTACATAGCAAGATGAGGGTTGGCGTAGGTGACATGTCAGGTTGAGGGTTGGCGTAGGTGACATGTCAGGTTAAAGGTTGGTGTAGGTGACAGGTCAGGCTGAGGGTTGGTGTAGGTGACAGGTCAGGCTGAGGGTTGGTGTAGGTGACAGGTCAGGCTGAGGGTTGGTGTAGGTGACAGGTCAGGCTGAGGGTTGGTGTAGGTGACAGGTCAGGCTGAGGGTTGGTGTAGGTGACAGGTCAGGCTGAGGGTTGGTGTAGGTGACAGGTCAGGCTGAGGGTTGGTGTAGGTGACAGGTCAGGCTGAGGGTTGGTGTAGGTGACATGTCAGGCTGAGGGTTGGTGTAGGTGACATGCTAGGTTGAGGGTCAGTGTAGGTGATATATCAGGATGAGGGTTGGTGTAGGTCACATGGTAGGTGACATGGGTTGGTGTAGGTGACATGTCAGGTTGAGGGTCAGTGTAGGTGACATGTTAGGTTGAGGGTTAGTGAGGTGACATGTCAGGTTGAAGGTTAGTGTAGGTTACATAGCAAGATGAGGGTTAGTGTAGGATACATGTAAGGTTGAGGGTTAGTGTAGGATACACGTCGTGAACATTCTTCAAACCATGCCAACAATGTTAAAAAACCTACAGTACAATAAATAATGCAAAGCGATATTCCTATAATTAGAAAGTGAATGGACACGGACATCTATACCATACCCGAGTATCTGGAGCTGTTCGATGACATGGAACCAGGAGCACTTCTGGAAGGTTTAAATTGACAAGAAATCAACTTTCTGGAATCTGGAAGCTGAAAAAGATTAATTTTTTTTTTTTAAATAAAATATACTTCTGATCCCAACACTGCTGCATGATATGACTCCAATGGTAACATGTGTGATTAGGCCCCAATGGAAGCAAGTATTTCTGACTCACTTTTACCATGCATAATTCCAGGGCACAGTAACACATGCAACACAATGAGATGCATTGTGGTGGCACCCCCAATGCACCTACCTAACGCTAAACACTTGGATTGATGTTCTGTTTCAAATGCCACTTTATGTATTGACATACCCCCTTAAACCCTGTCCGACAGTATTTTCACTTGCTGGTTTTTGCCCCATCAACAGGCAGCTTAACTCTTCAATACAACACAGAACTTGAATGCAACACAATTTTACTTCAGCTAATTGCAGTACAGAGGATGTTTTACTAGTCTTTAGACGCACAAGAAGACAATGACTTTCTTGAGACCTGTCTCTGCAAAGTACTAATACAGACTCACCTGATGAAGTCACGTGGGCGTGACATCACGAGTAGGGACGGGAGAGGCGCTCGAGTTTGATGTGATACAGCGTGATCTCGTTGCTCGTTCAGAGATAAGCCTGTTGCCTTTTTTTAAATGTGAGTACCTTGTGAGATGCTTAAATAAATTTATTGATGGTGTTTGAAAAATATTACACTATGGTACTCCTCTTTTGTTAATTTACTTCTGCGCCCACTGAGAGACAAAGACGAGATAGAGGAATAAGGATTGATTGTCATCATTATCCGTGGATATGGGGTGAAGGATTTGAAACATCCAGTGTGTTTATATATGTGGCTATTCCCTTGCCGCAAGGTAAGTGGCCACTGCTTATCAGTGTATGTTTTGCACAAAGTGGAGAAACGCCTGGATGCCGTCACATTTCTTTGGAGAGATTATACTTTTTGCACAGTGAAGCACTTGCACTTGAGAAACTTCTCATATTCTCTTGCACTTTATATGGACTGAACACTGTTATCTATTGTCATTAATTTTTTATACGGATACATTTTGTTATTTATTTCGAGATTTATTTGGATCAAATTACCTTATAAGATATTTGCTGCTATTTGAATATTTATGCACGTTTGCACAGGCTGGGTGTGGAAGACGTTGCGTTTTTTTTCTTGCACTTGTGCATGATATTAATTTATATTTATTTATTATATATATTTTTCACTGGTTCACGTTGCACTTTAATGCAATTTTTTGTACATAGTGTTTTTGGATTGTCTATAGTAGCAACTTTGGATTTAATGCGATTTTTGCACATATTTTTCTAATTTTTTTACATTAGCAACTTTGGAATTATTTGAATTGTCTTGCTGTACTGGTTATATAATACTATTATTACGAAGCAATATTCTAAATAGAAATACTGCTATTAATTTATATCCTTTCCTACACTTTACTACACTTATTCATGCTGATACTGTAAACACAGTAATACACTATCCCTCTTCTTAGTATTGGCAGATTAGGACATTGAACAGCGCAATATCACCCCCTTGAATTATAATACAGACTCAGGGAACATGGAAGAAACAAGGAGAGTCTAGCTAGGACTGAACTAACTAGAACTAAACAGGAGGACATAGGTAGATACCAAATGGGGGACTTTTATGCGATGGGAGGCTTTTGATTTGAAAAGGGGGGCTCTGATGTGATGGGATGTCTACACAGGGTGGGGTGGGGGCAGTGGCCCCGGGCGCAACATTTAGGGGGCGCCAGTATGTGTCACTACTGGCTGCCTCCTCCTAATTTTAAGTTGCTGTGTCCCCCTGTGCTCCGGCCACCATGTTTAGTGTCCGACACCCTGTGAGTTGGCGTATGGGGGGTCATCTGAGGCATAGAGCTGGCCTGTCCGCGATTGCTCCTGAAGTCCCGCCTCCGCACATGACGCCCAATCACAGTGCGCCGACCGGACACTGAGCATGGCAATTAGAGCGTGTGGGAGAGAAGCAAAAATGTGAGCCGCTGCTGTCTTCTCCTCCGGACTGATGAGAGAGAGAGAGAGAGAGAGAGTAGTATGGTGGTCAGTGTAGTGTAAGTGTAGTACAGTGTAGTGTAGTATGGTGGACAGTGTAGTGTAGTATGGTGGACAGTGTAGTGTAGTATGGTGGTCAGTGAACAGTGTAGTGTAGTATGGTGGACAGTGTAGTGTAGTATGGTGGACAGTGTAGTGTAGTATGGTGGTCAGTGAACAGTGTAGTGTAGTATGGTGGTCAGTGAACAGTGTAGTGTAGTATGGTGGACAGTGTAGTGTAGTATGGTGGACAGTGTAGTGTAGTATGGTGGTCACAAGGAGGCGCAAATTACTTGCCTTGCCCCGGGCGCTGACAACCCACGCTACACCACTGGGTGGGGGGTTGGGAATTCGTAGTACTTACCCTATCTGTCTCTTTAGCTCTGCCCCTTCGGTTCGGCTTTTCTTCTTTGCCTTTGCCCGAGTAGTAAGGAAGGTAGTTTTTTCTCAGCGGTTCAAGTTTAGGGACTGCGGTTTGTTTTACAGAGTTTTGGAGATGTGTGGTCACACAGGCCCGGCAGGCGATGCAAGTTCGGGGTCGGAGGCGCTGTTCTTCGTGGCGGGATAGAGGGGAATACGTGACTGCGCTGGAACTGCTGCAACAGAGAATAGTGAGGGACATGAACTCTACTGGAAGGAAAATCATTGATTTCATATGTTTCAATGGAAACGTGCTTTTTATTGCAATAGAGAATGTACATTTCTTTAGGGCTCATTCACACCAGACTGCGTTGCGTAGCTGTTCCAGCACAGCACCACCGCAAGACAAGGCAAAATGAATAGTCTCTTACCTGGCTGGTTCACACCATTACGTTGCGGTGGGGTGCGCTGAAAAAGAATACTGCATGCACTACTTTTTTTTTTTCGGCGCAGTGCGAATCAATCCACCACTCTGCATTACGCTGCAGCCGATAGACCTTAATGAAATGTCCTTGTGTGACATTTCAATAAAGTTTGTTTAAAAAAGAACAGTGGGGTGGGCCATGATTGGTGCATCAGCAATGCTGTTATTCCATTGCACATCAGTCAGTGCTTTCTATAGCCGCTGCTATGCATCACATAGTAGTCCATTATGTGTCACTTACCTGACACAGGAGCCAGAGAAGTCACTGCTGTCCCCTCTTCCACGAAGCGTCCATCTTCTTTCTGGGCATGGCGGCTCCGGCGCTGTGATTGTCAGGAGCCACGATGATGTCACTCACGAGCATGCGCACGGCATATTGCCGTTAGCGGCGGCATGCTCAGTGCGCCTGCGCGCCATAGACAGCGGTGTCTGTCTTTTTGCAAATAACTCCTAAACCGTGTAGGTTTAGGAGATATTTCTTGGGCCTACAGGTAAGCCTTAATCTAGGCTTAACTGTATGTCAAAGTGCTCTGTAAGGGTTTACAACCACTTTAAGGGCCAGTTCACACCACATGCAGTCCAGTGCGTTTTTTTTTCTGCATCAAAAATGCATGAAAAGCACTTGGAACGCATCCAGACTGCATTTCTATGGTGTGAACACCCAGCTTTATCGGGGGCAGAGGTGAGGAGTGGTGACTTCACTGTGCATCCTGGAAACATTAAAAGCTGCATTTTTAATTTATTTTAAATTTTTTGCAAAAAAAAAAAAAAAAATACAAAATCTTTTACAGAAACTTTTTTTTTTAAACAATATGTAGTATTTGGGGGTGGGATCTGTCATTTAGGCAGCCATTCAATTTTCATGTTAAAATACTAGTTGTGTTTTGAATTAGCGCTTCTGCAAAAGCCATATACAAAGCCAGGACAATATGAAATTCAGATTGAAGATAAGAGTAGAAGAGCAGACATTGTGCTATGATTAAGCACTGTTAAGTGTGAAACGCGTCAGTTCGTTCATCCCATTTTCTGCTGTGGCTTGTATTTTTTGATTTTTTTACAATAAAGGCTATATTCTGGAGTGTGGCTGTCCAGGACTTTTCCTTGTCTCATTTGCTATATGCTTAGCCTGCACCTATTACAATTTAGAGGAGAGTGTTCTATCCACATCCACCCGGAGCGGTGATCCCTTCCTCCCCCATTGTGACTTTAGCACAGCTGCAGAGTTGCCTTCCCCTGGCTGTTGAAATGACAGAGAAGGGGTAGTGGGGGGATTCAGATGACTGATCTCTGAGGAATGTGACATAGTGTGCATGGTGGGGGGGGGTCACTTCTGCAAGGGGCAGGGGGGGTTTCTGCACAGCAGCTTCGCACTTATACTATGTAATTCACAGCGCAGTGGCAGTCAGCTGTACATACACCATACCTGGATGTGTGATTTCTCACTGGCTCAGGTTTAGTGTGTCGCCTCTTCCCAGAATTAATTGTTCCATAACACTTCAGCAACTGCTCGGCTGATGTTCGATAAGAGCCCAGCTGTGATCTCCCGTCTCCTCTCCTTGACATTCCTGCAAATGAAAAATAAGTATCTGAGCAGACGGATTACTGAATTTAATAGAACTTTACTCATTCTACTGCCCTGTACACACGGTCGGACTTTCCAATGGAAAATGTGCGATCGGATCGTGTTGTCGGAAAATCCGATCGTGTGTGGGCTCCATCTGACTTTTTCCGTCTGAATTTCCGACACACAAAGTTTGAGAGCAGGATCTAAATTTTTTCGACAACAAAACTCGATCGTTTAAATTCTGATCGTGTGTATACAATTCTGATGGATAAAGTGCCACGCATGCTCAGAATAAATTACGAGACGAAAGCTATTGGCTACTGCCCTCTTTATAGTCCCGTCGTACGTGTTCTTCGTCACCGTGTTCTGAAAGCTTGGATTTTCCCACAACGTTGTGCGACCGCGTGTATGCAAGACAAGTTTGGGCCGAAATCCATCGGAAAAAAATCAGACGGATTTTGTAGTCGAAATGTCCAACCGTGTGTACGGGGCATGCTACTTTTTCTATCACTATTTTTTTTTTTATAAGTTTTATTTTTTATTTTGTTTATTAATATTTTTATTACTTCTTTTTATTGTTTACCGCTCTTTCACTCATGGCTTTTGAATTAGAATTTTAAGGGCAAAGCTGAATGCAATTTTTCTAAAAGGCGTATCCTTAAAGATATTTCAAACAACCCTTTATTAGAAATAAATAAATAAAAAGTAGCAAAAAGACTGTATGCCATAAGCTACCTGCTCCTAGGGATGTGGGGCATTGAGGGTCCATTAACATTTTTGCAGTGTGTTAGTACATGTGTGTGTTATGTGGCGTGTTTGGCCCTTTTCACACGGGGGGGAGGGGTTGGTAGACTCTGCTGATCAGGTGAATAGCTTGTCTGTGTCCGCTTGGCTTATGCAGAGCAAACACAGACACTGCCCACTCTCTTCTATGGGCATCCGGATGTAAACGGACTGCCTGTTAGTTTACTCCTAACTTACGGTGACCAGACATCCCCCGGTTTCTGGGGATAGTCCCCGGATCGAGTAGCCTGTCCCCGGAGCCCATCCGTCCCCACTTTTGCAGGGCCAATCCTGGGCGAGCAGTTTCCAGTGGGCAGGGGTCACGTTGGCTGTGAGAGGAGCCAGATCTGTGGTCGCTAGTGGTGCACTAACACACCGACGGAGGAGCTGGAGAGGCTCCAGCCTGGCTGTGCGCCAGTGTTGCCAACCAACAGTATTTTTTACTGGCAGGCAGGAAAAAACGGGCACTTTTCTCCTGTCAGTAATGCCACGTACACACGATTGGAATTCCGGACAGAAAAAGACAGATGAGAGCTTTTCATCGGAAAATGCGACCTTGTGTATGTTCCATCGGAATTTAGCTGTCCGAATTTCCGCCAGCCAAAAATTGATAGCATGTTCTCAATTTTCCCAATGGAAAAATTTTCCATCGGAAATTCCGATCCTGTGTATGTGTAGCGCCGGTACTCCTAAAGAGTACGCACTATGTTTGTAAATTTAGTTTTTCCTAAGACTATAGTTGAGTCTTGCGATTAATTACACTAAATTGTGGTTTTGGCATCAGTTTGGCAGGACTGTACTAATGTTCTGCCTGGTCATAGGTGTAGGTAGCACCTTTGACAGGCATTGGAACGCAGTTTGGTTGGACGCATTGGGTACCAATCTCTCTCTCAGCCAATCAGTGGGTGCGTTGTCTCGCTGTGTATTCCAGGAGAGGGTACTTAAGGTGCTGAAGTCACGTGGTTCTGGGTTCCCGTCCAGAAGTATGTTCTGACGCCATGGTCCTGGTCCTCCTGACCAGCCCCCAGAGGCCCTCATGGCCTGGGGTACAGATCCATCTGTTTCCGAGTCTCGGAACTGGCTAGTCCGAAGCACAGTAACTGGAAGGAGGATTCTAAAGTGGTTCGGTGCCGTCTCGGGTTTTGGAGAGGCCCAGCAACTCAACACGCAACCAGGGGAGGACTCTTCGGAAGAGGGCCACGCACGAGGCTGGCTGCTTGGTAAGAGCCTGGAGGCTGAGCTGTATGGATACTAATTGAATCCACATTTCTTACGGTATCGCCGGACCGGCTGCAAGATACTGGTACTGTAAGAAAGTTCCTAATTTCATCCTTCGGTTACGACTAAGTTCCTGTGCGAGACTTTCTGTGTTCATCTAAAGTTTTACAACCAAGTCTGTGGCAGAGACTTTGCTAAGTTTGACTCATTTGTCGGCTGCTAAATCCATAAACCAGGATTTGTCCGACAGTGGAAATATCCAGTTGTGAGTGGCTATTCCCTGGTTCATCTAAAGAGAGACATTTATTAAGTGTCAGCAGTTTCCAAAGTGCCTGAGCTCCCCTACCTATACCCTCTATTCCCAACTGAGAGACTGCGTTTCTGTTCAATGTTTTATGCAAATAAGTGTCGGTCTCTGCAGTTATTGGGCTATCAACCTCGGGAACCCCTAGACAAGAACGACGAACTAAGAGGTGGAGAAGGTAAATGGCAAGCCCAAGAAAACCAGCAGCTCCTTCGGGGGTCAGTGCTACATATGCAATTCCGACACGCCAAAAATCACGCATGCTCAGATTCAACTATGAGATGGAAGCTACTGGCTATTGAACTTCCTTTTTCTAGTCCCGTCATACGCGTTGTACGTCACCGCATTCTAAACGGAATTTGGTGTGATCGCGTGTAGGCAAGACAACTTGAGCGGAATTCAGTCGGAATTCCGTCGGGAAAACCATCAGAGCTTTTTCCGACGAGAATTCCGATCGTGTGTACGTGGCATTAGAGGAAAAGTTTGCCAGAAAAAAATATGGCTGTGATGCTTGGCTCGGAACTGGGCATGCACAGCTCGGGTCCAGAGCCGGCCGAGACCATCAAAGTGTCTACTACAGTGTGTTTGGGCGGTACTGGTGGGGGGCTGGTCTGGTGGAGACGGTGCCTGAGCGTTTTGTCCGATATCATGGTGCAAGGGAGCCTAGCCGAGTGGCCAGAGCCTTGTGTGCGGGTCTACCGGATGGGAACAAGGCAAGCCGGGAGCCGGACTGTCAGTGCTGTTTGGACTGGAGGGGACTAAAAGGGCCATCTGGCATGGAAAGAGACCATCACTGTGACTCAGGAGGGGAAGCGTTGTGTCGGTGATCTGTGTTGTTGTACACTGCTGTCAGTGTCACTATGAGAGTCAATTTCATGGGCGTGCCGCCCATTCTAATTTCCTGTCCCTGAGCCACTTACTATATTGAAAATAAAATAAGAAATATGCTTTTTGCCTGAATAGCTACCTTAAATCACTTTACTAATTGTATATTATACTTATTTGTAGCCTAAATAGTGAAATTTGCACTTAAAACTGAAATTTTGTAACTTTTGGAAATGCCAGTAAAAACTTGGCTGTGCCAATACATTTTGGGTGTCATGTCAGTAAATTTCAATCTGGTAGGTTGGCAACACTGCTGTGTGCTGCTTGTAGCCGCCACTTCTCCTCCCTATTTGTGAGGAAGAACCGGCTGCGATCGCGGGCCGGGGACACACGACCGCCCTCTCCTCCTATCACTCTGCCGGTACTGGCAGTACATAGGGGAGGCAGCCAAGCAGAGCGTTCCTCCCTCCCCCTCCCTCCTGTACTGCAAAGAATTATGGGCTATGTAGTCCAGAGTGTCATGGCGAGGCAAGTTTCTGTTATAACATTTTATAAAGTAATTTTTCTCTTGTACTGATTGGCACTCATGAGATGGTACTGATGGGTGGCACTCATGATAGCCTGCACTGATGGGCACTCATGAGATGGTTGTAATGATGGACTGCACTGATGGGCATCCATCAGATGGTACTGATAGGTGGCACTCATGATAGCCTGCACTGATGGGCACTCATGAGATGTTACTAAGAGATGGAACTGATGATAGCCTGCACTGATGGGCGCTTATGAGATGGTACTGATAGGTGGCACCGGTTATAGCCTGCACTGATGGACACTCATGAGATGGCACTGATAGGTGGCACTGATGATAGCCTGCACTGATGGACATTTATGAGATGGTACTAAGAGATGGCACAGATGATGGCCTGCACTGATTGGCATTCATGAGATGGCACTGATAGGTGGCACTGATGATAGCCTGCGCTGATGGGCACTCATCAGATGGTACTGATAGGTGGCACACATGATAGCCTGCACTGATGTACACTCATGAGATGTTACTAATAGATGGAACTGATGATAGCCTGCACTGATGGGTGCTCATGAGATGGTACTGATAGGTGGTACCGGTTATAGCCTGCACTGATGGACACTCATGAGATGGCACTGATAGGTGGCACTGATGATAGCCTGCACTGATGGGCACCCATCAGATGGTACTAATAGATGGAACTGATGATAGCCTGCACTGATAGGCGCTCATGAGATGTCACTGATAGATGGCGCTGATGATAGCCTGCACTGATGGGCATTTATGAGATGGTTTTAACAGATGGCACCGATCATAGCATTCACTGATGGGCACTCATGAGATGGTACTAATAGATGGCACTGATGCTAGGCTGCACTGATAGGCAGAACTGATAGGTGGCAGTGGCACTGATGAGGAGGCACTGATAGGCTGCACTAATGGGCCTGCTTTAATCACAGGCGGTGACAGCATGTGAGCAAAGTTCTGCCGATACCCAGCAAGTCTGTTTACATTTGATCAGCTGTGATTGGACACAGCTGATCACATGGTAAAGAGACACTGTGATTGGTCCTCGTTGTGCGTTGGGGGCGTGGTTCCCGGGAGGACATCAGTGGATGCCCTCCTGGAACAACAAAGCTGCGCTATAACCGTCTTTTGGCTACAGTGCGATTTATAAAGTGGTTAAAAGGAGCAGTTTGCCACACAATCCTGTCACATCACATTAACATTTGTAGTCTTGTAACAATTAGCTATTAGTATTTGATTATTTATGTTTAAAGGTATCCTAAGTGCTGTTACCATGCAATCTTTTACTGTTTTGAATTGTTAATTTATATTGTTATTGTTGAACCAAAATTCTTTGGAAAGAATAATATACAAATTATGCATTGAATATCATTGCAAAACAACAATGTATGTAACATGTTGCCATACATCCATGCTCCCCCTTGGATACTCTGTGCTCTCTATTGGGTACTCCCCCCCCCATTGGGTGCTCCGTGCTCTCCATTGGATGCTCCCCCCCCCCCCATTGGATGCTCCGTGCTCTCCATTGGATGCCCCCCCCCATTGGATGCTCCGTGCTCTCCATTGGATGCCCCCCCCCCATTGGATGCTCCGTGCTCTCCATTGGTTGCCCCCCCCATTGGGTGCTCCGTGCTCTCCATTGGGTGCTCCCCCCCTCATTGGATGTTCCCCCCCCCCATTGGATGCTCCGTGCTCTCCATTGGATGGTGCTACGTGCTCTCCATTGGATGGTGCTACGTGCTCTCCATTGGATGGTGCTCCGTGCTCTCCATTGGAGGGTGCTCCGTGCTCTCCATTGGAGGGTGCTCCGTGCTCTCCATTGGAGGGTGCTCCGTGCTCTCCATTGGAGGGTGCTCCGTGCTCTCCATTGGAGGGTGCTCCGTGCTCTCCATTGGAGGGTGCTTCGTGCTCTCCATTGGGTGCTCCCCCGCCATTGGATGGTGCTCCGTGCTCTCCATTGGATGGTGCTCCGTGCTCTCCATTGGATGGTGCTCTCCATTGGATGGTGCTCTCCATTGGATGGTGCTCTGTGCTCTCCATTGGGTGCTCTGTGCTCTCCATTGGGTGCTCTGTGCTCTCCATTGGGTGCTCTATGCACCTTATTAGATGCTTTATGCTCTCCATTGGGTCCTCTGTGCTCCCCATTGGGCACTCTATACCCGTTTAATGATTTGATATACAAGTCCTTGGTTCATATATCTTTTTCTTTACAAGAAAGTATTGTCAGACAGGCATTTTTTTTCTTCTTTGCAGCAATTTTTCCTCCGGTATATTATAGTGATTTCTTGCAAATAAACAGGTAATGATTTTCTACCCAAACCACTTGCCAACCGTATAACTTACTAATACGGTGGCACTGCTGCACCAGATCATGTACGTAGTACGTGATCCGGCACTTCCAGGTAGGGGGCATGCTTGCGTGCTGCCAGTGGCTCACTTCCACTGTGATTAATTACAGGGGTAGCTGACTCGATGTCTGCCGGCACCTGCCGATCGTTATGCAGAGAGCCAGAATGGCGATCTGCCTATGTAAACAAGGCAGATCACTGTTCTGACAGGGGAAAGACATAAATCCTGTGTCTCAGCAAAGCAGGGACGTGGATCCATCCCTAGTAAAAGCACCTCCCACAGTACACTAAAACACTGGCTAGGAACACATTTAACCCTTTGAGCGCCCCTGATGTTAAGCCCTTCCTAACCAGTGTCATTAGTACAACATACCTCCCAACTTTTTGAGATGGGAATGAGGAACACCTATCAGCAAAAGCATGCAGGCATAGGACACACCCCTTGCCACACCCCCTTAAAGGAGAATTGTACAAGAAAACAAGGTTGATTCACCCAAGTGCTTTTTTTACCACTACTCTTCCTTTATATTGGCATTTGGAATGTATAAATGCAGCAATTTAGACATCAGATGAAAGGTTTAGTGCTGGAAAACACTTTTTGCTAGATAAAAAGTGCATTTTATATACATCTATATGGATCAGACCAAAATGAGGGACAGATGAGGAGGAATGAGGGACAAAGGGACATTGCTCCAAATCAGGGACAGTCCCTCGAAAATCAGGGGCAGTTGGGAGCTATGGTACAGTGACAGTGCATACTTTTAGCGCTGATCACTGTATTAGTGTCACTGGTCCCCAAAAAGTGTCAAAATATCTGCTGCAATATCGTAGTCCCGCTATAAGTGACTAATCACCACCATTACCAGTAAAAAAAAAAAAAAAACAATAAAAAATCAATAAAGATATTCCATAGTTTGTAGATGCTATAACTTTTGAGCAAACTAATTTATATACATTCATTGCAATTTTTTTTTATGTAGCAGAATACACATTGGCCTAAATTGATGAAGAAATCTGATTTTTTTTCTATTTTTTTTACCGGCTATATTTTATAGCAGAAAGTAAAACAAAATATTGTTTTTGTTCTTTTTCAAGATTTTCAGTCTTTTTTTGTTTATAGTGCAAAAAATAAAAACCACAGAGGTGATAAAATACCACCAACAGAAAGCGCTATTTGTGCGAAAAAAGAGCCATATATTGTTTGGGTACAATGTTGCATGACCACGCAATTGCCAGTTAAAATGCCGTATTGCAAATAATAGTCTCAGAAGGGAGGTAAATCTTCCGGAGGTCAAGTGGTTAAAGCGGTTTGTTGCTCAGTGATTGAGATTCAGCAGCTTTTCATGTCAGTGGTAAAAATCGCTAGCGTCAATCTTAACCACTTCCCGCCCAGTCAATATCCTGACTGGGCGTCATATGACGTCCTTTGGGATAACAGCCGCCGTGCGCCCGTGGGGGCACGCATCGCGGCGATCGGTGGTGCAGGGTGTCAGTCTGACACACCGCTACACCAATCTCGGTAAAGAGCCTCGGACAGAGGCTCTTTACCATGTGATCAGACGTGTCCAATCATGGCTGATCACGATGTAAACAGGAAGTTCATCAGCTTTTCCTCACTCACGTCTGACAGATGCAAGCAGAGGAGAGCAGATTGGTGGCTCTCTTGATGGGGGAGGTATGCCCTGATTGTTTATCAGCACAGCCCCCCCTCAGATGCCCCCACTAGACCACCAGGGAAGCCCCCAGGACCACCAGAGAAGCCCTCAGCATGTGGATGGCCAGGTACATCCCCCATGGCCATCCACATGTAAAAAAAAATGCCCAAAATATGCCAATCAGTGCCCACAAATGGGCACTGACTGCCACCTCATATTTACATTACAAAACAGGGATGCCCGGCATTGCCACCCATCAGTGTCATCAGTGCCCACCTATCGGTGTCCATCCATGCCACCTATTAGTGCCACCCATAAGTATGCATCAGTGCCACCCATCAATACCCATCAGTGCCACCTCATCAGTACCACCTCATTGGTGTCACCTCATCGGTGCCCATCGGTGCAGCCATATCAATGCCCGTCATTGAAGAATACTTACTTATTTACAAAAAGATTTAACAAACAAATGAAAACCTTTTGTTGCGCAAAAAATAAAAATCGCAGAGGTGATCAAATGCCACCCAAAGAAAGCTCTATTTGTGGGAACAAAATTATAACAAAATTATAAAAAATTTGTTTGGGTACAGCGTTGTATGACCGCGCAATTGTCATTCAAATTGCGACAGCGCTGAAAGCTGAAAATTCGCCTGGGCAGGAAGGTGTCTAAGTGCCCAGGATTGAAGTGGTTAATAATGCATCGCTATGGAATGTTGCTCAAATCACTGAAGAGCGACTTGCAAAGATCATAACCCAAGGTTGTAGCAATATCGCCAGCGACTCAAACTTTTCAACCGCCAGCTGCAAATCATTGTACTCTACTGTAGAGAACCTCAGCAGTTCCTGGGCATGCTGGTATCTATAGTTCTCCTGCAGTAGGTCCATGGTGCCCAGTCTGTTGATGGTCAGCCTCTCACCTGTACAGTGTCCTCTTCAGCCATGTCCTCTCTCCTGACCCCCCCCCCCAGCAGAATATCACTGAGTTCCTGATTCCAACACTTGACTGACTTCCCAGGTTGGGAAGACCAGCCTATCAAATCCAAACTGGAGAACTTTCCAGCCAACAGCTGAGCCCCATGTAGATGATGGAGCACGTGACTGGACGCTTGGCTTTACTAAGGAAGGAGTGCTGCAGAGTGCAAGGGTTGGAGGGCATGTTCCCAGCCACTGATGCTTTGCATCATCAGGTTAAAGTATGAAAAATAAGACAAATAGTTATAATAAAATATATATCAAACATGCAGCAAAGGCAAGGTAAGAGAACTGTTTTTAAAATTCAGGTTTAAATGCAGATTGAAGTTTAAAATATTAAAATAAATAAATCTCCTTCTTCATAACAATAAATAATTCATAGCTCCCAACTGTCCCTGATTTCCAGGGACTGTCCCTGATCTGGAGCAATGTCCCTCTGTCCCTCATTCCTCCTCATCTGTCCCTCATTTTGGTCTGATCCATATAATTGTATATAAAATTCACTTTTTTTTATCTTTCAAAAAGTGTTTCCCAGTCCTAAACCTTTCATCCGATTTCTAAATTGCTGCATTCGTACATTTTAACCGCTTCCCGACCGCCTCACGCAGATATACTGCGGCAGAAGGGCGCGTACAAGCAGATTAACGTACTTGTGCGTTGCCCTTTAACCACTTGCCATCTCCCCTGTGCACGCTCCCTGCGCGCCCCGTGATCACCAAGTCACTGAGACTCGGGTGATCACCGATCCGAGTAAGGGGCCGGTCCCGGCCCCCTACCATGTGATCAGCGGAGGATCGGAGGAGAAAAGAAAAGCTGATCACCGCCTCATCTTAAAGGGACATCAGTCCCGAAACAGAAGAGGCAATTATGCCTCATTTATGGCATATGAAAGTGCCCACAAGTGCCACCTATCAATGCCCAGAAGTGTCACCTATCGATGCCCACCAGTGGTGCCAATCAGTGCCACCTAGAAGTGCTGCCTATCAGTGTAACCCATCAGTGCCCATCACTGCCACCTATCAGTGCCCATCAGTGCCACCTTATCAGTGTACATCAATGACGGACAAAAATTACCCATTTTAAAATGTTGTAACAAAATAAAAAACTTTTTTTATTTTATTTTTATTCTGTCTTTTTTCATTTCTTTTAACAAAAAATAAAAATCGCAGAGGTGATCAAATACCACCAAAAGAAAGCTCTATTTGGGGAGAAAAAATAATAAAAATGTAATTTGGGTACAGTGTTGTATGACCGCGCAATTGTCATTCAAAGTGCATCAGCGCTGAAAGATGAAAATTAGTCTGGATAGGAGGGGGGTTTAAGTGCCTAGTAAGCAAGTGGTTAATGCCCCATACACACGGTCGGACATTCCGACGACAAAATCCGTCTGATTTTTTCTGACAGATTTTGGCCCAAACTTGTCTTGCATACACACGGTCGCACAAAGTTGTCGGAAAAGCCGATCGTTCAGAACACGGTGACGTAGAACACGTACGACGGGACTAAAAAGAGGCCAGTAGCCAATAGCTTTTGTCTCGTAGTTTATTCTGAGCATGCGTGGCACTTTGTCTGAATTGTCTACACACGATCAGAATTTAAACGATCGGATTTTGTTGTCGGAAAATTTTATATCCAGATCTCAAACTTTATGTGTCGGAAATTCTGACGGAAAAAGTCAGATGGAGCCCACACACGATCGGATTTTCCAACAATAAGATGCGATCGCACATTTTCCGTCGGAAAGTCCGATCGTGTGTACAGGGCATAAGAGGCAGCTCATGGGCCGGAAGCTCCATGACCGCGGATCCCGCGGGCCCAATGTCTGCAGGGATACACATGATCGTCTCACGGTGAGGAAGATCAGGGAGATGCTAATGTAAATATGCATCTCCCCATTCTGCCTAGTGACAGTGTCACTGATCATAGCTCCCTGTAATCGGGAGCAGAGATCAGTGACGTGTCACACACAGCCCCTCCCCCCACAGTTAGAATCACTCCCTAGGACACACTTAACCCCTACAGCGCCACCTAGTGGTTAACCCCTTCACTGCTAGTGACATTTGTACCTTTTGTATTGTACTGTAATTGTGTTGTTCCCCCCCCCATACATTGTAAAGCGCTGCGTAAACTGTTGGCGCTATATAAATTGTGTATAATAATAATCAATGCAATACAGTAATTTCTAGCATTGATTGCTGTATTAATGCCAATGGTCCCAAAAATGTGTCAAAATTGTCCGATGTGTCCGCCATAATGTTGCAGTCATGATAAAAAAAAAATGCTGATCGCCGCCATTACTAGTAAAAAAAAAAAATTATCAATAAAAATGCCATAAAACTATCCTCTATTTTGTAAGCGCTATAACTTTTACGCAAACCAATCAATAAATGTTTATTGAGATTTTTTTTACCAAAAATATGTAGAATACGCATCGGCCTAAACTGAGGAAAAAAATTTTTTTTTTTTTGGAGATATTTATTATAGCAAAAAATAATGCGTTTTTTCAAAATTGTCGCAAACCAATCAAAAATCATTATTGCAATTTTTTTTTACCAAAAATAGGTAGAAGAATACATATAGGCCTAAACTGAGGAAAAAAAAAACATTTTTATATATATATTTTTGGGGGATATTTATTATAGCAAAAAGTAAAAAAGAATGCTTTTCTTCAAAATTGTCGCTTTTTTTTTTGTTTATAGCGCAAAAAATAAAAACCGCAGGGGTGATCAAATACCACCAAAAGAAAGCTCTATTTGTGGGGAAAAAAGGACGTCAATTTTGTCTGGAAGCCACATCACATGACCGCGCAATTGTCAGTTAAAGTGGAAGTAAACTCCCCTATCGTTTTCAGCCAAGGAAGCTGCCATCTTTGCCTCAGTTTAATCTTCAGCTGCTATGGTGTTGCACATGTGATTTGTTATGACACCAGCCATTGGATGGTTTGATAGTTTGGCTGAGAGCACAGCCAATGTGCAGTTAGCATTCCCGACATGCCTTTTTTTTTTAACTGTTTAAATCGATGGATTTACTTCCACTTTAAAACGACGCAGTGCCGTATCGCAAAAAGTGCTCTGGTCAGGAAGGGGGTAAATTCTTCTGGGGCTGAAGTGGTTAAAAGCCAATATAAAGGAATAGTAGTGGTAAAAAAAATAACTTGTGGATTTAATTAACCTTTTTTTTGGTAATTCTCCTTTAAGGGGGTGTGGCAGGGGGCGTGTCCTATGCCTACATACGTTTGTTAGTAGGTGTCCCTCATTCCCATCTCAAAATGTTGGGAGGTATGAATAATAGTATATTATCAAATACAGTACAGTATTATAATATATTCTGATATTATACTTTATCTCGATATATACATTATATATATATATATATATATATATATATATATATATATATATATATATATATATATATATGATCTTGTCAAATATATTGGGACGCCTGCTTTTACACGCACATGAACTTTAATGGCATCCCAGTCTTAGGCTGTAGGGTTCAATATTGAGTTGGCCCACCCTTTGCAGCTATAACAGCTTCAACTCTTCTGGGAAGGCTGTCCACAAACTTTAGCAGTGTGTCTATGGGAATGTTTGACCATTCTTCCAGAAGTGCATTTGTGAGGTCAGGCGCTGATGTGGACGAGAAGGCCCTGCTTGACGTCTCCGCTCTAGTTCATCCCAAAGGTGTTCTGTCGGGTTGAGGTCAGGACTCTGTACAGGCCAGTCAATTTCCTCCACTCCAAACTCACTCATCCATGTCTTTATGGACCTTGCTTTGTGCACTGGTGTGCAGTAAGGATGAGCTCAGGCGTGTTCACAGACAGCATGCGCAGAGCCCACCAGGAAGTCCGCACTGCACATTGCTAATCACAAGCAGTGAGACATTTTCCGATGCGTGATTGCAGAGATCAGGAAATGTCTCACTGCCTGTGATTGCCGCTGTGCAGTGCCAACGTCCTGGCAGGCTCTGCACGTGCCGTTTGCGAACACGCCTGAGCTCATCCTTAGTGTGGAGTCATGTTGGAACATGAAGGGGCCATCCCCAAACTGTTCCCACAAAGTTGAGAGCATGAAATTGTCAAAAATGTCTTGGTATGCTGATTCCTTAAGAGTTCCCTTCACTGGAACTAAGGGGCCAAACCCAACCCCTGGGAAACAACCCAACGGCATAATCTCCCCTCCACCAAATGATTTGGACCAGTGCACAAAGCAAAGTCCATAAAGACATGGATGAGTGAGTTTGGGGTGCAGGAACTTGCCTGCCCTGCACAGAGCCCTGACCTCAACTGGATAGAACACCTTTGGGATGAATTAGAGTAGAGACTGCAATCCAGGCCTTCTCATCCAACATCAGTGCCTGACCTCACAAATGTGCTTCTGGAAGAATGGTCACACATTCCCATAGACACACTCCTAAACCTTGTGGACGGCCTTCCCAGAAGAGTTGAAGCTGTTATAGCTGCAAAGGGTGGACCAACTCAATATTGAACACTACTGACTGGGATGCCAATAAAGTGGTTATAACATATATTTTTAATCCTTATGCTGCTGGAATAGGTAAATAGATAGGAAAGTATATTAAATGTACTTGTTTTAATATTTTTTTCTACATTTCTTCAGTTAATTCATGGTTTCTTGCCTAGGCAAATGATGTCATATATCCCAGGAGTCTTCAGGAGGAGAGGTTTTCTTAGCTAAGCACATCCTCCTGCCTGCATGCCTGTGATAAAGGCAGATGGATTCCAGGAAGTCAATGCTACATGAATCAGCTGCCCCTACTCAACATGGCCATGGCCAGAAATGCTAGGAGGTGTTTTTCAACATGATTTCTCTGCAAAATAAAGCACAGAGGGGCTGTTTTACTAAGGCCTCATGCACACGAGACGCAGATGAAACCTCTGTTAAAAAAAAGCTGAAACGCGCGTTTAGAAACGCGCGCTTTGCCGCGTTTGCATGCCGCGTTTAAACGCGTTTATAAAGATAACATCATGTAGACCCTCCCCAAGCTCTCAAAGCATTTTTTTTAACTATTTCTGCTATTTTGATCAGAGTGAGCAGCAGCAGCATAGAGAGCAGTTGTACACTTGCATTTGCCATGTCACTTGCCACGGCACCTGCCACAAGTTGTGGATTGTCCACTTGCCACGTCACTTGCCACAAGTTGGGGATTGTCCACTTGCCACATCACCTGCCACGTCACCTGCCACAAATTGTGGATTGTCCACTTGCCACGTCACTTGCCACATCACCTGCCACGTCACTTGCCACGAGATGTGGATTGTCCACTTTCCACGTCATCTGCCATGCCACCTGCCACAAGCTGTGGATTGTCCACTTGCCACGTCACCAGCCACATCACCTGCCACAAGTTGTGGATTGTCTACTTGCCGCGTCACTTGCCACATCACCTGCCACGTCACTTGCCACGTCACCTGCCACAAGTTGTGGATTGTTCACTTGCCACGTCACCTGCCACGTCACCTGCCACAAGTTGTGGATTGTCCACTTGCCACGTCACTTGCCACAAGCTGTGGATTGTCCACTTACCACGTCACCAGCCACATCACCTGCCACAAGTTGTGGATTGTCCACTTGCCACACCACTTTCCACGTCACCTGCCACGTCACCTGCCACAAGATGTGGATTGTCCACTTGCCACGTCACCAGCCACATCACCTGCCACAAGTTGTGGATTGTCCACTTGCCACGTCCCTTGCCACGTCCCCTGCCACGTCACCTGCCACAAGTGGATTGTCCACTTGCCACATCACTTGCCACATCACCTGCCACAAGTTGTGGATTGTCCACTCGCCACGTCACTTGCCACATCACCTGCCACAAGTGGATTGTCCACTTGCCACGTCACTTGCCACGTCCCCTGCCACAAGTGGATTGTCCACTTGCCACGTCACTTGCCACGTCACCTGCCACAAGTTATGGATTGTCCACTTGCCACGTCACATGCCAGTCACCTGCCACAAGTTGTTGATTTTCCACTTGCCATGTCACCTGCCAAGTCACTTGCCGCGTCACCTGCCAGGTCACTTGCCACGTCACCTGCCACAAGTTGTGGATTGTCCACTTTCCACGTCACTTGCCACTTCACCTGCCACGTCACTTGCCACAAGTTGTGGATTGTCCACTTGCCACATCACTTGCCACCTGCCATGTCACTTGCCACAAGTTGTGGATTGTCCACTTGCCACGTCACTTGCCACAAGTTGTGGATTGTCCACTTGCAATTGCAATTGTTTAAAATATTTTTCTAATGGTTTTTCATCATTTGCAATCATTTTTGAGATTTTTAATGTAAAAAAAAAGGTCACCTTTAAAAACGCATATAAACGCAAACGCGGCTAAACGCGGGTGCCGCGTTTAGCCGCGTTTAGCCGCGTTTTGCGTCTGAAACGCAGAAATTTTTGTTTCTGAACGCATTTTTTTGCTTCTGGAAAAACTAGATTAAACGCAACTGCATATAAACGGAAAAAAACGAGACTGTGTGCATGGACACATAGGATAACATTGAATGAGTTCAGGTGCAGTTGAAAAAACTGTCCAACTGCATCTGAACGCGCGTTTAACTGCGTCTCGTGTGCATGAGGCCTAAATCCAGAGAGTGCAATATCTGGTGCAGCTGTGCATGGTAGCCAGTGTCTAACTTCAGCTTGTTCATTAAATAAAACCTGGAAGCTGATTGGTTTCTAGGCAGATTTTGCACTCTACAGTTTTAGTAAATCAGCCCCAGAGACGTGGATGGGAGGGTTTGCTTTGAATATTAAAAATGAATAAAACAGCATTTTTGGTCTGTGGTGCTCAGATGCAGTGAAGTTCCGCTTTAATTATATATATATATATATATATATATATATATATATATATATGTATATATATATATATATATATATATATATATATATATATTATATAAAAAATATATATATATATATATAATATATATCATATATGTATACTATATTATATATAAAATGTTAAATATTAATAATATAAAATAATATTATTGATGCATATAATATTATTGTTGTTTTTGATGATGATAATAATAATAATAATTATTATTATTAGTAATAATAAAAACCAGCTTTTAGAAAATAATGTAAACATTTTAAAAAGCAATATCTATAAACATTTTTTTTTTTAACATATGATTTTATTAGAAAACATATTGTGTCATGGGATAGCAGCAATACAGTTACCCATGTGAAGGCATACGCAACATCAGACAACTTGACAAGGGGAATGGTATGTATTGGCTTTTACAAAAAAAAAAAATACTTATTTTATAGCCTGTTCTCACTAAGGTGGTGTTTTGTAAAAAAAAATCCTACATTCTGCATTTTAGGAATGCTGCAGAGGCATAACTAGAACCCTCAGGGCTCTGATGCAAGAAACCACAATGCCCCCCCCCCCCCCCAACTTCTATCAGAGCCCCGGGCTTCACATTTTGGGAGGGCGTCCATGGACATCCTCCCAGAACCCTGCCTCCCATGTGTCCCTGGGATGTGCATCCAGCGTAATCACAGCGGCCCTTCACCATGTGATCAGCTGATCACATGTAAACAGACTTGCTAGTTATTATTATTATCATTACTATCATACATGATATATACAGCTCGTAGAGCTTACATTCTAAAGGGAGGGGGTGCTACAAAAGGTAATAGATGCGGGGAATGAGTTGATGGGGTTGTTAGGTGGGTGTGGGATAGGCTTCCCTGAATAAGTGAGTTTTCAGGGATCTCCTAAAGGTGGACAGGGTAGGGGCTGATCGGATATACTGGGGCAGGGAGTTCCAGAGGATGGGAGAGGCTCTGGAGAAGTCCTGGAGGCGAGCATGAGAGGAGGTAACAAGGGAGCTAGAGAGCAGGCGGTCCTGGGAGGAGCGGAGGGGACGATTTGGGCGATATTTGCCGATGAGGTTGGTGATGTAAAGGGGGGCGATGTTGTGGATGGTCTTGTATGTTGTGGTTAGCATTTTGAATTTTATAGGGTGGGGGAAGCCAGTGAAGCTGGAGAGGTAGTGTCGAATTCCTGGTGCCAGGTTTTGGTAATAGCAAATAGATTAAGGGATTTGGAGAGGAAAAGGTCATTGACAGAAGCTAGTTTGTTGATGACTGAGCGGGCATTCCAGAGGGCACATGAATCTGCAGCCCTTTCCTCCCAGACTGTGTCTGTCTGAGGAAAGGAGAGGCAACAATGTCAGTAAATTGTTTACACTGATAACTAGTGCCCTGATCATCAATGCTGCCTATCAGTGCCACCTATCAGTGCTCATCAATGCCACCCATCAGTGCCCATCAATTCTGTCTATTAGTGCCACCTATCATTTGTTCATCAATGCTGCCATCAGTGCCATCTCAACTGTGTCTATCAGTGCCACTTATCAGTGCTGCCTATCAGTGCTTAATGCCCATCAGTACCTCCTATCAGTACTCATCAATGCTGCCTATCAATGCCACCTATAATTGCTCTTCAATGATGCCTATCAATGCTGCTTATCAGTGCAGCCCATCAGTGCCGCCTATCAGTGCTCATCAATGCCGCCTATCAGTGCCTCCTCATCAGTGCTCATCAATGCTGCCTATCAGTGTCACCTATTATTGCCGCCTACCAGTGCAGCCCATCAGTGCCACCTATTAGTGCTCATCAATGCTGCCTATGCTGCCTAAAAATACATTTAACACCTCAACGTACTATAACAGTAGTGGGCAACGCACCGCACTGGAAAGCACATGCCATGCATTCTGGTGTGTAGTGTTAAAATAGAAGGGTTGGGTCTGGTTTTCTCACTAAAGAGGAGCTTCTGCCTATCCCCCCCCCATACTTGTCATGCATCACTGTGCTCATTTCACATACCCACTTGGCAGGGCCATCTTTAATAATTACTGGACACTGGGCAAACATTTTCTTGGGCCCCACTTCCATGCAATTTCGCTCTCCACCTGCTTTGAGACATACAATAAATAGCAGCTAGACTCAAAATCTGTTTACTGAATGACAATCAGGCAGCAATTGTGATTGGTTGCCAGAAGTTACAGTGTATCATTAACACTCACTGACTGGCTGCTGGAGATTACAACACACATTATGGCTCACTGATTATTTGCTAGAGGTTACAGTAAATGATGTCTGCTTGTTGATTGGTTGCTAGAGATTACTGTACATCAATACTGCTCACTGATTGGTTGCTAGAGGTTACTGGACATCCTCACCACTCACTAATTGGTTACTAGAGGTTACTGCACATTATTACTGCTCACTTATTGGTTGCTAGAGGTTACTGCATATCCTTATCACTTAATGATTGGTTGCAAGAGGTTAGTGCACATCATTACTGCTCACTGATTGGTTGCTAAAGGTTACAGCACTTCATCTCCTTACTGCCTGCACACCATGGGCTGGGAAGGTGAGGGGACCCATCAATAGACAGAAAACTCCTAGGGATCCTAGGACTCCAGGAATCAGTGGCAGTGCTGGGGGAGGGGGGGTGGGGGAGGTGATCAGTGGCAATGCTCGGGGGTTGATGGGATCAGTGACAGTGGGGGATTAGTTAGGAGGCAGTACACTGTGGAAAATTCAGAATTATGTAGAATAAAGCTGAAAATCTTTGGCAAGTATATAGTGGGGGAATTCCACACTGACCAACAATGTAATCGGGAATTTACAATGACCGCCAAATGTGAGGGGGGATTTACACTGACCACCAATGTTAGGGGGAATTTGCACTGACCACCCTGTAACAGGGGATTTTACGCCACCCACCAATATAAAGAGATATTTCTACACTGACACCAATGTAACAGGAGCATTTACATCAACCACAAGTTTAAGGGAGAATATATAATGACCTCCATGTAAGAGGGAATTTACACTGACAACCATTGTCGAGGAGATTTGTACTGACCACCAAAGTAAGGTGACACATCTACACCGACCACCAATGTTAGGGGGGGATGTACACTGACCACCAGTGTAAGGGCAATTCTGCACTTTCCACCAATGTAAAGGGAAATGTACACTGATCACTAATATAATGAATAATTTACACTGACAACCAATGTAATGGGGGCGGGGGGGGGGGGGATTATGCATAAAAAACAATAAAGAGGGATTTCTGCACTGGCCACCAATGTAAGGGGGATTTACACTCCCCACCAATTTAAAGGGGGCTTCTCCATGAATCACCAATGTAAGGGAGGATTTGAAACTGACCACAAATGCATGTTTGATTTTTTTTTCCCTTTTGTACTGATTACCAATATAAGAAGAGTTTCTACACTGGCTACCTATGTAATGGGGATTTACACTGACCACTAATGTAATAGGAGCATTCATATTAACCACTAATGCTCGGTATGCAATGAAAAGATTGTACACTGAGCCCCAATGTAATGAGAAGATTTACACTGACCACCAGTGTATCTGAGACACTTGGCCTGCGTTCACATTTGTGTGTATTGGGAAAGCATGCAAAATCGCTTTCCTGAACGTGCTATGGCACGTTATTTTGCAAAAGGGTTCCACCTCCAATTTGCTTACTTTTACAGAACAGGATGATGTTAGGCTTAATGACTATAGTTGTAAGAAAAACTTTCCAGCATGCCTCTTTACCTCCCCAGTGGGCAGCATTCTGCAGATGTGATGGTGAATATGACCTCAGGAGGGCATGATATACATATGAATGCTGCTGATCTGCGTCTAATTACATATTAATGATGTCACTATTTACATATCAATGCAGGGTATTAACAGGTAAACACAAGGTCTGCAGGTGAGTCACCTGTACACAGCAATAGGGCAGAGCTGGATAGCATTAGTAACAGAACTTCACACTGAGATATCGGGACACAGCACTAAAACGTCAAGAGACAAGGGAATTTAAACTGGGATAGATGGCAAGTATGAGTCAGCTGCTTTGGGCCCCACAAGAATGATGGGGCCCAGGGAAGCTGCCCCTTTTGCCCTGCCTCAAAGATGGCCCTGCCACTTGGTAGTGAAAAAACTTGTCCTGCTGTGATCCACTGAGATGCCAGAGTCCAGGGCCCATGCCGCCATCTTTGGTTCTGACATCAATGGGTGCTGGATACCTTTTTTCGGGTTCCGGCAGCCCGATCCCCCGATGACACACTATCAGATCCACCCACCCCCAGCCGCATGAATGGAGCCTGAAGCATCTTGGCATATGTGACATGCAGTGAAGGTCCACTTTAAGGTGTGCACACTGCCAAACTATTTAAAATTAATCAAAATGTATGGTCTGCCTTATCACACGATAACCCGCTGTGCACTGAAATGCAAAATAACGATGAAAAAAAAAGGGAAAATGCATGGAAATTGTTTATGATGCACAGTGCTTTAGGAAACCAAATGTCGCCCGGGTAGGTTATAGATCTACCTCAATCTGGAACAGTTTACGCACATATGCTATTAACGCCATACACTTATAAACTTGTGCAAATATGCACCAAAACAGGTATTGTTGATGGATTTTCTGCCTGTGTGTATGAGACCCTAGACATGTCTAAAATACCCTAAAAATGTGTAAATTAGGTGAGAACAAGACCTAAGGAGAGGTAACTGTTTTACATAATGCTTTTTTGATGATATTGATATTTTGTAACATTACTGCCCTCTAGTGCTCAAAATAAGGAATGCGGCTTAGGCTCTGCTTGCTTGGATGGACAGGTGCTGATAAAGGGCCAGTATACATACATTTTAAAGGATTTTCTGCAAAACTGCTATTAGAGGCATCCTGGTAAAAATGTTTAAACATTTCCTAGAATTATTAGCATTTAAGATATTTAGGATTATGGTGTCTTTCTGATGCACATTGTTTGTTTGAAAGCTCCCTTAGCAGGCTTGGCTGCGAAGTGCATGTGCAGACAAATCAGTAAGACCCATGGAAAAAATAGACCAGAGGGCAGCTGGCCAGGACACAGGAACACACAGTAGGCTGTAAGCGAGGTCTGGACATGCCGTGGTCAGTAGCCAAGGAGATGGTCAGCAGTTTTGATTGGAAGGCAAGCCAAGGTTACAGAAGGTCAGCACAGATAAGCCATGGTCAGGAACTAGCCAAGGTCAAGCGAAGAATCTGCTTCAGATAAGCCGTGATCAGGAACTAGCCAAGGTCAAACCAAGTATTGGCACAGATAAGCTGGATCAGCATTGGAAAAGCAGAACGCAGGAGCAGGTTCTGGTTCAATCTCAGGGTAACAGCTGAAGACCACCCAGCAACTTCCTAACTCAGTTATGTTCCCTAAATCGGCCACCTGGTGCCAAGATTGTCATTTGGTGTAAAAAAAAAAATACTGATGGTGTCAGTAGGAACAAAATTAAACCCCATCATTGGTGTCAGGGAGCATAAATATAAATTTGCCAGCACACCTTGGATCCTCAAGTAACATCCAAATGCATTTATGCAAAGAGATCACATCACAGTGGGGATATTCGGAGCTGCGTAGGACCCCTTCATCAGGCATGTGATGTCATCTCTTTGAATAAAAGCGTTTGGACATTGCTTGAGGATCCTTTGGGAACATCCCATTGGATGACACACGTAGCGGTGGAGCCTGTGCTGACGTCATCATGCTCGCCGAGTCAGTGGCGGTGCTGGAGATGCGTGTTATGCTGGAAGTGCTTATATGTTTATGAGTAGATGTATCAACACACAAGGCATAGATGCAGGGCTCGAGTGCTGCGGGAACGCATGGGAACGGCGTTCCCGTACTATTTCCACAGCGGGAACGCCGTTCCCATTAGCTGTCTGAGGGCTGAGGCTATGCAGCGCGTAGTCCGCGCCGCTCCTCAGCCGCCGAGTGACTGGTTGCTAGGCAGGAGCCGCTCCGCATCTAGCAACCGGCCACATGACTTCGGCCGTGCACGTGGGCACGCACTGGCACGAGTCAGTGTGACACACGCTGCGCGCCTGCTTGGTTCCGGAGTTCCGGACTGTCCTCCCGCTCCCCTCTACCCAGTGCCTCCTGGGGCCACAGCCGCTGCACGTTTCCAGTTTACTTCTCCGGCTCCCCCGAGAACAGAAGGGAAGAGAATACCAGGAGGTCAGTCACTAGTGTGTAAGTTGCATTCTGCAATACCCTGCCAATACTCATCAATACTCTGCAATACCCTGCCAATACTCATCAATACTCTGCAATACCCTATCAGTATCAATACTCTGCAATACCCTGCCAATACTCTGCAATACCCTATCAATACTCTGCAATACCCTATCAATACTCTGCAATACCCTATCAGTATCAATACTCTGCAATACCCTGCCAATACTCTGCAATACCCTATCAATACTCTGCAATACCCCGCCAATACTCTGCAATACATACCCTGCCAATACTCTGCAATACCCTGCCAATACTCTGCAATACCCTGCCAATACTCTGCAGTACCCTATCAATACTCTGCAATACTCTGTCAATACTCTGCAATACCCTGCCAATACTCTGCAATACCCTGCCAATACTCTGCAATACCCCATCAATACTCTGCAATACCCTGCCAATACTCTGCAATACCCTGCCAATACTCTGCAATACCCTATCAATACTCTGCAATACCCTGCCAATACTCTGCAATACCCTGCCAATACTCTGCAATACCCTATCAATACTCTGCAATACCCTGCCAATACTCTCCAATACCCTGCCAATACTCTGCACTACCCTATCAATACTCTGCAATACCCTGCCAATACTCTGCAATACCCTGTCAATACTCTGCAATACCCTGCCAATACTCTGCACTACCCTATCAATACTCTGCAATACCCCGCCAATGCTCTGCAATACATACCCTGCCAATACTCTGCAATACCCTGCCAATACTCTGCAATACCCTATCAATACTCTGCAATACCCTGCCAATACTCTGCAATACATACCCTATCAATACTCTGCAATACCCTGCCAATACTCTGCAATAAATACCCTATCAATACTCTGCAATACCCTGCCAATACTCTGCAATACATACTCTGCAATACCCTGCAATACCCTATCAATACTCTGCAATACCCTGCCAATACATACCCTGCCAATACTCTGCAATACCCTGCCAATAGTCTGCAATACCCTGCCAATACTCTGCAATACCCTATCAATACTCTACAATACATACCCTATCAATACTCTGCAATACCCTGCCAATACTCTGCAATACATACCCTGCCAATACTCTGCAATACCCTATCAATACTCTGCAATACCCTGCCAATACATACCCTGCCAATACTCTACAATACTCTGCCAATACTCTACAATACATACCCTGCCAATACTCTGCAATAACCTATCAATAATCTGCAATACTGTGCCAATACTCTGCAATACCCTGCCAATACTCTGCAATACCCTATCAATACTCTGCAATACCCTGCCAATACATACCCTGCCAATACTCTGCAATACCCTGCCAATACTCTGCAATACCCTGCCAATAGTCTGTAATACCCTGCCAATACTCTGCAATACCCTATCAATACTCTACAATACATACCCTATCAATACTCTGCAATACCCTGCCAATACTCTGCAATACATACCCTGCCAATACCCTATCAATACTCTGCAATACCCTGCCAATACATACCCTGCCAATACTCTACAATACTCTGCCAATACTCTACAATACATACCCTGCCAATACTCTGCAATAACCTATCAATACACTGCAATACTGTGCCAATACTCTGCAATACCCTGCCAATACTCTGCAATACCCTATCAATACTCTGCAATACCCTGCCAATACATACCCTGCCAATACTCTGCAATACCCTGCCAATACTCTGCAATACTCTGCCAATACTCTTCAATACATACCCTGCCAATACTCTGCAATACCCTATCAATACTCTGCAAAACCCTGCCAATACTCTTCAATACTCTGCCAATACTTATTCCTGTTTGTGGGATATTTTCTAATGGGCTGTGTAACAGAATGTGGAACAGGGTGTATTTGTGGTAGAAATTCCCTGCGAGGGAAAGATCATCACCCATTGTGTTGATTGTTTTGTTTGACACGTTATTTTGTTTTTGTAAACTGGCACTTTACAATAAAGTGAAGTGAAGTATATATGCATATGAGCGTACCTTTTTTTTTTTTTTTGGTGGGGGAATGGATCTTGGGTGGGAGTTCCCACACTTTTTTTCCCAGGACTTGACCCCTGCATAGATGTCTTTTATTTTCTCTTGCCAGATGCATCTAATTGATGCAAGAGAGGTGTTCTGTGCAGCCCTGTGGCATACATGGTCCCCAGTTCTTAAAGGCACCCTGCTACCACAGTCCCTGCTGATGTGCTGTGAGCTTTTCAATGCATCTGATGACAGCTGAACCTGCATAGATGAGAGCATACTAAGACCACCTATAATTTGGGGTCTTAGGAGTCGGTGAGAGACTCTGTGTGGTGGTGGAACTTACTGGGAGACACTGGATTCCATTTAAAACAGACTATTTTTGTTTTATTTTGCTCTATCCCTTAAGCCAGAGCATAGTGATTTATGTGAATAATGTGTTATTTATATGCACAGTATTATTTAGCAGTAACTTTGGTGTAGTGATCTCCGTGAGGTTATTTAAAGGCATGGTACATATTAATAAGGAGCATATACATGTTATTCAAGTTAATGATATTGGCTATTTAAAGGTACAGCAACGCGTTTTGAAGGTGTTAACACTGCAAATGTTGTGTTAGTTTTTTTTGCATATCTAAAGACACAATGCAACAATATATACTTTGTTATATATATCTTTATTTAGTGTTTGAGTGCAGCTGTGGCAAGTAATACGAGGAGCACTAAGCGCAGTTTTCTATTAGTTCATTCCAGTTCCAGTAACCTATTAAAATCATTTTTGAGAAAAAGAGACTTGTCTCATGCCAATTATATACTATTGGAGAATTTTTTATCAAACTTCAATGTAGCTACTTACCTCCTTCTGTCCTGTAGAGCAGTGGTCATCAACCCTGTCCTCAGGGCCCACTAACAGGCCAGGTTTGCAAGATAACTGGAATACATCACAGGTGATATCATCTGCTGCTCAGTGATTGCAGTATTCTAGTCTACATCTCCCCAAGGTAATACATAAAACCTGGCCTGTTAGTGGGCCCTGAGGACAGGGTTGATGACCACTGCTGTAGATAATCAGGGGCTACTGTCCTATCTTCCTGAAGCTGAGTGCTAGATAGAAGTGTATGCCTGCTATTATCATAGAGATAAATGCATCCAAATAGCATCAGTATAATGCAATACATGAAAGATAAAGTTGCAGTTACAACAATGCTGAAGATCGAAGAACCACAAACCTAAAACACTATATAATACATTTTTAATATTCAAAGAAAACTCCTCCATCCATCCATCCATCCATGTCTGCATGGTTTATTTTTCAGCGAAATCACTATGAAAAAGACACCCCTGGCATTTCTGGCCTTGGCCATCTGGAGTAAGGGCAGATGATTCATGTAGCATTTACTTCATGGAAATCCATCTGCCCTTAGCTCAAGCATGCAGGCAGGAGGGCGTGCTTAGCTGAGAAAGCCCCTCCTTCCCTCTTGAAGTCTCTTGGGATGTATGAAATAATTTAAAACAAGTAAATATAATACTCCATCCTATCTGTTTACTAATGTGCTAATGCTAGCAGCATAGGGAATAAAATAGTCATTGTTGATTTAGAGAGTGAAGTTCCACTTTAAAGTTAAAGTGTATGCATAGCTATCATTTTTAGTTTTGTGTAGCGCATACCCCCCCAAAAAAAGTCCTGTGTGTGTGTGTGTGTGTGTGTGTGTGTGTGTGTGTGTATATATCTATATATAAGTAACCAAGATAGTCACGCTGCGGGCGGCTGTCTGGGGGTAAGTTCGGCATCACTTGGGGACAGGGCGATGATGTCAGCGAGAGCAATTTGCCCACATCCACTGTTCACTTCAGCACACTATGTGCACTGCATTACTACTCTCCTTGGGGCACCCAAAGTGTCCCAGGCTGTGAGTGTTCAGGTTTGGCTTGAAGAAAAGTTGGCAACCCTAGTTGTGTAGCAAATACATTGTCTAGCTTACTTCCCTGTGGCTACTGATTCCAGCACCCCCTCTTCAGACACATAGTACATACAACTATGTAAACCTAGCACTCTACACTAGAGGGTGCTGTATGTATAATTAGCAGACTAGAAGCAGTAAGTGTTTAGTAGTTCACCAGGTATATTGAACTTGCATAGGGGAGGCCTAAATAGGGGGAGGACCTATAGGTGTCCACTGCAATAACACTCAGCAATTAGTACTACCCATGCTCTAGACAGAGTAGACCTTCTGCTGGCTAGCTAATTGTGTCCCACACCCTTGCGTTGGAGCACTTGGGGTAGTGTCCCTTTAAGAGTTTCTACATGCAATACCAGAGTCTACCTAGCCAGAAAAAAAAATATGAACGAATGAATTCGAAACTCTACGAATAATAACGAATTATCCGAAAACGTATTAATGTAACATAACGAATATAACAGAACGAAATTATGGATTTTACGAATGACAACGAACCGAAACGAAATTTTCCGTTGTGCACAAGTCTAGAATTTATATTCACATATGTAAAGTCGCATATTATATGATTTTTCATATTTTTCATATTCATATATATTAGACATGAGAGGAGCCATTTTGGCTCTGGAGTTGAATCAGGGGTTCATGGTCCATGGATACGCATTGTTACAAAAGTTATTTTATGTCTTGCAAAGAGTCTGTAAGTCTGGTTGTGGCATCTCCCAGGTTAGACCCCTTTCACACTGGGGCGTTTTCATGCATTTTTCAGGCGCTTTAGCATTAAAAAAAGCGCCTGTAAAGCTCTTGAAAGAAGCCTCATCTGCAATCCCAATTTGAAAGCCTGAGTGCTTTCACACTGAGATCCCTTTCACACTGGGGTGTTTTTCATGCGCTTTAGCTTTAAAAAAAGTGCCTGTAAAGCGCCTGAAAGAAGCCACAACTGCAATCCCAATGTGAAAACCCGAGTGCTTTCACACTGAGGTGCTGCGCTGGCAGGGCGTCAGAAAAAGTCCTGCAAGCAGCTTCTTTGGATCTGTGAATACACCACTTCTAAAGAGCCCCTTCCCATTGAAATCAATGGGAAGCGCCTGCAAAACACCTGAAAAGTGACTGAAAAGCGCCCACAAAGAGCTTTCGGCCGCAGCGCTTTGTGGGTGCTTTTAATGCTTTATTTGGCCACTAGCAGGGGTTAAAAGCACCCCACTAGTGCTTGAAAAACGATGGTAAATCGCCGCTAGTTTAAGCAGCGCTTTACGAGAGTTTTCGGGCGCTGGCAGTGTGAAAGGTTTCTTAAAGAACTTGGGCTTTCACATTGTGATTGCAGATGAGGCTTCTTTCAAGCGCTTTACAGGCGCTTTTTTTTAACGCTAAAGCGCCTGAAAAACACAGTGTAAAATTTAACTAAGATAAGAGGTGATTCTACAGAAGAAACTTAAATGGTATTTCTAGAATGAGCCACAGAAACCAGAGGGCTTATTCACAATTGCTCTCATATTGTATTTTAAATTATGTTTTCTTTTATAATATGTTTATAGTATATATGTATTAGTTATTCATTTACAAACCTGTCCACATATACTGCAAGTGTGGGCTCCTATGAAGAGTTTGTTCATGAAACTGTTATGTTTATCGTTAGAATAATGACTTTAGGTTCTAAGATTGTATTGGCATGAAAGTATTTGAGGCTGTACTTGTGAGGTTGTAATTCAAAGTATAACTTCACTTTAATGGCGTTTACCAACACAACTTATTGTATGGGTACATGTTCTCATATGCCTATATATTTTAAGAAGTGCCAGGGTGGCTGGGGATAGTGACACTTGATTGTCAACCATTACACAATTAATGGTGTTTTGCTAAGCCAAGGTCAGAAGGTCATGCCAATCACATTTTAAGGTAATTTCTGATACAACACTGCTCCCTAGAGAGGAAAATAGTAAGACTCTAAAATGGACACACATGCCTATTGCCATGGAAACGTATAAACAACATTGTCATATGACATCATCAGCTGCATAGCAATTCGATACACACCCACTTTTAGGGTGAGATAAAAGTAGCTACAGATCACAGATCGGGGAGGCTGATGGGAGAGAGATCAGAAGATGGCTGGATGGTTCTATCTCTATAGAGCCTGAAGGAAAGATCTCCAGGGAGCTTGCTATAGCTCCCTGAAAGACTGAGAGATGTAGGGAGATTGGAAGGAGTACCCTTGGGACTTGCCTTTTGAAACTTCTCAAAATGACAGACTTCTTAGGCCGCGTACACACGCGGGGACTGTCTGCCGAAACTAAGTTCGTCAAACAGTCCGCTCAAACTTTTGAATGAACGAACACGCCCACACACAGCACTTTTTGAGCGGACAAATACGGCAAACTTTGTTCGTCGTACTAAGTCCGCGCAACTTTTGAAATGAGCGGACTCGCCCACACACGAGGCAACAGTCCGCTCATTTCGAGCGCGTGTGCAGGTAGGCGGGGCCCGCGACGGAGACGTCGCGGGCTCCGCCGCCTGGAATGTACTTAAAGGGGAACCCCAACGCCGAAAAAAATCGGCGTGGGGGTCCCCCCAAAGTCCACAATAGACCCGTGTCCGAGCACGCTACCCGGCCAGCCAGGCCGCGTGCCCTCAACATGGGGGGTGCCTTGGGGAAGGGGGGGCCGCGCGGCCCCCCCACCCCAAAGCACCTTGTCCCCATGTTGATGAGGACAAGGGCCTCTTCCCGACAACCCTGGCCGTTGGTTGTCGGGGTCTGCGGGCGGGGGGCTTATCGGAATCCGGGAGCCCCCTTTAATAAGGGGGCCCCCGGATACCGGCCCCCCACCCTATGTGAATGAGTATGGGGTACAATGTACCCCTACCCATTCACCTGTAAAATAAAAGTACCCAAAAAAAAAAACACAACACACGAGATAAAATATTTTATTGCACAGCTCCGGGGGTCTTCCGTCTTCGGGGGTCTTCTCGCCGGACTCCTCCGCTATCTTCTTGTAGCTCTTTTGCTAGCGGAGGAGTCCGGCTTTCTTCCTCCCCGCCGCCGGCCTCTTCTCCCGACTTCGGGGGTCTTGTGCCCCCCTTCCGGTCTTCTGTCGCCGCCGCCTTCCGTTCTTCTGCCGGGCCACCGCGCCTTCTTATAGCTCTTTTAGAGGCGGTGGCCCGGTCTTCTGTCGCCGCTGTCGCCTTCCGGTCGCCTTCCGTTCTTCTTCTTGTTCTTCTTCTTCTTCTTCTTCTCCAGGAGATGTTGACACGTCGCTCTCTCCGGCCGGAATGCCAGAGCCGCGCTGTGCGGCCACTTATATAGTGACAATGGGGCGGTGTCACATGGTATATGTCACATGGGTTGGTCACATGGGTTGATGTCACATGGGGACTATGACATCGTAAGGGGGAGGGGGTCACCATGTGACCAACCCATGTGACATATACCATGTGACACCGCCCCATTGTCACTATATAAGTGGCCGCACAGCGCGGCTCTGGCATTCCGGCCGGAGAGAGCGACGTGTCAACATCTCCTGGAGAAGAAGAAGAAGAACAAGAAGAAGAACGGAAGGCGACCGGAAGGCGACAGCGGCGACAGAAGACCGGGCCACCGCCTCTAAAAGAGCTATAAGAAGGCGCGGTGGCCCGGCAGAAGAACGGAAGGCGGCGGCGACAGAAGACCGGGCCACCGCCTGTAAAAGAGCTATAAGAAGGCGCGGTGGCCCGGCAGAAGAACCGAAGAGGGGGACAAGACCCCCGAAGTCGGGAGAAGAGGCCGGCGGTGGGGAGGAAGAAAGCCGGACTCCTCCGCTAGCAAAAGAGCTACAAGAAGATAGCGGAGGAGTCCGGCGAGAAGACCCCCGAAGACGGAAGACCCCCGGAGCTGTGCAATAAAATATTTTATCTCGTGTGTTGTGTTTTTTTTTTGGGTACTTTTATTTTACAGGTGAATGGGTAGGGGTACATTGTACCCCATACTCATTCACATAGGGTGGGGGGCCGGTATCCGGGGGCCCCCTTATTAAAGGGGGCTCCCGGATTCCGATAAGCCCCCCGCCCGCAGACCCCGACAACCAACGGCCAGGGTTGTCGGGAAGAGGCCCTTGTCCTCATCAACATGGGGACAAGGTGCTTTGGGGTGGGGGGGCCGCGCGGCCCCCCCTTCCCCAAGGCACCCCCCATGTTGAGGGCACGCGGCCTGGTACGGCTCGGGAGGGGGGGCGCGCTCGCTCGCCCCCCTTTCCTGGCCGGCCGGGTAGCGTGCTCGGACAAGGGTCTGTTGTGGACTTTGGGGGGACCCCCACGCCGATTTTTTTCGGCGTTGGGGTTCCCCTTTAAGTCCATACCAGGCGGCGGGGCCCGCGACGTCTCCTTCGCGGGCCCCGCCTACCTGGAGACGCGCTCGAAATGAGCAGACTTTCCTCCGAGCGGGAACAGTTTGCTCATTTCGAAAGTGGCCCACACACGGGCGGACTGTCCGCTCAAACCAAGTTTCAGCGGACAGTTTTTCGGAATTTCCGAAAAACTTTGTTCGTCAAACTGTCCGCTGAAACTGTCCGCTGAAGCCCCACACACGAGCGGACTGTCCGCTGAAACACTGTTCAGCGGACAAAGTTGAGCGAACAGTCCGCCCGTGTGTACGCGGCCTTAGTGTTTTGGTAAAGTATTGATCTTTCCATACTATACCTTTTTGGTAATTGAATTGTTTTGACATATATAAAACAGAACCATTTAATATTGTGGCCTAGCACTTGGAGTTGTATTATGTCTACCTGCAGCATGATATAATTATATTCCAAATATTAATTGACATAAACATTTGTTGTCTGTCTCTACAAAGCTAAGACCAAAGTCTGCATAATGGTTTTGTCGTGATATGTGTTTAAAAATAGATTCATTCTAAATTTAACAGAAGCCTTGATCAAATTATCAAGTTGTGTACAATATGACATTTTGTCTGTGCACGTTTAGTGTTGGTTCACAATGACTCAGCACGACTTGCAGGCGACCTGGACACGACCGCTGCGGCGACTTGCAAAACGACTTCTCTATAGAAATCAATGCAAGTCGCCCCCAAAGTCGTACAGGAACCTTTTTCTAAGTCGGATCGACTTGTGTCTCTCTGATTAGAACGGCTCCATTGTACAGAACGAGACGCGACTTGTCAGGCGGCTAAGTCACCTGACAAGTCGTCCCAGTGTGTTAAGAGTGTCAGGAGATCTGTTTGTTTGAGAAGGATCACATAGTTTAAGGTAAACAAAATTGTTTACATAAGTCCGTGCAGTCACGGAAGCTATTGACAAAAGAATTACCAAGTATAAAAATGTACAAGTATCATTCTAATATTGAAATGTGGTATTTTGTTATAGAACTTGAATAATAGAAATGTGAATAAGATTATTTTTATCATCATTTACCTGATGTGTAGAAGTATACATGTATTTATCCTTTTGTTTTATCACAAAAATATACTTGATATTATTTTGCACTGTATTTTAGTTAATAAATACCGTATTTATCGGCGTATAACACGCGCCAGCGTATAACAAGCACCCCAAGTTTAGGAGGCAAGTTTAAGGAAAAAACCTTACATTTTAAATGCCCATCAATGTAGCCTTCCACTGTCCCCCTGCAGCCCTACACTGTTCTCCTACAGCCCTACACTGTCCCCCTGCAGCCCTACACTGTCCCCCTGCAGCCTTCCACTGTACCCCTAGAAACCTTCGACTGTCGCCCTGCATCCTTTCCCACAATTGCAGCATGGTTAGTTTTTAATTTATCGCCGCCGTCCAGATCTTCGGCTCCTCCCGCCGCCGCCGTCGAGATCTTTAGCTCCTCCCGCCGCTGAGATCTTCGGCTCCTCCCACCGCCGCCGTTGAGATCTTTGGCTCCTCCCGTCGCCGACATAGACCGAGCCGAGCCGAAGGTACTTGGCTACTCGGCTCTGCTCGCAGTAACGCCCCCGTCCCGCCCCTTGTCCTGGCTCCTGTGATGGACACAACACCGGGCCAATTGCGGGACGTAAAGGCTAGGAGGTGGGACTGGGCGTGACTGAGAGCAGAGCCGAGTCCACAGTACACTCGGCTCAGCTCTGTAAATGTCGGCGGCATTCCACAGACAGCGCAAATTGGCAGATCGGCGGGGGGATCGGCGTATAACACGCACCCATGATTTCCCCCCGAATTTTAAGGGGAAAAAAGTGCGTGTTATACGCCGATAAATACGGTATATATTAAGTAACATCTTTTTTATCACTCGTCTTCAAAATAGCACAGATAAAAAAACTTACATTTCTTGTTTGTATTGTTACAAAATTGTAAATCTCCCAAATCAAAGATTTGAATATTTTCATAATTACAATACTATTTTAATATTTCAGTATAAACATTCTGACTTCATGGTTTCTGACAATGGTTGGCCAGAGGCCGCTTACCAGTCCTGTGTAAGCAGGGGTTCTCAGTCCAATCGCCTGGCAAAGGTGTCTCTATCTCTTTCTCTCTCTCTCTCCCTCTCTCTCTCTCCCCCCCTCTCTCTCTCTCTCTCTCTCCCCCCTCTCTCTCTCTCTCTCTCTCTCTCTCTCTCCCTCTCCCTCTCCCTCTCCCTCTCTCTCTCCCCCTCTCTCTCTCTCTCTCTCTCTCTCCCCCCCTCTCTCTCTCTCTATCCCTCTCTCTCTCTCTCTCTCTCTCTCTCTCCCCCTCTCTCTCTCTCCCCTGCCCTCAAATAGGATTCACCCGCTCACTGTCTTCAGTGCACTCTATCTTGGTGTGACCAAATACTTTCAAGTGCAGAGGAGACATCTGGTGTAAAATGACAGTGTAAAAATAATAAAAAAAATAAAATAATAATGACATTTTTTTTTAAAGCGCTTCTGTCCCCCCACGCTCACATTCAAAGGTCGAACGAACAGCGATCATTCCACACATGTGAGGTATCACTGCGAACGTCAGATCATGGCCAGTATTTCTAGCACCAGACCTCCTGCACAAATCTAAAATGGTAACCTGTAAAGGCTTTTAAAGCATCGTCTATGGATGGTAAAATTTACATCATTTGTCGCCATTGCAGAATTTTAAAGCATGACATGTTTGGCATCTATTTACTCGGCCTAATTCTATCTTTTATATTTCACCAAACAATCGGGTTATGTGTTGTGGTTTTGTGCGTTAACATTAAAAAAAAAGTGAATTTTTCCACAACCATATTGGATTTAAAGTGATATTAAACCGGTTTGAAAAACTGCTGTGCAAATACCGTGCAACATAAAAAAATTGCAGCACCCACCATTTTATACGCTAGGGCCTCTGCTTTAAAAAAATATATAGAATTATTGGGGATTCTAGGTAATTTTGAAGCAAAAAATACTGATGTATGTATCTCATATACAGACATACATACATGGGAGTTCAGACACAGTTTAACCACTTGCTTACTGGGCACTTAAACCCCCCTCAGTCCCAGACCAATTTTCAGCTTTCAGCGCTGATGCACTTTGAATGACAATTGCGCGGTCATACAACACTGTACCCAAATGAAATTTTTATCATTTTTTTCCCACAAATAGAGCTTTCTTTTGGTGGTATTTAGTTACAGCTCGGAGTTTTATTTTTTGCTAAACAAACAAAAAAAGATGCAAAAAAATAAAAAATAAAAAATCATGTTTTAATAGTTTGTTATAAAATTTTGCAAACGGGTCATTTTTCTCCTTCATTGAAGTGCGCTGATTAGGCGGCACTGATGGCTGCATTGGTGGGCACTGATGGGCTGCATTGGTGGGCACTGATGGGCTGCATTGGTGGGCACTGATAGGCTGCACTGGTGGGCACTGATAGGCATAGTTAAGGCGGCACTAATAGGCACAGATAAGGCGGCACCGATGGGCACAGATAAGGCGGCACTGATGGGCAAAGATGGGCACAGATAAGATGGCATGGATGGGTGGCACGGATAAGTGGCACGGATGGGCACTGATAGGTACCACTGATAGATGGGACTGATGGGCACTGATAGGTGGCACTGATAGGTGGCTCTGATAGGTGGCACTGCTGGGCACTGATGGGCGGCACTGCTGGGCACTGATGGGCGGCACTGCTGGGCACTGATGGGCGGCACTGGGTCGCAGCACCTTTGAGGCAGATTGTGGGCACTGTGGGTGGCACTGTTGGTGGCACTGCTGGATGGCACTGTGGGTGGCATTGTGGGTGGCACTGTAGGTGGCACTGTGGGCACTGATGGGGGGCACTGATGGGGGGCACTGATGGGGGGCACTTACTTTTATTCAGGATGGCACGGCGGTGGGCAGGTGGGCACTGGCAGGGGGCAGGTGGTCAGCTGTATTGCTGGCCGTGATCGGACTGATGTCCCGATCACGGCCGCCGGTGATCGGCTTTTTTTTTCTCTCCTCGCGCTGTCAGCGCGAGGAGGAATAATAGCCGATTACCGGCTCCGTTCTATCACATGATCAGCTGTCATTGGCTGACAGCTGATCACGTGATAAGGGGTCGGGATCGACCCCTTGCACGGATCGGTGATCAAGCGAGTCTCACGGACTCACCGATCACAGAGCGCGCCGCGCGCGCCCCTCAGGGGGCGCGCAGGCCGCTCGTATCCGGGACGACGTCAATAGACGTAGTCCCGGAAATGTAGGTCCGCGCTAATGCCGTCATTTGGCAATAGCGCGGATCTGTAGTGGTTAAACATTTTACAAAGGATCTTGCTGGAAGGGCTTGTTCACACAGGGCTTGTTATGCCGCGTACACACGATCGAATTTTATGACGTACTTAGTCCGTTGAAACGCATTTCAACGGACAATCCGCTCGTGTGTGGGCTTCAGCGGACTTTTTCAGCGTGAAGTCCGGAGTACTAAGAAGGTCGGTTTGCACACCAATCTTCCCGTCGTACTTTGGTTTCAGCGGACAATACGTTCGTCAGTATGCTAGTCCGATGGACTAAGAATGGCGCATGCCCAGAAAGGATTTACAGGGCGGAAGCGTTCTGTCTTGTAAAACTAGTGTTCGTATTGAAGCTAGCATATTCGTCATGCTGCTAATTTTGTGATCTTTTAATATAGCACATTCTTTTCTTCATAATGCGAGAAAAGTGAAGTTGCTTTGCTGCTTATATTCACACAGAGTTATCACAAATGTCTTTATTCATCCTCATCTTATGATTAATATTCCAATTCGAGAATAAATAAATAAAAAAAAATAACGGACGAATTAAGCTGAAGTCTGAAAAGCGCGAATCGTCTCTAACCAAACTTCCACTAACGCAAAGTCAGAAGAAGGAGCCCAAAGGGTGCTTTGCTGTGTCTTGGACTTCCTATTTCTAGTCCCGTCGTACGTGCTGTACACGTCATCGCGCAAGCTTTCGTCGGACTGTTTGTGTATCCGTGTGTGGCCAAGTCCATTCGGTAGAAAGTCCGCCGGATTGTCCGCCGGATTGTATGACGGACTAAGTCGGTCATACAATTCGATCGTGTGTACGCGGCATCAGAAAGCAGCTGCTGGTATGTGCTGCATCGGAGTGGTGCTGAAGCACTAAAAACAGCACATCACACTTTTTTCAAACTTTATTTTGTTCAGTTCTGCTTAATGAATTCACATTACGATGCGGTGTACTGATGGGAATCTTCTTTTCTTTCCAGGTCACAGCTCATGCACTTTTCTTTTTCAATTTATATTTCTCGCACAATTTTTCCATCATTGATTCGAAATTTGTTCATTTTTCCAAAACTTGGCCATTGCTGCAGCCCACTAATGGTGCAAAATAAAAAGAAAAAAAGACTTCGTAAAAATTTTCGTAAGAATATTCTTTCAGCATTCGACTCATGTTGCTTCACTGGCCAGATCACTGGGTGAAAATAACATTTAAAAAAAGCAGAAAAAAGAAAACTAATGCAGCCATTACATCTAATAATTGGTAAGTGGCAATATAATAAGTGTTTGCTTTTGGGTTTAACCACTTGCTGAACTGCTGCAGTACGCAGGTCGGCTCTATTGCACGAAACTAAGTACCTGTATGTCATTTCGTGCAATAGCCAGCAGGGGGTGCGCCTGCTGATTGGCCAGAGGGGGAGCCAATCAGCAGGTTCAGCGGACACGATGTCCACCGGCCACCCGTGATAGCTCCCCAGAGAGACAAAACAGCTGTCTGCCTATGTAAACAAGACAGATCGCCTTCCTGTCAGGGATGAACAGAGTGATCGTGTGTTTCAGCTAAGCAGGAACATGGATCTTTCTGTTCATCCAGTGAGTCCATCCCCCACACAGTTAGAAAGCATCCCCTAGAGCAGTGATGGCGAACCTTGGCACCCCAGATGTTTTGGAACTACATTTCCCATGATGCTCAACTACACTGCAGAGTGCATGAGCACCATGGGAAATTTAGTTTCAAAACATCTGGGGTGCCAAGGTTCGCCATCACTGCCCTAGAGACACACTTAACCCTTTGATCGCCCCTGGTATTAACCCCTTTCCTGCCAGTGTCATTAGTACAATAACAGTGCATATTTTTAGCACTGATCACTGTAATAATGTCACTGGTTCCCAAAAAAGTGTCAAAGGTGTCAATTAGGTGTCCCATGTTACAGTCTGCCGCAATGTCGCAGTCCCGCTAAAAATTGCCGATTGCCACCAATACCACTAAAAGCAATTAAATAAATAAAAATGCCATAAAAATAACCCATAGTTTGTAGAGGCGGTGACTTTTGCACAAACCAATCACCATACACTTATTGGGATTTTTTTTACCAAAAATATGTAGCAGAATAGATATTGACCTAAATTGATGAAGAAATTACATTTTTTAAATTTTTTTATTGAGAATGTTTTATAGCAGAAAGTAAAAATATATATATATATATATATATTTTTTTTTAAATTTTTGTTTATAGCGCAGAAAATAAAAATCGCAGAGGTGATCAAATACCACCAAAAGAAAACTATTTGTGGAGAAAAAAAGGACATACATTTTATTTGGATACATCGTCACACGACCACACAATTGTCAGTTAAAGAAGCGCAGTGCCGTATAGCAAAAAAAAAATGTCCTAGTCATGAAGGGGGTAAAACCTTCTGGAACTGAAATGCTAAAAAGGGATAGTTCACCTTTACCACAAAACTGCCTATGCAGATGAGGAGCATCTGTAGATAAAAACAAGATGTGCAGCTCTGACTGAAGATGAATAATATCCTTGTTATAGATGTAGGCCATTTACATACCTTATAAAGCCTGACTGAAATACTCCCAGGACGTTGCTAAGTACTCCCAAGGCATTGCTAAGCGAGGCCTAGTCATCAGCATTTGAGAGCTCACCCCTGTGATGGTGGAGGTGAGCAGTAATGACTAGGCCTCACATAGCAATGTCTCGGGAGTACTTAGCAACGTCCTGGGAGTATTCCATACTTGCCAACAATCCCGATTTTCCCGGGACAATCCCGATTTAAAAAAACCCTCGTCGTGATTGGAGCTCGCCCAATTAAATTCCTGGGATTTTGCCTTTTTCCCAGGAAAATCGGGACTGTTTTAGGCAAAAATGTCCGGGGGGGGGGGCTACAAAAAGATGGCCGCCGCAGCAAGGACTAATCCTGTGTGTTCAGTGGAGAGGGGAGGGGCAGCCAATCGGCTTCTCTCTTCAGTGTGCAAGTAGACAATTCTCTTGTACACTGAAGCTGATTGCTTGCGCAGCCTGAAGGCCCCTCCCCTCTCCACTGAACACGTGAGAAAACCGGGGACTGTGTAGCTGAAATGGGGACAGATGTATGAAGGGGGGCTCCACTGCTGGGGACACTGATGTGAGGAGGGGCTCCACTGTTGGGGACAATGATGTGAGGAGGGGCTCCGCTGCTGGGGACACTGATGTGACGAGGGCTCCGCTGCTGGGGACACAGATGTAAGGAGGCCAGCTCCACTGCTGGGGACACTGATGTGAGGAGGGCTCCTCTGTTGGGGACACTGATGTGAGGAGGGCTCCTCTGTTGGGGACACTGATGTGAGGAGGGCTCCTCTGTTGGGGATACTGATGTGAGGAGGGGCTCCACTGTTGGGGACACTGATGTGAGGAGGGCTCCGCTGCTGGGGACACAGATGTAAGGAGGCCGGCTCCACTGCTGGGGACACTGATGTGAGGAGGGACTCTGCTGCCAGGGACACCTGATATAAGGAGGGACTCCACTGCTGGGGACACAGATGTAAGGAGGCCGGCTCCGCTGCCGTTGACACAGATGTAAGGAGGCCAGCTCCACTGTTGGGGACACTGATGTAAGGAGGCCGGCTCCGCTGCTGGGGACCCTGATGTGAGGAGGGACTCTGCTGCCAGGGACACCTGATGTAAGGAGAGACTCTGCTGCCAGGGAGACTGCTGTTGGGGAGTCCGCTGAGGGACTCTGCTGCCGGGGAGTCTGCTGCTGGGAGCCCTCCTCACATCAGTGTCAGGTGACAGATGTATGAAGGAGGGCTCCTCACATCAGTGTCAGGTGACAGATGTATGAAGGAGGGCTCTGCTGCTGGGGACACTGATGTAAAGAGGGGCTCCACCGTTGGGGACACTGATGTGAGGAGGGCTCTGCTGCTGGGGACACAGATGTAAGGATGCCGGCTCCACTGCTGGGGACACTGATGTGAGGAGGGACTCCACTGCTGGGGACACAGATGTAAGGAGGCCGGCTCCGCTGCCTGGGATACAGATGTAAGGAGGCCAGCTCCACTGCTGGGGACACTGATGTGAGGAGGCCGGCTCCGGTGCTGGGGACCCTGATGTAAGGAGGGACTCTGCTGCCAGGGACACCTGATGTAAGGAGGGACTCTGCTGCCAGGGACACCTGATGTAAGGAGGGACTCCAATGGGGACACCTGATGTAAGGAGGGACTCCACTGGGGGCACCCAATGGCATGTGGTGGCAGGTGACACACTCATGGCTCCCACTGATCCTGCATTATGGTGAATTGAATTATTTCATTTTATATTACAATGTAATAATAGAAAAAATGCGCTTCAATCATCCTGACACCATAACAACCATGGTGCCGGGATGATTGAAGCTCTAACACCAGATGTTTGGAGTATCTTTATCTGCTGATTGTTAAACTTTCTGGAATACACATATTTCTATTGTGGTGTAGGATCTGGGCCTGCTGTCTGTCTGTCTGTCTCTCTTCCTCTCTCTTTCTCCCTCCATCCCTTGTTCATCTCAGACTCTAACCACACCCCATTTGAGCCACACCCGATATTTCACTGAAACCACACCCATTTTTACAGCGCATTTTTCTTTCCCCGCTATGTCACTCCTACAAATGGATGCCACGCCCCCTAATTATAACAAAACTCTGCCTACAGACAAAAAAGTGTCCCTATACAAATGTTTTTACGTTGGCAACTATGGTATTCCAGTCAGGCTTCATAAGGTATGTAAATGGCGTACACCTATAACAAGGGTATTATTCATCTTTAGTCAGAGCTGCGCAGTTTGTTTTAATCTATAAACATCCCTTACCCGCACAGGCAGGTTTTTTGTAACGGTGAACCATCCTTTTAAACACTTCCATGAACTGAAATAAATAATAAAAGGACAGTTAAATGGCGGCTGTCTCGCTCTGCTCCGACGTTACAAAAGTACTTCTGGTATTTGGAGATCACGTCGGAGCCAAGCAGTTATTTGGCCAGCGTGAGATTCATTTTAGAATTGTTTGAGACGATTAGGGCGGCTTCCCCGGTGCCAAGAAAACAAATGTGATTTCGCTGTGCTGGCGCGGACTTTCTCTCCACTGTTTTTGTTATTTAATTTGTTTTTTATTTAAATTAGGTTTACGCCAATTTTTCAGGCCCGTAGCACAGGACGTGGTGTGTTGTGACAACAAATGTCAATTTTCTTTCACTGAGCGTTGACTGCTAGATGCTAAAACCAAGAACGCAGAGTTGTAAAGACTCCGTCACTACGGCAACAGCAATGGACGCAGCAAACGTGCAAATTCTCCGATTTACCACCAGCATTGTTGTGGAATCGCGCTGCCAGAATCAGATTTGCTCTGGGCCGCTGGCTCCTTTTTGCTGTAGACATATGGGGGGGGGGGGGTGAAAGAGGCAACAGATGTTGTTTCAATTCAGCGGGAAGATATTCCGAGCTCGCCACGGAGTGCTGTGTTCTCCTTCATTCTGCCAACCTCTGCAAACCTAAACAGATACGTACAGCCAACTGTTGTGAAAGTAGAACACTTACTCACCCCCAGCAGAGACTTTAACATCCACGGCCTTTGTTTTTCTGTTCATCCAATCCCTTGCTGATTTCTGCCATTTTATTTCTAGTTATTTATTGTTTAGAGATACTGCTATGTTTAACCACTTGCCGACCAGCTGCTGCAGTTTTACTTCGGCGGAATGGCATGGCTGGGCGAAACGACGTTACCTTATGTCGCTTCGCCTTTTGGCCACTAGGGGAGTGTGCACGCCCACAGTGTGCGCCCGGAGCTGATGTGAATGCCTGGCGGGCGCGATGACTGGAGGGTTCCCGTGATTGCTCGTGACAGAGCAAGAACCGGCATCTCAGTTCTTTCAGGAGAGAGGAGACTGATCATGTGATCATACTATCTATGAACATCGATCTCTCTCTCTCTCTCTCCTCCTAGTCAGTCCCCTCCCCCCCACAGTTAGAACACACCTAGGGAACACAGTTAACCCCTTGATCGCCCCATAGTGTTAAACCCTTCCCTGCCAGTGACATTTATACAGTAATCAGTGCATTTTTATAGCTGTATAATTGTCAATGGTCCCAAAAATTTATCAAAAGTGTCCAATTTATCTGCCGCAATATCTCAGTCCAGATAAAAATCACAGATCGCCGTCATTACTAGTAAAAAAAAAATAACAAAAATGCCATAAATATATCCCCTATTTTGTAGACAATATAACTTTTGCACAAACAATCAATATACTTTTATTGCAATTTTTTTTTTTACCAAAAATATGTAGAAGAATACACATTTGCCTAAACTGAGGGAAAAAATTATTTTTGTTTTTTGATAAAAAATGTGGAATATTTATTATAGCAAAATGTAAAAGATATTGTGTTTTTTTCAAAATTGTCACTCTTCTTTTGTTCATAGCGTAAAAAATAAAAAACGCAGAGGCGAACAAATGCCACCAAAAGAAAGCTATATTTGTGGAGAAAACAGGACATCAATTTTGTTTGGGTACAGAGTTACATGTCCGTGCAATTGTCAGTTAACCACTTAAGCCCCGGGCCATTTTGCCGCTATTTGGCACTGCATTGCCAATTCGGCACTGCATTGTTTTAACTGACAATTGCGCGGCCGTGTGACGTGGCTCCCAAACAAAATTGGCGTCCTTTTTTTCACACAAATAGAGCTTTCTTTTGGTGTTATTTGATCCCCTCTGCGTTTCTTAGTTTTTGCGCTATAAACAAAAATAGAGCGACAATTTTGAAAAAAATGCAATATTGTTTACTTTTTGCTATAATAATTATCCCCAAAAAATATATAAAAAAAACTATTTTTTTTTCCTCAGTTTAGGCCGGTACATATTTTTCTACATATTTTTGGTAAAAAAAAAATCGCAATAGCCGTTTATAGATTGGTTTGCGCAAAAGTTATAGCGTCTACTAAATAGGGGATAGTTTTATGCCATTTATATTAATAATTTATTTTTTACTAGTAATGCCAGCGATCAGCGATTTTTATTGTAACTGCGACATTATGGCAGACACGTCGGACAATTTGACACATTTTTGGGACCATTGGCATTAATACAGCGATCAGTGCGATTAAAAATGCATTGATTACTGTAAAAATGTCACTGGCAGTGAAGGGGTTAACACTAATGGGCAGTGTAGGGGTTAAGTGTGACCTAATTTGTGTTTGTTACTCTAGGGGGTGTGGCTTGGTGTGTGACATCACTGATCATCGTTGCCTATATCAGGGAACAGGCGATCAGTTACAAGCTCACTAGGAAGCACGGGGAGAGGTTTGTTTACACTTACCTCTCCCCATTCTTCAGCTCTGTGACCCGATCGTGGGACACTGGCGGTGATTGGGTCCGCAGGTCCCGTGGCCACGGTCACGGAGCTCAGGACCGGGTCGCCAGTGCCCCGCCGGCAGCAATTCTGCTGACGTATATCGGCGTGAGGCGGTCCTTAAGTGGTTAAAGCGACACAGTAACGTATCGCAAAAAATGGCCTGGTCATTGAACAGCCAAATCTTCCAGGGCTGAAGTGGTTAACCTATTCGCTGCTAGAAACTGTTTTTAACCATGTGCATTCGTTATCGTCCCCAGAGGACGGCTGTTTAGTTGAAACGCGTCGGGTGGACCCCCTTACAGACATCGCTACTTTCTGACTATGTTATTACGATTGAACCAAATGTGAGTGTAATTTTATTATTATTTTTTAATAAATTGGATGTTAAAACGGTATCACGCTATGCTAGTTTTCTACTTCCATGGTCTTTGATACCTGAGCCCCCTATTTTCGTGGGATGAGCACTATAGGAGGATCGCTACGGATGATTTCATGACCTGAAGACTTGCGGGAGATTACATACTAGATGTATGATTATCTGGTTTGCTAACCTACAGGCCCATATGACTCGAGAGGCGTAAGCCTTCCTCTGAGTCCACGTCATTTGGTAAGCCTCCTCTCCCCTTCTTTATCACGGTGGTGGTGGTATTATTCTACACATCAGAAGTTGAATTTCACCTTTTTTCACGTCACCTCAAGTTTGGAATTGTGATTGATATTACACATTTCAAGGACTGTTAGACGTTCACTTGATGGACTGTATATGTTAAATTAATTTTATTTACCTTAAACTTTTGTGTGCATGAGGTTCATGCACTCTTCCACCTGGGAGTAAGATCTCTTGATATACAACGGCATTTACACATATTTTCTTTTTTTGAAGTGTATGTAATTTTCTTTGCTTGAATTAGTGCCTTACTGGTTCATGTGGTTTGTTGCCACCTAAGCGCCACACTTTTTTGTTTTAATTTAGGGTATTGCAGAGTATTGGCAGGGTATTGGCAGAGTATGGAGGGATGGCTGAGCATGGATGGATGTGACTGCAATTGTGGGCACTACAGATCCAGCCCACAGCGCTGCTTCCATCTGATCTCTCCCCTCGACTGTACAGATCATTACACAGAGGGGAGAGAGGAACCGGCATCTTACATAAAATACATTTACGTTTTTGGTTGTAACATGACAAAATGTGGAAAATTTCCAGGGGTGTGAATACTTTTTCAAGGCACTGTACATATTCATTAATTAAAAGTATTCTTCTCAATGACAGAGAAGCATTCAGGCCGACTCGATTTAGTTCTAGTAGCAGTCACAAGTACAGTTCTATGCACACCAATAATACAGGCCCAGTTTAGGGGATGTCTTTTTAGAATTTTTTTAATGAGTAACTTGAAACAAAAGAGGGGGTTTAGTGTCACAGGATACCCCAAACAATATTATCAATCAACGCAATGACAGTCTTCATAATAAATCTTCATAACTGCAGTCACGCATGAAAGTCCCAACCAGGTCCTATGCCATACATCAGTTTATTCTGTTCTTTTTTGGATGGAATTTTACCAGTGTGTTACTAAGAGGAAATGATCCATACTTGATGGTGGAGTTGAAAATTGCCAAAAGGTTGTCCTTCATGGAGTGGTTATGGAACCATCCCTCTACTGATGTATATTCACCTTTGCCTGTTTGACCCAACACCATATGTTGATTGAGTCCACGAGCTTCGGTAAGCGTATTCAATCTCATAGGGTGGTGGATATTTCTCATGGTGGTGAGCTATCTATGGGAATTGGAATTACCACCCATTATCATTGGAGTAATGTCTCTTTAGTATTGGGACTTTTCTCCAAAACTACTTTGGACTTTTCTCTTCAATTATTTATGTTAAGATTATTGTTTTCTATATAAGATTTTTTCGCTATATGGTTTTATATCATGACATTGTGTTGTACATAGTATATGTGTTTTGTCATCATATTTGCACTTTATACCATGTGACACTTTACTTATGTTATAACTTCAGATATCAGTTTCTTCCACCATTATATTTGAACTGTTATTTTGGTTTAGTTTTTGTACTCAGATGTACACAAGCCACAAGTCACATCAATCAATGATCTGTGCGGGTCACCTATTAATAAGGGTCTGCATATATCACTTTATTAGCACAGCACATTATACTATATGATTTTCAACACAAATTATTTTGTCCCTTTGTGGTGCTAGCAGCTTTCTATTACTTAAGCCCCATACACACTATCAGATTGTCTGCAGACTTTTGTCTTCAGATTTACCAAAACCATGTAGTGGAAGGGCCTGCCTGATTGCATACACATTGGAACTCTTGAGGTTTGACCTCATATTATATGGTTTTGGTAAATCTGAAGACAAAAGTCTGCAGACAATCTGATAGTGTGTATGGGGCTTTAGAGACTATCATCGCGGTATCTTTTTATACACAGTTCAACTTTATTGTGCTGTCTTTATTGTGAGCTTAATAGCTGACAAGCTTTCTCATGCTCCTAACCAGCGGTAGTTGGCGATCAACAGCAAGAAATGGGCAAGAAACCAAAGGCAGGTGTGAAGAATTTGGAGAAGCCAAACTAGCTGATAAAGACTGAATAATTGCCAGTGAATGCAAAAAAAAGCAATTATCAGGTTATAAAAGGGTCATTTCCTCCGAGGTCTTGATGACACCATAGCACATGTATTAATTTAAGTGTAATGCACACGTACAGGGAGTCCCCGAGTTACGAACACTGGACTTGCGAACGACTCCTACTTACGAACGTCAGGCGGCGCCGGCGGGCACATCGGAAAACATTGGAAAACAGCGGAAAACAGCAGAAAATGACATTGTAAAATAGCAGAAAACATTGGAAACGCCGTTCTGCGCATGCACGTCCGAATTACGAACAAATCCAACTTCAGAACAAACAGGCAGTCCCCAACCTGTTCGTAACTCGGGGACTGCCTGTACTAGCATGTGTTTTTGGGTTGTGCTGTGTTGCAGTGCATTTTTTTTTTCTGCGTGATTTTGCTATGTGCTGCAGTGCATTGCAATGTGTTACAGTGGAGCAGATTTACTAAAGCTGGTGCACACAGAATCTGGTGAAGCTGTGCATGGTAACCAGTCAGCTTCCAGGTTTTATTGTCAAAGCTTAGTTGATCAAGCTGAAGTTAGAAGCTGATTGGTTACTATGCACAGCTGCACCAGATTGTGTGTGCACCAGTTTTAGTAAATCTCCCCCAGTGTGTTGGAATGCACTGTGCCAAAGTGCAACTGTCCTTTTATTTGTAGTGCAAACAATAGGAAATATTGTTCTTTGCCTTGTCCTTTTGTTGGGGAGAAAGAATAATTTCAGTTATAAGTATTTTCTATTTTAGTCACTAGAGGGAACCAAAGTCATTTACAGAGACTGGTAACGTCTAAAACTAGTTATGTAAAATACTACAAAAAAATCTTCAGCATGTAAATTGTGAAACTTGATGAGAAATCACAAACGGGGTCCCCTGCAAAGTGTCAGAGCAGGAAAGCAAAGTCTGAGATATCAGGAGTAAAACTGATATTTAGTGGCACTCTATAGTGTATTTTTTAGTGAACACCCTGTTCAGGTCCATCTTTAATATTGTTTGGACCGTGGGCAAACATTTACCTACCCCCTTGCAATTTCGCTCTCCACCTGCTCTGAGACATACAATAAATAGCATCTAGACTCAAAATCAGTTTACTGAATCATATCAGACAGCAATTGTGATTGGTTGACAGAGGTTACAGCATATCATCATTACCACTTACTGAGTGGTTGTTAGAGGTTACAGCATATCATTACCACTTACAGACTGGTTGCTAGAGGTTACAGTACACATTACAGCTCAATGATTAGTTGCTAGAGGTTACAGCACATGATTTCTGCTTGTTGATTGGTTGTTGGAGGTTACTGCACATCATTACTGCTCACTGATTGGTTGTTAGAGGTTACAGCACATCATCTCCTCACTGGCTGCACACCATGGACTGGGGAGTTGAGCGGAGTAAACTCCTAGGTATCCTGGAACTCCTGGGATCAGTGGCAGTGCTGGGTGGAGATGAGGGTATGATCAATGGCAAAGCTGAATTTTTTTTTTTTACCGACTATCAATATTAAGAGGAGTTTCAACACTGGCCACCAATAAAATAGGGGTTTTCACTGACCACTAATGTAATAGAAGCATTAACAGTAACAACCAATGTAGGGAGGGATTTACACTGACCACCAATGTAAGGGGGGCCTTCACACTGGCCACTGTGAATGAAATGATTCTACACCGAGTACCCATTCCCCAGTGGAGTATTATCCAGCAGACGAGGAGTTAACATCTTGAGGGGAACCGCACCAGACTATAACTATACAAAAGGCGCAATATAACCTGTAATGGGTTAATATCCAATGTGAGCAGGCACCTTACACAGAGGTGTTTGGTGATGGCTTCCTGACACAAGGTAGCTGACCTACAGATGGACTCTATATTTTTCTATATATAAAACATTGTTTTCTTGTTGTCTCTGGACAGTTTTGTGGTTTGTATTGATTTTAAGTTCATGTTTGTGCACCATTTTCAAATCTGGACACTATTGTTTCACTATGGGTGGAGGTACCACATTAGTGGTTGTAGCAGTTCAATAACCTATGCACAATATAATATATTTTTTTGGTACAATAAATTATTATTTTTTTTGACACACATTAAAGAGGAAGTAAACTCTCCCACTCTGATGCTTCTTTTCATTTAGTCCATTATAATACGTAATTATCAAACTATAGCCACTGTAATCCAGCCCAAATCGCATATTACTTACTGTTTAAAGAAACTTAAAAAAATGTGTTTCCAGGGGTTAGGCAGCGCCATCTTAAGTATTGTTTTCTGAGTCCACATTGGAGTGTATTTCCGCCTTTACATTGAGCACTTCCTGTACTGTTAACCAAACCTCCTTCTCAATCCAACATTTCTATGGCAACCCTGCTTCCCTGTTCATAGTTTACTTGTTTATTTCATAGTATTTACTTGTGCCGATTACCTGTGTGTTTGCCTTTGTCAGTCTTATCAGCTTCAGCTGCAGTAATGCTGTCCCATGCCCTGCTTTACACTGCATGTGATGTCACATGGGGTGTAGGAGGAAGCTCTCAGTCTTCTGGGATTTCAGTGTTGTGTGCACTAGGAAGTCCTGATAATAAATAGACAAAGTACACAGAGTGTGCCGTAAATCAGGGGAGATATGGGCATGCTCAGTGACGTCATTCAAAAGAACAAAAAGGATCACAATAATACTAAGCAAGTAAGGAGATATCTAGAAGCAGTGTTCATTAGGGGTTTTTTATGCTGATTTACATGGGACAAAGTTGTAGGAGAGAGTTTACAACCACTTTAATATTTTTTCCTTAAAGCCTCTGGAGATGGAGACAGAGGCTTGGTGGACACTGAGTGGCAGGGGTGCCAGTGGTGCGGAGCAGCGTGCAAGGCTTAGTCCGAGATCCAAACCGAGGTCAAGTCCAGTTGGGCAACGAAGCATGAAAGAGTTAATCCAAAGAAGAATGGTCGGGATCCAAGCCTGGGTCAGTTCCAATCTGGCAGCTGAGTACAAAAGGGGCAAAGAAGTAGAAGTTAATACAAATCCGAGGTCAATGGCAAGCAGCAATCAAGAGTAGTCAAATAGGTTTCCCGGTCACAACAGGTTCAGACAGATCACACACTAGCACAGGAACAAGGGGGGGGGGGAGGGGCGGAAGATAATCCAGCAATTTGGCAGTGTCTGAGATGGATTTATATAGGTAAGTTTGAGGTCACTTCCTGTGCGCTCTTGGGGATTTCCCCGCATTTTTCCATCCGGTTGATGTCATTTCCTGTGCGCCTCCCTGAGGGGTCTTAGGTGCATGCTCAGTTGGCACGCATTTCCTCTTGCAGCAACGCGCCATTGGTGCATGCGTAGTAAGCCCCTGACTCTTACACTATGGGAGTGTGCTCCAGTGGTGACACCATTCCGAGGGTGGCGAGAGCTCTGGCTGCTCCTTTTGGCAGATTTATTTTGGCCATGAAACCCACGTCGCCACGCTAGCCTGGCCTGGTCTGTGTTTTCCTCCTCGCTCCTCCCACCACTGCTATGCTGCAGAGTCCGGCCTGTCACTATTCTCTGCCTGGGCGGCGCGGCACTGATTGGCACCGGTAAGCCTGCACTGATTGGCACTTGTGAGCCTGCATTGATGGGCACTGGTGAGCTTGCACTGATGGGCACTGTTTGGTATTGACGAGCCTGTACTGATGGACACTGATTGGCCTGCACTGGTGAGCCTGCACTGATGGGCACTGGTGAGCCTGCACTGTTTTTGAACTGATGAAATTGTGCAATAAATATTCTTAAAAACATTACAAATCTTTGTGGGTGTTTTTCCCCGGGTGCTAATTGGTCTAGGTACGCCCCTGATCTGCCCTTACTCAAGATGGCCACAGTCAGAAATGTTAGGGGGGGGGGGGGGGGCATTTTTAAAAGCAATTTCTCAACAAAATTAAGCATAGACACATGGATGGACGGGTGAGTTTTCACTGAATATTAATAATGAATGAAATAGCGTGTTTAGTTTGTGGTGTTCATGGTTTTGCTTTAACCGATTGCCAACCGCCGCCTGTAGATATACGTCAGCAGAATGGCACGGCTGGGCAAAGTAACGTACCTGTACGTTACTTTGAATTTGAGCGCCTGCCGCGAGCTCCGTGACCATGCCCGCGGGACCTGTGTATTCGATTTCCGCGAGGATACCCGCAATCATGTCACAGAGCTGAAAAATGGGGAGATACAAACACAACATTTCCACATTCTGCCTAGTGACAGGACACTGATCGTCTGTCATCGGGAGCAGCGATCAGTGTCGTGTCACTGCTAGCCCATCCTCCGGACAGTTAGAAACACGCCCCAGGACACACTTAACCCTTCCCCGCCCCCTAGTGGTTAACCTCTTCACTGCCAGTGACAGTAATCAATGTAATTTTATAGCATTGATCGCTATATTAATGCCAATGGTCCCAAAAATGTGTCAAAATTGTCCGATGTGTCCGCCATAATGTCATGGTCACGATAAAAATCGCTGATCGCTGCCATTACTAGTAAAATAAATTTTTTTATAAAAATGGCATAAATCTATCCCCTATTTTGTAGACGCTATAACTTTTGCGCAAACCAATCAATAACCACTTATTGCGATTTTTTTTTTTTTTTTTTTACCAAAAATATGTCGAAGAATACATATCGGCCTAACTGAGGAAAATTTTTTTATTTTTTTAGATATTTTTGGGGGGATTTATTATAGCAAAGAGTAAAATATAATGCGTTTTTTTCAACATTGACGCTTTTTTTTGTTTATAGTGGAAAAAAAAACGCAGAGGTGATCAAATACCACCAAAAGAAAGCTCTATTTGTGGGAAAAAAAGGACGTCAATTTTGTTTGGGTACAACATCGCATGGCACGACCGCGCAATTGTCAGTTAAAGCACCGAAGTGCCGAATCACAAAAAGTGCTCTGGCCAGGAAGGGGGTAAATCCTTCTGGGGCTGAAGTAGTTAAATAAAGGATTTTTTATGCTGTTCCGTAACAGTGTAGCTGACTATGTTTTATTTGATTGATACTACATGCAGATTGTGGATTGTGAGAGTCGAGCACTGGTGCAGATTGCCTCTCCCTGGATTGGAAGGGTAGAAACACTAAATTTCTTTTGTTTTGGACCTGCCAAATTGTACAGCCAGAATCCATAAAGATCCTCACAGAGGACTTTCAGTACCAGCTATTGTTGTTCCAGCTCTGACAACAGCTCTGGACTGAGAAAAGGTCTGGGTAGAATTGAAATGTTGCAATGATCTGATTCTATCAGTATGCTACTGTTATCCTGTGACTCTGTATATATGAAAACGTTTGGAATAAAAAGAGCTAGAATTGGAAGAGCTCTGTGTTGATCTTTGTGGATTTACCGGATTGAGCTTCTGGATGTTTCAGATGGGGCAGATCATGGCACGAGGTTTGACTTTTCTCTACTGCAGTTAAGTAGAACCCCTAGTCTGTGACTGGGTGTCAGCAAGTTCCTTGTCACTGTCAGCATATGTGCATGCAGGACATCTGAATGGTCCTAAGTAGGGATGAACTAAGGTTCTGTCCAAACTCACAAGAATGACATCATATGACAGAAGGCTACAGATCAATCAGCTGCAGCTGTGGAATTCCCTGCTGTGGGATGCTGGTGACATAGTTACCCCCTCATATTGTTTATTGTTACGTACTTCGTAGTAGATCCTGACTTGTAGGAGGAGACCCTTCTTAGCCCTTGTACACACGGTTGGACATTCCGACAACAAAATCCGTCGGATTTTGTCCGACGGATTTTGTCAGAAACTGGTGTTGCATACACATGGTCGGACAAAGTTGTCGGACAATCCGATCGTTCGTAACGTGATGACGTTATTTAGTTACGACGGGACTACGTTCAGGCTAGTAGCCAATAGCTTTGGTCTAGGAATTTGATCTGAGCATGCGTGGCACTTTGTCCGATCGGAATTCTCTACAAACGATTGGACAAAGTCCGATCAGATCATGTTGTCGGAAAATTTTATAGCCCAGCTCTAAAACTTTGTCGGTCGGATATTCCGACGGAAACAGTCCGATGTAGCCCACACACGGTCGGATTATCCGACAACACGGTCCGATCGGACACTTTCCGTCGGAATGTCCGACCGTGTGTACAAGGGCTTACAGCCCTGGTTCAGGAGCCACTGGAGTGGGACAGTGGTCTTGTGAGCCCAGTGAGGCAGAAGTGCCTGTGGAAGTTGTATCTGCTGGCACAGTAGTAGGATGATGACCCTCCAGGAATGGCTGGAACTGCAGACGACAGCAGAGGCAGGAGCAGGTCAGCGACCTGGTTTAGGAGCAGCAGCAAGCTGGAGCTGGGTGAGACAAGCCGGGTCAACACAGGAAACACACAGAGCAAGGCAGCAGGCAGTAGCAGGGTGAGACAGGCCGGGTCAGAATAGGTAATCAGACAGGTTAATGCGGCAGGCTGAAGCAGGGTCAGATAAACAGGCAGAGGTCGGCAGCAGGTAAACAAGCAGGACGTATGAGCAGGGTCAGACAAGCCGAGATCGGCATCAGAGATCTCAACAGAGCCTGGTCGGTACAGATGATCAGTTGGCAGGATACAGGTTACAAGGCACAGAGCTGCAGATCAAACAGCACTGCACAAGTGAAGCTGCTGTTCTTTTGAAAGCCTGTTGGTGCCAAGCAGTGCTTAGCGTGCGCGCACACGCTGGTGCACGTGTGCATACAGGCGCCGCTGTCCAGTCTGACCAGGAAATCGTTCCCCCGTCCCATCCTGGTAGTTCCCTGACAGCTACATGGCCATATTTGGACAATGTCGTTGACCAAATATGTACATATTAGATCAGCCTTTCTCAACCTTGTCAACACAGAGGAACCCTTGAAATAGTTCTCCGGTCTCGGGAACCCCTGCTAAATTTTCAAAATCTACAAGTCATGATACATTAGTATGATGGTCACTAGGAAGAATGGTCCTTACACTTGTGGTCATTGGGAAAAATAACCTCCTTACAGATAGCTAAAAATATCAATGGTGTCAGTGGGAACTTATCTGAGAGGCAGAAATTGCCCAATGCTGAAGGAACCCCTAGCAACCTTTGGAGGAACCCTAGTTGAGAATCACTGTATTAGATCAATGATGTCACCAGCATTCCTGCATTTGTTGCGGCTGTGGGGTGGACAATTCCATGGCGCAACTGTTTAGGAAATTTAAATGGTCATGGGTAGGGATGAACTAAGGAAAGGGAAAAGGAGGAAATCAACAGTGTAGTATTGTCAATCAAATGCTTGATTAGGAACAAAGTAATCTACTCATAGGGTAAATATGAATGGAAGAACATGGGAAGATTCTGGGAGGATGAGAATTGAGCGCCTAAGATGTCCTGCAAGTGCCCTGATCAAGGGCATGGGTAAGGATAGAAAATCAGTATCCGGACAGTTGGTAACCTGGAAAACTTGGTATGAATACAGATGAGCCACGCTCATACCCAGTTTCAACAGTTCTGGCCCCCTGTGTAATGTCTCTGCTGGAGCATGCACAGGACACGTTGAGAGACAACTTCCCCTTCATCATCTTTAGTTATTGTGAGTTTGGCATCAAGCAAAGATGAACTAAGGCTCTTGCCAAACTGAGTCTGGACAAAACTCACAGAAGACATGACAGCAGGCAGCCAGCCCAATGCTGGGATGCTGGTGACATCATTGACCTCATATGGCCTTATTTGGACAATGTCATTGACCAAATAGGGCTATGTGGCCATATTAAGTCAATGGCGTCACCAGTATCCCTACCCCTTTATTGGTTGTGGCTGTTGAATTCCATGGCCACTGCTGGTTGGACCAGCAGACTGCTATCATGTGAAAATTCCCTGCAGGTTTGGCAAACTGACTATGGCTTGTACCTTAGATCATCCTTAGGCCGCGTACACACACGCGGGGACTGTTCGCCCAACTTTGTCCGTCAAACAGTTTCAGCAAACAGTCCGCTCAAAATTAGCATGGACGGACATGGCCACACACGACGAACGAACAGTTTGCTGAAACCGTGCGCGATGACGTGAACGGCGCGTACGACGGGACGAAAAATACGACGTCCTATACACTGCATTATAACTTTCGGCGTGTAAATCCTTTCTGAGCATGCGCGGAACTTAGTTTGACGAACAAGCCTACACACGAGGGGACTGTTCGCTGAAACAAAGTTTCAGCGGACAGTTTTTCGGAATTTCCGAAAAACCTTGTTCAGCGGACTGTTCGCTGAAACTGTCCGCTGAAAGCCCACACACGAGCGGACTGTCCGCCGAAACACTGTTCAGCGGACAAAGTTGGGTGAACAGTCCCCGCGTGTGTACGCGGCCTTAGTCTTAAATGCTATTCCACCCTCTCCCACTCTGAGCTTTGCTGTAGAGAGGATTAAAAAAGACTGAGATCAAGTCATATTGAGTATTTGCACTAATGGCATTTTAAAAACATGTTTTAGGATTTTGATAATAAACACATAACTGCCTGGAAATTAACTATACAATTGAATAAATGGTGGGTACATATACCATATACATATTTTATAGTTAAATAATTTTAATACTAAATGTTCAGATTCTTGCATGAGCCAAATGATGACTGGTTCTCTTTAAAGTGCCGGTCTATGCCTGTGTATGACTGTAGGGAGAATTATCTTATACATACAAAATCTGCTTTTCATTTCCAGGCTTCACCAGCAAGGTCTCCCTCATCATTTGTCTTTACCTGTGGTAAAAATGTCTTCTTTATGTAAGCCTTCTGACCTCACCATACTCACGATTCTATAGTCTGGAGTACCAACATATTTCCCCCAAAAAAGGGGAAAAAGGCAATGCAACAAAGACGACATTGTCTGAATTGCTGTTGATATGATCATGATATTTAAGATGTAGCTGGACTGAATTATTATCTGTTGGAGGTAAGATCTAAATGTTAAACTTGGTGTCTCCACACCCTTCCAAAAGACAATAATGAAGGTGTTGCTCTTTTGCAACCTATTTATTATACATTACAGAGAATAAATTACGTGGGTGTGAAACCATAATTTGGATTTGTAATGGCTACAGTTTGTAAATTCCTATAGGCTTTTATGCTGCAGAAGTCTCTGAAAAAGAGAAGATTTTTATTTTAAACAAACGTCATACTTACCTCCTCTGTGCAGTTAGTTTTACACAGAGTGGCCCCGATCCTTCTCTTCTGGGGTCCCTCAGCGGCGCTCCTGGCTCCTCCTCTTCTCGAGTGCCCCTCAGGGCACTCATGCGGGCGTGCTCCCATGTCCTGCTGCTGTATCCATTGACACAGACAGCAGGACTCAGCCCGCCCCCCCAGAAGCCAATGGCTGCGCTGCTATCAATCTATCCAATTAGGACACGAGCAGTGGCGGCCCGCCCATAGGGGGCGCCCGGGCGCCGCCCCCCCTCTCCCTAGGTGTAAAAAAAAAAAAGTAAAAAAAAAACAAAAAACGGGCCCTTTAAGACATTTAAAAAAAAAAAAAAAAAAATGTCATTTAACAATTTAACATAGTGTACTGTGGCGCCGGTCACAGTGCACTATGAGAAGCGCCACGTCGATGCAATCACAAGATTGCATCCATGGCGCTTCATTTGCGGGTTAAAAACCCGCCTTGCGGCGCACTGCAGAACGCCGACTAGCTTCCGCCCGTAAAATCACTGTGATTCTACGGGCGGGAGCATTGTCATTCTTAGACAGGCAGTCACTTCCGGCTTTCGGCTGCTTCACGAAACCCGGAAGTGACGTAGGCAGCTCCGTTCCTTAGCCCGAGCGGAGCTGCCAGACAGTGAGAGGTGAGTCACCGCATAAAGGCTTTCTAGCCTCTACTTTGTGGAGAATGTTCGTGCATTTAGCTGAATGAATGCAAAAAGCTTTCACAGCCAGAAAGGTTTCCCCAGGCCAGGCGACTTTTGCCGTGGCCAATCAGAGAATGAGCTCTGAAGGGGGAACTCCACGCCAAATTTCTGAAAAAAAATTTGACGTGGGTTCCCCCTCCGAGAGCATACCAGGCCCTTAGGTCTGGTATGGATTCCAAGGGGAACCCCCTACGCCGAAAAAACGGCGTGGGGGTCCCCCCCAGATCCACACCAGACCCTTATCCGAGCACGCTGGCCGGCCAGGAAAGGGGGTGGGGACGAGCGGGCGGCCCCCCCCTCCTGAGCCGTACCAGGGGGTGCCTTGGGGGAGGGGGGGCGTGCGGCCCCCCACCCCAAAGCACCTTGTCCCCATGTTGATGAGGACAAGGGCCTCTTCCCGACAACCCTGGCCGTTGGTTGTCGGGGTCTGCGGGCGGGGGGCTTATCGGAATCCGGGAGCCCCCTTTAATAAGGGGGCCCCGGATACCGGCCCCCCACCCTATGTGAATGAGTATGGGGTACAATATACGCCTACCCATTCACCTGTGAAAAAAAGTACAAAAAAAAAACACAACACAGGGTTAAAATATTTTATTGCACAGCTCCGGGGGTCTTCCGTCTTCGGGGGTCTTCTCGCCGGACTCCTCCGCTATCTTCTTGTAGCTCTTTTGCTAGCGGAGGAGTCCGGCTTTCTTCCTCGCTGCCGGCCTCTTCTCCCGACTTCGGGGGTCTTGTCCCCCTCTTCGGTTCTTCTGCCGGGCCACCGCGCCTTCTTATAGCTCTTTTAGAGGCGGTGGCCCGGTCTTCTGCTGCTGCCGCCGCCGCCGCCGCCCGTTCTTCTTCTTCTTCTTCTTCTCCTTCTTCTCCAGGAGATGTTGCCTCGACGATCTCCCTGGCCGGAATGCCAGGGACGCGCTGCGCTGCCACTTATATAGGGACAATGGGGCGGTGTCACATGGGTTGATGTCACATGGGTTGGTCACATGGGTTGATGTCACATGGCGACTTTTTTTCACAGGTGAATGGGTAGGGGTACATTGTACCCCATACTCATTCACATAGGGTGGGGGGCCGGTATCCGGGGCCCCCTTATTAAAGGGGGCTCCCGGATTCCGATAAGCCCCCCGCCCGCAGACCCCGACAACCAACGGCCAGGGTTGTCGGGAAGAGGCCCTTGTCCTCATCAACATGGGGACAAGGTGCTTTGGGGTGGGGGGGGCGCACGCCCCCCCTCCCCCAAGGCACCCCCCCATGTTGAGGGCACGCGGCCTGGTACGGCTCAGGAGGGGGGGGGGCGCCCGCTCGTCCCCACCCCCTTTCCTGGCCGGCCAGGTAGCGTGCTCGGATAAGGGTCTGGTGTGGATCTGGGGGGGACCCCCACGCCGTTTTTTCGGCGTAGGGGGTTCCCCTTGGAATCCATACCTGACCTAAGGGTCTGGTATGCTCTCGGAGGGGGAACCCACGTCAAATTTTTTTTCAGATTACATAAGGGGCGTGTTTTATGAGAAGTGGGAGGGGCCAAAATGGTGGGCGGGGTCATGATGGGCGGGGTCTGACGCCCCCCCATCCAAAAACTTCACCAGCCGCCACTGGACACGAGACACCGGCTAGAGCTGGTGTGCTTGTCCCCGACACGAGAAAGACAAGGTTCAGGTAAGTAAACCTTGAGGGTTTACAACCCCTTTAATATACAGATACTGCAATAAATTGCTCTGTGCTACAAATTAAATCATTAAACAGTCCGCATTGAGTGAAAATTTCTATGCTCCTAAGTGCTCTGTGCTATAATCAATACATAATTTCTATACAATAATAAGCTGTGATATGAAAGTGCTCAGTGCCTCTATGCATTATTCCAGTGCCCCAGGTGTCACACACTGCGCTCCCCTCCTATGTGTCCTCACACATTACAAGTAGCTGCTACTAACATATAAAACTGCACATACCCGAGCTACAAGAGCTTCCTACACTATGGATTTACGCTATGGATGCCCAGTCTTTACTCTTTCATGTACATGGTAGAACTGCGCCATTGCTGCAGACAAATCTTAAATTTGGGTACCAGCGACACTAATACAGTGATCAGTGCTAAAAATATGCACTGTCACTGTACTAATTTATTATTCATTTATTTCAGGTATGTATATCGCGCCATCAAGGTGGGGCCTAAAGAGGAAGGGGTGTGGTTTACAGGTGATAGAGCGGGTCCTAAACATAAAGGGGCATGGCCTTGACAGAAAGGGGTGGGTCATAGTTAAATTAGGGGGTGTACAAGTTTATTTAGGCCTAGGGCAGCACAAAACCTAAATACACCACTGTGTAAACCCTGTGACGGAACTGTCCCACACTCTGCTTCCGTCAGTACAGACGGCCCTCTAGTTACAAACATCCAACTTACAAATGACTCCTACTTACAAACGGATTTGATCAAAGATTGTATAGCTCAGAGCAGTGGGAAACAAAGTCTTACTTTGTAAGTTTGCAGTCAGGATGTCCAAGCTAAGGTGTCTTTCCACACACCAAAAGACAAACGGTCATCAAATAAAAGCAGCCGGCAACTCCATACCATCAAACGTATTTATTATCATGGAATATTAGTCAAGAGCGGATGGTGTTTCTGGACCTGGAGATCATCAAAGTGAATGATGGGCTAGTATTAAAAAATCATTTCAAGCCAACCGATCGGAATTCGTACATTCCTCTGGGGAGCTGCCACCATAAGTCTTGGTTATGCAATATCCCCAGAGGACAGTATGTAAGATTAAGGCGGAACTGTTCTCGTGTGGATGATTTTGTACTTCAGGCCCAAACCTTATCCTCCAAATTTCAAGAAAAAGGATATGATAGATCTGCTCTTGAACATGAAATATCTTTGGTCCAACAGATGGATAGATCTCTCTTGGTTGGAGACAAAGTAAAAGAATCAGAAATGGAAGGGGTTAATTTCAGAATGGTTCTGGATTATAATGTACAGTATAAAAAATTTGAAAAAGTTGTTGCCAAAAACTGGTTTATATTGAAACAGGATCGTGTGTTGGGTCCTCTTTTACCTACACGGCCCTCTTTCATATACAAGAAAGCTCCTTCATTACGTGACCAGATAGCACCTAGTGTTATCGATCCTCCTGTGCATACCGAAAGTAGACTTTTCTCCTTTTTATCCGGCTTCTACGCGTGTGGTAGGTGTACGGCATGCAGACATTCCAAATGCAATGTGAAAAGGAGAAAATCTTTTATTGCCACGAGTAATAACAAGGAATATAAGATTGATAAACTTATTACCTGTTCTACTGTAGGGGTGGTATACATGTTACAATGTGGATGCGGTCTCCAATATATTGGTAGAACTTCCAGACCCCTACATGTGAGGTTGGGCGAACATGTGAATAATATTAAAAAAGGTCTCAAAACTCATAATGTGTCTCGCCATTTCAAATTGGTGCATTCTCAGAACCCCAGGAGTTTGAGTTTTTGGGGGATTGAGAAGGTAACCAAACATTGGCGTGGAGGTAACTTCATATGCCAATTAAGTAAACGTGAGTCTTATTGGATCCATGAAACAATGGTTCTCGCCCCGAGAGGCTTAAACGTGGATTTTGATTTAAATTGTTTCATTTTGGACAGATAATTGTTTTTTCCCTTTTATATATTTCCATTTTTTCAATTTGTCTTTTATTTATATATTTTTATATTTATTTTTATTTTTATTTATTTATTTATTTTTTCGATTAGTATATATATATTTGGTACATATATATATATATATATATATATATTTTTTTTTGTATTATTTTTTTATTTTTTTTTATTTTTTTGTATATGTATATTTTTTTTTCATCAACCCATGCGTGGATCAGTGTAGCTTTCTGATGACATCAGCGGCATTATGGGTTTACATTTTAGGTTCTCATTGCCAGTAATGTTGGACTGATTAGGAGTAGTGATGGACGAACTTCCGACGGGACGTTTCGCGAACGCGAAACGCGAACGGGCACAAACGTTCGCGAAAACGACCGTTCGCCGCGGGCTCCATTGACTTCAATGGGAGGCGAATTTCGCAAACCTTTAGGTCGAATTTGCGGCCACGGGGTAATTATTAGGGGGTAGCACGTAGTCCCACCACCTGGACAATAGCATAATACATGTATGAGGTGAATTTGGGATCGATAACTACAAGCATTTTTTTTTTATTTGGGAAATTGTTCTGACAATTCAGGACTATGGAGCTAATGAAGGCAATGGAGGAGAGGGAAGGTCAGGGACCAGGGTAGGCAAACAAGAGGGTGCAGGAGATACAGAGCACTGACAGCAGCACCGTAATACAGAGCACTGACATCAGCACCGTGACATACAGCGCTGACAGCAGCTCCGTGACATACAGCGCTGACAGCAGCTCCGTGACATACAGCGCTGACAGCAGCTCCGTGACATACAGCGCTGACAGCAGCTCCGTGACATACAGCGCTGACAGCAGCTCCGTGACATACAGCGCTGACAGCAGCACCGTGACATACAGCGCTGACAGCAGCTCCGTGACATACAGCGCTGACAGCAGCTCCGTGACATACAGCGCTGACAGCAGCTCCGTGACATACAGCACTGACAGCAGCTCCGTGACATACAGCACTGACAGCAGCTCCGTGACATACAGCGCTGACAGCAGCACCGTGACATACAGCGCTGACAGCAGCTCCGTGACATACAGCGCTGACAGCAGCTCCGTGACATACAGCGCTGACAGCAGCTCCGTGACATACAGCACTGACAGCAGCTCCGTGACATACAGCGCTGACAGCAGCTCCGTGACATACAGCGCTGACAGCAGCACCGTGACATACAGCGCTGACAGCAGCTCCGTGACATACAGCGCTGACAGCAGCTCCGTGACATACAGCGCTGACAGCAGCTCCGTGACATACAGCGCTGACAGCAGCTCCGTGACATACAGCGCTGACAGCAGCTCCGTGACATACAGCGCTGACAGCAGCTCCGTGACATACAGCGCTGACAGCAGCTCCGTGACATACAGCGCTGACAGCAGCTCCGTGACATACAGCGCTGACAGCAGCACCGTAAGCAGCCCCAGGAGGAAGTCAGCACAGCACAGGGATGGTGTGATCCCCTCATAATAAGAACCCCCAGGAGGAAGTCAGCACAGCACAGGGATGGTGGGAGCCCCTCATAATAAGAACCCCCAGGAGGAAGTCAGCACAGCACAGGGATGGTGGGAGCCCCTCATAATAAGAACACCCAGGAGGAAGTCAGCACAGCACAGGGATGGTGGGAACCCCTCATAATAAGCAGCCCCAGTAGAAATATGACACCGCTCAACCTCTTCAAAGAGGAGGGTAGGGGCATATAGTACGGTGTGCTTTTTTGGGTCAGGGAAGTGAGCCAAATGAATTAAGAAGGTCTGTGTGCTTGATTCCAAAAATTGTTTATAGACATATACATGGTCTACTGATCACATGTGTTGAATTCCTCCGAGATCCATGCCTCATTCATTTTTAGAAATGTGAGGTAGTTAACACTGTCGTGAGCTAGGCGAGTACGCTTATCGGTCACAATCCCCCCTGCTGCGCTGAACGTCCTTTCGGACAGGACACTGGATGAGGGGCAAGCCAACAGTTCGATTGCAAATTGGGCAAGCTCTGGCCAGAGGTCAAGCCTGCCCACCCAGTAGTCTAGGGGTTCATCACTCCTCAGAGCGTCCACATCGGCCGTTAACCCAATGTAGTCGGACACCTGACGGTCTAGGCGTTCCCTGATGCTGGATCCGGATGACACCTGTCGATGGGTCGGCTGAAAGAATGACCTCATATCCGAAGTCACCAACACATCTTCAAACCGGCCTCTTCTTGCAGGCGCTGTTGGATTGGTACCCGCAAATCCTTCTCTGGGAGTGGGAATTGCTCCTCTGCCAGCGCACGCAAAAGCAGAATGCAGCATTTCTCGAAGCAAGGCCTGGAAGTGCTGCATTCTGACAGCCCTCTGCGACGGCGGTAACATTTCCGCCATTTTGTGTTTGTACCGGGGATCTAAGTACGTTGCCACCCAGTACTGGTCCTTGACCCTCATGCTTTTTATACGGGGGTCCCTATTAAAACACTGGAGCATGAAGGCCCCCATTTGCACTCAAGCGGAAGGTATGTGGTGGTGGTGGTGTTGTTGGTGGTAGTGTCTTTGGGGGTGCACATAGCAGAGAGTGAAGAAGAGGGTGCAGATCGAGAGGATGAGGAGGGTGCAGAAGAATAAGGCTGAGTGAGCCACTCAACCAAGTCTGGTGCGTCCTTTAAAGTAATTGAACGCACCTTCTGCAACTTCCCACTTTGGCTCAAGGCTGTTGCTCCTGCCCTACCCCTACCACCCCTGCGGAAGGGCCTGCCTCTTCCTCTGCCTGTCATTTTTTAAATCACCCTGTGACAAAACTCTTAGTCCCTATACCGCTGAAGGACTGCTGCAGTATAGGGCAGCGGTCAGCAGTAGTGCACGTCAACCCTATGTATTGTGGACCGATAGCGGTCCTTACAGAACAGCAGACTGTACTGCACTCAGGCCTATGTACCGTAGCACCCTATACCAAGTTACCAGTCCTTATAAAAACTTTTGTGGACCAAGCAGGTTGTGTGTTAGTGATTAGCAGACTGTACGTCAGTCCCTATACCAATGAAGGACTGCTGCAGTATAGGGCAGCGGTCAGCAGTAGTGCACGGCAACCCTATGTATTGTGGACCGATAGCGGTCCTTACAGAACAGCAGACTGTACTGCACTCAGGCCTATGTACCGTAGCACCCTATACCAAGTTACCAGTCCTTATAAGAACTTTTGTGGACCAAGCAGGTTGTGTGTTAGTGATTAGCAGACTGTACGTCAGTCCCTATACCAATGAAGGACTGCTGCAGTATAGGGCAGCGGTCAGCAGTAGTGCACGTCAACCCTATGTATTGTGGACCGATAGCGGTCCTTACAGAACAGCAGACTGTACTGCACTCAGGCCTATGTACCGTAGCACCCTATACCAAGTTACCAGTCCTTATAAAAACTTTTGTGGACCAAGCAGGTTGTGTGTTAGTGATTAGCAGACTGTACGTCAGTCCCTATACCAATGAAGGACTGCTGCAGTATAGGGCAGCGGTCAGCAGTAGTGCACGGCAACCCTATGTATTGTGGACCGATAGCGGTCCTTACAGAACAGCAGACTGTACTGCACTCAGGCCTATGTACCGTAGCACCCTATACCAAGTTACCAGTCCTTATAAGAACTTTTGTGGACCAAGCAGGTTGTGTGTTAGTGATTAGCAGACTGTACGTCAGTCCCTATACCAATGAAGGACTGCTGCAGTATAGGGCAGCGGTCAGCAGTAGTGCACGTCAACCCTATGTATTGTGGACCGATAGCGGTCCTTACAGAACAGCAGACTGTACTGCACTCAGGCCTATGTACCGTAGCACCCTATACCAAGTTACCAGTCCTTATAAAAACTTTTGTGGACCAAGCAGGTTGTGTGTTAGTGATTAGCAGACTGTACGTCAGTCCCTATACCAATGAAGGACTGCTGCAGTATAGGGCAGCGGTCAGCAGTAGTGCACGGCAACCCTATGTATTGTGGACCGATAGCGGTCCTTACAGAACAGCAGACTGTAACGCACTCAGGCCTATGTACCGTAGCACCCTATACCAAGTTACCAGTCCTTATAAGAACTTTTGTGGACCAAGCAGGTTGTGTGTTAGTGATTAGCAGACTGTACGTCAGTCCCTATACCAATGAAGGACTGCTGCAGTATAGGGCAGCGGTCAGCAGTAGTGCACGGCAACCCTATGTATTGTGGACCGATAGCGGTCCTTACAGAACAGCAGACTGTACTGCACTCAGGCCTATGTACCGTAGCACCCTATACCAAGTTACCAGTCCTTATAAGAACTTTTGTGGACCAAGCAGGTTGTGTGTTAGTGTTTAGCAGACTGTGCGTCAGTCCCTATACCGCTGAAGGACTGCTGCAGTATAGGGCAGCGGTCAGCAGTAGTGCACGGCAACCCTATGTATTGTGGACCGATAGCGGTCCTTACAGAACAGCAGACTGTAACGCACTCAGGCCTATGTACCGTAGCACCCTATACCAAGTTACCAGTCCTTATAAGAACTTTTGTGGACCAAGCAGGTTGTGTGTTAGTGATTAGCAGACTGTACGTCAGTCCCTATACCAATGAAGGACTGCTGCAGTATAGGGCAGCGGTCAGCAGTAGTGCACGGCAACCCTATGTATTGTGGACCGATAGCGGTCCTTACAGAACAGCAGACTGTAACGCACTCAGGCCTATGTACCGTAGCACCCTATACCAAGTTACCAGTCCTTATAAGAACTTTTGTGGACCAAGCAGGTTGTGTGTTAGTGATTAGCAGACTGTACGTCAGTCCCTATACCAATGAAGGACTGCTGCAGTATAGGGCAGCGGTCAGCAGTAGTGCACGGCAACCCTATGTATTGTGGACCGATAGCGGTCCTTACAGAACAGCAGACTGTACTGCACTCAGGCCTATGTACCGTAGCACCCTATACCAAGTTACCAGTCCTTATAAGAACTTTTGTGGACCAAGCAGGTTGTGTGTTAGTGTTTAGCAGACTGTGCGTCAGTCCCTATACCGCTGAAGGACTGCTGCAGTATAGGGCAGCGGTCAGCAGTAGTGCACGGCAACCCTATGTATTGTGGACCGATAGCGGTCCTTACAGAACAGCAGACTGTAACGCACTCAGGCCTATGTACCGTAGCACCCTATACCAAGTTACCAGTCCTTATAAGAACTTTTGTGGACCAAGCAGGTTGTGTGTTAGTGATTAGCAGACTGTACGTCAGTCCCTATACCAATGAAGGACTGCTGCAGTATAGGGCAGCGGTCAGCAGTAGTGCACGGCAACCCTATGTATTGTGGACCGATAGCGGTCCTTACAGAACAGCAGACTGTAACGCACTCAGGCCTATGTACCGTAGCACCCTATACCAAGTTACCAGTCCTTATAAGAACTTTTGTGGACCAAGCAGGTTGTGTGTTAGTGATTAGCAGACTGTACGTCAGTCCCTATACCAATGAAGGACTGCTGCAGTATAGGGCAGCGGTCAGCAGTAGTGCACGGCAACCCTATGTATTGTGGACCGATAGCGGTCCTTACAGAACAGCAGACTGTACTGCACTCAGGCCTATGTACCGTAGCACCCTATACCAAGTTACCAGTCCTTATAAGAACTTTTGTGGACCAAGCAGGTTGTGTGTTAGTGTTTAGCAGACTGTGCGTCAGTCCCTATACCGCTGAAGGACTGCTGCAGTATAGGGCAGCGGTCAGCAGTAGTGCACGGCAACCCTATGTATTGTGGACCGATAGCGGTCCTTACAGAACAGCAGACTGTAACGCACTCAGGCCTATGTACCGTAGCACCCTATACCAAGTTACCAGTCCTTATAAGAACTTTTGTGGACCAAGCAGGTTGTGTGTTAGTGATTAGCAGACTGTACGTCAGTCCCTATACCAATGAAGGACTGCTGCAGTATAGGGCAGCGGTCAGCAGTAGTGCACGGCAACCCTATGTATTGTGGACCGATAGCGGTCCTTACAGAACAGCAGACTGTAACGCACTCAGGCCTATGTACCGTAGCACCCTATACCAAGTTACCAGTCCTTATAAGAACTTTTGTGGACCAAGCAGGTTGTGTGTTAGTGTTTAGCAGACTGTGCGTCAGTCCCTATACCGCTGAAGGACTGCTGCAGTATAGGGCAGCGGTCAGCAGTAGTGCACGTCAACCCTATGTATTGTGGACCGATAGCGGTCCTTACAGAACAGCAGACTGTAACGCACTCAGGCCTATGTACCGTAGCACCCTATACCAAGTTACCAGTCCTTATAAGAACTTTTGTGGACCAAGCAGGTTGTGTATTAGTGTTTAGCAGACTGTGCGTCAGTCCCTATACCGCTGAAGGACTGCTGCAGTATAGGGCAGCGGTCAGCAGTAGTGCACGGCAACCCTATGTATTGTGGACCGATAGCGGTCCTTACAGAACAGCAGACTGTAACGCACTCAGGCCTATGTACCGTAGCACCCTATACCAAGTTACCAGTCCTTATAAGAACTTTTGTGGACCAAGCAGGTTGTGTGTTAGTGATTAGCAGACTGTACGTCAGTCCCTATACCAATGAAGGACTGCTGCAGTATAGGGCAGCGGTCAGCAGTAGTGCACGTCAACCCTATGTATTGTGGACCGATAGCGGTCCTTACAGAACAGCAGACTGTAACGCACTCAGGCCTATGTACCGTAGCACCCTATACCAAGTTACCAGTCCTTATAAGAACTTTTGTGGACCAAGCAGGTTGTGTATTAGTGTTTAGCAGACTGTGCGTCAGTCCCTATACCGCTGAAGGACTGCTGCAGTATAGGGCAGCGGTCAGCAGTAGTGCACGGCAACCCTATCTATTGTGGACCGATAGCGGTCCTTACAGAACAGCAGACTGTACCGCACCCAAGCCTATGTACCGTAGCACCCTAGACAGACCAAGTTACCAGTCCTTATAAGAACTTTTGTGGAACAAGTGAGTTGTGAATGATTAGCAGACTGCAGCAGAAGGGCAGCAGTCAAGTATAATATTCTTTCTATATTTGGAAGAAAGAATATTATACGTGTACAAGCCTATTACCGTACCACTGATACCAGTCCTGAAAAGAACCTTTGTGGAACTAATAGTAACAGCAAGTCTTTAAAATTATCCTCACTGCCTGACACACTGCTTCCTGCCTGTCCCTATACAAATTGGCAAAAAAGAGTAGGCTGGAACGATTAGCTGGAACAGCTCTTTTGTGGACCTGATAGTAACAGCTAATGATGATGATGATGATGATGATGAAGAAAGACTAATCTGGCTGAGCTGTCCCTAAAATAGCAGCATACAGCGCTCTGTCCCTTTATCTAAACTGACAAAAGAAACTCAGGCTGCTGACCTAACACCTATACCAGTCCTGAAAAGAACTTTTGTGTACCAAATAGCTAGCGTTTTCTCTGTCCCTACTCCACACAGGATCCTTTCCCTACAGTGACAGAAGAAAGAATGTAAAATGGCCACCGGATCGGGTGTATTTATAGGTTAGGGGGAATGTCCAAGTGTCCATGAGCTGTCATGTCTCAATTGGTTGTCCTGTAACACATGATAAACGTGTCACGAAAGGTTAAAGTTCTTGTATACATTAAACACGTAAGTCCGCCGGGGCGAACGACGGAAAAAGGCGTTCGAACCCGCGGACGGCGAAAGTCGGAAATTCGCCGCGAAACGACCGCCGGGCGAACCGTTCGGCCATCACTAATTAGGAGATACACACATATGTGGTCCTTTTTCAGTGCTATAATATTGCATTGCTTCTTTAGGCAATATCACTTTTTTTCACATAATTTATGTGGAAATAACTAGAGGATTGCTATGTGTCGCTAATTAGTAGACAATATTTGCGCTTTCCTCTGGCTTTGTTCTTGCTTTTTATTAGTATTGTTTTTAAATATATCTTTTCTCTCTTTCTTATACTGTGATTGAGCGCAGATCTGTGTTCCGGTGTCACGTTTGATACGTGCTTCCCCTGGCACTTGTCTGGCGCACAACTCTGCTTTCTATTGGCTCAATATTAGTGTGTTGGTTTAAAAGCGGCCGTCCGACGTCATTCCGTCACCGCTGATGAAGTCCCGCCTACTTTTTGGGACGCAACGCGTACGGACCACGTGACTCGCGCCGTGACGTCATCCGCAAGCTGACACACTGATCCACGCATGGTATTCTTTGCCTAGCACTCAGCACTGGAGATCAGTGCACACAAATGTGAGTGTAATTTTCTCTTTTACTTGCTTTTAATAAATTGGTATCAAACGGAGAGCACTAGATTTGCTTGTTCTTTTTTCATATGTTATCACATTGATCTGATGATACGGAGGAGAACCTTACCTGGGAGTACTTCCGTTTGGTCTGCTGCAATCTTATGATCTACCCTTGATGGGAACATGTGTTTTTGACCTGTCTGATATATCAGGGGTCCACTAGTTGAGGTGAGAGTCCAACTTGTTCAATGGTGAAGGGATCACATCGTCACTTGATATATTGATTGAAGATACACTGCACAAGCGGATTCTTCTTGATTACTGCATATATCATTTTTCACTATATGGACTTTATATTGATTATTTATTATTTATTTGCGCTGTACTGTCACTTTTTGATTTTGTATTTATTTTCAAGCCTTCACAGTGAGTACAGTCAGCAGCAGATTAGTTTCGGCAATAAGCCTTGTTCACAGCACAACAGAGACAACAGGAAGTGATAGGAAATCTACCCCTAGGAAGGGAAATTCACACCTGTGAGAGTTATGGGAAAAAGGTACCTCCACTGATGCTTTACCAATAAGGCTTGTTTCCACAACAACCCATAATTTTAGAAATCCAATTGTCACAGGGAAAGAAAGTGAGGTAAAATCTTCTGAACAGGGGCACAGACAGCTGGAGCTAAACATAAAAAATTTACCTGTTTCGACTTACAAATAGATTCAACTTAAAAACAAACTTACAGACCCCATCTTGTTTGTAACCCATGGACCGCCTGTATACCGCTATCTCCAGTCTGAACATAGATATCAGATATTATAGCCGCATATTGCAACCAGGACTAGCTCAGCTGCAAAACTGGAACTGTTTATTTGAAACTCGGACACATACTTTATACCCCACAGGAGAACAGTCCTCTCCTAATCATGTTACCCTAACAATTCAAACTGTAACCAGAAACATAATAAAAATTAGCTAATTAACTAGTCACTCAAACCAGCCTAGGTGACTCAATGACCACCCAGACAATGATGTGATTAATTAAACAATACACAATACTCAATTAAAAATGGGACAGACATGCAGAAAACGCATACCACCTTAATAAACAGACAATAGCAGAAGACCACCAGTAACAGACTGTTCGGCTCCTACATTGAAGAACATGGAACAGAGGCCAATGTGACCAGCTCTTTCAATGAACATGCATAGTTCAGAATCAAACTAAACAGGAATAGTCTTCATATTATTCTTGAGGGATATTGTTGCCAAACATTACTGTCCCATTTAAAGTAATCCAAACCACATTCTCAGTGTCCATTAAGTAGTTGTCTATCATTTTTTCAGTCACCCTGTGCCTCTAATAGACACAGGGTAACTTACACATAAGAGGGGCCTGTGGAGCTGAACAAGGAGTTTCCCAACCCCGCTAAAGTAAGCTGGGTTCCATGAGCCCTCCGCTCAAAGTGACTCCCATCACATATCTCCCCTTTCAGAGGAGACCCCAGACGGGGGACTGGCCCCTTTCCCTTGTGTCCTTTCAGCAGCTGGAGAAAAGACAGGGTGGCTGGACTCACCCTGTCATGCTGTTGGGAATCTGGGCTGACTACCCAGCATTCCTGGCATATACAGGTGGAGACCATAGTCCCATCCACTACCACAGGAAATCCATCTTTTGTTTGTTGAAGGCAGAGTGAACTCACATAGTCGGTCAACCTGATTTCCATTCCTTGCCACAGGAAATACTTGTCATCAGTAGGTGTGGGGCAGAGGTCGTTGACTCTCTGTGAAGCTGCCAGCACTTCAGCTGGGCGTAGAAGCTTCACTACATCACCTTGCAACTGGGGAGAGGGGTCAAATGCACTGGCTCCCTGAAACTCTGCAGTTGTTGCCAGTGCTGGGCCGAGGTTGGTATTACTCTGCCCTGTTGGGAGCACTTCTGCTGGGGACTCCATATAATCCAATTTGCCTAACTGTTGGGGAGGGAGGACAACAACCTCCTCTCCCTTTCCCCCCGGATCCTAATCTGCTGCTGGGGAGTGACCATCACCATTTCACCCTGGGCCTCCAGAACCGCCACTGGTGTGGGGTAGAGGACTTGGACCCTCTGTCCGGTCATCAACGCTTCAACTGGAGAAGTTTCTTGTAACTCCACAGATGCTGCTGGCAGAAAATCCCATGTCCCTGTCAGTAGTGTAGGAGAAAGGCTGGCTGCTTCTTCTCTCAGGAAGGCTATTGAGCTCAGTAATGTCCGGCCCAATGCCAGCTCTTCTGTTAGAGGCTCACCAGGTTGTTCTTCCTCAGCAGAAAAGTCTACTAAATCCCCAGTTTCTGGAATTGCAGAATGTCTAGGGCATGGGCTGGTAGCACATGAGCCCATTGCAAACACTTTGGCAGGTGACTCATCATCCATAACATCATCTGATGAAAGTCAATTAAATCCATATTTTCTGTGATCTGTGTCTGCGGAGATGAGCCAACTGCTCCATCTCCCATATTCTTATCCTGCCATTGGACAGATGCATTTCTCCATCCAAGCTGTGCAGAAACAGAATCGTCAAGGTGAGTCAACGCTTGCTGCATCCACCATAAGACTTACGCTTCCATAGCTGTGGGTGAAGATGGCAAAGCACACTGTTACTGTGCCCCATTGTTGACACTTCAGCTGAGATTTCAGGACTATTGGCTGGTAGTTCTGGATAGTCTCAGGCAAAGGAATCCCAGCCCTGGGGCTGAGCAGAATCTAGCAGCCTTCTGTAGGCGATCTCCAGCTCCCATTTCTGAACGGCCAGGAATTCCATATCTTCCAGTGCCCAGAGCACTTCGGAGATGTTCAGCATCTCTTCTATGTAATCCATGATTTCTTCCAACCACCACTCCAGATTCCTTCCAAAGTTAGGGTCCCCTGACAGCTTCTCGTACAACAGTCCCAGGCAGCTATAACCAAAGCTTACCATTGAGCTTTCATCTGCTATCCAAGGGTATGCTTGGGAGGCCTCTGTAGCTCTTGTCCAGCTGCATCTCTGCCCAGACCAGCCTGTTTAACTCAGCTGTCTGCTCCTTGTGCGTTTTTTCTCCTAAAAACAGCACCCGCAATCCATACTGCGAGCAGTACCTTTCCTGGATGAAGGGAAGGGGAATTTTTCCCTGGTGGCACTGTTTACAGACTAGTGCTTTCTTCTAGAGTTCCCAGCGGACCGAATCATACCATCCCAGAAGGATTTGTATTGACACTGGTCCCCTGTACTGTGTCTGCATCTCTCGCAACCTCCTTTCCGAATTCCTCTTCCATGGCGGCTGGTATCTGTACCTCCCCTTTTCTGCTATCCAGGCCTTGGATCCCGGTGGAGGTTTGGATGTCCCAGACTGCAGGAAGCACCCCACTGCTGCCACCAAATGTGATGGAACCGTCCCACACTCCGCTTAAATGCTTCCGTCAGTATAGCGCTTCCTCCAGTTGAAACATAGATATCAGATATTATAGCCAGCATTTTTCCCATTCTTCGTTGGAAAATAGCTCAATCTCTGTCAGATTCGATGGAGAGCGTTTGAGGACAGCAATTTTCAAGTCTTGCCACAGATTCTCCATTGGATTTAGGTCTGGACTGGGCCATTCTAACACATGAATATGCTTTGATTTAAACCATTGCATTGTAGTTCTGGTTGTATGTTTAGGGTCGTTGTTCTGCTGGATGGTGAACCTCCACCCCAGTCTCAAGTCTTTTGCAAACTTCTTTTAAGATTGCCCTGTATTTGGCACCATCCATCTTTCCGTCAACTCTGACCATCTTCCATGTCCCTGCTGAAGAAAAGCATCACATGTTTGCAGTGTCCCCATATGGCTTCTTGCAAACCGCAAACAGGACTTCTTATGGCTTTCTTTCAACAATAACTTTCTTCTTTCCACTGTTCGATAAAGGCCAGATTTGTGAAGTGCACTACTAATAATTCTCCTGTGGACAGATTCTCCCACCTGTGCTGTGGATCTCTGCAGCTCCTCCATAGTTTTCATGGGCCTCTTGGCTGCTTCTCTGATGAATGCTCTCCTTACCTGGCCTGTCAGTTTAGGTGGACGGCCATGTCTTCTTGGTAGGTTTTCAGTTGCGCCATAAAAAGAGTCAAAGAAAAAAAAAAATGAACCTTTACAATCACTTTAATTTGGAGGGGTTTCTTTTTGCTTCCTGTTTGGCTATGGGACAGGAAGTGAAGGTAAATCTCCCCAATAGGACACAGACGCAAACAAAATTTGAAACGGGCTATAACCTGCCTTTACAATATTTAACCACTTCCCACCCGGCCAATGCACATATACGGCCGGGTGGGAGCCGTCCACTTCTGATAGGACGTTCAGGAACGTCCTTCAGAAGGAGCGGGATCGTGCGTGCGCGTGCCCGCGCAGTGGCGCGATCCCGATGTGCTCGTGTCACCCAGACACGCCACATCTCAGATCGGCAGGAGGGCTCTGTGATTGGCCCTCCTGATCACATGACGGCCGTGTCCAATCACGGCCGTCATGTGATGTAAACAAACAGCCGGTTGCTAGGCAATCGGCTCCTCCTCTCCTCACACAGAAGTCATCGCTGAGGAGAGGAGAGCAGATCGCTGCAGCCGGCTGGTGATCAGTGAGTATGAGCTGTTTTTTACAGCTTTTTACTCACTGATCACCAGTCTAGTGTCAACACACAACACACCACACAGTACAAACACAATGTCCCCACATATGTCCCCAAAACACACATGTCCCCAAAACATACATGTCCCCAAATAATAAAAACACTTGTCCCTAATAATAAAAACATGTCCCCCACATATGTCCCACTAAAATCACATGTCCCAATGATTATCTGCACACATATGTACGTGATCACCTGCACACATATGTACATGATCATTTGCGTACATATGTCCGTGATCACACAAACCAATTATTATACACTTAACGGAATTTTTTTTACCAAAAACATGTAGCAGAATACATTTTGGCTTAAATTTATGACAAAATTAGATTTTATTGGATTTCTTTTAAAATAGAAAAAAGAAAATATCGTTTTTTTTCCAAATTTCTGCTTTTTTCGCGCTTATATCGCAAAAAATAAAAAACGGAGTCTTGAATAAATACCACCAAAATAAAGCTCTATTTGTGCGAACAAAATGATAAAAATTTCATTTTGGTACAGCGTAGCATGACCGCGCAATTGTCACTGAAAACGCTAGAGCGATGAAAGCTGAAAATTGGGCTGGGAAGGAAGGGGGCGAAAGTGCCCTGTATTGTAGTGGTTAACATAAGGTTTTGCCTTTTAGTTACACTTTTAATTCATCTGGCAGTGTTTTTTTTTTAACAGACTTCAGCTTATATTCTTTGATCATGTTTGGTATCATGATATGGCACTGCAAACATCGCTCATTATAGCACTATGACTTAGAATCCATTGTTTCAATATTTTCTAATTTTTTAACCACTTCTGACCCTGAATAATGTATCCTCTTTCTGACCATAGAACTTTTTGCGATACGGCACTGCGTCTCTTTAACTGACAATTGCACGGTCGTGTAACATTGCACCCAAACAAAATTGATATCCTTTTTTACCCACAAATAGAGCTTTCTTTTGGTGGTGTTTGATCACCTCTGCGTTTTTTTTTGCGCTATAAACAAAAAAATAGAGCATCTATTTTGAAAAAAAAAACAATATTTTTTTTACTTTTTGCTATAATAAATATTCCCAAAATATATATAAAAAACTATTTTTTTCCTCAGTTGAGGCTGATATATATTCTTCTACATATTTTTGGTAAAAACACTTTTGACACTATTTTGGGACCATTGTCATTTATACAACGATCAGTGCTATAAAAATGCACTGATTACTGTGTAAATGACACTGGCGGGGAAGGGGTAAAACACTAGGGGGCTATCAAGGAGTTAAGTGTGTCCTAGGGAGTGATTCTAACTGTGGGGGTGGGGGAGGGGTAGGGCTACCTAGGACATGGCAGCGATCACTGCTCCTGATGACAGGGAGCAGTAGATCTCTATCTTGTCACTAGGCAGAAAGGGGAAATGCCTTGTTTACATAGGCGTCTCCCCGTTCTTCAGCTCCGTGACACGATCGTGGGACACCGGCAGACATCGAGTCCGCGGGTCCCATGGACATGGTCACAGAGCACGTGGCGTGCCCACAATGCTGCTTCTTAAAGGGGACGTACTTGTACGCTCATTTGCGCAGCCGTGCCATTGTGCCGATGTATATTGTCGTTCGCTGGTCGGCAAGCGGTTAATAGTAGACATGAGATTGTGATTTGTCAAGGTTTGGATTTTTTGGGGGATGGTTGTGAATTTTGGCACCCACTTCATGTTTTGTGTTTGGCATTACCCTATTCGGCAGCCCTCCGAGGGGCCACAACTGTCCAAAATTCACCTCTCAAAATTTGATTTTGATGCACTTTGCTGCATTATCACAATCAAAGCTCTACTGCTTTAAAGATTTGTTCATTTTGTTGTCTAGGTGAGAAGAGACATAATTGTCTGTATTATCCAGTGTGGGTTTCTGTATATTCTGGTGAATGAATGCTTTGTATTGCCAATGACCTAACATTCCTTGAATGTTGTATGGTTTATTTTGCACTACTGGTGTAGGTATGCCATGAAATTTGTACTGTTTGTACACAATGGGGGTTATTTACTAAAGGAAAATCCACTTTGCACTGCAAGTGCACTTTGAAGTAAAGTCGCTTAGATCCGAGGGGGACATGCAAGGAAAATAAAAAACAGCATTTTAGCTTGCACATGATTGGATGATAAAATCAGCAGAGCTTCCCCTCATTTCAGATCTACTCCTTAGATTTAGAGCGACTGCATTTCCAATTGCATTTTCAGTACACTTTCAAGTGCACATGCAGTGCAAAGTGGATTTGCCTTTCGTAAATAACCCCCAATGTTTAATAAAGTTCTTTGAGATAAAAAAAAAGGTATACTGGTCTTCTGGGGTCCCTCTGCGGCTATCTTTGCTCCCCCTGCAAAGACTTAAAACTTCATGTGAGCTCCCTCGTATGGTGTGGAGTGCTTGCGGGTGTACTCCCGTGATACAGCCGGCGGCATAGCCGCTCACTGTATCACTCGGCCCCACCCCCGGCGCGCCACGTCATTGGATGTGATTGACAGCAGCGCAAGCCAATGGCTACGCTGCTTTCAATCCCTCCAATGTAACCAATCAACGCCCAGGCTGAGCGGCGAAGAGGATGTCGGGGGCGAGCGCAGGACTTTCGAGGGGTCAGGTAAGTAAAACGGGGGGCTGGGGGGGCCGGTATTGTCAGATGTTTTTTCACCTTAATGCGTAGAATGCATTAAGGTGAAAAAACGCGTATCTTTACAACCCCTTTAAAATCCCAACTCAGCACTACACTTGACAACAATAAAAAAAATGTTCTAAAAATATAATGACCAGCTGAATGCAGTAGGCAAACCTATCTTCCGGTGCAGCCATGCCAGTCTCCGCCACTCCACAGCTGTGCCATAAATACCCTCTTCAGTGACACATTACTTTGCCTACTTAAAATTCAGCAGCCTTAGTCACTAGTGTAGTATGTAATGGATCTCCCTAATTGCAGTGATCCTTACAAGTGTAATTTTATGGAAACCTTGGAAAGAATTGCAGAGAAAACATGATGTATGAATTTCCTAAGAAACTTTTTAAATTTTTTTACCTTTAGGTATACACCATCAGTGAACGGGTCTTTGTCATTTCTCTATTTAGAGTTTTTTCCCTGAATATAAATGAACGACTTAATTGCTGTTGTAATTGAAATTGCCATAATATTTAGCAGTTTAGCTTTGTTAGTGTCTGTACAAGAAAGGCATAGCGGCTCAGTGGACCATATATTTTGAAGCTCTAGGTTCCTGGGTTCAATTTCCGCTATGGTTAGAACTTTTGATATTCTTGCTGTGTTTGTGAAAATTTTATCCCATAACCACTGGTAGGTTAACAGGATTTTCATTAAATTGATTGTTAGGTCTGTGTTTGTATACTATATGGCCAAACATAGTTACATAATCACATAGTTAGTCAGGTTGAAAAAAACACAAGTCCATCTAGTTCAACCCAAAAAAAAAAAAATTAAACAGAGAATAATAATAATAATACAATCCCATATACACAATCCTTCACCCACAGTTGATCCAGAGGAAGGCAAAAAACCCAGCAAAGCATTCTCCAATTTGCTACAGCAGGGGAAAGAAAAAAATTCCTTCCTCATCCCCCGAGAGGCAATCAGATTTTTCCCTGGATCAACTTTACCTATAAATGTTAGTACCCAGTTATATTATGTACATTTAGGAAATAATCCAGGTCTTTTTTTAACGCAATCTACTGAATTTACCAGAACCACCACTGCAGGGAGTCTATTCCACATTTTCACAGCTCTTAGGCCGCGTACACACGGGCGGACTGTTCGCTCAACTTTGTCCGCTGAACAGTGTTTCAGCGGACAGTCCGCTCGTGTGTGGGGCTTCAGCGGACAATTTCAGCGGACAGTTTCAGCGGACAGTTTCAGCGGACAGTTTCAGCGGACAGTTTCAGCGGACAGTTTCAGCGGACAGTTTCAGCGGACAGTTTGACGAACAAAGTTTTTCGGAAATTCCGAAAAACTGTCCGCTGAAACTTGGTTTGAGCGGACAGTCCGCCCGTGTGTAGGCCACTTTCGAAATGAGCAAACTGTTCCCGCTCGGAGGAAAGTCTGCTCATTTCGAGCGCGCCTCCAGGTAGGCGGGGCCCGCGAAGGAGACGTCGCGGGCCCCACCGCCTGGTATGGACTTAAAGGGGAACCCCAACGCCGAAAAAAAATCGGCGTGGGGGTCCCCCCAAAGTCCACAACAGACCCTTGTCCGAGCATGCTACCCGGCCGGCCAGGAAAGGGGGGCGAGCGAGCGCGCCCCCCCTCCCGAGCCGTACCAGGCCGCGTGCCCTCAACATGGGGGGTGCCTTGGGGAAGGGGGGGCCGCGCGGCCCCCCCACCCCAAAGCACCTTGTCCCCATGTTGATGAGGACAAGGGCCTCTTCCCGACAACCCTGGCCGTTAGTTGTCGGGGTCTGCGGGCGGGGGGCTTATCGGAATCCGGGAGCCCCCTTTAATAAGGGGGCCCCCGGATACCGGCCCCCCACCCTATGTGAATGAGTATGGGGTACAATGTACCCCTACCCATTCACCTTTAAAATAAAAGTACCCAAAAAAAAAACACAACACACGAGATAAAATATTTTATTGCACAGCTCCGGGGGTCTTCCGTCTTCGGGGGTCTTCTCGCCGGACTCCTCCGCTATCTTCTTGTAGCTCTTTTGCTAGCGGAGGAGTCCGGCTTTCTTCCTCCCCGCCGCCGGCCTCTTCTCCCGACTTCGGGGGTCTTGTCCCCCTCTTCGGTTCTTCTGCCGGGCCACCGCGCCTTCTTATAGCTCTTTTGCAGGCGGTGGCCCGGTCTTCTGTCGCCGCTGTCGTCGCCGCCGCCTTCCGTTCTTCTTCTTCTTCATCTTCTTCTTCTTCTTCTTCTTCTCCAGGAGATGTTGACACGTCGCTCTCTCCGGCCGGAATGGCAGAGCCGCGCTGTGCGGCCACTTATATAGTGACAATGGGGCGGTGTCACATGGTATATGTCACATGGGTTGGTCACATGGTGACCCCGCCCCCTTACGATGTCATAGTCCCCATGTGACATCAACCCATGTGACCAACCCATGTGACATATACCATGTGACACCGCCCCATTGTCACTATATAAGTGGCCGCACAGCGCGGCTCTGCCATTCCGGCCGGAGAGAGCGACGTGTCAACATCTCCTGGAGAAGAAGATGAAGAAGAAGAAGAACGGAAGGCGGCGGCGACGACAGCGGCGACAGAAGACCGGGCCACCGCCTGCAAAAGAGCTATAAGAAGGCGCGGTGGCCCGGCAGAAGAACCGAAGAGGGGGACAAGACCCCCGAAGTCGGGAGAAGAGGCCGGCGGCGGGGAGGAAGAAAGCCGGACTCCTCCGCTAGCAAAAGAGCTACAAGAAGATAGCGGAGGAGTCCGGCGAGAAGACCCCCGAAGACGGAAGACCCCCGGAGCTGTGCAATAAAATATTTTATCTTGTGTGTTGTGTTTTTTTTTGGGTACTTTTATTTTACAGGTGAATGGGTAGGGGTACATTGTACCCCATACTCATTCACATAGGGTGGGGGGCCGGTATCCGGGGGCCCCCTTATTAAAGGGGGCTCCCGGATTCCGATAAGCCCCCCGCCCGCAGACCCCGACAACCAACGGCCAGGGTTGTCGGGAAGAGGCCCTTGTCCTCATCAACATGGGGACAAGGTGCTTTGGGGTGGGGGGGCCGCGCGGCCCCCCCTTCCCCAAGGCACCCCCCATGTTGAGGGCACGCGGCCTGGTACGGCTCGGGAGGGGGGGCGCGCTCGCTCGCCCCCCTTTCCTGGCCGGCCGGGTAGCGTGCTCGGTCAAGGGTCTGTTGTGGACTTTGGGGGGACCCCCACGCTGATTTTTTTTCGGCGTTGGGGTTCCCCTTTAAGTCCATACCAGGCGGCGGGGCCCGCCTACCTGCACACGCGCTCGGTGGCCCAGTCTTCTGTCGCCGCTGTCGTCGCCGCCGCCTTCCGTTCTTCTTCTTCTTCATCTTCTTCTTCTTCTTCTTCTTCTTCTCCAGGAGATGTTGACACGTCGCTCTCTCCGGCCGGAATGGCAGAGCCGCGCTGTGCGGCCACTTATATAGTGACAATGGGGCGGTGTCACATGGTATATGTCACATGGTGACCCCGCCCCCTTACGATGTCATAGTCCCCATGTGACATCAACCCATGTGACCAACCCATGTGACATATACCATGTGACACCGCCCCATTGTCACTATATAAGTGGCCGCACAGCGCGGCTCTGCCATTCCGGCCGGAGAGAGCGACGTGTCAACATCTCCTGGAGAAGAAGAAGAAGAAGAAGATGAAGAAGAAGAAGAACGGAAGGCGGCGGTGGTGACAGCGGCGACAGAAGACCGGGCCACCGCCTGCAAAAGAGCTATAAGAAGGCGCGGTGGCCCGGCAGAAGAACCGAAGAGGGGGACAAGACCCCCGAAGTCGGGAGAAGAGGCCGGCGGCGGGGAGGAAGAAAGCCGGACTCCTCCGCTAGCAAAAGAGCTACAAGAAGATAGCGGAGGAGTCCGGCGAGAAGACCCCGAAGACGGAAGACCCCCGGAGCTGTGCAATAAAATATTTTATCTCGTGTGTTGTGTTTTTTTTTTGGGTACTTTTATTTTACAGGTGAATGGGTAGGGGTACATTGTACCCCATACTCATTCACATAGGGTGGGGGGCCGGTATCCGGGGGCCCCCTTATTAAAGGGGGCTCCCGGATTCCGATAAGCCCCCCGCCCGCAGACCCCGACAACCAACGGCCAGGGTTGTCGGGAAGAGGCCCTTGTCCTCATCAACATGGGGACAAGGTGCTTTGGGGTGGGGGGGCCGCGCGGCCCCCCCTTCCCCAAGGCACCCCCCATGTTGAGGGCACGCGGCCTGGTACGGCTCGGGAGGGGGGGCGCGCTCGCTCGCCCCCCTTTCCTGGCCGGCCGGGTAGCGTGCTCGGACAAGGGTCTGTTGTGGACTTTGGGGGGACCCCCACGCTGATTTTTTTTCGGCGTTGGGGTTCCCCTTTAAGTCCATACCAGGCGGCGGGGCCCGCGACGTCTCCTTCGCGGGCCCCGCCTACCTGCACACGCGCTCGAAATGAGCGGACTGTTGCCTCGTGTGTGCGCGAGTCCGTTCATTTCAAAAGTTGCGCGGACTTAGTACGACGAACAAAGTTTGCCGTATTTGTCCGCTCAAAAAGTGCCGTGTGTGGGCGTGTTCGTTCATTCAAAAGTTTGAGCGGACTGTTTGACGAACTTCGTTTCGGCAGACAGTCCCCGCGTGTGTACGCGGCCTTACTGTGAATAAACCTTTCCGTATTTGGAGATGAAATCTTTTACTCCAGACGTAAAGAGTGCCCCCTTGTCCTCTGTGATGACCTTAAAGTGAATAACTCAACACCAAGTTCACTATATGGACCACTTATGTATTTGTACATGTTGATCATATCCCCCCCTTAATCTCCTCTTCCCAAGAGTAAATACATTCAGTTCCTCTAATCTTTCCTCATAGCTGAGCTCCTCCATGCCTCTTATCAGTTAGGTTGCCCTTCTCTGCACTTTCTCCAGTTCCCCGATATCCTTTTTGAGAACTGGTGCACAAAACTGCATATTCCAGATGAGGTCTTACTAATGATTTATACCGGGGCAAAATGATATCTCTCTCTGGAGTCCATACCTCTCTTAACCCCCCTAGCGGTAATCCCGAGTCTGGCTCGGGTTAGGATCTTACTGATAGGAACGGTAACCCCACGCCAGACTCGGGATCGTATCGCTGGATGCAGGGAGGACACAGTGGGAGTTACTTACCTTGTCACCTGGATCCAGCGATGTCCTCCGCGCTGTGTGATCGAGTTGTCCTCTGCTCGATTCACAGTACCGAATGCCGCCAAGCTCCGTTCCCTGCGACGTTACGGCGCACGGGATAGGGAGAACGGCAGCAAATTCAAAAAAGTAAAAGTACACAAAACACACACAGCACTGTAATCTTACAGATTACAGTACTGTATTACAAAATTACACCCCCCCTTTGTCCCTAGTGGTCTGTGCAGTGCCCTGCATGCACTTTTATATTATAAATATTGTTTTTTCTGCCTGGAATTTGGAGATTGTCCATAGCAACCAGAAAGTGTCCCTTTTTCAGTGTTTTAGGATTTGATTACATTATTGAATATTTTTTATTATTCTTTATTATATTATAAACTTTATCATACCAGGGATGTCTGCTAGACTCTGGTTTGAACATATTTAAGAGAGTTATTCCTAAGAATTACAGGACTACAATATAAAACGCCAAATTTCCATGCAAAATAATTGTACCGCTTTCAGCACCTAAATCCAGACTGAATCATACCGCCAGGGAGCTTAATACAAGAAAGGACTTTGCTCGCTTTGGAAACCACAGCTTGGCATTGCATGCTATTATTGAGCTTATGATCTACCAAAACCCCCTGGTCCTTCTCCACTATGGATTCCCCCAGTTGTACTCCCCCTATTATGTATAATGCATGCATATTCTTAGTCCCCAAGTGCATAACTTTACATTTATCAACATTAAACCTCATTTGCCACTTAGTTGCCCACTCAGACAGAGCATTGAGTTTGGTTTGTAAATTGGAGACATCCTGTAAGGACGTTATTCCACTGCATAGTTTGGTGTCATCTGCAAAGACGGAAATGTTACTTTTAATCCCAGACCCAATATCATTTATAAAGATATTAACTCCTTCCCGGCGAGCATGCAAAGGAGGGATTGGAGGTCTTTTAGACCCCAGATCCTTCAATAAAGAGTACCTGTCACTACCTATTACTGTAACAAGGGATGTTTACATTCCTGGTGACAGCAATAAAAGTTATCAATTTTTAAATTCATTATTTTTTTTAAAGTAACAATGTAAAAAAACAAAAACAAAAACAAAAAAAAACCTTTTTTAAAGCGCCCCCGTCCCCGCGAACCAAAGAAAACGCAAACGTAAGTTGCGCCCACATGTATAAACGGTGTTCAAATCACACATGTGAGGTATCGTCAGAGCGAGAGCAATAATTCTAGCACTAGACCTCCTCTAATCAAGGTAGTGAGGGGGATGTCACCGCTCCAGGAGGATCGTTTAGTAACAAGCCTCTTTTCCCAGCTAAAGAAGCCACAGGTGCCGGCAATGCATGTAGCGATGAATGAAAAATAGTTCTGGACAGTCGCACTCCAAAAAAACCTTTTATTTAAAAAACCACACAAAATCCAAAATGCACATCACAGAAGAACAAGACAGCTGATGCGTTTCGCACTACACACATTGCTTAGTCATAGCAAAGTCATTGCGCACGGCGGACCCAGCATTACTCTGGGAGATCGCGTTGAGTCAACATCGGAAGAAGAACAGAGGGAGAAGACCCAGCAAAAGAGCAGACGATAGCGGAGAAGGACCAGAGAAGCGTCAGAGCTGCTTTAATAAAATACTTTAAAAACCTGTGTAGTGTGCTTATTTTTGACACTTTTTTTATTTAGGTGAATGGGTAGGAGTGTGATGTACTCCATACTCATTCACCTAGGATGGGAGGTCATGATCGGGGGGCCCCTTGTTAAAGGGGGCTTCTAGATCACAATAAGTCCCTGCCTGCAGACCCCGAAAACCACCGGGTAAGGGTTGTCAGGAAGAGGCCCTTGTCCTCATCAACATGGGGACAAGGTGCTTTGGGGTGGGGGGGCGCAGGTGCCCCCCTCTGCCCCAAAGCACCCACCCCCCATGTTGAGGGCATGTGGCCTGGTATATGGATCTTGGGGGGAACCTCACGCAAAATTTTGTCGGGGTTCCCCTTCAAGATTCTCAGCACACAAGTCGCACCGCAATTCGGATCATCCTGATCCGACTTCTAGTGAGACTTCTATTCAAATCAATGGGCTCCCATAGGGAACCATTGATTTTTAATAGAGACAAAGAAACATGGCTGAAAGCTAGCGTGGTTAAATGGGTATTGATGCCAAAGCAAAACGCGAAAAAAATCAAGTTTATAACGCCATTTTTTTCCTGGCATCGGTACTAGCTTTGCAGCTCATTTTTTAAAACGTCCGTGAGCATGTAGCCTAACGGTTATTTCCTGTTTTTTGAAATTTTAGGAAAACTGGCCCAAAATTGTATTTTAACGGTATATTTATTGCTATTGACATCATTTACCACCAAAGAACAACCCAAAATAAATTCTCCAGCTCCTGATGATCGTAGTAATACCACATATGTGTATGTTATATGTTGTTTGTACCCGGAGTAGGGCCCAGAAAAAAAAAAATTGTTGTTTTTATCCTACCTTAAACATACTGACACCAATTGACACCGATATTAGTTTAAAAAAATGCTACCCAGAATATACTGACTCGACCTTTGACTGTGACCTTGACCCTAACTCTAACCCTGACACTGACCTAGATCAAAACTTGATCCAGCTATTTTTTCTTTATATTTTTATCATGATTTTTTTACACTCTTGTTTGTTTATAACAAACTGCAAGGAGATAAATATACAATGGGGGTTATTTACTGAAAGAAAAAAGAAGAGAAGGAGGGCGCACCGACCTAGTGCATTACCACTTTAATGTTTTATTAAAATTATATAAAAGCAATGGTACTACTCACAAAATGAGCGTAAAGACAAGATTATCTTATCGGTCAAACTGCATCTCGTGGAAACTAAAGACAGGACCTGATGACAGAAAGATCAGATGGTACCCCAAACGACTTGAACGGCTGATGCGTTTCAGGGGCGCACCCCTTTCATCAGAGCCTATACGGTCAGTCAGTTTACTAAAGGCAAATCCCCTTTGCACTGCAAGTGCAGTTGAAAGTGCACTTGGAAGTAAAGTCGCTGTAGATCCGAGGAGGACATGTAAGGAAAATAAAAAACAGCATTTTAGCTTGCACATGATTGGATGATAAAATCAGCAGACCATCCCCTCATTTCAGATCTACTCCTTAGATTTAGAACGACTGCACTTCCAAGTGCACTTGCAGTGCAAAGTGGACTTGCCTTTTGTAAATAACCCCCAATGTGTCTTTCTCTCCATTGAGAAGAGAAAGAAAACACATGGGTGGGCTGCACAGTGCCTGATCACGGTGACAGCCAATCAGAGGCTATCACAGCGATCCGGTGACTGGGATCCTGGGATTCCCGGGTCCCGATCCTTAGTAAAAGACCCAGAACTCTTGGTGAGAGCCCGGTATCTGTGCTGGGAGTGCACTGTGCAGCTCACCCCCAGCACAAAGACAGTTATACAGCTATGCGGCCTCACGGATAAAGGCCCCCATATCTGTGTACTTTCAGCAGGAAAGGGGTTAAAAAATTGTACATTCCTAATCTTGTAAAACATAGAAAACCATCAGCGCTAAAGATGATTGTGAGCCTCAAATCTATTGAAATTTATAATAACAGTCGTGAGTTGTACTCCTCTTCCAATCTCAACAGAGAACAGATAATGCCGCGTACACACGACCGGACTTTCCGGCAGACTAGATCGGATGGGATCAGTCCATCGGACAATCCGATAGTGTGTGGGCTAGTCCGACCGTTTAAAAAAAATAATAATCTGACGGACCTAGAAATAGAACATGTTTCAAATCTATCCAATGGACAAAAAATCAGGAAAACTGTTTGTCTGTGTGCTAGATCAACGGACCAAATACGACGCAAGGGAAGCTATTGGCTACTGGCTATTGAACTTCCTTGTTTAGTCCCGTTTACGTCATCATGCTCAAAACGACTGGACTTTCTGGACTAAGTCCGTTCATGTGTGGCCAAGTCTGTTCGTTCGGAAAGTCCGTCGGAACTCCGCCGAAAGTCCGTCAGTTAGACCGTCAGACCTAGTCCGTCGAAAAGTACGGTCGTGTGTACGCGGCATTAGTCCATGAAGAACTCTGCAATGAATAGGCCTTGCTGCCTTCTTCAGATATGGGAAATTTTTACCCCATAAAATTGGAACAAAGACAAACATGAGAGGGTGCACAGCCTAGTGCATTACCATAGCAACACTTTATTAAAAAATATACCAATATACTCACAAAAAAAGTGTACAACTTCAGGCTTGTAAAATCAATCCAGTGCAGATATACAAATGCTTCTCATCCACATGGGTGTGGATTACGGGTTTCAAGGGGAGTGCCCTCTTTCTCAGAGCTCACATAAGGAGGGCACTGCTCTACTCCTAATTTTGTGATAACATTGAAGAAAAAACCATTGTCATCGAGTTGAGAGTTAAATGTAACTCTATTTTTTGGTTCCTTTTTATATTTATGAAGTATAGAGCCTTACATGGATCCATTTTTTTTGTTTTTGTGTAGATCCTGGAGTAAGAGGTCAACAGAGTCACCACTATGACTTGTACCGGGTAGAGACCTATTAGTAACGTTCCTTCTAGGGGCGTAAGGGTTATGCAAGACAATTTCCCTATAAAAGTTAAATGTAATTTTTGACTGGTCTCAAGTATGGGTAGGGGCATCATGCTGTACAGACAGGAAAGTGTGATTGCTGTTTTGATTGAGTGAGTCACTTTTTAAACATGTCTGAAAATTAACACGATCATATAGCTCCTTATATTCTTACAAGTCATATAGCGTCTTATGAAGAATAAAAAATGCAAGTCATTCATGAGGACGTGATTGGATTGACTAAAATGTAACAAGTTTCGTCACTTGGCTTTCTGCGTGATCGGCATGTTCTGCAAGCTCCCGACGTTTAATAGTCTTAATTACAAAGGTTATATCTGCTTTTTTTCCAGGACAGGGTGGAGACGGTAATTGCCAAGTCTTAATGGAAAGGGTCAGCAAACGTCTGCCAGGATTGCTGTTCTTAACAATTTGCTGAGTGTGTGTGTTCCCATTTAGACCTTCTCATCCACTTCTGCCCACTGGGATGCCCGTTATTGAACCTCAATAATGGTAGATGGCACAAATAGACTTAAAGACATATGGGGGTTAATTTACTAAAGCCAAGTAGGCTATTTTCTTTGCAAGGGAAATTTCAATTTGCATGGCAGTCGCCCACCTAGCTTAGTGAGTGTGGTGAAATTTCACTTTGCAAACAATCACGCTAAGGTGGTTGAGCTGCGTTTTTCCTGCACCCAACCACCCACCTTTAAACCTTGAAGGCAACCTGACATGTAACAGGCAAGCATCATTGATTTGTGTCAAACATGATCCCTGTGACACGTTCAGTGGGCATTATTGCCGCGTGCGACATAATCAAATGAATGGGCCTGCGCTACAACTGTGAGCCAAACACTAGGCACTTAGGAGGTGGAAGTTTCACCTCCTGAAAGTCTATCAACCACGCTGGCCCACTCTTCACTTAATGACGCAAGTCTAAACAAGCCCTTATCATTTTGATCTACTTTAACCGATTGCCGACTGTATGACTTATGTACGCCGGCAAGCCGGCTCTAGGTACACGATCCGGCACTTCCGATTAGGTGACATGTAAGCACTGCCGCCGACCCGGCTGTGCTGTGATTATACACAGCAGATGCCGATCAGCATATGTGGGCCAATGGATGACCGCCGGCACCCACCGATCGTGGGAAGACACACAGGACAGAGCTCTGCCTAAATAAACAAGGCAGAGCTCTGTCCTGTCAGTGGGAAAGTAATGGATTTTCTTTTCCTGCAAAGCAGGGACTAAAATCCATCAGTTACTATAATAAAAGCACCACACAGTACACCCAAACACTGGCTAGGCACACATTTAACTCATTGAATGCCCTAAATGTTTAACCCCTTCCCAGCCAGTATCATTAGTACAGAGACAGTGCATATTTTTATCACTGATCACTGTATTAGTGTCACTGGTTCCCAAAAAGTGTCAAAATGTCAGCGTCAGATTGTCCGGCGCAATATGGCAATCCCGCTATAAGTTGCTGATCGCCGCTATTACTAGTAAAAAAATAAAAAAAATAATCCAGTATATATATTATAGTTTGTAGATGCTATAACTTTTGCGCAAACCTATCAGTATACACTTATAGGGATTTTGTTTACCAAAAATATGTAGCAGAATACACACTGGCCTAAATTTATAAAGAAATTAGATTTCTTAATTTTTTTTTTATTGGCTACGTTTTGTAGCAGAAAGTAAAAAAAATATTGTTTTTTTCTTTCACAATTGTCAGCCTTTTTTTGTTTATAGTGCAAAAAATAAAAACGCAGTGGTGATCAAATACCACCAAAAGAAAATTACCGTATTTGCCAGCGTATAAAACGACTGGGCGTATAAGACGACCCCCTATTTTTGCAGTGAAAACTTAGGTTTTGGGCTATACTCACCATATAAGACTACCCCCCTTCGGAGGCAACACCATTTAAAAAAAAAACAGACTTAACATCAGAAAAAACTTGTGAACTACAAGTCCCAGAGATCCCACAATTGGCAGGCAGCAACAATGAATCCTCTCCTCCAAAGCACCATAAATCATACCTGTATTTTTGGGGAGATCTGGAGCTGGATGTGCAGTACAGGATGCTATGTTAATATGTAGAGCGCCAGGTACACAGTATATGATGCTGTGTTAGTACAGTAGCGCCAGGAACACTGCAGAATACAGTGTGCATACAATGTGCACCGCTAAGCCAATCATGGCAATGTATTTTACTAATCTGTTGATGGATACAAAGCCTGCTCAGATTGGCAGAGGCTGTGACATCATCAGCCCGCGCCGCTCTGACTCATTGTACTGTATCCTGCTCGGATTGGCAGAGGTTGTTACTCCAATCTGAGCAGGCTTAGCAAGGCTCTGTATTCATCAACAGAGTGCATCGGCCGCCGGGATTGGCTGAGCGGTGCATACTGTATGTATACAGTATTACCGAGCACCCGGCGGGCTGAAATCCATTGCGGCCACTTCATACCCGGCGTATAAGACGACCCCCACTTTTTGGCTGTGTAATTTAGGTGTAAAAGGTCGTCTTATACGCCGGAAAATACGGTATATTTGTGGGAAAAAAATACATAAATTTCACTTATGTACAGCATTGCATGACCGCACAAATGTAAGTTAAAGTAATGCAGTGCCGTATCACAAAAAATGGTCATGAAGGGGATAAGTCTTCCTGGAGGTCAAGTGAACCTGTCAGATATTAAAACTTTGAACTGTTTAAGCATCTATGTGAAACAAGTTAGAAGTCTCTGCTCATCTCCTCCTGTATAACTGTTTTTTTTTTGGCCAATAAAGAAGTCGCTTTGAGATGTGTTGGTGTGCCACTATGCATTTTTCTTTTGAAGTAGCCTCCTGAGAGTTAGGGAAATCAGAATTCCAGTAAAACAGTGAAACTAGTTTCCGGTGGGCTACAATGAGTATTTTATTTTTTTACCCAATAAAGTTATTAGCAGGCATCTGGTGGTCTTTGCACCTACACAGGACTGACATGTAATTACACAGATCAGAATAGACAGCAATACATCCCTATGGGTGGGTGAATATAGGCGGACTTGTGTCCACCTATGTTCTCCCGGCTCCGGGCCCCTCCTGGTCTGTTGGACCAACCAAAAAAAGGTTTGTGTTTGGGTTCACTTTTACAGACCAGATCGGAGGTGGGTGGATATAGGTGGATGCAAGTCCACTTACATCCACCCACCATAAGGATTACATGGGACCTTGGTTCCATGGAAGAAAAAAATCTGAGCAAAGTTTTGATCCTACTCATCAGGGAATTGGTCTAGGTCAGTATGAAAGAGGTCTGTGAAAGGGGTCTAGCTCAGAAACACCTACTGTGTGCTTACGTTAGGAGGCTGGCAGACTGCCAAGATTCTGTTGCAATAGAAAATTATAGGAATGGAGCTAGGTTTTAAGTGCCTCTGTTATACATAAATATCTCCAAAATGCGTATAGCTTCGATGGTGAATAAGGGGTTGTTGTAAAGTCTGAAAACAGGTTTACTTTAAGGCAGCCTTTCTCAACCTTTTTAACACAGAGGAACCCTTGAAATAGTTCTCTGGTCTTGGGGAAGCCCTGCTAAAAATTTGAAATCTACAACTCATCATACATTAGTGTGATGATCAGTGGGAAGAATGGTCCTTACACCTGTGGTCATTGGGAAGAATTACCTCCTTACAGATAGCTAAAAAGATCAATGGTGTGAGTGGGAACTTATCTGAGAGGCAGAGATTGCCCAATGCTCAAGGAACCCCTAGCAACCTTTGGAGGAACCCTGGTTGAGAATCATTGCTTTAAGGTCTCGAAAGGGCCAGGATTGTGAAATACAGATGTGATTTTACCCAAATGTAGGCAAGGTATGATGAATCTAGTTGGAGTCTGGGCCAACCCAGGTTGCCCCCATTTGTTTTAAAATTTGCAAGGCTAATTCTAAAACCTACGCATTTGCCAAATACCTTACCCAGTTCTCAGAGTTAGTGTGTTGTAAAATGATCTGGCTGTTCCTTCTTTTTTTACAAGTAATTGTCACAATATCTTTGTGTGTGGAAAGCTCAACTCGAGATATTATCTCCATGCAAAACATAATTGAATCCATTTAAAAAACAACAAAAAACAAAACTAATTATATCTAGTTACAATGGTTGTTATCCCACTTCCCCAATCCTTAAAAGGGTTGACATGTATGAGTCTTACACCAAAAGCTTGAGTAAATATTTTGCTGTATCTATGTTATAAATGATTGTTTTCTGGATATCCCCATAGTTTGGTTTTCTAAGAAAATTTTATTTTTCAGGAAGCACATCATTTACATTCAGAGAAAGGCTTGTTGGTTCCTTTTAGCTAAATGCGCAGTTAAAGAAGACCCCCCCCCATCACCCAAGCAATAAATGGGGCATTTAATGAAAAAGCATGGAGTTGACACAGCCCACTAGAATATTATCTCTTTTTGTCATAGTGCTAATTCTGTGGACTGAAGACCAAACTCCCATCTCCTGGAACTTCTTGTACCTAAACTTGCAAATATAGAATATGTGAGTTCCAGATTTCCAACTGTCTGTCTAAAAACACAAGATAGAATGCATTTGTAAGTATATGAACAGGTAATCTAAATACGAATACCTAAGACTTCTTCTTTCTAAATATACATACCCCTGATCATATTATTTTTTGTCTTTTATGTAAGAGCTGGATTATTTGTGGTGGTCCCACATTATCCCCTAAGGAAGCCATCTCTGGCGAAACATGTTCGGATTTAACATCTGTTTATGACCACCTTTCTCTCTTGGGACACCAGAAACCCATTACATGTGTTATATTTATGCTCTACATTGATTTTGTTTCAAATTTCCCTTGTTCCCTGTTTTTTCCTTTTTGTACTAATAAAGAAACTATATATTTTTTCTATTCAACTTGTTATGTACCATTTGTTTCAGCACCGTTATAATCCCATTCCTCCCTACTCTTTATCTTTGCCAAACAGGATGAGGTGCATGATAATATAGAGCCACTCAGATTATATTTTATAACCCCTGAACATATAAATAATGATAACATCCATTTATTATCATCTTTAGATTCAGCCAGCCAGCCTGTTCTAGGCTTACCTACAAGTAAAAATTACACAGGAAGGTTTACAACCTCTTTAATGTCAACATTGGCGTTTGTTGGTTGGACTCCCGGATGGGCATTCTCTTTTATTCTCTCTTCCTTTCACCCTGTTTTCTTTATTTTTTGTATCTTTATTAGCTTGGTTTACCTTTTTACTCCAGTATATTTTGGGTCCTTTAGCCAGACCTTTATCTTTGGATTAAGGCTTCTGTTTAGGTGACAAATTACCCTATAGGATATGTAGCTGATATATTTGATATTCTGTCTATTCTCAATGTTCACTTGATAGCTAAATGAGTCAATGGCTTGGTGCCATAATGGTTGCTTTATTAGATAAAGTTAATTCTTATATTACTATGGTTCTCACGTGCCCAGTCGAGGGATTGGTGGGGTATAGTCCTTCTTAACTCTTCTGCTGGGCCTTACTTGTTGTCCTGATATAAGGCCCATTTGTTGGTCTAGTCTTTTCTAGAAATATAGCTGCATATGTTCTGCTACGAGACTCTTTATGGATACCCACATTGATTTAGTTTTTCATACCTGCTTATGGACTCTTTATGGGTCCATGGTTGGACCCCTTCATTCGTTCTATATGTTATGGTTGTCACTGTCCGTACAATGCCTATGCTGACAGTTCTATTTTTGTACTTGACTTTGTCTACCTACAATGTTCTACTACTGTTCTACTGTTTGAAATCCTAAAAAAAACATTGAAACAGAAAGCACCAGATGTTGAATATCTGTCAACTGACACCTGAGATCAAAGCTTGTGAATTTCAGAAGAAGAGGCATGAATAACAATAGGATCTGGTCAAACAGCAATAGGACCTTGTACTATTTGGAAAAGCAGTAAGAGTGTACTTACTGCATAGCTCCCAACTGTCCCTTATTTTGAGGGACTGTCCCTGATTTAGAACAATGTCCCTCTGTCCTATATAGTCTATATAGTTTTATATAAAATGCACTTTTTAAGTTTCAAAAAGTGTTTCCCAGTGCTAAACCTTTCATTCAAATTTTAAACTGTTGCACTTGTAAATTTTAAAAGCTAATATAAAGGAATACCAGTGGTAAAAAAAGCTCTTGTGGATTTAATTAACCTTTTTTTGGTTTAAGAGAAATTTCAAAATGTTGGGAGGTATGTTACTTTACCTACTAACGTAACAAACGGAGACCGCCCACTATCCATGTTAACTTTGATTTTGTATACCAGATGCCTGCTTCAGCTCGGTCCATGTTCCATAGGCTGACACATTTCACTCAGATTGGGTCCTCCACGACTAAATCCAATCCAGGTGAAATGCATCGGAGGGGCTTGGAATATAGGAGGGACTGAGCTGAAGCTGGCATAAAGAATCATGGTTACCACAGATAATGTGCAGTCTCTGTTTGATATGTCATTGAGCATATGGAGCGGAACGTGCTCCTTCCGAAGACTGGAACCCGGAGAAGTTATTGAAGCCAAAGGAAGGTATACACTGCAGGCTTGGAGCGGTACTGCCAACATTTACTTACTGTACTTATGCAAACTATCCACTCCTCTCCTCCCAAGGCCTCTTGCTTTCTAGCTCCCTTGTCACATCCTCTTATGGTCACCTCTGGGACTTCTCCAGAGCTTCTCCTATACTATGGAACTCCTACACTAATCTGCCCTGGCTGTCTCCAAATTCGTCCAACTTTTGGGAATCCCAGAAAATTAATCTCTTTAGGAAAGCTTATCCTCCTACCTCAGCCTGTACTTCTACTTTCTCTCTCAGCTCATCACTTACAGTTATTGTGAGTAGGGCCCCTCATAACTCTCTTGTATCCAATTGTATTGTAACTATACTGTCTCCCTTTATTTTGTAAAGTACTGCACAACTGTTGGTATTATATAAATCCTGTATAACAATACTTCCTGAAGCATGTCATGTGTAACCTCCTCACTTTATACTTCTTGGATCACACATCACATGCAGATTCCCATGGCAGGGTTTAATCTGATTGGTGATTGTGAAAAACGTCTTAATTCTGACATTTTACATCACGCTTTTTGTGTAAGAGACAGCAGGGGAGAGTGTTCCAGCATCACCAGTAGCTGTGCTCCAGGATCATCAGCTTACTAGACAATAGGGAATAGACATGTGCACACTGAAATATTTTGTTTCGGAATTTATTTTTCGTCCGAAAAATATATTTATATAAATTCCGAAAATCCGAAATAATTAAGGTCGAATCTGTCATTGAAGGCTTATGGTGTCTGTCGAATGTTCTAAGAAGATTTGATGGAGCAGCTAAACTGTACGACGCCGCAATCGTACATTTTCTGCTCAAATGTTCCACCTACAAGCTATAGTAGAATTCTAATGTTGTATAACACTAGTAATAATTATATGTATTAATTATTATTACTAGTCAACCAACATTAGAATTCATTAGAATTCTTCTATAGCCTATGGCAGAGCATTAGACCATAAATGTCCGCTCGCGGCGACTGCTTTGTCGAATCTTCATGTCAAATCTTTTCTTTCTAATGTCGAATAATCTTGTACTAATAGAGTTAAGTTAGGCCCATTCTACCTTTTTTTGCTATTGTCTCTATATTGTTGAATCTTTTCTCTCTATGTTGAATCTTTTCTCTCTATGTTGAATCTTTTCTCTCTATGTCGAATCTTTTCTCTCTATGTAGAATAATCTTGGACTAATAGAGCTAAGGTTAGGCACAATCGACCACAGGTTCGATGGACACAGATTGCTATTGTCAGCATCATGTCGAATCTCCTATCTATATCGAACTGTTGTCACAACGAAAGCGAAAATAAAGCATTTGTTTATGTCGGATCTTTCGGTTTTCTTATTCTGCACGTTCGCTATCGTTATGTTAAAACGATAACGAAAATACCCAAAATTCGGACAAAAATGCATTTGGGTGAAAACTAATGCACATGTCTAATAGGGAATGGGGCAGGCTGGTGCAGAACAAGAACCCCTGGAAAAGAAACATAAACAATTTAATGAAAAATAGAATGCAGGGCCATTGAGTAGTGGATGTGTATGAATATTTTTTTTGGAAAATCAGGATATTGTTTAGTGTCACTTTAAGGAAGGTATATATCAGAGCCCTATGTACCATAACTCAAAGGAAGAATGGAATTTGTTTTGCTTCCTTTGGGAGCTCTTGCTGTGTCCAGAATATGATTGTTTGTCATAAAAGAATATAAGTAAAATGTGTGTCAATGGAAGAAATTAAAGATGGCATGATGTGGGAGAAACATGGATACAAAGCACTTAACCTTTTAAGTTTTCAAAGTGGTAGGGTCTCTCACCCCCAAATCAGAGTCCTCATGGGCAATGGTGGGATTGAAACCAGGTGATAATCTGCCGAGAACAATATGCGATTGAGTTACCATCATATTGCAAAAATGAGGCCCTAATACAATGGATAACATACACTTACTGTATGTATTTCATTCTACACTTCATAAATGATTTATGTCACTTTGCCTTTTCAAGCTATTTTGACATGCAAATGCAGGCCAGTGATATAATGAATTTTATAAATGATAAATTATATGCTTGTCCTTTCTGATTTCTGTGCAGGCTTGGTGTGTATTTTTTGTATTCTGGAGATTCCGGCACAAATTTTTATATGCTGATAATTTTGCCAAATTTTAAATGGCCACCATGCAACACAAAAACTGTCCATGATCCTTTTTTTTATTTGCACTAACATTTATGCAGTGTTTATCCCTGAAGCAGTCAATGTTTCTTCAGGTCCCTGTTCCCTCTTTGTGACCATACAAGCAGCACCCAGACTGAAGATGTTCATTGTAACAACATACAGGTTTATACAGTATATGTGTATAATATATATGTGGCAGGCAGAAAATTGGAAATGGCAACAACCCCTCCATCAAATAGGATTCAAAGTTGGCAAACAAATATATAAAGAGTAGCAACTAGGTTATACAGTTGGTAACAAGCCAATGGTCCAGAGAATAACACCTAAACTCTATACTAGGGAGGGTCTTGCCTAAGGGAAAATGTTAGAATAAAAGTCTGTCAGTCTATATTAAATATCTTTCCCTGCTGGCCAGCACGTTGGGACCCACATCCGCCGTTGAAGCACTGGTCTCCCTCTATACTCCTTCGGGAGCCTATGAAGTTAGTTCTCCCCAATGATCAGGCGGCAGCACCTGTCAGTGACAATGGTGTTCTTGCCAACGAACAGGCAGCAGCAACGGTCAGCTACAATGGCTTTCTCATGTACCTGGACATTTCCACTACTCTGCCTCTCTGTGTCCCTGATGCAATGAAGAAATGTTCTGCTAACAGCTTGCAGCATAGCCTGCCTCCCACAGTGTCTTTACCTCATCTGCCTTGAGCCCAGGCACAGACCTTCCCTTTGCAGGGAGCCCCAGTCATTCTGGGATGTGTAGTTCCATTGCCAATCTATAATACAGGCACAGTCTGTCTGGGGACCTCATCTCCCACAAGTCATAGTTGCACCCAGCATGCTTTGTCCTTCCAACAAGCCACAGCAGCTCAGTTTTCTCTTACTTATTTACCACTTGCTTACTGGACATTTATACCCCCTTCCTGCCCAGGCCAGTTTTCAGCTTTCAGCGCTGTCGCAATTTGAATGACAATTGCGTGGTAATGAAACACTGCACCCCTATGAAATTTTTATCATTCTTCTGAGACAGAGTTTTCTTTTGGTGGTATTTAATCACCACTGGGTTTTTTATTTTTTGTTAAACAAACTAATAAAGATGGAAAATTTTGGGAAAAAAACTCTTTCTTAACCCTCGTACATACGATCAGCTTTTCTGATGGGAATTGTTGGTTGACAGACTCTTGGCCTAAAATCCGACCATTTGTATGCTCCATCAGACAATTGTTGTTGGATTTTCTGCGGACAAATGTTGGATGGCAGGCTTATAAATTTTACGTGGACAGCGGTCTGTTTTACAATCGTGTGTACACAAGTCTGTCAGACAAAAATCCAAAGTACAAACACGCATCGTCGGTATCAATGCTCACCAAACACAACATTAGCGGAAGGTGCCCAAAGGGTGGTGCTAAATAGCTGAAAAGCCACTTAGTATGTCACTATGTTTGCATTTGTTGGCCGACAATTGTGTGCCGTTTGTATGCAAGATAGTTCATGGCCAATGCCCTTCGGACAAAAGGCTGACGCTTTGTCTGCGGAAAATTTTGTGCTACAAGTTGTTTTTGTTTTATATATATATATATATATATATATATATATATATATATATATATATATATATATATATAAATGTGTGTGTGACAGACTAATCCGAGACAGGGGTCTTTGGAGGGGACTGAATGCTAGCCTCTTATGCTTATCCACTATGGGCCCTGGCATTTGGAGGATATTCAAGTATTTAGGAAGATATTCTGTTATGTAATGCAAAAGAACAGATGAATGTGAAAGGAATACTGATTAATGAGATCTGGAAATCCCGGGTCTTTTACCCAATCGTTTATTGTGCTCTTTAACGCACCTTTGTCTCTTAGCAAACTATTGGGGGATGTGTCTATACTTTTGTGTATTGTAAGTTGTGAGTGAGGAGACAGCAGGTCTACCCTGAAAGGTCATATCTCTGAGTCACCTAGTCTGGGTTTATGATTAGATAACTAGCTCATGTTAATTAGGTTTCTGGTTACAGTTTGTATTGTCAGTCTGCTGTATATATTTGTGTGCCATCTCAAATAAATTAGTTCATGTTCAGCAACCAAACGACTATTGCCTTGTTTGTTGTTGGCGGTTGGAATCTCTGATATCTATATTCAGATTGGGAGGAAGCGCTATATGACAAAAGCGGAGTGTGGTGCGCTTCCTTACATACAGTATCTCACAAAAGTGAGTAAACCTCTTACATGACTATGGTATAGCCTATGCAAACCTAACATATCTCTTAATACTACACCCCCACACATAACCTGTGTAACGGCTGGTGTAACCACACCTGTTTTTGGGTAAATTGACCGTAACGGCCATTTTATTAAACATTTCAAACCATAACCTTTATTAACAAAACATCATATTCCCTCAGATACATTTTAACCAATGTTGAGAATACTTGGAGGCACTAACCACATTTATCATCGTATCAGCGTGTCCACATAGGTTCCCAGTCACGACCACTCAACCTTACACACTGATCCCATCTCCCAATGCCAGTTAAAGCTCAGTTAACTGGCATCAACCAAGGATACCATACCAAGATGGTTCCTCATGATGATTCCTAATACCTCCAAAGTTTTCCAACCACCACAGCCCACAGGTGTGAAACCTTACACCTGAGGACACCCCACACAACGCAAGGCTCTCTGTATACCATGTTGCAGGGCCAGGCTCTAAAAATCAATGCCCACGGCGTTAAGGTGGACTCCATCCCCCCTAAGATACCGGTAAGTTTCCACTTCCAAGCCCCAATGGCGCGCCACTAAACCACCACTGCGCACAATGAATCTGCCCACATCTGCCCTCCGTGCCCCCCAAAAGACAAATTAATGTCCCATGATCCACACGAGACTAGCCCCGGCATCTGAAATAAAAAAACTGCAGCACATAGAACCTCCAACCAAACATAAACATGCACTAAATAACGAATTTAATGTAACTAAACCAAATGAGGGCATACGTAAAAAGCTTGAACCAATCAGATTACCACCGACCTATGCGCTTAATAGCCAAGCTGTCCAAACCCCATCTGGCTGCCTCAGTGGCAGCCCCAATGCGGAAGGAGTGAGACGCATAAGTAGAAGGGTCATAACCCGCTAAGCACCGACGAAACACTGAATTGAACTGGTACCGAGATAATGAACACCCATCCTGATGAACCAAAAAGCATCCACCACAAGCCGGGCGGGCACCCAAAAACTCTCTTACCGCTGCAACCGTACATGCAACCCCACCCAGGACCCTGTACACATGCACATACTTAGCCTTGCCCAACTGGTCAGTTTTCGACTGGCGAAGAAAAAGAGCCACGAGGTGCTGCCACATTGAACATTGCTTGCCTGAATACCCCCTTGTGCGATCCCGGAAGGACTAACCAATTCGCCCAACCGGAAAGCCCCATAAAAAGCCAATATGAAAGCAACCTTAAATAAACTGATTTCATAGCTAGATTTACAAATATTACTCACCTTCAAAAGCAACTGCTCCAACATTGAGAAAGTGACCCAGCATCTACTGTCAACCCTCCTGACTCTCCTGTACCCCTTCAATGCCTGCCTCACCAGTAAGCCCTTGTACACATGGTCGGAGATTCCGTCGGAAATGTTTCCGTTTGGAGCGTTTTGTCGGATATTCCGACTGTGTGTGGTCTGCATCAGACTGTTTCCGTCGGAATATCCGTCGGACCAACTTTTCCAACTTGCCGGAAATATTTTCTGACAAAATGCTCCGATCGGACATACTCCGATCATGTGTAGCCTACTCTGACGGACAAGGTGCCACGCATGCTCAGATCAAATTCCTAGACCAAAGCTATTGGCTACTAGCCTGAACGTAGTCCCGTCGTAACGAAGTAACATCATCACGTTATGTACAATCGGATTTTCCGACAACTTTGTCCGACCGTGTGTATGCAACATCACTTCCGGACCTCGTCCGGAATTAATCCGTCAGAATAACTTCGATGGATTTGGTCGTCAGAATCTCCGACCGTGTGTACAAGGGCTAAGTCTCTCGTGACGTCCCCACCCCCTATCATTTTAAACTAAAATGCTAACCCAGCTATCTTACGGTCCATAGCAGAGGAAGACACCCCTTTCTCATAATTAAATCCAATAAAATACAACAGTGCCGTAACTAACCCCTCACCTGACACACTGCCCACCCATCCCAGCAACCCACACCAGTCCTGCCAAACCTTAGCATAAGACGCCCATGTACTAGCACACACCGAATTCTGGATCAAATCCGCGATGACTCCACAACTGCTGGGGACAGGAACTCCCGTGCTGCTCCGCTCCCGGTGGCAACTCCCGGAATCTGTCCCACTGAAACTGAGACAAAGCATCAGTGACAGTATTAGACGTACCCAATATATGCAGAGAGTACAGAAAAATATTTAACTGTAAACAACGCAGCACCAGGTGCCGTAACAAACCACTGGTGCTGAGGAGGCCGTCACATGTTTGATGACCTGAACCACCCCCATATTATCGCAATGCAGCCTGATCTTCCGATCCCCAAAAAAAACACCCCCCAAATCTCCACCGCAACGATAACTGGAAATAGCTCCAGCAAAACCAAGTTCTTGAGGAACCCGCCGTTCCGCACACCACCGTCCCCCAACATAGGCCCTGAATCCGGACAACCCAGCCACGTCAGTATAGAAATCTAGATCAAAATTGCTCAATGGGCCCTCCATCCATAATGCCGGCCCATTATATTATTCCAGGAAGACATGCCAAACACGCAGGTGTTCCCGATGCTCCTGCGTCAATGTGATGAAGTGTTTTGGAGATGAGATACCCACTGTCACCACAGACACACCCCGTGGGCAAAATCCTGCAAGCAAAATTCAGCTTCCCATACAGTGACTTCAGCTTATGCAGCTAAATCTTGCGTGTACCCACCACCAAATGAATCTCGGCTGTCTTTCAATTTGTCCTCCGATAAGCGGCACTCCATGGCCTGCGAGTCAATTACCTAAAAAACTGAGTACGACCACCGGGCCAACCATTTTATCCGGCGCCAGCGATATTCCAAAACGCTCCCAGATATGCTGAAGTGTAGCCAGCAAAATCCTGCACAACCTGGACGAAGGGGGACTTACGCATAAAAAAATCGTCAAGGTAATCTATGATGGAATTGACTCCCGACACATCTTACACCACCCACTCCACAAATGAACTGAATGTCTCAAATAGCGAGCATGAGATAGAACAGCCCATTGGCAAACATCGGTCTACATAGTATTCCTCTCACCACTGACACCCCAAAAGGTCTGGATGAACCGCAAGCAACCAAAAAGCCACTTCCACATCAGTTTTTGCCATAAGCGCCCCACGTCCAAATTGCCGTACCCGCGTCAAAAGAAGTATAGGATACCGAGCACGCCTCAGGGTCAATGGCAACCCCCTTTGGAAAGGACAAGTGGGGAATTACTCGTAATTTGCCAGGTTCCTTCTTGGGGGCCACCCCAATGGTGAAACCACAAGGTCAGCCAAAGGGGGATGAAAAGGGGCCAAGCATGTGGCCCAACGTTACCTCCTTGGCCAGATTCTCAGAAACTACCAAAGGGTGTTACAGAACCGACCAGAGGTTCCTGGCCACAGGGGGAATGTGTTGCAAGGAGCATGGAATATGAAATCCCTCTGAAAAACCCTGTTCCAACAACTGGGCAGTCGCCTGATCCGGGTACCTATTTAGAGTCATCCCTTTTTCCTGAAGAATCCCTGGGCTGTCATTTACCTCTTTAAAACAGCATGTGTCCACCCCCACAGCCAGAGAATTTGTGTTTGAAATGCAACCGTTTCCAAACTTGCACGTCCTTTCATTGAATTGACCAACATACCCCTTTGAGTTTCGGGGTCAGCTGTCCCGAGGCATCTGCACCTCTGACCCTGCCTGGAAATAACGCAGTAGGGGGCCACACCGAAAACATCAGCTTCATTCACAAGCTAATGTCCTTGTGGTCTCAGCATAAGGATTGGCGAACAGCTTTCCACTGACTAAATTTGTTTATCATATCGGAGCCACGCCTGACCCCCATAAACCTGTTACGCTTCCCCAATGGCATCCAGGTAGCAAAAAAGCACCGAGCAGCACTTGGGCTGTTTCTGACCAATTACGCTCTGTAAAATAGCGAACGCCTGGAGCCAATTGGCAAAGGAGCGGGGAATAAGGCGATACATATGTTTCTCTTCCTCATACTTCTTAGACTTGTCCGGCTTGACCCTATCCAAATAAAAATTTTCTAGCGGCAGCAAGGAAAAAATCTCCACGTACTCACCTTTCCATATTTTTTCTCTCACCTCCGGCTTGAGATGCACCCCCAAAGCTTTGTAGCGTATCAAAACAACAATGGCTTAGCTCAAGCCCACCTACTGTGAAATGTGTGATTACAAGCTTCAGAGAGACCACTGCTGCCAAGATGTCTATGGAAATTTGACACAGGGTTAATAGAGATGATCCATGAAGAATGGGCAGACATTTGAAGGACTACCCCTTGGCTATAGCTATTGGATGGAAGGCAAATGGGGGTGGCTACGAGTAGGAGTGTATGTTTGAATGAAAAGAGAACACACTCTGGCAATTATCTCTCCCCATTTTCTCTCTCAGCTGATGGTGGTTTGTGCAAGCCTCATGGCTCAGCGGCCATCTTGAGGCCTTCCCCTTTGGATCCTAGTTTGGGCCTAAGCCTCATGGCGAATTGCTCTCTCTTGGTCATCTGAGCCTAGCCTCATCCGCTGACACCCACTATCCCATAGGGATGCATGCATGGCCGTATTTCATCTAAAAACGGATGGATGAAATACGCACGTGTGAAAGGGGCCTTAGGGTTAATAAGGGGTTAGACAGATGAAGAAACAGAAAGATACAAAAATAAACAATGTTTCTTTTTAACTTAGTGTTTCAATGGCTGAGCAATGTTGTTAATAAACATTGCTAGCTGCTTTTTTTTTTCACAGCTTCAATTACCAGACTTCTTTAACACTTTAGCTGTCAACAGGGGAAACCCACTGACAGCTCAAAGAACCAAGGCTGAAAGTATCAGTTTCAGGTATCAGTGCATTTGCATGAGTACCGATAGTTGTGCAAATACTTGGTATCGACACCAATACCAATACTAGTATCAGTGAAACCCTAATATATATATATATATATATATGCTATATTCAGTTAATTGACTGCTAGCAGGAGGCGTTAAAGTGGTATCAAACCTAAAAGAAAACATTTATTATATTGCAGCTTACCAATTCTTAGATGTGTTGGCTGAATTCACTTTCTTTTTTAGGCTTTCTTTATTCTATTTTCATCTGTGCTCCAGCAAACAAGTCAGTTTTTCAAAAGCGCAAGCTTTCCAACAGAACGTATCAGTGTACACGGATGAGAATACCACTTAACACTGGCAGGAGTGCATCAAATGATCAGCTTTGATTTATTTATTCAAAACCTTTACCCCAAAAGGTAAAAACTGTTTGCTGTAACTAAGTGTGAGCTGGAGTTTGGCTTCAATTTGTTAGTGTAAATACATCTGCTACCACATTTAACCCCAAACTGAGAATGCTGCTGGTCCTCCTGTGCTCATTCCTCCAGAGTCATGTTTCACTAATACAGTAGGTGTGTTACTGGACAGATCACCAGGGGAACACAGAGGGAAAAAAGCCAAAGAAAATAAAACGAATGTGTGGTAATCTGCAATATAATACATTTTTGGGTTTGGAGTTTCATACTGCTTTAAGGCCTGCTTCACACCTAGGCATTTTTAGTGCTTTTTGCATTTTGCAGATTTGCACTACAGTCCATTTAGCATGGTTTTCTATGGAACATGTTATGTAGTGCAAATCTGCAAAATGTAAAAAGCACTAAAAATGCCATAGGTGTGAATCAGGCCTAATAATGAAGGAACCCACAAAGAGTACGCAAAGCCTGTTCACTGCACTGTATAATCTACTGAACAGCAGTCAACCAGGAAAACAAAAATTGGACACGGGTTAAGGGTATTCTGCAAGTGTGAAAAATAGTATATTAGAGCAAAGGCATTCTCGGCCTAGAATAGGACTCCGAACAGCAGTGGGTATCCTAGGAATTGTACGACAGAAGGATTGATGTTCAGAGCCACACTCTGTTTATCTTTGACACTCCGGGTTCTAGTAGAATCCAACTAAAACAAATATACACCCCGTCATTATGAAAGATTTGGATTAATGTAAATACAGGCCTTATACACTGCACATATTTTATGTCCTGATACCAACTCACAAATCAGCGTTTGGCCGTGGACTAAAGCAAAGCCAAGTCGTAATTATTTGTATAATTGGAAAAGTGTGTTGACTGCAGAAGCAACATAAGCAGCGAGTTTCCTTCCACCACCCGGACTGGAGAATTCATGAACGGCGGAAGGTTCGCACAATGGGGGCTGTGACATTCTATCATGGCACTGGAAAAACTTCAATGGAATAAGAGATGATTAGAGAAATTAACATTTATTTCCCTGTATTCTATTATTCTGCAGAAAAGACATAATATACATAGATAATTGCAACCAGTTCTTCTGAAAGCACGCCTATAGTCAAATTAAAGTGTATGTACAGCATAGCCAATTTTTTGGGGGATAGAATAGTAAATGGTTAAAACCCCTCTCAGTGTATTTGTACCACTGTGCAGAGTTCCCTTCACTTCTTGTACTGGAGATGCAACATGAAGTGAGAATAAAGTTGGCCGTAGACTGATCGAAATTTGTCTGACTTTTGTTAACCACTTCACGCCCGCGCTATAGCTGAAAGACGGCTGCGGCACGGGCTTAAAATGGTGGGAGGGTGTACATAGACATCCTCCAGTTGAGGCGCGCTCTGTGATCACTGAGTCCTTGGGATCGAGGTAAGGGGCCAATCACGGCAGGCCCTTTACCACATGATCAGCTGTCAGCCAATGACAGCTGATCGCGGAAGTAAAAAAACGATTACCGTCTTTTTTTCCCCTCACGCTGTCAGCGTTAAGAAAGGTGGAAAGACGTTAACCATCTTCTGTTAGAGGAGAGGTACATTGGTCCCCTTAGTGCCCACCAGTGCTGCTAATCAGTGCCATCTATCAGTGCCCATCAGTACTGCTAATCAGTGCCCATCAGTGCTGCCAATCAGTACACATCTCTGCCTCATCATCAGTGTCACTTATCAGTGCGGCCTATCAGTGACCATCACTGCCACCTATCAGTGACCAGCAGTGCGCCTATCACTGCAACCTCTACGTGCCACCTATCAGTGTCCATCAGTGCCACCCATCAGTGCAGCCTCATCAATGCCTCCTAATCAGTGCCCACCAGTGCCGCCTCATCAGTTTCCATCGGCGCAGCCCATCAGTGCCCATCAGTGCCACCTCATCAGTGCCCATCAATGAAGGAAAAATTACCTGTTTGCAAATCTTTATAACAAAATATGAAAAATATTTTGTTACTCATGTGGGTTGCACAGATAAGGAAAAGGAGGAAATGAAGAGCTTAGAAGGGGACTGAAATTGAGCATGATTTATAGGAGAACACTAGCTGGTCTACAAGGACACAGAGGACTGCGTCCTTGAGGACACAGAGAAGATTTGAAGGGTCAGCTGAAGGCAGGATCAATCAGGTATATTTCAGACTGCACAAAACGAATTTTTAGTGGCTTTGTGAGTATGAACACTCTGTAATATAGCATATAATGAGAGTTTATTGACACTTTAACCCTTATTCTCACCTTCAGCTGAGATTATGTGAGTAAGGCATGTGACAGGCCCCTGTGGGATACTAGGCCTCTTTCACACGGACTATCCGATCAGGTCTGCCTGTCCGTTTTTTAGGCGGACCTGAACGGACACTCCATAGACCTCTCCGATCCGAAAAAGTGTGACGGAGGAAAAGCCTATTTTTACATCCATCTGCGGAATGGATCGGGTGATGACAGACTCTACGGTCCGTCTTCATCCGATCCCCCCCATAGGGGAGAGCGGCGCTCTGACAGGTCGGTCCCTGCACAGTGTGCAGAGACAGACCTGTCATCTGCCTGCTCAGCGGGGATCAATGGAGTGAGCCGTTTACCATGTGACCGGCTTTATCATGTGAGTTTTCCCTATAAAATTTCCCCCACAGAATCTGGAAGAAGATGCTAAAAGAGATGCCGTGTATGCAGTAAAGCTGGGCAATTTTCTTAAAAAAAAAAAAATCAGCGATTTAAAAAAAAAAAAAAATTTGATTCACGATTCGAATCAAGTTTTTTTATGGACACCGCGCCGGTCCTGAAGAGCTGCAGGCAGGAGTTTTTAGGCGAGGCCGTGGCTTTGGCTTAGTCCGCGGTGTCCGGCCTAGCAGACTAGTGCGTTTTCATTTTTTTCCCACAATTTCTAAAAACGTCTGGAAAAAATGAACTGTTCAAAAGACTCATTAGGCCTCATAGATTATACGTTGGGGCGTTTGCTTTCCAAAATGGGGTCATTTTGTGGGCAATTCTATTGTCCTGGTGCTCAAGGGCCTTCAAAAATGTAATAGGTGGTTGAGAAATGAGATGTGCAATTTATGCTTGTAGAAAGCCTCAAGAGACTCAAGAGGAGTAGCAGAATGTATTTTGGGGTCTAGTTGCAAGTATGTATATGTTATGTGTGTGAGAAATAACCTGTTAATATGACAAGTTTGTGTAAAAAAAACAAAAAAAAAAAACATTTCTTAATTTTCTCAAGAATTGTGGGTCATGGGTGGGTGGGGGGTTATTTGTACTTTCCAGGCTTGTTAGGGTCTCAAGAAATGTGATAGGCCATCAGTACATCAGGTGTGATACATTTTCAGTGATTGTCACCTTATTTATTTATTACAGGTACTTATATAGCGCTGTCAATTTACACAGCGCTTTACATATACATTGTACATTCACATCAGTCCCTACCCTCAAGGAGCTTAGAGCCTAAGGTACCATAGCTTGTAGACTCTATAACTTTCACACAGACTAAATAATATCCACTAATTTGGGTTATTTTTTACCAGAGATATGTAGCAGTATAAATTGTGGCCCAAATTTATGAAGAAAAATGACTTATTTGCAAAATTTTACAATAGAAAGAAAAAAAATTGTTTATTTTTTCAAGATTTTCGCTTTTCACTTATATCGCAAAAAATAAAATAAAAAACCCAGTGGTGATTAAATACTACCAAAAGAAAGCTCTATTTGTGGGAACAAAATGATAAAAAAAATGTGGGATACAGTGTACCATGTAATTGTTATTAAAAGTGTGAGAGCGCTGAAAGCTGAAAAATGATCTGGGCAGGAAGGTGCATAAGTGCCCGGTATTGAAGTGGTTAAATGTTACTGCTCATCGTGCAGAGCCCATTAATAATAATGTATCTTTTAGAACCGCCTTAAATGCAGATTTTACTCTCTTGCAGAGGCAAAAGCAGAGTAGGAATGTTTAATCCCTAAACTCAGGTTTATTTTTCATCTGGAACCCAGTTCCACCACCTCTGGCTCCGGCCCTCTGCTCCCCACTATCACTTGTAAACACAAAAGTCTGGCTTCTGTGTTTACAAGTGACAGCTTGACTCCCAATGTTTCCCACAGGTCTGATCTCCTCAGTGTCTCCCACTGAGTTCAGGATGGAGACAAGGAAGATGCAGGTGCGCAGGGTGGAGTGTGGATGCCGTCACCCCCATTGAAGGATCTACCTGCAAGTGAAGGAGGAGGAACCAGCTACATTGTGTGGCGAGGTACTAGAGGCGGCTGGAAGCTCCAGCTTGATACAGCAACAAAAGTAAGACATGTGGAGGATGGTGGATCTTTTAAAGAGGGGGGGGGGATTGAGATGGGGGCAGTTGAGGGGGGTTGCATGCTGAGGTCAGAGCTAAAAAAGGGTGAAAGTGAAATGCAGATGGGGGATGAAGACATAGACAACTGTGGAAGAAGGCTGCACTCTGCAATCTGTGTGTAGCACCCCTGAACTCTGCACTCTCTATGCAGCACAACCCAAAACTCTGTTGTGTGTGTGTGTGTGTGTGTGTGTGTGTGTGTGGGGGGGGGGGGATGGTTGAGTTCCTCCACCTATTTTCTGAGAAAAGAAGCCCTGCCTAAACCTTATAGGTGTGTTGTACGCCTGTGTCTCCCCACTATATGACACATAGGTGAAAAGCCAACCTAAAGCAGGCACTGGGCCATTTTACATCTAGGGCTTAAAGCGGAGGTCCACCAAACCCCTGCAAAAATTAAAATCCAGCATCTACACATACTGTATCTGCTGACTTTTAATAATAGGACACGTACCTGTCCTGGAGTCAAGTGATGTCAGTCCCGCAGCTGATGTTTCCATCAGCTGTCAGGTGCTGCCGCCACCATTGCCAGTGAGGGAACTCGGCAGCGCAGCACTACGGCTTCACACCGGGTCCGTACTGCGCACGTGCGAGGCACTGCTGTGCTCTCCTACTGGCCCGGTGGCAGGGGACGGAGGAGGGAGGAGGAGGGAGCCGAGCCGCTGACATAATTTTCAGTGGTCCAGTCTCCCGAAAGTGGGGACAGGCTACCTGTCAAAGACAAATGTGGCACCGGAGGGGGGGGGGGGGGGGGGGGGGAGAGAAATCAGCACAAGTTCCACCTTTGGGTGGAACTCCGCTTTAAAGTATAACCAAAGGCAAATAATTTTTTAGTTTTGGATACAATGGAGAAGGATAATAACCCCTGTCAGGTTTTTTTGCTGTCTGTGCCTCCATTAGGGAGATTCACCCTTTCTATGTGTCCTACTTACCATTATCACTGAGTGTAAGTAAAAGAAAATCCCAAAGTTAGGGTTTCATAGTTGTAACCAGAACAGGAATAGAGTGGAAAGCTTCCAATGTGTACACTAGTTCTTGTGACCCTGGTGGCAATCAGGGAGGTATTTCCTCACATTTCCTGTTTTAGGTACAGGGCAGGAAGTAAAGGGTTAGCTCCCCAAAGGGACACGGATTTCTTACTCTATTCAAAATAAAAACGTTATGCCTTTAGTTCTACTTTGTCATCGTAGTGGACAATCTGCATCTATACATGCCAGTGAATGGACACAAACATACGCGTGCGCACAGGGTGTGCCGGATGTTCCTGGGCACATCCTAATCACCATGTGATAAATAAGGAAAAAATACAGAGCTAAACTAGTACAAATAAGAAACTAATAAAGAAATAGCTGCAGATCAAAATTGTGAGATATACACAAAACAATGAATACAAGAGAAAAGAAAAAGCTGTGCAAAATTATTAAAATTAAAAATGAGTGAGTAACAGGGCAAGGCACTGATCAAAAACCCAAGAGAATGGAGAGAAACTCACCATAGTGTAAATCAGGCTTTTATAGGTTTATTTAAAAATGAAAGGTTACACTTACACAGAACTGAAGATAGAACATCCTTAAAAAATTGCCGGCTGGCTTGCAGACACCCGTCCGCACACAAGGTACACCGCGATGACGCCAGCAAGTCAATCTCTCTATTAACCACTTACAGACCGGACCATTTTGCTGGCTTAAGACCAGACCACTTTTTGCGATTCGGCAATGCGTCATTTTAACTGACAATTGTGCGGTCGTGCGACATGGCTCCCGAACAAAATTGACGTCCTTTTTTTCTCACAAATAGAGCTTTCTTTTGGTGGTATTTGATCACCACTGCAGTTTTTATTTTTTGCGCTATAAACAAAAAAAAAAAGAGCGAAATTTAGAAAAAAATGCATTATTTTTTACTTTTTGCTATAATAAATATCCCCCAAAAATATATAAAAAAACATATTTTTTCCTCAGTTTAGGCCGATACGTATTCTTCTAGATATTTTTGGTAAAAAAAATCGCAATAAGCTATTATTGATTGGTTTGCGCAAAATTTATAGCGTTTACAAAATAGGGGATAGTGTTATGGCATTTTTATTAATAATTTTTTTTTTTACTAGTAATGGCAGCGATCAGCGATTTTTATTGTGACTGCGACATGGCAGACACATTGGACATTTTTGACACATTTTTGGGACCATTGTCATTTATGCAGCAATCAGTGCTATACAAATGCACTGATTCCTGTAAGTGACACTGGCAGTGAAGGGGTTAACCATGGGGTGGCAGTGTAGGGGTTAAGTGTGTCCTAGGGGCGTGGCTGTGTGTTAGTGAACACTGATCTCTGCTCCAATCACAGGGAGCAGAGATCAGTGTCACTTGTTGCTAGGCAGAACGGGGAGATGCTGTTTAGTTCCGCATCTCCCCCGGACTCCTCTCACGGGGGTCCCGACTGGCAGGAGTGCACGCCGCCGGCGGTGCACACGCAATGGCACGGCGCCAATTTCAAATAGACATAGCTGGTACGTCAATTTGTCTGCCCGTGCCATTCTGCTCACGTACATCGTTGTGCGCCGGTCGGGAAGTGGTTAAGGAGTTTATTTCACCTTCACTGTTATCACTGGACCCATACCACTGGACTGTTTAATTACTTATTGAGGACTTTTTACATTTATCCCTTTTTCATTGCGATTGGTCCCAATAGGTCTACACGGAATATTCAGTGTCTACCCTTGGATACCAATCACAAGTTTGGACCAGCCTTCCATCTACTTAGGGTGAAGTAATTACTAAGATGGCCACGTTGGAATGTACGCAATCCACGTCATCCAACTGCTCCGCCATCCCAACCTCTGTACATGTGCACTGGCACTCTCCTTAACGTTCACGATGCGGCGATGACGTCAGACGTCGCCGTGCCGGATAAGGCTTTAAAATTGTGATTTTTTCCCCATCAGTTTCTGTCCAAAACATCAAGGATCAGGCAGAGAGAAATCTCTCTCCTGGTCATTCCCCACAGGAAACCTTAAATCGTTTATGGTAAGGTAAGAATTTCTCCATGCAAACTCTGCCATATTGGATGGCATTTGGCCATCCCAATAAGTATAGTTTGGCATATATATATTTTTTTCTCTATAGATTCTTGACTTGAAGAGTACAAGGGACCGTGTGTCCTGGGGCCTCATGCTTTTGTATTTGAGGCCACTCAGACGGAACAATTGATCATTTATCTCTCAGCACCATTTACCTCACCCCTTTGAGGAAGGGGTGTCACCAGCATAGGTCAGATATACCAGTAAAAAATCGATTCAACCAGTTTGATCTTTTGAAGGTAACTTATTGTGTCTTCTCATTTTATAGATACCTAAAACTGCAATTCACACTATTTACCTCTATCAAACTGGTTTCACCATTTTGTGATATTTTTTTCAAATAGGAAAAGATTTTCCACATTAGATTCTGTCCTTATCTACACACCGGTTCTAGGGGAGGAATGCAAAGAGGCCGGTTTCTTGACACATTTGGGAAGTCTCCATTTCAAATTCAAATATATACTTAGGTCAGCTCTGGTAAGGTTCTTTGTTTTTGGTTTTGTTTTTCTTGTTTTATATTCATTTTTGTTTTTCAAGCAACCCTATACTCCATATTGATAAAATTGTTATCTCCAATGTCCCTTATCTGATACAACTCTTTGATTTATACTTTGGATCTATTTATATTCATGGATTGTAACATGAGTATTTATCAAATCTTTTGTTATTTATAGTTCAATAGACACCACACAATATCTCCTGAAGAAGCTCCGCATAGCGAAACATGTTGAGAGTGTGGTACTGTTTATGTCTATACCTCCCAAGTTTAATAATAGATTTTGAAACACTAAATTGTCTCATGTTTTTAATGATTTTTTTGTAATAAAATGTATATATTTTTTTATTATGATGCCATCAATGTGTGTACATTCAAATACATAACACCTTAAAAGTCCAGAGGTTCATGACCTCCAGTCCCCTTTTTCGTCTCCCTATTAAGGAGCTTATTTCAGTTTCACTGTTATCACTGGACCCATACCACTGGACTGTTTAATTACTTATTGAGGACTTTTTACATTTATTGTTCTCAGTAGTACCTAGATTGTTTCTCGTTTTATCACAGTTACTCACTCACTTTTAATTTTAATAATTTTGCGCAGCTTTTTCTTTTCTCTTACATCCTAATCACCCCATATGGTGCCGACCCCCCTGCTTTCTGGCACCCCCTGTCTCCCTCCTGCAGTGCTTTCAGTTCCCTCCTCTCCTCTCCTGCCAGCTTCTGCAGGAGATGTTTCAGGATGGAGAGCAGGAGAAGGGGACAGTAAATATTTCATTTACCGGCCCCTTCCTTTTTTACATAAACACAGTGAGTGATCTGTACCGATCGCTCCTGTGTTCATTCTTAACTGAGCATAGTAAACTAAGTTTACTATGCCTCAGTTTGTGAATGGACAGGAAGGCGCTCAGCATTCATTCACTGTCCAGTGCACCTAAGGCTGCAGAGCAAGGGACTGGGGAATCTCTGTCCTCGGTTTCTTTCTCTGTTTCAAAAGTGAAACATCAGGGGTCTTTTAGACCCTTGACATTTCACCAAAGCCCCTCAACGGGGCTCCTAAGAAAATAGAAAAAAATAAAAAATAAAATATATTTTAAAAATTTATAAAAAAATAAAATTGTAATACATAATAACGGCTGACACTGTCTACTGCCCTACTACCACCAATCTCTGCTCAACTGACACCATCCACTGCTCTGCTGATATACACGTGTGTGTTTGTGCTCTGGGATGCACACTGTAATGCAATAGGCTGTGCACGCCAATGGACAAAAAGCTGTACAATGGGTTCTTGTTTGCAGTTGATATATACTGACTATAAGCTTGTTTTATATGTTTCTAAGGTAATAGACATAATAGAGAAAATGTTCTTCATCAGCAGGAGAATTTCGCATGGAAGAAATAATTTGAATCTGAAATCCCACAATCAAGGCATCCCTGTAGCATTCACAAGAATGAAAACTAAATTACTCCATTAAGGCTGGACCCGTGTACATGGTAAGCTGATTCAGCTCTCTGTTCCCAGATGCTTTCTATGGAATTACAGAAAATTGAATTGTTTTGTGTTTTATATCTTGTTTGTGCATATAAGATGTAATAAGTTGAAGTCACATTTTTACAAATCTGTTGGGCCACAATTAGAGAGGCCACCTTTTCTTCAATTTAAACCCGAACACTTTAGCGGTGCACAGCTATTTTTTTTTTTTAATAGTATAAACTATACATATATTTTGTAATAAATTACATTTCTAAATGTATTTCTAAATTATTTTAATTTCTTTAAATTTAAATTAACTTAATTTCTAAATTAATCACAAGAGTCCCCCTTTACATCAGAGTCCACAGAGTTTCCATTTTACATCTGAACTTGCAGAATTTCCTTATACTGTAAGGGGGGACTCTGTAGACTCTGATGTAAGTGAGAACTCTGGGGACTCTAATATAAGGGATGCTCTGGGAACCTTGATTTCAGGGGGAACACTGAGAACTCTGATGTAAGGCGAGGACTCTAATGTTAGGAGGAACACTGTCCTCTGGCATAAAGAGGAACTCTGATGTAAGTGGTGCTCTGAAAACCCTGATTTACCTTAGTGTACTCACTCAGAGATAGGAGAGAGAAGGGGGGAGGGGGGAGACTTCAGTCACAGACAGGGATGGATGGTGAGCTCATTCACTCCTTGGCAGTCATCACCTCTCATCCAGACGTATCTGAGGATACTGGACTTCAAATTTCCCACCCCCACTTTCCTTTTCTGAGCCACAGAGCCAGTGATTGGAGTGTGGGCAGACACAGAGGGGTAGGGGTGTGTGGAAGAGGTGCAGATTGAGCCCTCTCTCCTCTCCCATCTGTGTGTGTGTGTGTGTGGGGGGGTTGTTAGTGCTTTGGGCAGCGTGAAAGAGAGTATAACACACACTCTTGGCTTACACAACTGCAGCCAGCAACCCTGATGGGAAGCCGTGTATAAAAAGGCTAGTACCCACCAGTACAAAAGGGCCTTTAAGGACGAATTTATTTATATCAAATCACAAATATTAATCCAAAAAGTAGAAAGGTTTATTAGATAAAAAACACTGTCATGAAACAAAAATAACAGCTATGCATAGAATAATGTACAATATCCAATAAAATGTATAAACAGTAAAGCTCTTCTCCTACAACCCAACGCGTTTCAGGAAATTCAAGATAAATGTCAGGGTTTCGCCCGCACGAAACGGGCAAATGCACGTGCGGGCAAGCCAGGCATCGGCGCGTGTGTGTGTGCACTAGTGCGCATTCCAGGCGCACGCATGTGCGTGGCGGGCGCATGTGCGAGCACACGTGTGCGCATTAGCGCTGTTGGGGCCAGTGGCCCTACTTAAGGAGGGCAGCTGCACTTGCTCAGCGCTGTTTGTCTGCAGCTCTGTACCTGAGTCTGCTGTAATCTGCCTGTTGAGTGTATTCTCTGACCCGGCTTTTGTTTGACCTTGCTGACCTCTCCTGTCCTGACCCGGCCTGCCTGACCTTGCTTTGGATTGAACTTCTGTTACTGAACCTCTGCCTGTCTGTACCTCGCTTCTGCCTGCTGGACATACCCGACTGCCTTATCTGTTGTGACCCGGCCTGTCTGACCATTCCTCTGCTCATTTCAAGTGTACTGCATCTTGGTCCTGCCGCTGCTGCTCCTGTGTCTGCTGATCCATCATCTACTCTGCAGCTCCAGTTTTCCCGGAGGATCCAGCTGGTGCTTCCAGCTCAGACACGCCTACCCCGCTGCGCTCATGGGGCCACTATCTCCATTCCAGTGGTCCCTGAACCAGAGCTTTAAGAGAGGTCTTCTTCCGTCAAGTCAGGCTCACCGCCAGGTACCTAACAATAAATCCCTTCTTCAGGGTAATGAGGGAGATAGTAATTGGATGGGAAGCCATAGTCCAGTCTGAATAACGTGTCTGGGTTTCAGTCTGAAACAAGGACGCATGATTCCAAACCCGAACTGTCTAGGTGAATCCAACCCTAGCCACAATAGATCCCAGTATGAAAAGGAAAATTTTAGTGATGACCTGTGCACAGGATCACCTGATACTTTTGTTGACCAACAAGATAAGTAGGAATCTGTAGGGGTTATGGTGTATTGAGGATTATGTTAGGGGTGCTCCTCTCAGACCAGGAGTATTGTGAGCCCTGTCTGCATGATAATTAACCCCCAAGAGCATTCCCTGTATAGCCTGGGCTCATAGAAAATAGGTTGGGTGACACTGATCTTTATTCAAACTGGAAAAAGAACCATACCTGAGACTGGGTACGGTGAGTCTGTACACAACATGATGATGTCACTCCTGCACATGCGCGCAAGAGTCATATCACCACAGCACAGAGAAGTGCTGTAAATGTATGCCTAGGATGCACGACTCAATGTACATTAAAACAGGGCTCCACCCAAAAGGGGGAAGCTCCGCTTGTCTGCCTCCTCCCCCTCTCCGCTTCCATATTTGGCATCTTTTGGTGGGGGGAGGGGAGCGGGTAACTGGTTTTGACAGGTACCCAATCCCACTTGCGGCTCAGTTTGCTGCAAAGTTTTGGCCCCTCCTCCTTCCCCCGCAGCCAGCCTATTCACAAAGTGCTTTGCGCATGTACAATAGGAAACCAGCTGTGAAGCCACAAGGCTTCACTGCCGCTTTCCCTTAGTCAATATTTCAGCGGGAGCATAGGGTTGCCACCTGTAGGAGAATGACCCGGCCAGTCCGGGCTTTGACAGCTGTGCCCAGGTTTGTATCCTCCTGTGAACTGGACACCACAGCATAAGCTCCAGTCCCAGCCAGTGTCAAAAGTGCCTGCAGCCCTGCACCAGCATGCCCTCACAACCCCCCCCCCCCCCGCGCTGAATGCGGTCTCTCCCAAGTCCCACCAGCAGCACTCCCCCCTCTTCAGTGGTGAGTGCCTCATCCTGCTCCCCCCACTCCAATGCTCTCTCTTCTGCCAGTAGCAACTCCCCCTTCCCCTACCCCTTCAGTGGTGAGCAGCACTCCCGAATGAGTCTCCCATCACCCCCCGTCAATGTGCCAATCAACAAATGCAGGACGCTCTCCCCCACCAGCAGCACGCTCTCCCCTTCTTCCCCCACTCCAGCCTCCAGCAGAGCTAATCTCTTGATTGTGAAATTGTGACAGGTAAGTTACAGACTAGTCCGGTCGGTCCCCCTGTCAATGCAGCGCTATGTGCAGGAGCCCAGCAGAAGCAACAGCCAGTGTAGTGATCAGCCTCAGTACCGGGAGCAAGTGCCACCCACAGTTTACAGAACGGGACAGCAGGAGAGAGGTTTATACAATACAGTCCACCACTAAGCACCACAGTCCCCCTGTCCATCCCACGGTCCTCCTGTCCATCCCACGCTCCTCCTGTCCATCCCACGGTCCCCCTGTCCATCCCACGGTCCCCCTGTACATCCCACTGTCCCCCTGTCCATCACACTGTCCCCCTGTCCATCTCATGGTCCCCCTATCCACCTCAAGGTCCCCCTGTCCATCTCAAGGTATACCTGTCCATCCCACTGTCCCCCTGTTCACCCCACTGTCCCTCCCACGGTCCCCCCGTCCATCCCACGTTTCCCCGTCCATCCCACGTTCCCCCTGTCCATCTCACATTCCCCCTGTCCATACCACTGTCCCTCTGTCCATCCCACGGTCCCCTCTCTCCATCCCACGGTCCCCTCTGTCCATCCCACGATCCCCCTGTCCATCCCACGGTCCCTCTGTCCATCCCACTGTCCCCCTGTCCACCCCACTGTCCATCACACTGTCCCCCGGACCATCCCATTGTCCCCCTGTTCATCCCACTGTCCCCCTGTTCATCCCACTGCCCCCCTGTTCATCCCACTGTCCTCTTGTCCATACCACTGTCCCCTTGTCCATCCCACTGTCCCTCTGTCCATCCCACTGTCCCCCGTCCATCCCACTGCCCCTCTACTACAGCCACCCTGACCATGCTGCTCCCCCCCTCCACCCCGCTGCCTCCCCCTGTTGTGGGGTTCTTTGGGTGCTGTGGTTAGGGTGGTCCACTTTGCACCAGAAAAGAGTTCGGATTTGGCTTAAAGAAAAGATGGTAACGCTACGGGAGCACTCAAAAATTGGCTTGGGTGAGGACACCGCTGAATTCCTGGACAGGTATGTGCCCTAATAATAAAAGTCAGCAGTTACAGTATCTGTTTTGAAGGAGCCTGGAGCTCCTCTTTAATGCTGACAGCAAGAGAGAAGCGTTAATGACAGAAGAGAATAAAAGGGTCTCTTTTGTCATAAAAATCCCCCATCAGTGCTTTTATTTTTTAAGCTTGAAGTGGAACTTTAATCAGAAAATTAAAACCTGGTAGATCACTTCAGGCTGGTCCCTTTTGCAGGTATAGCTATGTAAAACATTAAAACTGCCTATACTGTTTAACCACTTGCCGCCCGTCCACTGTCAAATGACGGCTGGGTGGTGCGGCTTTCGTTCTGGGTGGACCTCATATGACGGCCTCCCAGAACGACCACTCTTGCACGCTCCCTGGCAAGAGCTGTGTGCCACACGTGGCTGCGCCATGTTGCTAGAACACGGCGTGACCCCGATCTGTGTAAAGAGCCATGGCCGCAGCTCTCTAACCATGTGATTGACTGTGTCCAATCACAGCCGGTCACATGTAAACACGGAAATGCTGGTAATCGGCGCTCCTCGCCTCACACTGACAGAGTGTGAGAGAGGAGAGAAGAGAAGAGGTATGTAATTAGGACACTGATCATCAGTGTCTGAGGGGTTTCAGGAATTAAAAGTAGACAAGGAAGGCATTTTTGTTGGTCCACAGATCAGATATTTCATCAATGACAAGTGGTTCAGAGATCTGTTAGTGGGACAAGAGAAAATCACCTGGTAAGCATTTAACCACTTGCCGACCGCTGTCGACATATATACATCAGCAGAAGGGCATGGCGCTACGTTACTTTGAAATTCCCACCGTGCGCGCACGCCTACCACGAGCTCCATGACCATGCCCGCGGGACCCGCGGGGATACCTGTGATCGTGTCATGGAGCTCAAGAACGGGGAGATGCCAATGTAAACAGCATCTCCTCGTTCTGCCGAATGACAGGACACTGATCGTCTGCTCCCTATCATCGGGAGCAGTGATCAGTGTCCTTGTCATACAAGCCCATCCCCCAGTCAGTTAGAAACACTCCCCTAGGACACACTTAACCCCTCCCCGCCCCCTAGTGGTTAACCCCTTCACTACCAGTGACATTTTTACAGTAATCAATGCAATTTTAAAGCATTGATCGCTGTATTAATGCCAGTTGTCCCAAAAATTTGTCAAAATTGTCCGATATGTCCGCCATAATGTCACAGTCACGATAAAGATCGCTGCCATTACTAGTAAAAAAAATAAATAATAAAAATGCCATGAAACTATCCCCTATTTTGTAGACGCTATAACTTTTGCGCAAACCAATCAATAAACGCTAATTGTGATTTTTTTTTAACCAAAAATATGTAAAAGAATACGTACTGGCCTAAACTGAGGAAAAAAAAATATTTATATATTTTTGGGGGATATTTATTATAGCAAAAAGTAAAAAATAATGTGTTTTTTTCAAAATTGTCGGTATTTTTTTGTTTATAGCGCAAAAAATAAAAACCGCAGGGGTGATCAAATACCACCGAAAGAACGCTCTATTTGTGTGGGAAAAAGGATGCCAATTTTGTTTGGGAGCCACATTGCATGACTGCGCAATTGTCAGTAAAGCGATGCAGTGCCGAATCTCAAAAGGTGCTCTGGTCAGGAAGGGGGTAAATCTTTCCATGGCTGAAGTTGTTAAGGTTGTCGTTGAGAATTTCCTTGGTGACTGCAGAGCACCGTCCTACATTCAGCTGGTAGACAAACTTCTTACAGCATACAGGACCATAAAGTGCAGCACGTCACTGAGGATTCATTTTCTGCAGTCACACTTGGGACTTTTTTTTCTGAAAATCGAAATGTAGTCAGTGATGCCAGTGACGAAAATGGTGAAAGGTTTCCCCCAGACACTGCCACAAAGGAAAAATGGTATCAAGGCAACTGGAAGTTATCAATGTTGGCTGATTATTATTAGGAATTGCAGCGAGATGCGCCGTACAAGGACTACAAACCAAAATTAGCTGAAAAACACTTTTGGTCCCGTTGAACTCATGCAACATGTTGTAATGTAATTAAATACTGTCAGGGCTGGGCTCAGCCCTTCCTTCTCTGAGCTGGCAGCTCAGCTGTTGGCTAATTGGCAGCTCTTATCTCTCCACAGTTACTCAGCTGTTGATTATATCCTGCTCATCGGTCCTGCCTACTTAAGCCATCCAGTCCAGAGAAGCTCTACCTTTGCCTTGGTCAACATCACAAAAATGATCTCCTACGATCCTGTTCAAGACTGGCTTTCCCTTCTGGCTCCAGATTCTGCTTGCTGTTCCACTACATTGATCCCTGACGCTTGGCTTGTCTGACTATACGTTCTGGTTACTGAACTTTGGCTATGTTTTGACTACGTTTGTTCTTTTTACTTTTATTATTAAACAAGTGTGATTTAACTGTACTTCTGTCTCGACCTGATTTCATGGTTTCTGACAAATACATATAGTCAGCAAAAGTTTGTTTCATATTTCTCAATATTCCTACGTAATACTACATTTGTGTTCAGTTTAAAGAGGTCCATCATAATCACCACACGTTTCTCAGGAAGCAAAACTTTTGAAAAAACGTTTGTGATTCTCATTGGATCCCACTTGGGTAATCGGAGGTCAGTGGCCATGGAGCCCACACTTGTTTGCAGAGCAGGCCTTGTTTGGGGGCTCACTGCATACTCCACAGTGTTTGGAATGGACTTAGTAGGTGGTTTTTAGGACAGCTTTACCAGGTCACTGAGCGATCCAGTGCTTGCAGACCACTAATCATCCAGTTTGTCTGGACTTATGTTCAGCGTAATATGGGCCAAACTTATGTTTAGAGTAACATGGGCCGATCTGACTTGTGCAAACCATTTTTATATGTCTTTTGGCTTGACAGCTGCCAGTGTTGTATCTCTGTCTCTAGTTTAGTATTATTGTTCTAATGAAACCATTGCCTGTTCCAGTTTACAAGTAGCTATTAGACATGTGCAATTTGTTTAATTACGATTTTTTTTTTTTTAACAAATTTTGACAAAATCGTTCATTTGGAAATATCCGAAACAAATTTTTCGGAATATTTTAAATTGTAAAATTTGTAAATTTGTAATTCGAAAATCTGAAAACTCAAAAATTCTAAAATCTGAAATAATAACTAACTAATAATAACTTAACTATTACTAACTATCCAATTCTAGGTATTGGAAATTCCTTTTTTTTGGCTGTTAGTGAACGTAACGAATATGAATGTATCCGAAGTTATGAATTATCTGAAATAACGAATGCCGTATCTAAATGAATGGAACACAACAAATTGATAATAAATAACAATATTAATAATAAAACCTTTTTATTACAAACTCATTTTTCGTCAGTGCACATGTCTAGTTGCTATCATTTGCACCTCTGATATTACACATCTACAGTAAACCTTCTATATTTTTAATACAGACTCCACATTACGATGTCCGTTTATGCAACTGAGATGAGTCACATGGTGACTATCACAGCTTATCTTCCCTGTGCAGCTTTTTGTGTATCTGTGATGAAGAGCAGATGTCCTCTGCTTCCCATCACAGCATAGTGAGAGGTGATAGTGATTCCAATGCAAATGGCCAGTTTAATAAGGTGAGATGAAAGCACCTGATTGGCTATTTGTGCAAATAATCTCATTGCATGCTTCACCACTTCAGAGGAGGTGATAGTAAGGAGAGAAGCGAGAAACAGCTGTAATGTGAAGAGGAAGCAGAGGAAATGTGTTGCAACTCCAGGCCCTATACACAGTACAGGGCCACTCAAAAAATACCACCATGCCCCTTATGGCCTCTAAAAGTGGATCACCAGTACCCTTCACTGGAGACGCCTGAACTCCGGGGAGGTGGGTTATCATACCTTCGCCAATATAGTAGGTGTACAAACTTTTGGTTATATAGTATTTTTTTCATCCCTTACGAAGGCAGTAAAAATAATAGAAATACAACTTAGGCCCCTTTCACACGGGCGGCTGTTCTGCCGCAGGAATCATGTTTATTTTTTTCTACAAAATTCAAGGCTCCAGGCACAGCGATCAGCTGCGTTTGCACAGTGCGTTTACCAGCGTTTACATGCGTTTACATGCGTTTTTATGCGGTTGCGTTTAACTGCAGTTTTTATTCCCATAGCAACCCTTTTATTTATTTATGTTTTTGTTCCCTGGAATGTACCCATGATGCATTGCAGTCCTCTATATTTAAACCTGTTTCTTTGTTCTCTGGCTGAGTGTGTGTTGGAGTTTTGCAGGAGTGGAGAGGAGTGCTGAGTTTTGTGCCAGTTTTTTTGAAAAATGAATGCAAATATGGGTAGTTTGCTTGCAATGCTCATTTTGCTGATGATGAGGATGAAGAGAAGAAGAGCGATCCAGAGTAGGCGACGTCCTCGTCGTTACTGGGTCCATCCCCTAACGTCTCAGCGCCTATCGATCGGCTACTTTGCCCTCATGTTCGGTGAGCTGAGGACTCATGGGGACAAGTTCCACAATTACACCAGGATGTCGGTGGCATGCTTCGATGAGCTGTTGGGACTTGTTAGAGGACGCCTGACCAGAACCACGACCAATATGCGAAGAAGCATTAGTCCAGAAGAACGGCTGTTACTTACGTTAAGGTAGGTTTTCCATATGTTGAACAAATGCTTAAATTCATGTACATGCAGGCTTAGGCAATATTGGCAATAGTGTGTGTGTATGTATGTATGTATATGTATATGTGTGTATATATATATATATATATATATATATATATATATAGATGAATCTATAACCTAATCTATATCACAACAGCGATTTTTCGCACATTACTCCCATTACCATTATTTTTTATCCTTGAAAACTATCTATCGTGCCTTGCACAGTCAGTTTTATTTTTTGCAAATAGGAAACGTCATCAAATTTCAGTAGTTTCTCATTATGTAGGTGAGCTCTGAACACAAAGGCAGAGTTTTGCATTAACAAGCAAGGTACCACCAAATAATATTTTGTACTAGACCAACCCACCACCAGGCTTCCTGTTTGGATGCCAGCACCTACTACCAGAGCCGAGGGATTTATCTTTGGGCTGCAATGTGTTAAAAGTCATCAGCTTATCTAGATGCTGATGTTTATTTGTTACCATGTAGAACTCCATATGTATATTGATTTTTTTTTAAATTTTATTTATTTTACTATATTTTATATTTTCTGAATTGTTATCAATTTTGTATTGCAGATACCTTGCCACTGGTGCCAGTTTCACCTCCCTCCATCATCAATTTCTGATGGGAATTTCCACCGTATCCACCATTGTGCATGATACCTGTTACGTCATCTGGGAAGAACTGAGAACATCAGTCATGCCGGAGCCAACATCCAGTCTGTGGGAGGAAATAGCGGAGGAATTTTGGGAGAAGACCAACTTCCCAAACTGCATTGGGGCATTAGATGGGAAACACATCCGGCTCATCAAGCCTCCAAAATCCGGTTCCCGCTTTTTCAATTATAAGAAATACTTTTCTATTGTGCTTCTGGGACTCAGCGATGCAAATATGAAGTTCATCGCTGTGGATGTTGGAGCGTATGGGAGTTCTGGAGATTCGAGAATTTTCAGAAATTCCGTAATGGGGCGGCGTTTTCAACATGGCGAATTTCAGGTGCCACAGTCAAGGCCTCTCCCTGGTACTACTGGACCAGATCTTCCACTTGTAGTGCTGGGAGATGAGGCATTTGCCTTATCCACGCACCTGCTAAGGCCCTATACCAGGCATGGTCTCACTGCCAGGAGGCAAATTTTTAACTATAGACTCAGCAGAGCTCGAAGAATGGTGGAGTGCGCATTTGGCATTTGCGCTGCCAAATGGCGTGTTTTGATGACAGCCATGCATCTGGAAGTTGAGCATGCCGTCAATGTGGTTCTAGCGAGTTGTGTTCTCCACAATTTTTTGAGGGGTAAGGAGATCGTGGCCACCGAAACCCCTGTTTATGAGGAACCCATAGGTCCTGTTACTGGCACTCGTCCAAGTAATCAGGCCCTACAAGTCCGTGAACATTTCACTGATTATTTTTTGAGTGAAGATGGACAGCTGCCATGGCAATTGGACTATGTATAAATTTTTAACCATTGTTGCATGTTTTTTTCATCACATATTTCAGGTTTTTGTGTCAGTTTTCACGTTTGCCTTAAATAAAGTAGTCGACAATTTTCAACAATTTAAATTGTTTTTATTTCTATCGTTTGCAATGCACAGGGTGTATTTAAAAAATTTAAAAACATTACAAAAACATTGAATGCTTGCAAGTATAGAAAAATGTTTTTTAATTACTTTGGAATATATATATATAAAATCTCCTTTTAGTTTCAAGTATTGAATTTCAAGTGCAACAGATAACGAGTCCACAAAATATCCCCCACTACCCCCCGTAAAAAAAAAAAAGGTTACAGTATTCCTGCACTGCACAGGGTGTATAAAAAAAATAGAAAAACCTTACAAAAACATTGAATGCTTGCAAGTATAGAAAAATGTTTTTTAATTCCTTTGGAATATATATATATAAAATCTCCTTTTAGTTTCAAGTATTGAATTTCAAGTGCAACAGATAACGAGTCCACAAAATATCCCCCACTACCCCCCGTAAAAAAAAAAAAAAGGTTACAGTATTCCTGCACTGCACAGGGTGTATAAAAAAAATAGAAAAACCTTACAAAAACATTGAATGCTTGCAAGTATAGAAAAATGTTTTTTAATTCCTTTGGAATATATATATATATATATATATATATATATATATATATATATATATATATAGAGATATATATATAGAGATATATATATATAGAGAGAGATATATATATATATAGAGATATATATATATAAAATCTCCTTTTAGTTTAAAGTATTGAATTTCAAGTGCAACAGATAACGAGTCCACAAAATATCCCCCACTACCCCCCGTAAAAAAAAAAAAGGTTACAGTATTCCTGAAGTGCTGTCAGGCCCCTTTCACACAGGGCAGATCAGTAATGATCCGTCCCGTGAAGATCCGCTTGGTCGGCAGGGATTGTTCCATTGTCCCCACTGAGCCGGTGGCAGACAGGGCTGTCCCGGCACACTGTGCCCTGTGAGCTCTCTGTTCTCTTCTATGGGGATCGGAAGAGCACGTACCATCTGTCCGTGTTCATCCAATCCGCTCTGCAGATGGCTAGAAAAATTGGATTTCCCTCCGTCTACAGAATCGGACAATTGCGGTGGCACCCGATATCGTCCGCCTCCGCAACAGTCCGATTCTGCAGACGGAGTAAAAACCTATTCTATCCGTCTGCAGAGCCGATCGGATGGACACAGACAGACAGTCCGTGCTCGTCCGATCACCATAGAGGAGAGTGGAGAGCTGACAGGGCGGTCCCTGCACAGTGTGCGGAGACCGCCCTGTCCGCAGCCGGCTCAGCGGGGACAACGGAGCAATCCCGCTGAGCGAGCGGATCATCACGGGGCAGATCATTACTGATCCGCCCCGTGTGAAAGGGGCCAAAGATGGGCACTGAGTGCGGTAAACAGTTCTGAAATATTTGGCTAGATGGAGAAAGTGCAAAAGATGTCGCCATGTACACTCCACTGTGTAGATGGGGTAATCTCCCACTGGGCCAAGTCTCTCAACCTAAACAATGCTAGCACCCAATCAGAAAGTTCAGGTATTGTGAGAGCAAGTGGGGCCAAGTAGCAACATGTATAAGCTTGGGACAGTGGGAGATTCTTCTGTGCGTACAGTTCAGTGTACATGGAGGAATCTGGGGTTTGTTGTAAACATTAGTTCGTGTAGGTAAAACATTAAGTAGTGTAGGTAAAACATTAAGTAACATTACACAACAAGAAAAATACAACCGTCATATCACTGCCATAGGAATACTATAAGTTTTCATATATTGAATAATTAGGGTTACGCAGGGAAGAATGGCTTGGTTCACTGCCAACATCTATGGGTGATCCTGAATGGGAAGATGAGGGTGAAGACACTGGGTGTGGCTGCACATGCATCCTTTGGTAACCAGGATTAGACGGGTAAGATGTATACAGTGGTGGGGGTCCTACATAAGGGTTAATGGCAGATGTTGTGTCATGGCACTGCTGACTGGGCATTGGTCTACTGAAAGACCCACTAGGTGAATTAAAACCCATAGCCCATGGCTGAAATTTAGGATATGGGCGTTGCTCTTTGCAAGCGGACACAATATACGTTAAATAGGCATGTATATCACCCCTGACCTCAGTGCGCTTATCTGCAGGAATCTCCCTGATTACACAAAGCAACATTCTTAAAAACATAACATCGGGGTCTGAGATGTTGAGGAATTCATCATCTTTTGCCTGGTTTTGTGATTGGTTTCTCATTTCTTCAATGATACGGTTGAAATATTCCTCAAAAGGTGTCTCTTGTTGAGTACGTGTTCGACGGGTGGTAGTAGTAGACCGGACTCTCCTATCTGGATTTGCCTGCAATATTATAATATATAGATTATGCATCTGATACTGAGGTCACACTGAACAGCATATGATGGCTTGCACAAATATTGCAGCACCTGTTTAGAATAGATCACACACAGGTACTTGTTTTGTTGCAAAAACCTGATCTCACTGAAGACCTCCAAAGCCAGAAGAACAAGTCACACCTTGCCCAAAAAAACAAGTCGTTGTTGTTTCTATAACATTTGTGCCAACACCAGCTGCCTTTTCAAAATGTAACGTCTTTTGTGGACAGAAATTGTGACATTTTTAAAATACATACCGCAGGTTCTTGAGTGGATGGATGATATTCTTGGGATGACACTGTTTCTGTGGTTTCTTGACTGGTGTCAGCGTCTCCTGATGGTGATGGCGACGAACTTTCGCGCCTTGCGCTTGCTCTCACAGGGACACTTGACACAGTTCTAGGTAACAATAAAGATTACACGTTTAAAAAAAAAGTGAACATGAATATGCCTTTAATGGTCACAAATCGCTAAGTAAAATAAATGGATATACTTACGTGCGCATCTCAGTGGTGCGCCTCAAAAAAGACAAAGCCTCTGCATGGGGGTTAGGCCTGCGACGAGTTGAGGGTGCTCCGCTTCTCTCCGCAGCCTTCTCTTCGTTGACTTCTTTTTTGTAACGGTCGCGCAGGGACCTCCAACGTGTATAAACCTCCTTTCCTGCAATATATAAAAAAAACATACAATGGCCTGGTCATTAGGGGGTAAAATCTTTACTAGGATGCATGTGTACCCTGCTGCATAGACACAACAAACCTTGCACTCACCTCGGTTATCCTGTTCAGTTGCAGACATCTCGTCCCAGTTCGGTGTGACATATTTGTAGACTTCTTCCCACTTTGCTCTCTTCAGCACTCGGTCTGCATATCCTGGGCATTCTGAGTCCCATAACTCTGGTCGGGCTTGCACCAGTGCGATGATGGCCTCGTGTGAGATGTCTCTTGCCGCCATGCTGTCTTCTCCCCTTTCATCCCTCTCAACTTCCTGTGTCATTTCCCAGGTACACCTGCTGTATAGGATGTGCTTCCGGGTTTTTTTTTTCTTCTTTCACGCTGCTGGCCGCAATTGACACAAAAGACTGCGATTACCTGCGGTTATGTGCTTATAGCTGCGCTACATCGCACCTGGACGCATACAATTCTATTTTTTCTATTCGCACCGAACCGCATGTAACGAAATCGCCGCTAAACGCTGTGTGTGAATGGGGCCATAGGAAAGCATTGTGTGCTTTTAGCTGCGGTAGAAATGAAGAAAATCCGCAGCTAAAAGCACCATTCTATCCGCCCGTGTGAAAGGGGCCTTAAAGTGTTACTAAACCCAGGACCTTGTATTCACTATATCTGGTCTCCCACGGTACACAGAACATGAAAATGCAATTATTTTAGTAAATATAAACTGTTGAATACCTTTTCTCATCACCAGTATAGCATTCTTGTGACTTCTATCAAAGTCTGGTTAAAGCTTGTAGGAGGAGTTTTCATTCTCCTCTGCCTGTCCTATGAGGCCTCATGATCCCTGACTTTCTGTCTGGACAGTGCTGATTGGCCCTGTGCTGATCGCATGCACCCTACCAAGAAAAAAAATGTGTTTCTAGCAATACACACCAAACTGAGCATGTGCAGAGTGACTCCAAAGGCACTGTACTATCAGTATATCGAATGGTGACAGTAAAAGAAGGGGAGGATCAGAGAAGACAGGATCAACCTGCCTTTTTATACATTGCGGAGGATGAACTCTTTAGGTTCCACAGTGAGTATAACAAGCATGCTTTACTGCATGTTCTGTCTCTCCAATCTAAGCATTGAAAGTGTGATCTCTGTAACTTAAAGTTAGTTGTGTTGAGATGTCGATTAACCCCAATCTTATTTGTATAAACAGTGACTCGATCCAGACGACACCTTGTTGATCTTGTGAAGTTTAATCCATAAACTGTGAGGATCTTACAAAAATGAACATCGGATAGGTCAAAAGATCATAATGTGATCCAGTCCACATGTGTGCAGAAATGCATTACTGGGAGAAGGGTGGAGCTAACTATACAGAATAAGCTGAGATACAGGAAGGGGAGGGGCCAGGGACAGAATAATAGACATGGACATTCGTTTTTGTCCAAATTTCGGGTATTTTCGTTATCGTTGAGCGCGCAGAATGCAAAAACCGAAAGATCTGACAAATGCTTTATTTTCGTTTTCATTGCAACAACAGTTTGATATAGATAGGAGATTCAACATAATGCTGACAATAGCGATCTGTGTCCATCGAACCTGTGGTCAAATGTGCCTAACCTTAGCTCTATTAGTCCAAGATTATTCTACTTACAGGGAAAAGATTTGACATAGAAAGACAATAGCAAAAAAGGGCGAATGCGCCTAACCTAACTCTAGTAGTCCAACATGAAGATTCGACTAAGCAGGCGCCGCGAGCGGACATTTATGGTCAAATGCTCCGCCCATAGGCTATAGAAGAATTCTAATGGTGGTTGACCAGTAATAATAATTAATAAATATAATTATTACTAGTGTCATACAACATTAGAATTCTACTATAGCTTGTAGGCGGAACATTCGACCAGAAATGTACGATTGCAGCGTCGTACAGTTTAGCTGCTCCATCGAATCTCTTAGAACATTCGACAGACACCATAAGCCTTCAATGACAGATTCGACCTTAATTATTTCAGATTTTTCAGACGAATGCATTTTTTTATTGAAACAAAAATAAATAAAAACGAATTTCAGGAGTAACGAAATAAATTTATTTTTTGGACGAAAACAAAATTCCGAAACAAAATATTTCAGTGTGCACATGTCTACAAAATAATACATATAACATTTAAAGGCATATTACAAGGCATGTGAAACATGACATTGCATATACAGATTGATTTTACTATTGTGTGTTTAGTAACACTTTAATAAAAAGACAAAAAAGTACATTTCATTGTACTTTTGTTTAAATTAGGGCATTTCTGTGACACTTGTATCAGAGTGTATTTATGGCTATACAATCGCAACCGAGTACAAGTGTCACAGAAATTACTTAATATAAATAAAAACACAATTATTTATGCATGGTCCCCCTCCGATAGGTCTTTTATAAAATATTGATTTCTTTTTTAGCTATTATTTTTTCCATTTTTGTACATTACTTTACTGCCCATGATCTTGCGGGATCACAATCTCACTTCTCCTCACATCCAGTACACATTACGGCCATTCAACACATAATCCACTAACTTCTTTTCCCAGTAAGAGAAGAGAAATACAAATGTTTGATCTGTAGGTTCTCTTCTGAGAGCTTTACATGTGGTGTATAGCCCTATTGTGTATAGACATCCCAGATTGCTAGAACAGATACCTAAACAGTAAAGTGGTTGTAAACTCTGTTACACCACTTGTAACGCCTACAAGTAAGCCTATAGAAAGGCTTACCTGTAGGTACTGCGGATATCTCCTCAACTTGACATTAGACATGTGCAATTCGTTTCGTAAAAAAAGAAAATCGAAATTTGGCTGAATTTTGCATCTTTCGGACATTCGGATGCATCCGAATGTCGGAATAAAAAAATAACGATTTTCAACTAATACGAAAGAAATTATAGCGGATAAAACGAATGAATTCGACATGATTCGGTAATTCGTTAAAGATCTAATGAAACAAAAGGTCAGCTCATAGTAAATCTTACAGTCCAATCAGCTGATTAATTTTGTGCCGGAGGATGGATTACTGGCAAAGTGCATTCCTGAGAACTGAGTGAGAAGGGTGCTGTATTGTATTTGAGCCGAGGAGAAGAGACGTTGTCATTGTGTGTGTTAATAGGTTCAATAAACAAACGACTTTCCAAACTACGAATCATTATCACGAATATATATACATAAATATCAAATTTCAACAAATACGAAAAAAATTATAGTGCATATAACGAATGAATTTGACATGATTCGTTATTCAGTATAATGAATATCGACACTCTACAGAAATAACAAATTAACGTAACATAACGAATATAACAGAACGAAATGATGTATTTTACGAATTACAACAAACCGAAACGAAACAAAATTTTCCATTGTGCACAAGTCTACTTGGCATCATGACATGACATTATTGGTGCATGTGCTCTGTAGGTGTGGCTTACAATGCCGGACCTTCAGGGCCTGTGCTAGAAATGGCAGCTTCCATGCGCATGCGCGGTAGTGATGTAATTGTGCACACTCAGCCGTCTCAGTGGTGTGCGGGTAACACTGGAAGGGCTTCGTTTTAAGGTAAGTATTTCATAATGTGCTAGTATGCAATGCATACTAACACATTATGCCATTGTCTTCCAGGTTTTTTTTTTTTTATTCTTCAGTAGTTTACATCCGCATTAATGTACATCTAAAGGCTCCTGTGTGGCTGTCCAAACAGGTGCCAGATTTGGTTACTATGTGATGCACAAGTGTCATATAATAAAAAAATAAACTTCCTATAAGCTTCCAGACTCACCCAACTTCTCCTTCATTTGTGTCTCACACGCTCCCCCTACCAGACACTGCAGTTCACAGTGGGAGGGATTTGGACAATGCAGAAAGCAGTGGGCAGGACTAGGTGTGGCCAGATGAAGATTGACAAGTTATAGGATTGTGAATCAGCAGTGACAATGCTGATAGCCACACCCCCTGTATTCATACCATTTTAGCGCACACAGGCACAGCCTACATGCGGGTGACAATGCTGCCCTGAATTCAGGAGCAGGGAAGCAGTGTAGTCACTCCATTACATGATGCTTTATGATGTTCCCTGGCAGGATCAGCAGCTATATGTGAAATAGCATGGGGGCTGATGGAAAATACATGCAGCTACAATTTAATTCTGTGATATGTATGGATTTTCTACAAATAAGATGCTAAATTTATACTTTAACCACTTGCCTACTGGGCACTTATACCCTCCTCGTGACTGGACCAATTTTCAGCTTTTGGTGCTCTCACACTTTGAATGACAATTACTCAGTCATGCAACACTGTACCCAAATGAATTTTTTGCCCTTTTTTTCATACAAATAGAGCTTTCTTTTGGTGGTATTTGATCACCTCTGGGTTTTTAATTTTTTGCGCTATAAATGAAAAAAGACCGAACATTTTGCAAAAAAAAAAAACACATTTTATTTGTTTCTTTGATAAAATTATGCAAATGATAAATTTTTCTTCATAAATTTTGGCCACAATTTATACTGCTACATATATTTGGTAAAATAACCTAATTTAGTGGATATTATTTGGTCTTTGTGAAAGTTAGAGAGTCTACAAGCTGTGGTGCAAATCATATAAAATTGATCACACCTGATTTACTGGTGGCTTATCTCATTTCTTGCGACCCGCCCAAGCCAGGAAAGTACAAATACCCCCCAAAATGACCCCTTTTGTTAAAGTAGACATTACAAGGTATTTATCCAAAGCATGGTGAGCTTTTTGATGTTGTCATTTTTTCCCACAATTTGCAAAATGAAGATTTTTTTCTTCCACAAAATTGTCATTGTAATAAGTTATTTCTCTCACATGGCATGTGTATACCACAAATGACATGCAAAAATACATTCTGCTACTCCTCCTGAGTATTACGATACCACATGTGTGGGACTTTTTCACAGCCTAGCCACATAGAGAGTCCCAACATGCAGGGAGCGCCATCATGTGTTCTAGGAGCATAAATTACACATCTAACTTGTTGACTACCAATTACACTTATGAAGGCCGCGGAGCACCAGGACAATGACACATGACACTGACGTGGCACTGATGACAGATAGCACTGATATGTGGCATTGATGACATGTGGCACTGATGACAGATGGCACTAATATGTGGCACTGATGACACGTGACACTGGTGACAGATGGCATTAATACGTGGCACTGATGACAGATGACACTAATACGTGGCACTTATGACAGATGACACTAATGACAGATGGCACTGAAACGTGGCACTGATGATACGTGGCACTGATGACAAATGGCACTGATACCTGGCACTGATATAAGATGGCACTAATATGTGGCACTGATGACACTGATGTGCCACTGATGACAGATGGCACTAATATGTGGCACTGATGACACGTGGCACTGCTGTGGCACTGATGACAGATGGCACTGACAGGTGGCAATGGGGACAGGTGGCAGTGGGGACAGATGGCAGTGACATGTACTGTGGGCACTTTTTTTTTCACTCACCGCTGCAACCGTTGGTCTCTCCCTCCTCACACAAAGACAGCGTGTGAGGAGGGAGAGACCAATGGCTGCAGGCGATGAGAGATGATCTGATATGTTTACAGATCATCTCTCATTGGACACTCAGATCGTGCTTTAAACGGCTGCTGTGATTGGCCATTTACAACGATCTGTGACTGGCTGCGTCCAAGGGACATGGTCAGCACAGAATTTCGCTAATGTGCGCTCGCTGGAACGCGCATCGCGGAAATAAACAGGAGGACATCCAGGGACGGCCTCTCTGCAATTGGCGCCTGCGCTGTAGCCATCTTTCGGCTATAACGCGGGCGCCTAGTGGTTAAATGGTACAATGCATATATCATTGTTATTATTATAATGCAGGATTTATATAGCGCCAACAGTTTTCCCTTTACAACGTTAGGGCAAACATTACAGTTACATTACAATTCAATACAGGAGGGATCAGAGGGCCCTGTGCATTAGAGCTTACAATCTAGAAGGGAGGGTCAAGTGACACAAAAGGTAATCACTGTGGAGGATGAGCTGATGGAGAAAATAAATGTACAGTTGTTAGGTGGAGGTTATAGGCTTCTCTGAAGAGAAAAGTTTTCAGGGATAACCTAAAAGTGGATAGCGTAGGAGATAGTTAGACAGATTGGGGTAGGGAATTCTAAAGGATGGGAGAGGCTCTTGAGAAGTCCTGGAGGTGAGCATGGGCAGGGATTACTAGGGAACTAGAGAGCAGGAGGTCTTGGGAGGAAAGGAAGAGAACAATTTGGTTGGTATTTTGAGACTACGTTAGTGATGTAGCTGGGGGCAGAGTTGTGGATTGCTTTGAACGTTATTGTTAGTATTTTGAATTTAATTTGTTGGGTGAGTGGCAGCCAATGGAGGGATTGGCAGAGAGGGGTAGCAGATGTTAAGGGGTTTGTAAGATGGATAAGTCTGGCAACAGCATTCATGATGGACTGAATATTGGTTTTCATGCCAAGAGAGGCCAGTCTTAAGCTGACTATTCTGACTCCAACTGTTGTATTGGTGACTTATCCCCTGCTGAGACCTCTATGCCTGGACTGCATAAGCAGATACAATTACCGCAGACAGTCTTTATCAGATAGCTGAACTCACAAAATACCCTTGCTCATCCACAAAGATCTTTATTGAATATAGCAGGTTGAAGCAGACAACAGGATGTGGCAGAATATTGAAAAGACAGTATTTGCAGGTCAAAACATGCAAGCAGATTAAAATGTAGCCATAAGAAAAGTGGGCATTTTTATCCTATAGGGACAATGTGAGAAGAAAAGTGAAATACATCATAAATTGGGAGGGTACACAGAAAAAAGATGGTGCAGTAACCAAAATGACCACAAGATGGCAGTATACTAACCACTTCAGTCCCAGACCATTTGGCTGGCCAAAGACCAGAGCACTTTTTGCGATTCGGCACTGCCTCGCTTTAACTGACAATTGCGCGGTCATGCGATGCGGCTCCCAAACAAAACTGATGTTCTTTTTTTCCCACAAATAGAGCTTTCTTTTGATGGTATTTATTCACTTCTGCCATTTTTATTTTTTGCGCTATAAACAAAAAATAGCGACAATTAAAAAAAAAAAAAAACATTATATTTTACTTTTTGCTATAATAAAAATCCCCCAAAAATATATTAAAAAACATTTTTTTTCTCAGTTTAGGCCGATACGTATTCTACTACATATTTTTGGTTAAAAAAAAAATAAAAAAAATCGCAATAAACGGGTATTGATTGGTTTGCGCAAAAGTTATAGTGTCTGCAAAATAGGGGATAGTTTTATGGAATTTTTAGTATTAATTAATTTTTTACTAGTAATGGTGATTTTTATCATGACTGCAACATTATGGCGGACACATTGGATAATTTTGACACATTTTTGGGACCATTCACATTTATACAGCAATCAGTGCGATTAAAAATGCATTGATTACGGTGTAAATGTGACTGGCAGTGAAGGGGTTAACACCAGGTGATGCTGTAGGGGTTAAATGTGTCCTAGGAAGTGATTCTAACTGTGTGGGTGGGGGTGTGGCTACGTGTGACACATCACTGGTCTCTGCTCCCGATTACGGTGAGTGGTGATCAGTGTCAGTGTCACTAGGAGGAACGGGGAAATGCTTGTTTACATTAGCATTCCCCATTCTTCCTCTCCGTGAGACGATCGCGGGTATACCCACGGACATCGAGTCCGTGGGACCTGTGATCCTACTCACGGAACTTTCCAGCAGTGCACACATGATGGCACGGCAGCAAATTCAAAGGGACGTACAGGTACGCGCCATTCTGTCAATGTATATCTAGCCAACTATACTGAGTCCAATAAACAATGGCTTAAAGGGATATTAACCTCTTAAGGATCAGCCAGCATCAATATACTGCGGCAGGTTGGCTCTCCTGCACGAATCACCGCAGGTGTACGCTGGCCACAAGAGCGATAGGGGGCATGCATGCATCCGCAGGTTTGTGCGAGTCCGGCGGCCACCCGCGATTACCCCACAGAGAGCCAAAATGGGGGTCTGTCAATGTAAACAGACAGACCCCTGTTCTGGCGGAGGGAGTAGAGAGAGATCTGCTGTTCCTAGTAATTAGGAACAGCGATCTCTCTCCTCCTCCAGTCAGTCCCCTCCCTCCACAGTTAGAAACACCTCACAGGGAACACATTTAACCCCTTGATCGCCCCCTAGTGTTAACCAGTTCCCTGCCAGTGACATTTACACAGTAATCAGTGCATTTTTATAGCACTGATCGCTGAATAAATGTCAATGGTTCCAAAAAAAGTGTCAAAAGTGCAGTGCCATAGAGCAAAAAATGGCCTGGTCATTACCCACTTAAGCCCTGGACCAATTTGCAGCCAAAAGACCAAGCCCCTTTTTGCGATTCGGCACTACATCGCTTTAACTGACAATTGCGCGGTCATGTGACAAAATTGGTGTCCTTTTTTTCCCACAAATAGAGCTTTCTTTTGGTGGTATTTGATCACCTCTGTGGTTTTTATTTTTTGCGCTATAAACAAAAATAGAGTGACATTATACAATATTTTTTACTTTTTGCTGTAATAAATATCCCCAAAAAATATGTAAAAAATTATTTATTTTTCCTCAGTTTAGGCCGATACGTATTCTACATATTTTTGGTAAAAAAAAAAATTGCAATTAGCGATTATTGATTGGTTTGCGCAAAAGTTATAGCGTTTACAAAATAGGGGATAGTTTTATAGCATTTTTATTAATATTTGTTTTTCACTAGTAATGGCGGCGATCAGCAATTTTTATTGTGACTGCGACATTATGGCGGACACATCGGACATTTTTGGTACCATTGTCAACTATACAGCAATCAGTGCTATTTAAATGCACTGATTCCTGTGCAAATGACACTGGCAGTGAAGGAGTTAACCACTAGGGGGAAATGTAGGTGTTATGTACAACGTTATGTGTTTTTTTATTGTAGGGGAGCATGGCCTGGCATGTGACGTCACTGATCGTCTTTCCCTATAAAAGGGAACAGCCATAGTGACAGCCATAGTAGGAAGCACAGGGAGAGGTTTGTTTACACAGACCTCTCCTAGTTCTTCAGCTCTGTGACCCGATCGCGGGACACCAGCGGCGATTGAGTCCGGAGCTCAGGACCGGGTTGGGAGCACGCCGCCAGCTGCACGCTCCCGACCCACGGCTGGGCACTTAAAGAGCAACGTACAGGTACGTGATTGTGCCCAGCTGTGCCATTCTGCCGATGTACATCAGCGTGAGGCGGTCCTTAAGTGGTTAAAGTGGAGGGCCACCCTAAAAAAAAAAAAAAGAACAGCATTAATATTCTTTAAAAAAGTAAAAAAATAAAAACATTTGAAAAAAATAATGTTTTACCTTGCCAGAAATCCCTGTTGCTAGGCAGTCTTCCTAATCTGCCTCTTCCTACTCCCCGGTGATCTTCGGTCTTCTCTCCTCCTCGCGTTGTCGTCTGGGTAATGGGGCACGCTGTGTTCTGGAAACTGTGTGTTTCCTAACACAGCACGTCCCATTCACAAAGCGCTGCGCGACTCGCGCATGAGCAGTAGGAAACGGGCAGTGAAGCTGCAAGTTTCCGCTGCCTGTTTCCCTTAGTGAGGATGGCAGCGCCGGGACCCGAGAGCTGAGGGACGGGTCGGCCACGGGCGGCTGAAATCGCGGGCGCCCTGGAAAGGTAAGTGTCCTTATTAAAGTGGTTGTAAACCCTTACAAACCACTTTTACCTACAGGTAAGCCTAGATTAAGGCTTACCTGTAGGTCAAAGAAATATCTCCTAAACCTATATGGTTTAGGAGATATTTGCCCGAAAACAGGCACCACTGTCTACGGCGCATGCTCCATAGACAGCGGCGCGCAGGCGCACTGAGCGCGGCATTCTCAACGACGGAGCTGCCGCGCGTGTCGGCTCCCGTGCGCATGCGTGGGAGTGACGTCATCGCGGCTTCGCTGAATGACAGCGGCGGAGCTGCGAGACCCCACCAAGAAGATGGATGCGGCGGACTACAGGGGACAGCGGCGACTTCGCTGGCTCCTGTGTCAGGTAAGTGACACATAATGGACTACTATGCGATGCATAGTAGTCCATTATGCTTTGCCTTTGCAGGGAATGAAAGAGGAAGTAAACTCATCAGGATTTACTTCCTCTTTAAAAGTCAGCCGCTACTTTTTTTTTTTAGCTGCTGACTTTGAGAAAAAAAATTCCCCGCTGGAACACCCCTTTAAGTCGGCAAATCCTTACGGTCCTTAAGTGGTTAAAGGCAAAATAAAAAATAAAAAATATATATAATAAACATACTTTCATACTTACCTGATCTGTCTAGTGGTTTTGCACAGAGCAGCCCCGATCCTCCTCTTCTTGGGGTCCCCCCACCAGTGCTCCTGGCCCCTCCCTCCTAGTCGAGTGAAAATATACCGATAATCCTGTTCAGGAGAAGTTGATCACTAGATCAATTCCTCTTGAATGGGAACACCAATGCATGGATTGAAATTCGTCCCTACTGATTGTCAAATGTTGATCTATGTATGGCCAGCTTTAGTACAGACCATGTGGTTGGGACCAGAGCCATTGTGAAGCCTTTCCCCTGCCAGGAACACGGGCTGTACAGTGCTGAATACCTCTCAGTGCTGAAACTGATGTTTTCAATTTGTGATTCACGTGCATTGCAGCAGTTTTACATAATCACAAACCTACATTGCTTAGCGGAGGCACAAGTGGGAATTTATTTGCAAACCGCGAGGACAGAATACACTAAAACATGATAAGCAATATGTGCCCCATAAAACATTATAGATGTTCTTGTTTCCATAATCATTTCTCTCTGTGTCCATTGTTACGACAACCTCGTAGTCCACAGATCATTTCAACATTGAAGCGGAGTGCCAGTCTCTGGACCTCTGGGGCTTCCTCGGAGTTCTTCGGAGCCACACACATATCTGCTTTTTTTTTTTTTTATCAATCTAATCTAAATGTGATTCAATCTGGGATTCCTGTTTCTTTACCATGATGCTGTAAAAAATCCTTTGAAATTACCTTTCTATGGACTATACCAGGGGTAAGCAACCTTATTGAGGTAGCGGTCTACCTGAACAACATGGGAAGTCAAAGATCACCGGGCACAGTGTCGCTCAGTGCAGGGCCGACTTTAATATTGATTGGACCCTGGGCAAACATTTTCTTGGGCCCCCTCCATGCAATTTCGCTCTCCACTTGCTCTGAGACATACAATAAATAGCAGCTAGGCTTAAAATCAGTTTACTGTTTTAGATCAGGCAGCAATTGCGATTGGTTGCCAGAGGTTACAGCATATCATTACTGCTTACTGACTGGTTGCTAGAGGTTACAGCACACATTACGGCTCACTGATTAGTTGCTAGAGGTTACAGCAAATGATTTCTGCTTGTTAATTGGTTGCTAGAGATTACTGTACAGTATTACTGCTCACTGATTGGTTGCTAAAGGTAACAGCACATCATCTCCTCACTGCATGATGTACATATGAATGCCACCTTTATTTACATATTAATACCACCGGCCGCAGCTATTTTACTTATGAATGCTGTCACTATTTACATATGAATGCCGGTTATTTACATGTAAACACAGGGTCTGCAGGTGAGTCATCTGTACACAACAATAGGGCAGAGCTAGGCAGCATTAGTACCAGCCCTTCATACTAAGATATTGGGACACAGCACAGGACTAAAACTTCAAGGGACAAGGGAATTTAAACTGGGATAGTTGGCAAATATGAGGCAGCTGCTTTGGGCCCCACAACAATGACAGGGCCCAGGGCAGCTGCCCCTTTTGCCCTGCTTTAAAGACGGCCCTGGCTCAGTGTCACCTCCTTACACCTGATTTAAACCTCTAATGCCGCGTACTCATGGTTTGACTTTCTGGCAGAAAAGGTCAGACGGAATCATTTCATCGGCTATTCCGATCATGTGTGGGCTTCATCTGACTTTTTCTTTTTGGAAAATCCTGACGGACCTAGAAATAGAACATGTTTTAAATCTTTCCGACGGAATACATTCCTATCGGGAAAACTGTTTGTCTGTATGCTGTTCCGACGGACCAAAAACTACACAAGGGCAGCTATTGGCTACTGGCTATTGAACTTATTTTTTCTAGTCCCATTGTACGTGTCGTACGTCATCGCGTTCTAGACAGTCAGACTTTGGTGTGTAGGCAAGACAGTTTCAGCGGAACTCCGTCGGAAAAACTGTCTGAGTTTATTCAGATGGAAAAAACAGTCGTGTGTACAGGGCATAATACTACCATGTGGCAATCACGGCAATCATGGATTTAAAACATATCGCCTCCGCCCCCATCACTTGGATCGCTTTTCTGCACGTGTAAAGTTGGGGGGGGGGGGTGGTAAAACCCAGCAGCTGAGTCACAGTTTTACCACCCCCAATCCCAATGAGGCAGCAGCCGAAGTTGTACACATGACGCAGCAGGAATTAGGCCCCCTGTTGCTTTTGGTGGGTGCTACCGCCTGACAGTTTTGACCCATTCAAGTAAATGGGACCACTCTGTAAGCGCCCTGCAACTGTATGCTTCTGGGGTGGGATCCAAGGGGTTAAAGCAGGTGGTTATAAAGCAACACAACACTTCCTGCTTTGAGTCTAGGTTCACATCTATGCTGTTGCGGTTGATGCGTTTTTCAGGCACGTTTTGCCTTTTTAAACCTGCGTTTTTTTAATACTTTTTTTGCATGCAGTTTTCATGCATTTTACGTTTTGTGCTTTTTTTTCTCCCTTTATTATTATTATTATTTAACTGTGTGTACTGCGGCAGAAGGGCACGTACAGGCAGAATCACGTACCTGTACGTTGCCCTTTAAGAGGCGGGATGCGGGTGCGCGTGCCCGCCAGGAGGTCCATGAGCATGAACGTGGGTCCTGCGTGCTCTATATCCGCAGGGAAAGCTGTGATCGTCTCACGGAGAGGGAGAACGGGGAAATACTAACGTAAATAAGCATTTGCCGTTCTGCCTAATGACACTGACACTGATCACAGCTCCCTGTAATCGGGAGCGCTGATCGGTGTCATGTCACACACAGCCCCTCCCCTCACAGTTAGAATCCCTCCCTAGGACTCACTTAACCCCTACAGCGCCACCTAGTGGTTAACCCCTTCACTGCCAGTCACATTTAAAAATTAATCAGTACATTTTTAATTGCACTGATCGCTGTATAAATTTGAATGGTCCCAAAATCGCACCAAAATTGTCCTATGTGTCTGCTATAATGTTGCAGTCTGGATAAAATTTTAAAAAAAAGCCCTAATGCTGACCCAGCTATTAGCACGTTCCTAAATTTCAGTCCTCCAAGTGAGTCACCGGGCCCTTCTAATGCCGCGTACACACAATCGGAATTCTCATCAGAAAAAAGCTCTGATGGTTTTCCAGACGGAATTCCGCTCAAACTGTCTTGCCTACACACGGTCACACCAAATTCCGACCGCCAAGAACGCGGTGATGTCCACCACGTACGCCGAGACTAGAAAAGGGAAGTTCAGCACCACGTGCAACACCCTTTGGGCTCCTTCTGCTGATCTTGTGTTTATCGCGTGTTAGTAGAAGTTTGGTTAGAGACGATTTGCGCTTTTCAGACTTGCGCTTCAGATCATTCCTGCTCTACAGTTTGTGCTTGTCGGTGCGTATCTGCTTACCAGTGCGTGTAGTCAGTTTGCATTCATTTGTCATTGCGGTCTATATATTTATATAGTATGCTTTGATTTTCAGTGCTTATTGTATGTCAAAATTATTTGGAATATTTTTCGGGGAGGGGGGGGGGGCATTGCTTTGCCAGCACATTTTGAATACATTTTACATTTAATCTGCTAAAATCTGGATTTTGATTTCCTGCTTGTGTTTCTTTTTTGTGTCTCTTAGTGCACTTGTAGTGCCAAGTGGTTTGTACATTATTATATAACACCCATTGACACTGTAAACACCAATTTAAACACAAAAACTGATCATTGAAAGAAGAAGCCACACATTGTTGAGTATAAATCCCTTTACTTCATACACATTCACATGTGCGTTGTAAAACATTTTTTGGTAAAAAAGTATAACATTTTGAGTTATCTACATATTTTTTTTTTTAAGATACATAAACAGCCATGTTTCAAAACAGAACATACACAACTCTGGAACTTACAAAGTTCAACATTGAAAAACGTAAGGCAAGATCACACATTATATTGTCCAAAATGTGTGGATCTTGCTTTCAACCGATGGGGTGAAGTCACCCCTGTAAAAGCCTAATTTTGAAGATGCACACAAATTGGGAGTCAAACTGGGGATTTACATCCTGATCCCATGCCTAATGTCAACATGTGCTATCTCCCATCATGGGGGATAAATGGATGTGTTTTGTGGGTGAAACCCCTTCCTCTCACATAGCACATGTTGACATACTGTGTGTATCTTCATGTAGCGGCCATAACCCTTGGTAGGGCAGCCTTAACTTTTAGGCTTACCGGTTACCTCTGCTTGGCTTGTTCTTCCACGTCTAGGGGTTCCCAGGGTTAGTACCCAACAACTTTGGACGCTGACACCATAAAAGTCCTTTAGAAAGGTTTTTAGTTGCAGGGGTAACATCCAACAAACACGGTCTCGTATGGGAACAGAGGGCAAGGGTGAAGAACCTCAGGCACCTTGAACTGCTAATCATCAGAAAGTCTCTAATACCACCCAGAGAGTAGCCACTCGCAGCCGGGCGCTTCAAGGCTGAACAAATCTCTAGCCAGAGATTATGGCAGTCAGCACCTTGATCCGGAACTTGTGAAATCTCTGAACTTGAATAATTGGTAACAGAAAATGAACAGGAACCTTTTCCTCAGTACCTGGAACGTTCTCTGTCTCCTTGGCAATACTGGAAAAGCATGGATTCATTAGTGTCCTTCACAACCCAGCAACCAGGCACTTCTTGGGATGCCAGCTGGTTGGCCCTCCTCTGTAGAGTCCTCCCTCGGTCGCTTACACGAGCTGCGGTGTCCCTCCAGGCCGAGAGCACACCCAGATGCCTTGAATGCTCCCTCAGTTACTGTGCCTCAGACCAGCCGGTTCCGAGACTCGGGAACAGACGGATCCCTACCCCAGACCAGGCGAGTCTATTGGGGTCAGTCACCCGAACCATGTTGCAGAGCGACACATGATCCCGTGACCAGGACCCCTCGTGGGGCTACCCGGTTCCAGAATCAGGAACAGGCCGCTATGGCCTCACGAACGAACCCGGAACTTGTGACTTCAACATCTTAAGTACCCTTCCCCAGACTCCTCAGCGGGGCCAGGCGCACCCACTGATTGGCTCCGGGGAACACTGATACCCAAAGTGTCCAACTAGGCCTGGTTCTGAGCCTGTCATGTGCACTTAACTGTACACATGACCAGGCAGAACTCTAACACAGCCCAGCCAAACTGATGTCAAAGGTAAACCTACACAATTAACCCTCAGAACCCCTTTACTGTTCTGAGTACTAAATTACTAAATTTGTACATGACAGACACCTTGTCCAAAGTGTCATCGCTACATTCGAAATTAGGCTTTTTAAAATGTTTTCAAAATGTAAAAAAAAAAATTCACAAAATGGTGAGAATTTTTTTTGTAAATGTTATTCTTCCAAGGACATCAATCATGTTCTTAAGTTTTACTTCAATCTCCATAGTTTTTTGTTTTATAATGTCTAAATCCTGACTGTACCACATGATGTCCTGGATTAGCCTTTGGGCACTGTCACTGGTGAAATGATTCGATTGTTCTTCCACAACCTGTACATCACCTAAAAATAAAAAAAAACACCATGTATTATAAATATGCAGGCATACATCTGTTATTACCTGAAGCTGGGGTGTCAGACACTCACCTGTTGTGGTCCCAGTCTCGACCACCTCTCCTTCCTCTACATCCTCTGGTTGTGACCTCTGTTCCCCTTGTTTAAGAGGTGGAGGGTCCCTGGTGACGTCATACTTCCCGATTCTTTGCTTCCCTATGAGAATGAAACAAAAGGTATACTTAGCACACAGATATTTGAGGCAACAAATATGAATGATAAATATTGCTTGGTAGCGGGGTACAATTGTCTGTTTGGGCAGAATTCCAAGCTGAATATATGATTTATTCCCTTACTAAAGCTGGAATACTTACCTTTTTTGGACAAGTTTCCCACCTGGAGATACCCCAAGTATACGATGGAGTACCTGTGTGGGACACTCTAAAAAGTTTGTTCTTGTGTCCCACACTAGTGCACCTGAATCCAGATGTGTAAACAGCTGCTGAGTGTCCTCTACATACATTACACTGAATCTAGTTTGCTATTCCTTCTAGGTTCAAACACATCTAGACCACAATGTCCTAAACCTCTTTTATTAAATTAAAAATTAGCATGACCAAATGCATTTAATCATTGATCTGGGAAAACATTGTATTTATTTGGGAAACTAACGATGTTTACTACGGCCGATTACTGTGCGTATGAACATGAAAGTAGCCATTTTTAAATGTACAACACCATAAAGAAAAACACATGGCGCAGCATGCCATATTAATAATAATAGGAACACATGGCAAATACTTACTTTTTTGAAGAACTTTCTTGATCTTTCTATACTGATTCTGCTCCCTTAATTTGAGGTCTGACCAGCGTTTCCTCAATTGATCCTTGGATCGTCGTACCCCAATATTCCTGTACAGACTCTTCACAACTTTAGTTATGATCTTGGCCTTCTCATATTTGGGTTTGGGTACAGACCATAATTCCCATCATAGTCGTTACTCCTCAAGATGTCGACCATCTCCAACATCTCACCAAAGGACATATTTGTGGCCTTAAATCTCCTCCGGGATCGGGACGTTTCTGGCTCTGGGCTTTCCTCCTCCTCATTACTGGAATTATGCACCTGCTGTGTCTCCGCCATGTTCCTCTCCCACTGCGACGAAAGAGACGGGGGGCGGGGAATATTCTAGCAAGAATGCCAAGGGCGGGCGAAGCGGGTGGAGTTTCACGCATGTGTGTCGCAACTAAGTTCTGTGTGCAGAGGAAGGAGTCACGGAAGCAACAGATGTTATAACAAAGGTAAGATTTTAACTTTGGTGACATGAGCGGACTATACTGAATCTAGATTTATGCCTATATTGGGTTAAAAGATTATCCTGAGATGAGTGTTTTTGTCTTTTGTTTGGTCTTGCAGAGAAAATGTATGCATGTAAAGACCAAGAATTCCTGGGCGAATTCATGGATAAATATTGTGATATGCAAAATTTATGGGAGGTGAAAAACCCATTATATCACAATAAAGTAGCTAGGAAGACAACGCTGGAGAAACGACTTGAATTTGTAAAGACTCGGCCGCCAATGCAGACATGAGGTCTCTGGAAACTAAAATTGGTAGCTTGAGAAGCACCTATAGGAAGGAGAATCAGAAGGTGCAGCAGTCCCTGAGGTCAGGAGCAGCAGCAGATAAGGTGTATGTACCCAGTCTGTGGTACTACAACAGGATGCGTTTTCTTGATGATCAGATTGAGGGCAGGGAATCGCTTTCAACTCTTCTGGCACCCCTTCCCTCCACCCTTCTATCCAGCCTTCCCTCAACCCCAGATGAGGCTTCCGTGGACCAACCTGGGCCTTCCATCCAGGAACAGATTGAGGAGCCCAGTTAGAGCCAGGTATAGGATTTTTATACATATTTTTTTGGGGTAAGGCTTAACCGGCACTATGCAGTGTGGTAAATAGTAAGGAAGACAGTATGATTGTTTTTGGTTGTAGATGATGAGTCTAGATAGGTTCCTATTAAGAGTCATGAGCATGCATCCTGAAAGTCTGACACATTTTGTGTATGTAAACACTTCCTCAAGGGCAGATGAGGAAGTAAAATACAGGGTCTACTTATTCGATTGTAAACCCCTCTCATTATAAGAATATCTAATAATTTAAAAGGGAGAAAATGTACCTGTAAAGAAAAACAGAGCAAATACCTAACCCTCGTCTTCCATATTGCACGGTATGACCTTTTTATCTTTCCAACGAGATTCCTGGGAAAGGGTGAGTACACAAAGACACTCCAGCCCAGTGCAAGAGCACCATCTTGTGAAATATGCAAAACGCATTGTTTGGGGTAAGGTAAGTATATAATTTAACTTTTTTACTTACAGATATGTAGCAATATGGACTACAAACATAAAGCACCGTACCGTATAGCATTTTGGGGTATTGCCTGTCCCTTTAGTGATCAATGTATCCAGTGACATCATATCTGTGTGCCAAGTAAAAGGATTCTGGGATGAATAGTTCCCCCATCAGATAATTGCGTTGCATGATTGTGACGGGACTACATATCCCAGGGATCCTTGCTGCGATCTGAAGATTCCTGGGAGTAGCTATAAAAGCAGCAGAAGCCCATGCGGAGGGTCTCTTCCTCTTGGGCCTGACACAAGACAGACCTCTCTGTGCAAAAGGTAGAGGGAGGTCGCGGCCTGCCACACAGAGTCTTACTTCCAACCCATGGCGTTAGGGGCCTAGCTCTGGTGTTCGCTGTCAGACATCATTTCTAGCACCTCTCCGGTCACCTGCCTGTCAGTGTGTGTGGTAAGCTTCACATTGGGAGATCGAGACAGTGGATCCACTACACAAGTCCCTGTTTGGAGGACATCGGGACGGTCTGGTCATTGGTGAAAGGGCAAATTGCTTGACCTTTATCCATTCTTTGCCACCGTTACATTGAGACACTTTACACAGACATCTTTACTACAAAAACACTTTACTGCATTATTTGAACACTGTGCTCAGACACCTTTAGCTTTCTTCACTAAAAGGAATCTACTGTTCCCACCACACCCAAACAAGTTACAGTTAACGAGCTCCGACTAGCTGGTGAAGAACATCAGATCTGCTACATAGACTTTATTGCCATTACTTAGAGAGAGGCCCCTTTATTACTCTTCTCTAGACCTGCTCTCCCTGCCTAGGATAGTGTGTAGGCTGGCCAGGCTCCATTGTCTATAGTGTGGCAGTATATGCAGTAACGGAAACATCCACTAGGTGGTAACATTACATCGAAAGAAAGTATGCATATATGTACAGTATATAGTATTGCCATTGTTAACATATTGTCTTGTGCCTTTTTGGAGGAACTCCTTTGCTGAGTTGGCGCTGTTGCCTAGAACTCAGCTGATTTATTGCCTACTCTTGTGAAAACTTCCCCTTTTATTGGTTCAAGTAAAATATTCAAATAACCTAAGTACTTTGAGTTGTTTGATTATTGCCACACAGTGATACAAGGAAGTTTGAACCCAGAGTGTCAGGTGGGTTGGAAAGTTCATGGTCATGCAGATGAGCAGGTAATTTGTTAGCAGTCCTCTAGGGGGCCGTGCTACAGATACATTTGTTTGTGGTTATGATATAACATTCAAACAGATCTTTTTTTTTTAAAGAAAAAAGTGTAAATCTGTGCAAAACTGTTGGAATACAGAATTATATTTTGTGCAAAAACCACTGTACATTAGTATTTAGTAGAGATATATTCTTCAACCAATAGATGTCAGTGTTTAAAGTTTGTAGCTGCATATATGCTTTTCCCTGCATAAAGTTTCCTGTTTCCTGTTTCTTGTCTGTAGTTAAACCGCAAAGCCCATGTGGACTCAACAATCACACTCCCCTAATGGCTGCTGGAGCCCAAGGGCCCACAAAATGTGCCAATGGGTCATAATATTGGCCACCAGTCCTTACACATTTTTATTATAGAGCCCATTAATGTTCTTTTTCTGAAGCTGTTATAAGCAGCACTACTTCATAACTGGACATTGCAGTCAGGTTGGGTCGATTACAGCAACCATTCTGTCCTGTATACCCAGAGGCTCCATGGTAACCAGTAACATGAAGTGTGCCGGGCTGAATGACAGAGACAAGGGAGAAAGAAAAGTAATTGAAATTATCTGGAAGCTGAAAATATCTACAAGATAAGATTGGCAGAGAACATTTTTGTCTCCCATCATAAAACAGAAGGCCCCCTGCACTTTAATGAGTTAGTTTTGATGAGAACAGTAGTAAAAAGTTATTTTCTTTCTTTGGTCTCTGATGTTAATTTTGCAGGAATTACAATTCACACTACCAACTGAGGCAGTAAAACCAATAGCAGATGTCATTCGGTGAAATATTACATCCGTGCAGTTCCTAGAAGTTGCCTCGTGTGAAAATGCAAGGAAACAGAATATTGACCAACATATTGTCAACGCTATATTGAGTTGTCTTCAGTATGTCACCTCCCCTGTGCCACAAATAAAACTATGACGGGTTTGTCTCTTACAGTGTGCTAAGGACCAGAGGCAACTACTTTGGTTGTGGGCAATTGGCCCAGCATTTCCATTGTATCTATAGAGGGATCCATGTTTGTCACCCAGGCTGGACTTCAACATAAAAAAGACAGAAGATGGCCAGCACTCCAAGTGATGTCAGAGTTTAATGAAGATCCATGTTATACAGAGTCCCAACCACCAATGTTTTGAAGGCACAATTGTCCCCTTTTCTCAAGGTTACAAACATAGCTTGGGGGTGGTGGCCATCTTTTGTATTTTAGTATAGTTGGCTCCACTATAGACCATGCATCAGCTTCTCCCAAAAGGTGTATAAGGTATTAGTGGAGGATGGGTGAAAAATATGTTGACTTCAAGCATTTCTGCCTTTTCTCATTTTTCTAATCTTTCTTCATAAATGTAGGGCAACATGTATACTGCTAAATTTCTTTGGAATAATAACCCAAATCAGTATATATTATTTAGTCTGCATGAAAGTTATATGAGTCTACAATATGGTAAATATATTTGAAAATCGATCAGTCCCGATGTACTGACTGCCCTTCTAATTTCTTGAGGCCCTAAAATGCCAGGGCAATACAAATACCTTCCCAAATAACCCCTTTTTTGGAAAGTAGACAGTCCAAGGTATTTAGTAAGAGGTATGGTGAGTTTTTTGAAGTTATAATTTTTTACCACGATTTTTGGGAAAATTAAGAACTTTAAAAAAAAAAAAAAGATTTTTTTCACATTTTAATTTTTTTACATACTGTCAATAGTATATTACAGCATCATATAAACTGGCGTGGTGGTGATCAGGGTCACCGACTGGTGACAGTATGTAAAAAAATAAATAAATAAATATATATATATATATATATATATATATATATATATGTGTTTATATATATGTATATATAAACATATGTATATGTTTTGGAACTACATTTCCCATGATGCTCATGCACTCTGCAGTGTAGTTGAGCATCATGGGAATGTAGTTCCAAAACATCTGGGGTGCCAAGGTTCGCCATCACTAGGGATGAGCTTCGTGTTCAAGTCGAACCCATGTTCGACTTGAACATTGTCTGTTCGACTGTTCGGCGAATTCCAAACGTTATGGGCAGTTCGCTACAAATTCTAGTGGTACGTCACAGCCCATAATTTACTGTGGCATCACAGTGCATTGCTGGCTGCTGATTGGCCAAGCATGCACTATGACCCGCATGCTTTGGCCAATCACAGCGCAGAAAAAACAGAGAGCCATGATTGGCCAAAGCCAGAGTGGCTTTGGCCAATTATGTCTCAGGGTGTTTAGTACATGCCCCACACTATATAAGCCTGTGTGATGGCCTTGTGTCGTGTGTTGCGATGGCGTAGAGAGAGGTAGACAGAGAGATAGTGTCATTTGATTTAAGTTAGATAGAATAGGCAGGCAAGTCAGCTTCAGTTACAGTGTGTAGAGGATATATATGCATCCCAGGTGTGTTGTATATATATTTATACACTGTAGTCAGTTTCGCTAGATCCGTTCCTGTTATTCTCTTCATAATATACTGACAGGCAGGGAGCTGCACTATTTTCACTTAGTGTACTGAGTCCTTTGCACAGCGTGCACCTAAAGCTTTGCCTGAATACAATTGCTGGCACTCTCATACAAATACAGGCAGGGAGCTTCAGTAGTTTGTTTTAGTGTCCTTTGCACAGTGTGCACCTAAAGCGTTACCTGAATACAATTGCCTGCGTTCTCATACAAATACAGGCAGGGAGCTGCAGTAGTTTGTTTTAGTGCCCTTTGCACAGTGTGCACCTAAAGCTTTACCTGAATTAAAATTGCCGGTGTTCTCACACAAATACAGGCAGGGAGCTGCAGTATTTTGTTTTAGTGTCCTTTGCACAGTGTGCTCCTAAAGCTTTACCTGAATACAATTGCCGGCGTTCTCATACTAATAATACTACAGGCAGGCAGATAATTCTGCTAGCTGCAGTATAATTAGTATATATATACATCCCAGCTTTGTGCAGCTACATCTCCCTGCAGGCCATTAGTATGTCTAGAAGGCCAACAAGAAGAGGCGGACAGTCACAAGCCAATAAAAGAGGGCAAGCAGGCTCTGAATGAATGAATGAATGAAATACTTGTATAGCGCACAATGCGAACTGAATCGCCTCTAGGCACTGTGGCGAGCTTTGATCATCTGCTAAAAGAGGAAGGTCTTGAGTTTTTTCCTAAAAGCCAGGTGATTTTCTTCTAGGCGGATGTTGATTGGTAGAGCATTCCATAGCCGAGGACCTTGGACAGCGAATCTCCGATACCCCTTGGATTTATACCGGGATTTGGGCACGAGGAGGAGGTTTTTCTTGGCTGATTGAAGACTGCGGCTCTGTGGCTAGAGGCAACAGTGCTGGTCGCGGACATGGTGCATGCTCATCAGCGCGTGGCCGTGGGACACACTCATCTTTTTTTTCAGCAGCTGGCCGCGTTGAGCCGCAAAACATGCCGAAGACTTGGTAGAGTGGATGACCAAGCCGTCCTCATACTCCTCATCCTCTCTCACCCAGGCTCAGGGTACTTTGTCTGGCCAATCAACTGCCAACGCGGCCTCTTCCCTCAGCTCAATGGCATCAGTCACTCCTTCCCTAGCCCCACCATGTCCTCCTGAGGAGTCCCCTGAACTGTTTGATCACAGTGGGTACATGCTCTAGGAGGATGCCCAGTGTTTTGAAGTCTCTGATAATGGTACCCAGCTAGAGGAAGGCAGTAACGTGAGCCCAGAGAGGGGGTGCCCAAGAAGGACAGTACGTTGGTGCCTGATAGGAGAGAGGAGGAGGCACATCTCCAATGAGGCAGGATGCCCTCCAGGGACCAGCTTAAGAGCAGCACATCGACTGCATCACACCGCAGAGCTCCGCATGTGCAGGGCGCTGCTGTCTCTGTGGGCCTTTTTTTAGATGAGTGCATCAGATCGCACCACTGCTATTTGCAACATATGTCTCAAGCGTATCTCGCGTGGCCAAAACATCAGCCGCTTGGGCACCACATGCTTGACCAGACATATGTCGACCTGCCATGCAGTTAGTTGGCAAGCGTATCTAAAAGACCCAAACCAAAGAACAAAGCGGACCTCTCTTTGCTCCTCATCAGCTGGGATCTCCAACCCCACTATACTTTCAGTCCTCTCTGAAACCTGCACTGAGAGGAATGAAGGTGTAGAATTAAGTGTGTCACAGCCAGGTACTTGCGGGCAATCTGCTATCAGTACACCGACGTCGGATTGTACCAGTCAAATTTCCCTCCCCCAGCTGCTGCACCGCCAAAATAAGTTCACTCTCAGCCATTCACATGCCCAGTGGTTGAATGCTAGCATGGCTAAATTCCTAGCACTTCAACTGCTGCCTTTTAAGTTGGTAGACTCGGCCCCCTTCTGCGGTTCCTCAGTGGCAGGTTCCCAAACGCCACTTTTTCGCACAGAAGGCGATTCTCTCTACCGGCATGTGGAGGGCAATGTCTTGGCCTCGCTGGACAGGGCGGTCAGTGATAAGATGCATATTACTGCTGACTCATGGTCCAGCAGGCATGGACAGGGACGTTACCTATCTTTCATTACCATTGGGTGACTCTGCTGGCAGCTGGAAAGGATGCAGGACAAGGTGCAGTAGTGTTGGAGGTTCTTCCGCCACCATGCCTCCAAAATGCTCCTACTGGTGATTCTGACACACCTCTCCCCTCCACCCCCTCCTCTACTTCCTTCTCCATGGCCTATTCCTGTGCTTTGTCCTCGGAAGCAGCAGTGCTCCATAGGCATTCAAGGGGCTACGCAAGTACGCAGGCAAAAAGATGCCATGCAGTGCTTGCGCTGGTGTGCTTGGGGGACAGGAGCCACACTGGGGCAGAGATTGTCAGCTCTGCAGGGGCAGGATGAGAGGTGGTTTGCAACAATGGCACCAACCTCCTCTCCGCCCTCCGACAGGGACAACTGACCCATGTGCCCTGTGTGGCTCACGTCCTTAACTTGGTGGTGCAGCGGTTCTTGGACAGGCACCCAGGCTTACAGGATGTCCTGAGGCAGGCCAGGAAAGTCTGTGTGCATTTCGCATTTTCATATAATGCCAGTACTGGCTGACCTCCAAAAGGAATTTAACCTGCCCAAGAACTGCCTAATCTGTGACATGCCCACCAGGTGAAACTCAACGTTGGCCATGCTGCAGTGGCTGCACATGCAGCAGAGGGCCATCAATGAGTACCTGTGCAACTATGGCACCAGGACAGGGTCAGGGGAGCTTATTTTTTTTCCCCACACCAGTGGGCCATGATCAGGGATGCATGCATTGTCCTGTCACCATTTGAGGAGGCCACATGGATGGTGAGCAGTGACAGTGCATGCATCAGTGACACTGTCCCTCTTGTCCACCTGTTGGTGCACATGCTGCGTGGAATAATGGAAAGGGCACTTGAGGCAGAACAGAGGCAGGAAGAGGAGGATTTCCTTACCTCTCAAGGACCCTTTATCCAGACAGTGTTCCTACTGGCCTGCCGATCACACAGGAAAAGGACAAGGAGGAGGAGGAGTAGGAGGATTGCGTCAGCATGGAAGTGGAGCCTAGCAGTCAGCATCAGCAGCAGTCTTTAAGGGATCATTTACAGTCCCAAGAAACCCATGTACTTGTACATGGCTGGGAGGAGGTGGCTGGGGATCATGCCGTCCTTAGTGACCCAGAGGATTCTGGACAGAATGCCTCAGCTAACCTACGCTGCATGGCCTCCCTAATCCTTCAAAGCCTGCGGAAGGATCCTCGTATTCGTCAGATCAAGGAGAGGGATCATTACTGTCTGGCAACTCTCCTTGATCCACGGTACAAGGGTAAGGTTGCAGACCTTATCTTGTCATCGCAAAGGGAGCAGAGGATGAAACCTCTTCGGGAGGCCTTGCAGGGAGGTTACAAATTCCTGGCCCTGGACAACGTGTTGTTGAGGCTTTGGTCAGTCACAGAAGGAGCGGTGGAGAAGGTGGCCTTCTGGCTGATACGCTCAGACAATTTTTTTAGTCCACAGCGACAAGGTATGATCGGTTCCAGCAACCATCGCCAGTGTCTGATTTACATGGTGCAGGAATACCTAGGGGCAAGATCAGACTTGGACACCTTTCCCACTGAAAATCGTCTGGGTTACTGGGTCTTGAGGATGGATCACTAGCCAGAGCTTACACAGTATGCAATTAAGCTACTGGCCTGTCCTGCACCCAGCATTCTTTCGGTACGCACATTCAGTGCTGCTGGAGGCTTTGTAACCGATCACAGGGTGCACCTGTCCACCGACTCGGTTTATTGACTGACCTTCATAAAAATGAATCAGTCTTGGATCACCACCAGCTACCAAGCACTTGATGCTGATGTAACCGAATAATTTTTTTAAATGTCAGATCCCTTCAAGACTGCCTATGCTGATGCTGAGTGACTATTCTGTTATGCTGAGTGACTATCCTCTTCCTCCTCAATGATCATGCTGATAGCTTGTAAGAACATTTTTGGTTCTGGCCCCGCCAAATTTTTCAGCCCCTGTTTAACGGGGGCGTGTAATTACAATTTTTGATGCAATATTTTGCAGGAGGGTTAGTTGTTGCGCTCAACTACAATATCTGTGAGGGGGTTGCAGTGTTGTGGCACCAGAAAAAAAGATATGTGACAGTGTGTAAGAAACTGGTCTGTCTCATCCGCTAATAGCTCTGCCCCCTCTGACCCAAAGCACCTTGTGCCTATGTTGATGGGGACAAGGGCCTCTCCCCGACAAAACCCTAAGCTGAGGTTGTGGGGGTCTGCAGGGCGGGGGGCTTATCAGAATCTGGAAGCCCCCTTTAACAAGGGGGGCCCCTAGAGCCAACCTTCCCTCCTGTGAATGGGTATCGGGTACATGAGGTCACGGACCGGTGCATGTTGGGTCCATGATGTGAGAAGGGGCGTTGCCACCAGATGACATAGACAGGTGGCCCCGCCCCTTCCCTATAAAAGAACTGCCAAATGGAGGAGCTTGCAGTAGGCATAGAGCCTCTGTGTCAGCGAGAGCGATTTATTTATTTTTTGATTTTTTTTGGGTTGGCGGGATTGACGAAGGATCTACATCGGGTGACATCTCGCTCCCCCCCCTTTCCTGCCCCCTTTCCTGACCTGCCGGGCTGCATGCTCAAATAAAGGCCTAATATGGACTTGGGGGGGATCCCACACATTTAAAAAAAAATCATTTGGCTTGGGGTTCCCCTACAAATCTATACTAGACCCAATGGGTCAGGTATGGACTTTGCTGTGGGGTCCCCCCTCTTTTTAAAAAAATAGATTCTATTGCCGGGCAATGCCGGCTTTCTTTTCTTTACATTCATGGGGAAGCCCATTGAGAGATCATGACTCATGGTTGTTAAGGACTCAGGCGACTGGCTTCCCGGCTCACTGCTTAGCAACCAGCTATTTCTTACAGAATTCAAATCGGTCGATCGTTTTTCGACTGATCCAAATTCGAATTGTTCTGATAAATTTAAATTCATTAGAAAACTAACAAACAAACAAATTTTAACGTATTTCAACTAAATTTATTACTATTTCATTCAGGGATTCGGATACATGGAAGAGATTTTGGTCCATATTGACATGATAGCATCACGCAGTTGATGCAGATTTGTCGGCTGCACATCCATGATGCAAATTTCTCGTTCCACCATATCAGAAAGGTGCTCTATTGGATTGAGATCTGGTGACTGTGGAGTACAGTGACCTCATTGTCATGTTCAAGAAACCAGTGGTGAGATGATTTGATCTTTGTGACATGGTGCATTATGCTGCTGGAAGAAGCCATCAGAAGATGGGTGCACTGTAGTCATAAAGGGATGGACATGGTCAGCAACAATACACAGGTAGGCCGTGGCGTTTAAACGATGTTCAAATGGTACTAAGGAGCCCAAAGTGTGCCAAGAAAATATCACCCACACATTACACCACCACCAGCCTGAACCATGGATACTTGGCAGGATGGATCCATGCTTTCATGTTTAAGCTAAATTCTGACCCTATCATCTGAATGTTGCAGATGAAATCGAGACTCGTCAGACCAGGCAACATTTTTCAAATCTTCTATTGTCTAATTTTGGTGAGCCTGTGTGAATTGTAGCCTCAGTTTCCTGTTAGGTGACAAGAGAGGCACCCGGTGTGGTCTTCTGCTGCTGTAACCCATTTGCTTCAAGGTTTGATGTGTTGTGCATTCAGAGATGGTATCCTGCATACTTTGGTTGTAACGAGTGGTTATTTGAGTTTATTTTAGCCTATCTGTCATCTTGAACCAGTCTGCCCATGCTCTTCTGACCTTAACAAGGCATTTTCCTCCACACAACTGCCACTCACTGGATAGTTTCTCTTTTTCTGACCAGTCTCTGTAATCTCTAAAAGATGGTTGTACATGTAAATCCCAGTAGATCAGCAGTTTTTTTAAATACTCACACCAGCCAGTCTGGCACCAACAACCATGCCACGTTCAAAGTCAATTAAATCCTTTTTTTTCCCCATTCTGATGCTCAGTTTGAACTTCAGCAAGTCTTCTTTACCATGTCCAGATGCCTAAATGCATTGAGTCGCTGCCATGCAATTGGCTAATTAGCAATTTGTGTTACCAAGCAATTGAACAGGTGTACTTAATTAAGTGGCAGGTGCATGTACTGTATATACCCTATATTACCAAAAGTATTGCGACGCCTTTCTTTACACGCACATGAACTTTAATGACATCCCAGTCTTCATCTGTAGGGTTCAATATTAAGTTGGCCAACCCTTTGCAGCTATAACAGCTTCAATTCTTCCGGGAAGGCTGTCCACAAGGTTTAGGAGTGTGTCTATGGGAATGTTTAAGGAGTGTGGAGAATTGGGCACTTTGGATAACAAGGAGACTTTTCAGACCGGACCATTTTGCTGGTAAATGACCAGAGGTCTTTTTACACTTTGGCACTGCGCTGCTTTAACTGGTAATTGCGCGGTCATGCAATGTTGTACCCAAACAAAATTTGCGTCCTTTTCTTCCCACAAATAGAGCTTTCTTTTGATGGTATTTGATTGCCTCTGCGATTTTTATTTTTTGCGATATAAACGTAAAAAGACCGCAAATTTTGAAAAAAAATGATATTTTCTACTTTTTGTTATTAGAAAAATCCAATAAACTCAATTTTAGTCATACATTTAGGCCAAAATGTATTCAGCCACATGTCTTTGGTAAAAAAAAAGTCAATAATTGTATATTTATTGGTTTGCGCAAAAGTTGTCACATCTACAAACTAAGGTATGTTTTCTGGAATTTACGCAGCTTTTAGTTTACGACTGCCTATCTCATTTCTTGAGGTGCTAAATTGGCAGGGCAGTACAAAACCCCCCCAAATGACCCCATTTTGGAAAGTAGACCCCCTAAGGAAATTGATAAGAGGCATGTTGAGCCCATTGAATATTTTATTTTTTTGCCTCAAGCGATTGAATAATGACAAAAAAAAAATATATATTTTTTTTTTACACAAAGTTGTCACTCAATGATATATTGCTCACACATGCTATGGGCATATGTGAAATGATACCCCAAAATAAATTCTGCTGCTTCTCCTGAGTACGGGGATACCACATATGTGGGACTTTTTGGGAGCCTAGCCGCGTACGGGGCCCCGAAAACCAAGCACCGCCTTCAGGCTTTCTAAGGGCGTAAATTTTTGAGTTCACTTCTCACTACCTATTACAGTTTTGAAGGCCATAAAATGCCAAGATGGCACAAAACCCCCACAAATGACCCCATTTTAGAAAGTAGACACCCCAAGCTATTTGCTGAGAGGCATGTTGAGTTCATGGAATATTTTATATTTTGCCACAAGTTGCGGGAAAATTACAAACTTTTTTTTTTTTTTTTTTTTTTCACAAAGTTGTCACTAAATGATATATTGCTCATGCATGCCATGGGCATATGTGAAATGACACCCCAAAATAAATTCTGCTGCTTCTTCTGAGTACGGGGATACCACATATGTGGAACTTTTTGGGAGCCTAGCCGCATACGGGGCCCCGAAAACCAAGCACCGCCTTCAGGCTTTCTAAGGGCGTAAATTTTTGAGTTCACTTCTCACTACCTATTACAGTTTTGAAGGCCATAAAATGCCAAGATGGCACAAAATCCCCACAAATGACCCCATTTTAGAAAGTAGACACCCCAAGCTATTTGCTGAGAGGCATGTTGAGTCCATGGAATATTTTATATTTGGCCACAAGTTGCGGGAAAACTACAAACTTTTTTTTTTTTTTTTTTTTCACAAAGTTGTCACTAAATGATATATTGCTCACGCATGCCATGAGCATATGTGAAATAACACCCCAAAATAAATTCTGCTGCTTCTCCTGAGTACGGGGATACCACATATGTGGGACTTTTTGGGAGCCTAGCCGCGTACGGGGCCCCGAAAACCAAGCACCGCCTTCAGGCTTTCTAAGGGCGTTACAGTTTTGAAGGCCATAAAATGCCAAGATGGCACAAACCCCCCCCAAATGACCCCATTTTGGAAAGTAGACATCCCTAAATTTAGGGGTACACTAGTGAGACTAGGTAATAAATGGCGGGTGCCCTGAAACTATAAAAAAATAACTAACCAACCAGCGTCACCTGTAACAGTTATATGGTGATCACTGGTGAAAGGGTTAACTAGGGGGCAATCAGGGGGCTTTATGCGGTAGTATATGGGAGTCCCTGGCGCTATAAAAAGCTGCGGCGAACCTAAATACCTACCTGCCTAACTAGCGTCACCTGTGACACTAATACAGCGATCAGAAAAACGATCGCTTATTAGGCTGGGTTCACACTGGAGCGATGCGGGAACGCCACGAATGCGCGGCGGGTTCCCGCATCGCATGCCTCCCGGCGGCAGTTCACACTGCCCTATGCGAACTGCTGGGAGTGTCAGTGAAATGTTAATGACACCCCCAGATCAGTTCGCATATCGCAGTGCGATCTGCAAACTTGGATCGCATGGTGTGAACACCCATGCGATCCAATTCTGCGGCGGACCAAAAAAAGGGTCCCGTGCGAGTTTGCGGCGGGTGCGGCGGGTGCGACACGAATTCAGCCATACTATCTGTATAGCTGAACTCGAATCGCACAGAGATCGGATGTGATTTGCACTGCAGTGCGGTGCGAATCACATCCGTTCTCATAAACCGCTGCAATGTGAACCCAGCCTTAGTGACACTGGCGACGGGGGGTGATCACGGGGTTAAACCTTTATTGGGGGGGTTAGGGGGTACCTTAGAACTAAAGGGGGCTAACCCTAACTGCCCTAACAGTTATTAGTCACAAATGACACCCGCTGGGTGATCAGGGGGTTAAACCTTTATTAGGTAATAAATGGCGGGTGCCCTGAAACTATAAAAAAATAACTAACCAACCAGCGTCACCTGTAACAGTTATATGGTGATCACTGGTGAAAGGGTTAACTAGGGGGCAATCAGGGGGCTTTATGCGGTAGTATATGGGGGTCCCTGGCGCTATAAAAAGCTGCGGCGAACCTAAATACCTACCTGCCTAACTAGCGTCACCCGTGACACTAATACGGCGATCAGAAAAATGATCGCTTATTAGGCTGGGTTCACACTGGAGCGATGCGGAAACGCTACGAATCCGCGGCGGGTTCCCGCATCGCATGCCTCCCGGCGGCAGTTCACACTGCCCTATGCGAACTGCTGGGAGTGTCAGTGAAATGTTACTGACACCCCCAGATCAGTTCGCATATCGCAGTGCGATCTGCAAACTCGGATCGCATGGTGTGAACACCCATGCGATCCGATTCTGCTGCGGGCCAAAAAAAGGGTCCCGTGCGAATTTGCGGCGGGTGCGGCGGGTGTGGCGGGTGCGGCGAATGGCTGAACTCGAATCGCACAGAGATCGGATGTGATTTGCACTGCAGTGCGGTGCGAATCACATTCGTTCTCATAAACTCGTTCTCATAAACTCGTTCTGCAATGTGAACCCAGCCTTAGTGACACTGGCGACGGGGGGTGATCACGGGGTTAAACCTTTATTGGGGGGGTTAGGGGGGTACATTAGAACTAAAGGGGGCTAACCCTAACTGCCCTAACAGTTATTACAGTCACAAATGACACCAATGCAAAAAAATAAAAAATAAAAATGACATTGGTGTCACTGTGACTGGGGGGCAGGGGTAATTGGGGGGGGTGATCGGGGGGGTGTGAGTGTGCCTGGCATGTTCTACTGTGTGTGTAGAGTGTTGGTGCAACTCACGGATCCGCTCTCCTCCGTGTCGGAACGAAAAATACCGACACGGAGGAGAGAATACATCACTTCCTCTCCTGTGTTTACATTACAGGAGAGGAAGTGATGTCACGGGGGATTTCTATTCGTCGGGAGCGATCGCGAGGGGGTGGCCATGAATGAATGGCCGTCCCCTCGTCCCGGATCGCTCCCGGACGAAAACCGACCGCCGCAGGCACCGGGCGGGGGCCCGATCGGGCCCCCGACCCGCGGGAAGGCAGGGACGTACAGGTACGCCCATATGCCTGCCCGTGCCATGCTGTCGACGTACATCGTCGTGCGGCGGTCGGCAACTGGTTAACAAACAGTACATAACTGGCTCTTGAAATGTGATTAATTCACCACAGCAGCACTTCAGAAGAGGGAAGCACACTCTATAGGAAAAACAAAGCATAGAACAGGGATAAGCGGACCTCCAGCTGTTGCAAAACTACAAGTCCCATCATGCCTCTTCCTCTGGGTGCCATGCTTGTGGCTGTTAGAGTCTTGCTATGCATCATGGGACTTGTAGTTTTGTAACAGCTGGAGGTCCGCTAATTGCATATCCCTGGCATAGAAGAAGGCGCTTTTTAGTGTAGTATTAAAACACTTTAATGACAAGGAAGAGTTAAATATATCTATAATAGGCAACTGGTGCAGGTAAAAGGTGTATTATCCACCCAAAAAATGTATAATAGGACATCTTCTCCAGGGGGATGGGACTTTGGCCACTCTTACCAAGACTGGACTATTGCGATTGCACTAGCTGCTAACTCTTAACCGCAGATCTGTTAAGCGCCATATGAGGTTCTTTAACCCTTGATGCTAGCATTTCAAAGACGCTATTGAGCAACCTGCCAAGTTAGCACGATTAGTCCTTGCTATACCTTGCCCCTGGCTGTGACTTCTTCCGGTGAATATCACCTGCCCCCCTCCTCCTGAAGTTAAATATTCTGTGAATTTTGTCCCGGAGTACTCACACCTGATATACTCTCCGCTAACAAATCCCCCATGTCCACCGCAGGGGGAATGATTTGGTGATTTGGGACCTTTTTGGCTATGGGCTTGTAGATTATTCCTCTAGATGAAGTGGCATTAAGACTAGTAGAGGAGCTCTAATCTAAGAGGATAATTCCAATACCGGATACACCCCTTGGAAATAAACCTATGAGTAATTGTATACTGTAAGGTTTAACTTCCCACATTTATTGATTTTGTTTTTCTGTATGTTTTTTATATGTAATAAATGAGAATTTTTACTGAAGTTGATTGTTTGTCTATCAGTACTGGGATAGTCCACAAGCTCCTGCTCCTGGGTTGAGTGTGTTAGAGGACAGCCTCAGCAACTGTCCGCACCCTCTTTCCTTCCCCTATTTTCTAAAGAAGGATGAAAAACACAAGATGGAAGTGTACAAAATGCATATCAATGAATCCATAACATCCAGTGGGATGCTTCCTGGGAATAAAGACCGCTGCAGGTGGAAGTTCCAGCCAACCAGAGGTGGTAAACACTGTGTCTCTGATCCAAGATGGAGAGCAGTGCTGTCAGGGTCGGCATGGAATACAGACAATTGGAAGTGATGTCAGAGTGGACGGGACATGTTTCGGAACATGCTCAGTTGCTCCTTCTTCAAACCAATTGGTTTCCCACCGCTGGTTGGCTGGAACTTCCACGTGCAGCTGTCTTTACTCCCAGGAGGCATCCCGCTGGATGTTATGGACTCATTGATATGTCTATTTTTCACTTCCATCTTGTAAGTGTTTTTAACTCTTCCTTGTCATTAAAGTGTTTTATTTCTGCACTTTGAATTTTCTTCTTCTCTGCTTTGTTTTTCTATGGGAATGTTTGACCATTCTTCCAGAAGCGCATTTGTGAGATCAGGCACTGATGTTGGAGAGAAGGCCTGGCTCGCAGTCTCCGCTCTAATTCATCCCAAAGGTGTTCTATCGGGTTGAGGTCAGGACACTGTGTAGGCCAGTCAAGTTCCTCCACCTGAACTCGCTCATCCATATCTTTATGGATCTTGCTTTGTGAACTGGTCCAAATCATTTGTTGGAGGGGGGATTATGGTGTGGAGTTGAGGGGAACTCTTAAGGTGATAACATACCAAGACATTTTGGACAATTTCATGCTCCCAACTTTGTGGGAACAGTTTGGGGATGGCCCCTTCTTGTGCACAAAGCACTTTTTATATTTACTGCATGTGGGATACGGACTTTAGATTGTAAACCCCTTGAGGATGGGGACTGATGTGATTGTACAGTAAGTAAAGAGCTGCACAAATTGTCAGCACTATATAAATGCCTATAATATATAAGTACAAATTCTTTTGGACACATTGTGGACCTCACTTGAAGCCCTATGTATTTGCCAGGTTCACTAACCCTGGCATAAACCATATGGTGACTGGTTCTCTTTAATGTTTTGCGCTACAATGCTGGTATTAATTTACATTTCGGACCCGTATAACATCAAAATTCTGGATTCTGCTACAAAAATATGAGCAGCCAGGAATCCCCCGGAGATTATGATGTGTTTTCCTTTAGTATGTAATTGAACAAACAGGAGTTCACACTTCAGTGCATTTCAATCAATGTATAAGATTACAGGTATCTCCTGGAGAATGGGCTCTGCTGAGAGATGTATACAGTGTTCTGTCACTAATGATCATAGATGAGCAGCTGAATTTATTCAAAGGATCTCTCCTCTCCTGTACCGGATAATTAAAGCCGCACATGTCAGATTAGCATAACCCACATATGGTTCATATCTGGACAGGTAAGTGGAAGTGACTGTGGATGTAATACAGACATTTCAAATATGCAATCCATATGTGTATGACTTATCTTCCTGTATGTTTTACCCAGAACAAAATATATTGGGAAAGAATATATTTCCATGAATTGGATTTGATCCTAGGTAATTGTATGGTTTCACAAAGGATATAATTTCTTATCATTTTTAGGTTGATACCACTTAAAGGGACCCTGTCCCCAGACCATTCATTGCAACAGCAGGCTTACCATTCGATATTATGTAAATTTATTGTATTTTAGGAATGGTGTTTATTTGTAAGGGTTTGTTTACACTAGCTTTGCCCCTCTGAAGAGTGCTTTGCGTTCAGATAATTTTTCAAAGAGCATTTGACAGCATCGCTATTCAACCTACTTTAACCCCTTGAAGCCTGCACTAGCTCACCACGGCCTCATTTTCTTGAATGGGCATTTGGCAGGCTGTAGTACCTGCCAAAAGCAACATGAGTTATAATTCCTGCCGTGCCCATGAAGAAGAGGATCACAGCCATGGCATGTGTATACCCCCAGCCATTGCCTCTGGAGCTAAAGGGGGTGCTGCCCCCCAAACACTAATGTGAACGAGCACCAAATGTCTCCAAAAGACATCCAAAAGCCCACAGAATGCAGCATTTTAAAATTTGGGCCAGGGCTCTTTAAAGTAAATATCTTCAACATTTTAAACTTTAAATGTCTTGCCAGGGAGTGACGTCCCTTCAAGCAGGAGACTGGGACACAGGGCGAGCTCTGCACAAATGTTCCAGGTAGGGGCGTACCTAGAGCATTTGGCACCCGGGGCGGATCCTATGCCAGGCACCCCCCCACCTTAAAATGTAAAAACACCTCACTTTGCCCCCTGCATACCTCTGCATCCTTCAATATCTTTTTGTCACTACTTTGTACCCAGGGGTCAAGTCCTGGGAGAAAAAAGTGTGGGAACTCCCACCCAAGATCCACTCCCCCACCAAAAAATAAAAAAAGTACGCTCATATGCATATATATTTCACAGAAAATACAGTACAACATTTATTGTAAAGTGCCAGTTTACAAAAACAGAATAAGTTAACTTGTCAAACAGAATAATCAACACGATGGGTAATGATCTTTCCCTCGCAGGGAATTTCTAACACAAATACACCCTGTTCCAAATTCAAATACAGCAAATTAGAAAATATCCCACAAACTGGAATAACATTGCCCTTGCCGTGCAAGATTATCGGCAACGGATCAAAAAAACTCACGGATCGGATCATTCCTTGGATCAGAGTCACAGATTGGATAATTTTTCGGATCAGCAAATAATAATTGAATTTGCAAAAACCTGTGAAAATGTCACCACCATATAGTCCCCACTGCAATATACATCTCCCCCACTGTAATATCCACGTCATCTCCCCTAATAATATTTTGGCTGAGCATGGATGGGTATGGCTGGGTATTAGCAGAATATGTATTGGCAGGGTAAGTATTGGCAGGGTATTGCAGAATATTGGCAGGATAAGTATTGGCAGGGTATTGCAGAGTAATGACAGGGTATGGCAGATTATTGCTGGGTATTGCAGATTATTGGCAGGGCATTGCTGGGTATTGCAGGGTAAGTATTGCAGATTCTTGTCAGGGTAAGTATTGGCAGGGTAAGTATTGCAGAGTAAGTATCAGCAGGGTATGTATTGCAGAGTATTGGCAGGGTATTGCAGAGTATTGGCAGGGTAAGTATTGCAGAGTAAGTATCGGCAGGATATGTATTGCAGAGTATTGGCAGGGTATTGCAGAGTATTGGCAGGGTATGTATTGCAGAGTATTGGAGGGGTATTGCAGAGTATTGGCAGGGTATTGCAGAGTATTGGCAGAGTAAGTATTGCAGACTATTGGCAGGGTATGTATTGCAGTGTATTGGCAGGGTATTGCAGAGTATTGGCAGGGTATGGAAGATTATTGCTGGGTATTGCAGATTATTGGCAGGGCATTGCTGGGTATTGCAGGGTAAGTATTGCAGAGTCTTGTCAGAGCAAGTATTGGCAGGGTAAGTGTTGCAGAGTAAGTATCGGCAGGGTATGTATTGCAGAGTATTGGCAGGGTATTGCAGAGTATTGGCAGGGTAAGTATTGCAGAGTAAGTATCGGCAGGGTATGTATTGCAGAGTATTGGCAGGGTATTGCAGAGTATTGGCAGGGTATGTATTGCAGAGTATTGATAGGGTAATGCAGAGTATTGGCAGAGTATTGCAGAGTATTGATAGGGTATTGCAGAGTATTGATAGGGTATTGCAGAGTATTGGCAGGGTATTGCAGAGTTTTGGCAGGGTATGTATTGGCAGAGTATTGGCAGGGTATTGCAGAGTATTGGCAGAGTTTTGCAGAGTATTGGCACAGTATTGCAGAGTATTGATAGGGTATGGCAGAGTATTGGCAGGGTATGGCAGGGTATGTATTGCAGAGTATTGGCAGGGTATTGCAGAGTATTGATAGCAGGGCTTGAGTCCTGCGGGAACGCATGGGAACGGCGTTTCCGTACTATTTCCACAGCGGGAACGCCGTTCCCATTAGCCGCCTGAGGGCTGAGGCTATGCAGCGCGTAGTCCGCCGCCGCTCCTCGGCCGCCCGAGTGACTGGTTGCTAGGCAGGGGCCGCTCCGCGTCTAGCAACCAGTCACATGACGTCGGCCGTACACGTGGGTACGCACTGGCACGAGTCAGTGAGCAGTGTGACACACGCTGCGCGCCTGCTTGGATCCGGACTGTCCCCTCCCTCCCCTCTACCCAGTGCCAGACAGTCCTGGCCTCCTGGGGCCACAGCCGCTGCATTGCTTCCAGTTTACTTCTCTTCCGAGAACAGAAGGGAAGAGGATACCAGGTTAGTAACTAGTGTGTAAGTTTCACTCTGCAATACCCTGCCAATACTCTGCAATACCCTATCAATACTCTGTAATACTCTGCCAATACTCTGCAATACCCTATCAATACTCTGCAATACCCTGCCAATACTCTGCAATACCCTATCAATACTCTGCAATACCCTATCAATACTCTGCAATACCCTATCAATACTCTGCAATACTCTGCCAATACTCTGCAATACCCTATCAATACTCTGCAATACCCTGCCAATACTCTGCAATATATACCCTGCCATACCCTGCCAATACTCTGCAATACCCTATCAATACTCTGCAATACTGTGCCAATACTCTGCAATACATTGCCAATACTCTGCAATACCCTGCCAATACTCTGCAATACATACCCTGCCAATACTCTGCAATACATACCCCGCCAATACTCTGCAATACATACCCTGCCATACCCTGCCAATACTCTGCAATACCCTATCAATACTCTGCAATACTGTGCCAATACTCTGCAATACATTGCCAATACTCTGCAATACCCTGCCAATACTCTGCAATACATACCCTGCCAATACTCTGCAATACATACCCTGCCATACCCTGCCAATACTCTGCCATACCCTATCAATACTCTGCAATAATGTGCCAATACTCTGTAATACTGTGCCAATACTCTGCAATACCCTGCCAATACTCTGCCAATACATACCCTGCCAATACTCTGCAATACCCTGCCAATACTCTGCAATACCCTATCAATACTCTGCAATAGTGATGGCCGAACGGTTCGCCCGGCGGTCGTTTCGCGGCGAATTTCCGACTTTCGCCGTCCGCGGGTTCGAACGCCTTTTTCCGTCGTTCGCCCCGGCGGACTTACGTGTTTAATGTATACAAGAACTTTAACCTTTCGTGACACGTTTATCATGTGTTACAGGACAACCAATTGAGACATGACAGCTCATGGACACTTGGACATTCCCCCTAACCTATAAATACACCCGATCCGGTGGCCATTTTACATTCTTTCTTCTGTCACTGTAGGGAAAGGATCCTGTGTGGAGTAGGGACAGAGAAAACGCTAGCTATTTGGTACACAAAAGTTCTTTTCAGGACTGGTATAGGTGTTAGGTCAGCAGCCTGAGTTTCTTTTGTCAGTTTAGATAAAGGGACAGAGCGCTGTATGCTGCTATTTTAGGGACAGCTCAGCCAGATTAGTCTTTCTTCATCATCATCATCATCATCATCATTAGCTGTTACTATCAGGTCCACAAAAGAGCTGTTCCAGCTAATCGTTCCAGCCTACTCTTTTTTGCCAATTTGTATAGGGACAGGCAGGAAGCAGTGTGTCAGGCAGTGAGGATAATTTTAAAGACTTGCTGTTACTATTAGTTCCACAAAGGTTCTTTTCAGGACTGGTATCAGTGGTACGGTAATAGGCTTGTACACGTATAATATTCTTTCTTCCAAATATAGAAAGAATATTATACTTGACTGCTGCCCTTCTGCTGCAGTCTGCTAATCATTCACAACTCACTTGTTCCACAAAGCTCTTTATCAGGACTGGTAACTTGGTCTGTCTAGGGTGCTACGGTACATAGGCTTGGGTGCGGTACAGTCTGCTGTTCTGTAAGGACCGCTATCGGTCCACAATACATAGGGTTGCCGTGCACTACTGCTGACCGCTGCCCTATACTGCAGCAGTCCTTCATTGGTATAGGGACTGACGTACAGTCTGCTAATCACTAACACACAACCTGCTTGGTCCACAAAAGTTCTTATAAGGACTGGTAACTTGGTATAGGGTGCTACGGTACATAGGCCTGAGTGCGTTACAGTCTGCTGTTCTGTAAGGACCGCTATCGGTCCACAATACATAGGGTTGCCGTGCACTACTGCTGACCGCTGCCCTATACTGCAGCAGTCCTTCATTGGTATAGGGACTGACGTACAGTCTGCTAATCACTAACACACAACCTGCTTGGTCCACAAAAGTTCTTATAAGGACTGGTAACTTGGTATAGGGTGCTACGGTACATAGGCCTGAGTGCGTTACAGTCTGCTGTTCTGTAAGGACCGCTATCGGTCCACAATACATAGGGTTGCCGTGCACTACTGCTGACCGCTGCCCTATACTGCAGCAGTCCTTCAGCGGTATAGGGACTGACGCACAGTCTGCTAAACACTAACACACAACCTGCTTGGTCCACAAAAGTTTTTATAAGGACTGGTAACTTGGTATAGGGTGCTACGGTACATAGGCCTGAGTGCAGTACAGTCTGCTGTTCTGTAAGGACCGCTATCGGTCCACAATACATAGGGTTGCCGTGCACTACTGCTGACCGCTGCCCTATACTGCAGCAGTCCTTCATTGGTATAGGGACTGACGTACAGTCTGCTAATCACTAACACACAACCTGCTTGGTCCACAAAAGTTCTTATAAGGACTGGTAACTTGGTATAGGGTGCTACGGTACATAGGCCTGAGTGCGTTACAGTCTGCTGTTCTGTAAGGACCGCTATCGGTCCACAATACATAGGGTTGCCGTGCACTACTGCTGACCGCTGCCCTATACTGCAGCAGTCCTTCATTGGTATAGGGACTGACGTACAGTCTGCTAATCACTAACACACAACCTGCTTGGTCCACAAAAGTTCTTATAAGGACTGGTAACTTGGTATAGGGTGCTACGGTACATAGGCCTGAGTGCGTTACAGTCTGCTGTTCTGTAAGGACCGCTATCGGTCCACAATACATAGGGTTGCCGTGCACTACTGCTGACCGCTGCCCTATACTGCAGCAGTCCTTCAGCGGTATAGGGACTGACGCACAGTCTGCTAAACACTAACACACAACCTGCTTGGTCCACAAAAGTTTTTATAAGGACTGGTAACTTGGTATAGGGTGCTACGGTACATAGGCCTGAGTGCAGTACAGTCTGCTGTTCTGTAAGGACCGCTATCGGTCCACAATACATAGGGTTGCCGTGCACTACTGCTGACCGCTGCCCTATACTGCAGCAGTCCTTCATTGGTATAGGGACTGACGTACAGTCTGCTAATCACTAACACACAACCTGCTTGGTCCACAAAAGTTCTTATAAGGACTGGTAACTTGGTATAGGGTGCTACGGTACATAGGCCTGAGTGCGTTACAGTCTGCTGTTCTGTAAGGACCGCTATCGGTCCACAATACATAGGGTTGCCGTGCACTACTGCTGACCGCTGCCCTATACTGCAGCAGTCCTTCATTGGTATAGGGACTGACGTACAGTCTGCTAATCACTAACACACAACCTGCTTGGTCCACAAAAGTTCTTATAAGGACTGGTAACTTGGTATAGGGTGCTACGGTACATAGGCCTGAGTGCGTTACAGTCTGCTGTTCTGTAAGGACCGCTATCGGTCCACAATACATAGGGTTGCCGTGCACTACTGCTGACCGCTGCCCTATACTGCAGCAGTCCTTCATTGGTATAGGGACTGACGTACAGTCTGCTAATCACTAACACACAACCTGCTTGGTCCACAAAAGTTCTTATAAGGACTGGTAACTTGGTATAGGGTGCTACGGTACATAGGCCTGAGTGCGTTACAGTCTGCTGTTCTGTAAGGACCGCTATCGGTCCACAATACATAGGGTTGCCGTGCACTACTGCTGACCGCTGCCCTATACTGCAGCAGTCCTTCAGCGGTATAGGGACTGACGCACAGTCTGCTAAACACTAACACACAACCTGCTTGGTCCACAAAAGTTTTTATAAGGACTGGTAACTTGGTATAGGGTGCTACGGTACATAGGCCTGAGTGCAGTACAGTCTGCTGTTCTGTAAGGACCGCTATCGGTCCACAATACATAGGGTTGCCGTGCACTACTGCTGACCGCTGCCCTATACTGCAGCAGTCCTTCATTGGTATAGGGACTGACGTACAGTCTGCTAATCACTAACACACAACCTGCTTGGTCCACAAAAGTTCTTATAAGGACTGGTAACTTGGTATAGGGTGCTACGGTACATAGGCCTGAGTGCGTTACAGTCTGCTGTTCTGTAAGGACCGCTATCGGTCCACAATACATAGGGTTGCCGTGCACTACTGCTGACCGCTGCCCTATACTGCAGCAGTCCTTCATTGGTATAGGGACTGACGTACAGTCTGCTAATCACTAACACACAACCTGCTTGTTCCACAAAAGTTCTTATAAGGACTGGTAACTTGGTATAGGGTGCTACGGTACATAGGCTTGAGTGCGGTACAGTCTGCTGTTCTGTAAGGACCGCTATCGGTCCACAATAGATAGGGTTGACGTGCACCACTGCTGACCGCTGCCCTATACTGCAGCAGTCCTTCAGCGGTATAGGGACTGACGTACAGTCTGCTAAACACTAATACACAACCTGCTTGGTCCACAAAAGTTCTTATAAGGACTGGTAACTTGGTATAGGGTGCTACGGTACATAGGCTTGAGTGCGGTACAGTCTGCTGTTCTGTAAGGACCGCTATAGGTCCACAATAGATAGGGTTGACGTGCACCACTGCTGACCGCTGCCCTATACTGCAGCAGTCCTTCAGCGGTATAGGGACTGACGTACAGTCTGCTAAACACTAATACACAACCTGCTTGGTCCACAAAAGTTCTTATAAGGACTGGTAACTTGGTATAGGGTGCTACGGTACATAGGCTTGAGTGCGGTACAGTCTGCTGTTCTGTAAGGACCGCTATAGGTCCACAATAGATAGGGTTGACGTGCACCACTGCTGACCGCTCACCTATACTGCAGCAGTCCTTCAGCGGTATAGGGACTAAGAGTTTTGTCACAGGGTCATTTAAAAAATGACATGCAGAGGAAGAGGCAGGCCCTTCCGCAGGGGTGGTAGGGGTAGGGCAGGAGCAACAGGCTTGAGCCAAAGTGGGAAGTTGCAGAAGGTGCGTTCAATTACTTTAAAGGATGCACCAGACTTGGTTGAGTGGCTCGCTCAGCCTTACTCTTCTGCACCCTCCTCATCCTCTCGATCTGCACCCTCTTCTTCACTCTCTGCTATGTGCACCCCCAAAGACACTACCACCAACAACACGACCACCACCACCACCACCACATACCTTCCGCTTGAGTCACTGGAATTATTTTCCGATCCATATCAAGAGGACATTTCTGATGCGCAGCCACTCTTGGTATTGGATCAGGAAGAGGAGGTAGCAACAAGCGCTACTCAGCAGTCTGACGCCAGTACCCAGATCAGCCCAAGGAGGAGGTTGGTCCCCGGTGTTGCTGCCTACTCTACTTATAGCGGTGGGGAAGGTGACGTTGATGATGACGTGTCTAGTGATGTCACGTGGGTGCCCACAAGAGAGGAAGAGGAGGGGAGTTCAGAGGGAGATATGGACCAGCAGATAGGGAGGAGAAGCAGCAATGACTTACATTGCACAGCAGGGACAAAGCAGACTGCAAATGTATCAGGAGCGAGTCATCGACCATGTACGGTCACATCTGGCGCTCCCAGGACACCGGCACATGGCTCCGCAGTGTGGGCTTTTTTTAACGTGTCCGCTGCTGACAATAGCGTTGCCATCTGCAATCTTTGCAGTCAACGCGTTAGTCGCGGTAAGCCCAATACTCACCTAGGGACGACCGCCTTAAGAAGGCACATGAGCAGCCATCACCGAGCCCAGTGGGAGCAACGGAACACACAAAGCCACACTGCAGGCTCTCACCGTCCAGCCTCGTCTTCTACTTCTCCTTCTCCTCTCTCCTCACAATTGTCCTCCACTCCACCTTCCATCACGCCAAGCTCACATTTTTCTGCAAAAAGGCAGGCTTCCGTGGGCCTAATGTTTGAGCGTAAAAAAATGATGACGCCGGATAACCCTCTTGCCCAACGGTTGGCGGCTGGCTTGTCAGAACTCATAGCCCGCCAACTACTGCCATATAAACTGGTGGACTCGGAGGCCTTTCGCAAATTTGTGGCCATTGGAACACCACAATGGAAGGTCCCAGGAAGGAAGTATTTCTCAGAGAAGGGCATCCCAGAGCTATATGGCCATGTTCAGCGGCAAGTGAATGTATCTCTGGCACACAGTGTCGGTGCCAAGATACATCTGACCACAGACACGTGGTCTAGCAAACACGGGCAGGGAAGGTATATCAGTTTTACTGCCCACTGGGTGAACCTTCTGACGGCCGTCAAGCATGTAACCCGTGGCACCCGTGTAGATTTGGTTTTACCGCCACGGATTGCATGCAGGCCTGACTCTTCTTCTCCTCCTCCTACTCCATCCTCCTCCCTCTCCTCCTCAGCTGCCTCCTCCTTTTCCGCTGCTAGCGTCTCTTCCACTGCACCGCCCAAGCTCCCCAGAACCTATTCCACATGCCAGGTGAGACGTTGCCATGCCGTGCTGCGTCTGTTGTGCCTGGAAGCAAAGAGCCACACTGGCCCGGCACTCCTTTCAGCTTTGCGTTCACAGGCAGATGAGTGGCTAACACCGCTCAATTTGACAGTTGGTAAAGTGGTGTGTGACAACGGTGCCAATCTGCTTAGCGCATTGAAACAGGGCAAAATCACGCACGTGCCGTGCATGGCACACGTCTTAAACTTGGTCGTGCAGCGATTCCTTGTCAAATACCCTGGGGTCCAGGACATCTTGCGGCAGGCAAGGAAAATCTCGGCCCATTTCAGAAGATCTTACACGGCCATGGCTCGCCTTGCTGACATTCAGCGGCGACACCATCTGCCGGTCAGACGTCTTATTTGCGATTGCCCGACGCGATGGAACTCAACCTTCTATATGCTTGATAGGCTGCTCCAGCAGAAACGTGCAGTTAACGTCTACCTGTATGAACTCTGCGAAAGAAACGGTTCTGGGGAGCTGGGTTTTTTTTCACCGCGCCAGTGGCTGCTCATGCGCGACACATGCAGACTTCTGCGGCCATTTGAGGAGATCACCAAACTGGTCAGTCGCAGCCATGGCGCCATCAGTGACATGGTACCTTATGCCTTCTTTCTGGAGCGTGCATTGCGTCGTGTCATTGATCAGGCTGTGGAGGAGCAGGAGCGGGAAGATGAGGAAGTCGCAATGCTGGATGAATTCCCAGGGGGGGCTACTCTATCTGAGACAAGTCAACAACAGGAGTCTGATGAGGAGTCAGAGGAGGATGGTGCCGGGGCGGATGAGCAGGAGCAAGAAGAGCATGCTTTAAACCTTTCTGGGATCCCTGTTGTGCGAGGATGGGGAGAGGAGAATGAAGAGGACGACATTATCCTGGATGATGAGCAGGAGCCAGGCCACCACACCGCTTCCACTTTAGTGCAAATGGGGGCCTTCATGCTCCAGTGTTTTAATAGGGACCCCCGTATAAAAAGCATGAGGGTCAAGGACCAGTACTGGGTGGCAACGTACTTAGACCCCCGGTACAAACACAAAATGGCGGAAATGTTACCGCCGTCGCAGAGGGCTGTCAGAATGCAGCACTTCCAGGCCTTGCTTCGAGAAATGCTGCATTCTGCTTTTGCGTGCGCTGGCAGAGGAGCAATTCCCACTCCCAGAGAAGGATTTGCGGGTACCAATCCAACAGCGCCTGCAAGAAGAGGCCGGTTTGAAGATGTGTTGGTGACTTCGGATATGAGGTCATTCTTTCAGCCGACCCATCGACAGGTGTCATCCGGATCCAGCATCAGGGAACGCCTAGACCGTCAGGTGTCCGACTACATTGGGTTAACGGCCGATGTGGACGCTCTGAGGAGTGATGAACCCCTAGACTACTGGGTGGGCAGGCTTGACCTCTGGCCAGAGCTTGCCCAATTTGCAATCGAACTGTTGGCTTGCCCCTCATCCAGTGTCCTGTCCGAAAGGACGTTCAGCGCAGCAGGGGGGATTGTGACCGATAAGCGTACTCGCCTAGCTCACCACAGTGTTAACTACCTCACATTTCTAAAAATGAATGAGGCATGGATCTCGGAGGAATTCAACACATGTGATCAGTAGACCATGTATATGTCTATAAACAATTTTTGGAATCAAGCACACAGACCTTCTTAATTCATTTGGCTCACTTCCCTGACCCAAAAAAGCACACCGTACTATATGCCCCTACCCTCCTCTTTGAAGAGGTTGAGCGGTGTCATATTTCTACTGGGGCTGCTTATTATGAGGGGTTCCCACCATCCCTGTGCTGTGCTGACTTCCTCCTGGGTGTTCTTATTATGAGGGGCTCCCACCATCCCTGTGCTGTGCTGACTTCCTCCTGGGGGTTCTTATTATGAGGGGATCACACCATCCCTGTGCTGTGCTGACTTCCTCCTGGGGCTGCTTACGGTGCTGCTGTCAGCGCTGTATGTCACGGAGCTGCTGTCAGCGCTGTATGTCACGGAGCTGCTGTCAGCGCTGTATGTCACGGAGCTGCTGTCAGCGCTGTATGTCACGGAGCTGCTGTCAGCGCTGTATGTCACGGAGCTGCTGTCAGCGCTGTATGTCACGGAGCTGCTGTCAGCGCTGTATGTCACGGAGCTGCTGTCAGCGCTGTATGTCACGGAGCTGCTGTCAGCGCTGTATGTCACGGAGCTGCTGTCAGCGCTGTATGTCACGGAGCTGCTGTCAGCGCTGTATGTCACGGTGCTGCTGTCAGCGCTGTATGTCACGGAGCTGCTGTCAGCGCTGTATGTCACGGAGCTGCTGTCAGCGCTGTATGTCACGGAGCTGCTGTCAGCGCTGTATGTCACGGAGCTGCTGTCAGCGCTGTATGTCACGGAGCTGCTGTCAGCGCTGTATGTCACGGTGCTGCTGTCAGCGCTGTATGTCACGGAGCTGCTGTCAGCGCTGTATGTCACGGAGCTGCTGTCAGCGCTGTATGTCACGGAGCTGCTGTCAGCGCTGTATGTCACGGAGCTGCTGTCAGCGCTGTATGTCACGGAGCTGCTGTCAGCGCTGTATGTCACGGTGCTGATGTCAGTGCTCTGTATTACGGTGCTGCTGTCAGTGCTCTGTATCTCCTGCACCCTCTTGTTTGCCTACCCTGGTCCCTGACCTTCCCTCTCCTCCATTGCCTTCATTAGCTCCATAGTCCTGAATTGTCAGAACAATTTCCCAAATAAAAAAAAAATGCTTGTAGTTATCGATCCCAAATTCACCTCATACATGTATTATGCTATTGTCCAGGTGGTGGGACTACGTGCTACCCCCTAATAATTACCCCGTGGCCGCAAATTCGACCTAAAGGTTTGCGAAATTCGCCTCCCATTGAAGTCAATGGAGCCCGCGGCGAACGGTCGTTTTCGCGAACGTTTGTGCCCGTTCGCGTTTCGCGTTCGCGAAACGTCCCGTCGGAAGTTCGTCCATCACTACTCTGCAATACCCTATCAATACTCTGCAATACTCTGCAATACCCTATCAATACTCTGCAATACCCTGCCAATACTCTGCAATACCCTATCAATACTCTGCAATACCCTGCCAATACTCTGCAATATATACCCTGCCATACCCTGCCAATACTCTGCAATACCCTGCCAATACTCTGCAATACCCTATCAATACTCTGCAATACTCTGCCAATACTATGCAATACTCTGCCAATACTCTGCAATACCCTGCCAATACTCTGCAATACTCTGCCAATACTCTGCAATACCCTGTCAATACTCTGTAATACCCTGCCAATACTCTGCAATACCCTGCCAATACTCTGCAATACTCTGCCAATACTCTGCAATACCCTGTCAATACTCTGCAATACCCTGCCAATACTCTGCAATACTCTGCCAATACATACCCTGCCAATACTCTGCAATACCCTGCCAATACTCTGCAATACCCTGCCAATACTCTACAATACTCTGTCAATACTCTGCAATACCCTGCCAATACTCTGCAATACCCTATCAATACTCTGCAATACTGTGCCAATACTCTGCAATACCCTGCCAATACTCTGCAATACCCTGCCAATACTCTGCAATACATACCCTGCCAATACTCTGCAATACATACCCCGCCAATACTCTGCAATACATACCCCACCAATACTCTGCAATACCCCACCAATACTCTGCAATACATACCCTGCCAATACTCTGCAATACCCTGCCAATACTCTGCAATACATACCCTGCCAATACTCTGCAATACCCTGCCAATACTCTGCAATACCCCACCAATACTCTGCAATACATACCCTGCCAATACTCTGCAATACCCTGCCAATACTCTGCAATACATACCCTGCCGATAATTACTCTGCAATACTTACCCTGCCAATACTCTGAAATACACTGGCAATACTCTGCAATACCCTGCCAATACTCTGCAATACATACCCTGCCGATACTTACTCTGCAATACTTACCCTGCCAATACTTACTCTGACAAGACTCTGCAATACTTACCCTGCAATACCAAGCAATGCCCTGCCAATAATCTGCAATACCCAGCAATAATCTGCCATACCCTGCCAATACTCTGCAATACCCTGCCAATACTCTGCAATACATACCCTGCCAATAGTCTGCAATACTTACTCTGCCAATACTCTGCAATACCCTGCCAATACTCTGCAATACCCCACCAATACTCTGCAATACATACCCTGCCAATACTCTGCAATACCCTGCCAATACTCTGCAATACATACCCTGCCGATACTTACTCTGCAATACTTACCCTGCCAATACTCTGCAATACCCTGCCAATACTCTGCAATACATACCCTGCCGATACTTACTCTGCAATACTTACCCTGCCAATACTTACCCTGACAAGACTCTGCAATACTTACCCTGCAATACCCAGCAATGCCCTGCCAATAATCTGCAATACCCAGCAATAATCTGCCATACCCTGCCATTACTCTGCAATACCCTGCCAATACTTATCCTGCCAATATTCTGCAATACCCTGCCAATACTCTGCAATACCCTGCCAATACTCTGCAATACTCTGCCAATACATACCCTGCCAATACTCTGCAATACCCTGCCAATACTCTGCAATACCCTGCCAATACTCTACAATACTCTGCCAATACTCTGCAATACATACCCTGCCAATACTCTGCAATACCCTGCCAATACTCTGCAATACCCTATCAATACTCTGCAATACTGTGCCAATACTCTGCAATACCCTGCCAATACTCTGCAATACCTGCCAATACTCTGCAATACATACCCTGCCAATACTCTGCAATACATACCCCGCCAATACTCTGCAATACATACCCCACCAATACTCTGCAATACCCCACCAATACTCTGCAATACATACCCTGCCAATACTCTGCAATACCCTGCCAATACTCTGCAATACATACCCTGCCAATACTCTGCAATACCCTGCCAATACTCTGCAATACCCCACCAATACTCTGCAATACATACCCTGCCAATACTCTGCAATACCCTGCCAATACTCTGCAATACATACCCTGCCGATAATTACTCTGCAATACTTACCCTGCCAATACTCTGAAATACCCTGCCAATACTCTGCAATACCCTGCCAATACTCTGCAATACATACCCTGCCGATACTTACTCTGCAATACTTACCCTGCCAATACTTACTCTGACAAGACTCTGCAATACTTACCCTGCAATACCCAGCAATGCCCTGCCAATAATCTGCAATACCCAGAAATAATCTGCCATACCCTGCCAATACTCTGCAATACCCTGCCAATACTCTGCAATACATACCCTGCCAATAGTCTGCAATACTTACTCTGCCAATACTCTGCAATACCCTGCCAATACTCTGCAATACCCCACCAATACTCTGCAATACATACCCTGCCAATACTCTGCAATACCCTGCCAATACTCTGCAATACATACCCTGCCGATACTTACTCTGCAATACTTACCCTGCCAATACTCTGCAATACCCTGCCAATACTCTGCAATACATACCCTGCCGATACTTACTCTGCAATACTTACCCTGCCAATACTTACCCTGACAAGACTCTGCAATACTTACCCTGCAATACCCAGCAATGCCCTGCCAATAATCTGCAATACCCAGCAATAATCTGCCATACCCTGCCATTACTCTGCAATACCCTGCCAATACTTATCCTGCCAATATTCTGCAATACCCTGCCAATACTTACCCTGACAATACATATTCTGCTAATACCCAGCCATACCCATCCATGCTCAGCCAAAATATTATTGGGGGAGATGACGTGGATATTACAGTGGGGGAGATGTATATTGCAGTGGGGACTATATGGTGGTGACATTTTCACAGGTATTTGCAAATTCAATTATTATTTGCTAATCCGAAAAATTATCCAATCTGTGCCTCTGATCCAAGGAATGATCCGATCCGTGAGTTTTTTTGATCCGTTGCCGATAATCTTGCACGGCAAGGGCAATGTTATTCCAGTTTGTGGGATATTTTCTAATTTGCTGTATTTGAATTTGGAACAGGGTGTATTTGTGTTAGAAATTCCCTGCGAGGGAAAGATCATTACCCATTGTGTTGATTATTCTGTTTGACAAGTTAACTTATTTTGTTTTTGTAAACTGGCAATTTACAATAAATGTTGTACTGTATTTTCTGTGAAATATATATGCATATGAGCGTACCTTTTTTTATTTTGGTGGGGGAGTGGATCTTGGGTGGGAGTTCCCACACTTTTTTCTCCCAGGACTTGACCCCTGATTGATAGGGTATTGCAGAGTATTGGCAGGGTATTGCAGAGTATTGATAGGGTATTGCAGAGTATTGGCAGAGTATTGCAGAGTATTGGTGGGGTATTGCAGAGTATTGGTGGGGTATTGCAGAGTATTGGTGGGGTATTGCAGAGTATTGGCGGGGTATTGCAGAGTATTGGCGGGGTATGAATTGCAGAGTATTGGCGGGGTATGTATTGCAGAGTATTGGCAGGGTATGTATTGCAGAGTATTGGCAGGGTATTGCAGAGTATTGGCACAGTATTGCAGAGTATTGATAGGGTATTGCAGAGTATTGGCAGGGTATGTATTGCAGAGTATTGGCAGGGTATGTATTGCAGAGTATTGGCAGAGTATTGCAGAGTATTGGTGGGGTATTGCAGAGTATTGGTGGGGTATTGCAGAGTATTGGCGGGGTTTTTCAGAGTATTGGCGGGGTTTTTCAGAGTATTGGCGGGGTATTGCAGAGTATTGATAGGGTATTGCAGAGTATTGGCAGAGTATTGGTGGGGTATTGCAGAGTATTGGTGGGGTATTGCAGAGTATTGGCGGGGTTTTTCAGAGTATTGGCGGGGTTTTTCAGAGTATTGGCGGGGTATTGCAGAGTATTGGCGGGGTATTGCAGAGTATTGGCGGGGTATGTATTGCAGAGTATTGGTGGGGTATGTATTGCTGAGTATTGGCAGGGTATGTATTGCTGAGTATTGGCAGGGTATTGCAGAGTATTGGCAGGGTATTGCAGAGTATTGGCACAGTATTGCAGAGTATTGATAGGGTATTGCAGAGTATTGGCAGGGTATGTATTGCAGAGTATTGGCAGGGTATTGCAGAGTATTGATAGGGTATTGCAGAGTATTGGCAGGGTATTGCAGAGTATTGATAGGGTATTGCAGAGTATTGGCAGAGTATTTCAGAGTATTGATAGGGTATTGCAGAGTATTGATAGGGGATTGCGGAGTATTGGCAGAGTATTGGCAGAGTATTGATAGGGTATTGCAGAGTATTGGCAGGGTATTGCAGAGTGAAACTTACACACTAGTTACTAACCTGGTATCCTCTTCCCTTCTGTTCTCGGGAGAGAAGTAAACCGGAAGCAATGCAGCGGCTGTGGCCCCAGGAGGCCAGGACTGTCTGGCACTGGGTAGAGGGGAGGGAGGGGACAGTCCGGATCCAAGCAGGCACGCAGCGTGTGTCACACTGCTCACTGACTCATGCCAGTGCGTGCCCACGTGTACGGCCGACGTCATGTAACCGGTTGCTAGACGCGGAGCGGCCCCTGCCTAGCAACCAGTCACTCGGGCGGCCGAGGAGCGGCGGCGGACTACGCGCTGCATAGTCTCAGCCCTCAGGCAGCTAATGGGAACGGCGTTCCCGCTGTGGAAATAGTACGGGAACGCCGTTCCCATGCGTTCCCGCAGGACTCGATCCCTGTTTGTACCCCCCCTCTCCACAACTGCACCTCTGGACCCCTTTACATTACACAGCACCCTGCACCTCTGCATCCCTTTACATTACGCAGCCCCTCACAGCTCTGGACCCCCTGCATGTTACACAGACCCCCTACAGTGCAGACCCCCCTCCCTACCATACAGACCCCCCATCTTCAGTGTAGACCCCACTAAAGAAGAGGACTACATATCCCAGCATGCAAGGCTGCAATGCATTACAGAGGAGGGCTACAAGTCCCAGCATGCACTGTACTACAGAGGAGGGCCACAAATCCCAGCATGCAAGGCAGCACTGCACTATAGAGGACTACAAGTCCCAGCATGCAAGGCTGCACTGCATTACCAAGGAGAACCACAAGTCCCAGCATGCAAGGCTACTCTGCACTATAGAGGACCACAGGTCCCAGCATGCAAGGCTGCACTGCACTATAGATGACTACGTGTCCTAGCATGCAAGGCCTCCACTGGATTACAGAGGACCACAGGTCCCAGCATGCAAGGCTACTCTGCACTATAGAGGGCCACAGGTCCCAGCATGCAAGGCTGCACTGCACTATAGAAGGGGACTACAAGTCCCAGTATGCAAGGCTGCACTGCATTACAGTGGAGGACTACAAGTCCCAGCATGCACTGTGCTATTGAGGAGGACCACACCTCCCAGCATGTAAGGCTGCACTGCACTACAGAAGAGGACTACAAGTCCCAGCATGCAAGGCTGCACTGCACTACAGAAGAGGACTACAAGTCCCAGCATGCAAGGCTGCACTGCACTACAGAGGAGGACTACAAGTCCCAGCATGCAGGGCTGCACTGCGCTACAGAAGAGGACTAAAAGTCCCAGCATGCAAGGCTGCACTGCACTACAGAGGAGGACTACAAGTCCCAGCATGCAAGGCTGCACTGTACTATAGAGGAGGCCTACAAGTCCCAGCATGCAAGGCTGCACTATGGAGGACTACAAGTCCCAGCATACAAAGCTGCTATGCTTAGCAGAGGAGAACTGTAAGCCCACACAGCCCGGTATGTTGGGACTTGTAGTCCTCCTCAGCTGTGTCTTGCAGTTTGGGATGTTGAGGTTACATAATAAGAGCTGCAGAGAATCTCTTCACCCCCACTGTCGGTCTTTCTCTGTATGACCAGCACTGACCTGTACCGGGAGGACACAGAGCCAATGACACCTGTCGGCAGTGATCCGGAACCCGGTGCAACAATCCCCTTCACTGTAGCTGCTGACTTTTAATCACTTCAGCCCTGGAAGAATTTACCCCCTTCCCGACCAGAGTACTTTTTGTGATTCGGCACTGCATCAATTTAACTGACAATTGTGCGGTGGTGCGACGTGGCTCCCAAACAAAATTGACGTCCTTTTTGTCCCACAAATAGAGTTTTCTTTTGGTGGTATTTGATCACCTCTCCAGTTTTTATTTTCTGCACTATAAACAAAAAAATTGCGACGATTTTGAAAAAAACACATTATTTTTTACTTTTTGCTATAATAAATATCCCCAAAAAGATATAAAAAATTTTTTTTTCCCTCAGTTTAGGCCGATACGTAGTCTTCTTTTTGGTAAAAAAAATCTCAATATGGATTGGTTTGCGCAAAAGTTAATGTGTCTACAAAATAGGGGATAGTTTTATGACATTTTTATTGATAATTTTTTTTTTTACTAGTAATGGCGGCAAGCAGCGATTTTTATCCTGACTGCGACATTATGGCAGACACGTAGGACACTTTTGGCATGATTTTGGGACCATTCTCACTTATACAGCGATCAGTGAGATTAAAAATGCATTAATTATTGTGTAAATGTGACTGGCAGTGAATGGGGTTAACCACTAGGTGGCGCTGTAGGGGTTAAGTGTGTCCTAGGGAGTGATTCTAACTGTGGGGGGGAGGGGCTGTGTGTGACATGTCACTGATCACTGCTCCCGATCACAGGGAGAGCTGATCAGTGACAGTGTCACTAGGCAGAACTGGGAGATGCTTGTTTACATTAGCATAGCCCCGTTCTTCCTCTCCGTGAGGTGATCGCGGGTATGCCCGCAGACATTGAATCACTGTCATGGAGCTCCGAGCACCCGCAAGCCGCCTCTTAAAGGGCAATGTACAGGTACGTTAATCTGCCTGTACGTGCCCTTCTGCCGCAGTATATCTGCGTGAGGTGGTGGGGAAGCAGTTAATAAGGACACTAATCTGTATAGGGAGCCCATGATGTCGGCCCCCTGAGGCCGTTCCGTTCCTCGGATCAGGTATAGGTGCTGCCATAGTAGCTAAGGGAAACCGGCATGGTGCTTTCTGAATGGCCCTGACACACACAGATCCCAGAAGGCAGCGGGGGGGAAGGAGGAGGGGCAGAGCCAGAAGAGGACATGACGTACCTCACAGCGGCAAGGCTGGGATGGAAGTTCATCGTTAAACTACAGAGGTAAATGAAAAAAAAAGAAACTATACAAAAACGAGGGGTGAGGGGTGGTCTTTCCTTTTAAGAACAAGATCTAAAGTTTGGTGGAACTCCGCTTTAAAAAGGGAGTCAGCCGGGAGTTCGCGTTTTTTTTTTTTTTAAAAGCCAGCAGCTACAAATACTGCAGCTGCTGACTTTTAAAATAGTGACACTTACCTGTCCAGCGTGCCCGCAATGTCGGCACCCGAAGCTGATCTCTCGATCGTCTCTCGGGTGCTGCCGCCGCCATCTTGGGTATGGGAATCAGGAAGTAGAGCCTTTCGGCTTCATTTCCCAGGTTCCCTACTGCGCATGCGCGAGTCGCGCTGCGCAATAAGGATGGACCCGCTGCCTCTGGGATCTGTGTGTTTCCCAGCAGGCAGCGCGGGACTTTCGGAAGGGGGCATAATCTACACCCCTTTCCGCAGAGAGCTATCCCGGAAGTGGGTGCAGATACCTGTACTGTACAGGTACCTGCACCCCCCCTCCCCCCTGAAAGGTGCCAATTGTGGCGCCGGAGGGGGGGAGGATTCCAATGAGCGGAAGGTCCACTTTAGGGTGGACCTCCGCTTTAAGAACCATTTGTATATTAATACAATTATCCTTTAGAAGTCCTCAAATAGGTTATTGGCATTGTTTTTAGAACTTTAAACAACTTATAGGGCTGCCTCTGTGTTTGTGGTTTTAAAAAAGATTAATGCTCACGGAAAATATTATTAATTACGTCTAGCTGATCTTTTTCTTATGCCTATCTGAACAAAAAAGTCATAAAAGCTTTACATTGTCAGTATACAAAACTCCTTTGTTGTCAGCATGTTTTCCTCCAAGGCTTCCATTACTTGTTCTTATGTTTTCCCATCAGGGTTGGTGTCCTGGGCGCGTTCCTTTACTCTCTGCTTGACTAAGTTCCATGCTTCATTGGGAAGGGAGGGAGCTCTATAAAATGATTGTGGATAATAAGTAAAATACTTCCTCATAGCAACACATCTCATCACTTTCCATTGTACAGGTTTACATGATGTAAACACAGTGGAATAGTTAATGCTGGGAGTTCTTCTACAGCAGAAAACAAGTACAGTACTCGGATCTCCCTCAAAGTTATTTAGAAAATGAAATTACACTTCATTATCACCTTTCCCAGGTAACTGTGTTTGTGTAAAGACTACTCCCTGACTGGGTGTCCCTTTGTCCTGAATTGGCTAGGTGTCAGGGTTTCCTTAAAGCCTAACTCAAGGTTTCTTCAGACTATAAATATTTAATTTGGGCCAAGCTTGTCCAAATGAACTATTTGCTTCACTACACATGGTCGGAATTTTGGCCGGCAAAAGACCAAAGAGAGCTTTTCGTTGGAAAATGCGACCGTGTGTATGCTCCATCGGAATTTTGCTGCCCGAATTTCTGCCAGTGAAAGATTGAGAGCAGGTTCTCAATTTTTTAGGCAGAAATTCCGAGTGTGTGTATGCAAAAACTCATGCATGCTCAAATTCAACTACGAGACGGATGCTATTGGCTACTGGCTATCGAACTTCCTTTTTCTAGTCCCGTCGTACGTGTTGTACGTCATCGTGTTCTTGACGGTCGGAATTTGGTGTGACCGTGTGTATGCAAGACAGCTTGAGCGAAATCCCGTCGGAATTCCGTTGGGTTTTTTTCGGACCAAAATTCTGATCGTGTGTACGCGGCATAACAGGTGTGCCCGTTCTGCTCCCGAAAAAAAAAGTCAGGCATAGTCATTCACAAGAGACCTTGTATTTCATCAATTGGATGGAGAGTGGTGGTGGCTATTGTGACGTCATCTGCCTGCCTCTCCACCTCAGCCAATCAGAGGAAGCCCTGTATTCATTGATGAAATCCACTTTAAAAAAAAATTAAATAACAATTTTTAACTACTTAAGGCAGCTCTCTGCTGCCATAACAACGATATCCCTGTTCAAAGTACCGACTTATAACAATGGCGGGTGGTCCGTAAGTGGTTAATCAGAGTATAGCATCAAGTCAATTAAACTCCTGGGATTTTGATCTGGTCAGTTAAGTAGCAGAGGGGGTTGTTAATCAGTTTCAGCTGCTTTGGTGTTAATGAAATTAACAACAGGTGCATTAGATGGGCAACAATGAGACAACCTCCAAAACAGGAATGGTTTTATAGGTGGAGGCCACTGACATTTTCTTTTCCTACTCATCTTTTCTGACTGTTTTTCACTAATTTAGCATTTTGCTAGAGTCAGTGTCACTACTAGGGTCAGTGTCACTACTGGTAGCATGTAGCGATACCTGGACCCTATAGAGGTTGCACAGGCAGTCAAACTTCTCCAGGATGGCACATCAATACGTGCCATTGCCAGAAGGTTTGCTGTGTCTCCCAGCAAGAGCATGGAGGAGATTCCAGGGGACAGGCAATTACTTTAGGAGAGCTGGAAGGTCCTTAAGCCATCAGCAGGCGGTATCTACTCCTTTGTGCAAGGAGGAACAGGATGAGCTCTGCCAAAGCCATACAAAATGACTTCCAGCAGGCCACTGGTGTGAATGTCACAATCACAAACAGACTTCATGAGGGTGGCCTGAGGGCCCAATGTCCTCTAGTGGGCCCTGTGCTCAGTGCCCGGCACCCTGGAGCTTGATTGGCATTTTCCATTGAACACCAGAATTGACAGGTCCGCCACTGGTGCCCTGTGCTTTTCACAGATAAAAGCCAGCGGGCACCCTCCAACACATCAGTCCGGAGGCGGGGGTGGGTGTGTGTGTGTGTGTGTGTGTGTGTGTACGGTGCGCGGTGCGGGCTGGAGCAACGGGTGGGGTCAGGTCTGTCTGACGCCCCCCCCAACCGATGGAGCACCAGCCGCCACTGATGCTGAACCTTTCTATAATATAATTCTTCAGCCTGGCTTGTACTCTGTTGGGGAGATTTACTCAAACTGGTGTACCCAGAATCTGGTGCAGCTGTGCATGGTAGCCAGCTTCTAACTTTAGCTTGTTCAATTAAGCTTTGACCATAAAACCTGGAAGCTGATTGATTTATATGCAGAGCTGCACCAGATTTTGCACACTCTAGTTTTAGTAAATAACCCCCTGTGTGTTTACTGCCGTCACTCCACACTACACTTTTCTTAACTTATGAAAACCAAAGCCAAATCTGCCCACAAACCAAAACATAAACCCTGGCACGGTGTCCACACCACTCACCATCCTTGGACAACCCATCACCCCTAGCACTAAAGCCAAAATCCTCAGAGTTATCTTTGACTCAAATATGATGATGGAGGCACAAATAGGATCAGTAGTCAGTGGATCCCACTACCTTCTTCGCCTATTGTGTAGACTCATCCCATTCATCCCGGAAGGAGATACAGTCAGCAGTAGCTGAAACAATCATCAATTCCCGACTCGACTACACAAATTCCCTTTACTTAGGACTTCCAAAATACCAAATTTCACGTCTACAAATCCCCCAGAACACAGCAGCCAGACTGGTAACTGGAAAAAAAACCCTGGGAATCAATCACCCCATCCCTGAGGACCCTCCATTGGCTAGCCGTGAAGGACTGGGTTACATTTAGGACCCTCTACCTCACTCACAAATGTACACAAGGAAAAGCCCAGCAATACCTCTGCAACAAAATAACGCACCACACCCCAGGTTGCCCTCTCTGGTCAACTAACCAGAACCTCCTCCACATCCCCAAGACCCGTTATAAATTAAAAGGCGAACAACAGTTCACAGTCCAAGGACCACAGCTATGGAACGCTCTACCCGTGGACATCCGCAGGGAAGAAAACCATCTGGCCTTCAGGAAGAAGCTCAAGACCCATCTCTTCTGAAGATCCAGATGGACACTGGCAGCAAAAGCGCCTTGAGGCAATTTAGTTTGCATATGTAGCGCTATACAAGTTATTCATTCATTCAGACGGCACAGTGGTGTAGTGGGTTGCCTAGCAGTAAAAAGGGTCGCTTATTCGAATCCCAACCACAACACTACCTGCCTGGAGTTTTCTCCCTGTGCCTGTGTGGGTTTCCGCCAGGTACTCCGGTTTCCTCCCACACTTCAAAGACATGCTGGTAGGTTAATTGGCTTCTCTCCAAAATTGGCCCTAGTATGTGAATGTGACTTGGGAACCTTGGCTTGCGAGCTCCTTGAGGGTAGGGACCAATGAGAGTGTGTGATGTATGTGTGGAGCATTGTGTAAATTGATGGCGCTATATGGGTACCTTAAATAGATAATATATAATAGAGGAGTATCTTAATGAGATACATGTACAATGTACAGGGAAAAGGACAATTGCGGACACACACTCACACACTCATTCAGGTTGAACTGGTGTCTTTATTCAACCTTACTAACTATGTAACTAAGCCTATGGACTGATTTCTTGTTCCTGGATGCAAGTTGTAAATGTGTGTTGCCTGGCTGTGCAGGGGGTCGTGCTACATATAAAACCGTGAACATTTCTCTAATAACTATATAAGCAGAGTGGCATTGTGTATAATGCTACAAAACGCAAGTACATCCAGAAACATTGTGAGAAAGTAGTGGGTGGTATAGTGTGTGTTCCAACTGAATGCAGTGACATCCACCAAAATTGTCAGCATTTACCGTAAATGTTATCTAGACAATCTGGTATTCCCCCATCTGTGTCTGTGTCTGATGTAATAAATTACCTGTCCCCTTTAGAAGCTGACCTATCCCCCCCATTAGAAAGAATACATGAAAGAACGCTGTAGGGTCCTATGTCCGACCAATAAAAGTAGAAACAACCAATTTTTCACAAATGTAAATGTCAATGTACAGTTACCTAAATGCTAGGTATTGTTTTACCATTGTTTATTGTTTATGAGTTTGCAGTTGAGCAGTCACGTACTTTAACTGTAACGATGGAATATTACAGTGTTTCTGTTGTGGTGTTAAAGACAATCCCTGAATAGAGTTTGGAGAAATAAGCATTAATGTGGATTTGAGCTGAAGACTCTGGAGAGTGAGAGCATCCATCAGGCGGTGGGTTACAGAGGTTCACAATCTCAATGCTTTACTACCAGTCAGGAGCTTCGGGAATATCTCGTACTACCAAATGATGCATTTCATCTGAGCACGGAGATTAATGACTTTGAGGAATTAACTTCAACCACGTTTTTGAGCTTGCTGATCCCCTTCCCATGTATTTCACATCTGAAAGTGTATATTACTTTCTACCATGTGGTTTATGACTTAAAGTGGACTTCCAGGAAAATTAGTTAAACAAAGTTAAACATTAGAGTGTTATAGTTACCTATTGATGACTGGTTCTCTCTAAGGCTCGATTCATACTAATGCACTTTTTGATGCATTTTGCAGAAATGCAGGGACATTTTTTAACATGGGTTAATACATCAATGCATTTTAGTACCTCTGCATTTTTGGAAAGGGTCGGGGACTTTTTTCCCACAAAATGCAGCGTTTTGCATGTAATAGAATTCAATGGGCATGCAAGAAAAACGCAAGTCCAGAATTTTTTATGCGTTTTGCATTTTGCGTTTTTGAAAGCAGCATGTAATCAAACACCTGCCCTTTAAAAAGAAACTACCCAGGATGCCTTGAGAACCAGGAAATCCCAGGTTTGAACTACAGCAAACATGGTGAGGACTGAGCATCTGATCAATCTGGTGAGGCCAAGAGCATATCTGTACACTCCTGCTGATCCCCAACACAAGGATCATAGAAAACAGGACCAGTTGTGGCTTGAAATTGCCAAGGAGTTGTATCCACAATGGGATAGTTTCTCCAAGAAACAAGCAGACATGAAATGTAAGTAAGATTGAAAAGGTTTACACACACTTGTTAAAATTTGAGGTTTCTGTGATGTTGAAAAATGAGCCAAAGAGAAATCATTTGAAGAACATTTTACACCTTAATGTGACCTATAAACTGTACAACAGAAAAAACTTAGGACCCAAACATTTTTCAGGGTTTAGTTTTGTTCAATTAGTTATTTCTCTAAATTAATTAATTTAAATTTTCTACATATTTAAATTTTTATTACAGGGTTAGTGGAGTTCAGCTTTAGATTTGTGCCAAATTCCATAAAAATTGGGCAAAATTGCAATCAAATTGTTCAAAATTACATTCAAATTGGGCAAAAATCCATTCAAATTGGGCAAAATTGCATTCAAATTGGTCAAAAATCCATTCAAATTAAGCAAAATTGCATTCACATTGGTCAAAAATAAATTCACATTGGGCAAAATTGGATTCAAATTGGTCAAAAATCCATTCAAATTGGGCAAAAATCCATTCAAATTGGGCAAACTTGCATTCAGATTGGTCAAAAATCCATTAAAATTGGGCAAAATTGCATTAAAATTGGTCAAAAATCCATTCAAATTGGGCAAAATTGCATTAAAATTGGGCAAAAATCCATTCAAATTGGGCAAAATTGCATTCACATTGGTCAAAAATCAATTCAAATTGGGCAAAATTGGATTCAAATTGGTCAAAAATCCATTCAAATTGGTCAAAATTGCATTCAAATCGGGCAAAATTGCATTCAAATTGTGACAAATTGAACTCAATTTGGGCCAATTCTTCCGAATTTGTGTTGATTTCTGCTGAATTTGTGTGGAATTCTTCCGAATTTGTGTATAATTCTTCTGAATTTGGGTTGAATTCTGCCGAATTTGGGTTGAATTCTGCCGAATTTGTTGTGAATTCTGCCAAATTTGAGTATAATTCTTCCGAATTTGTGTTGAATTCTTCCGAATTTGAGTATAATTCTTTCGAATTTGTGTTGACTTCTGCCGAATTTGTGTTGAATTCTTCCGAATTTGAGTATAATTCTTCAGAATTTGAGTATAATTCTTCAGAATTTGAGTATAATTCTTTCGAATTTGTGTTGAATTCTGCCGAATTTGTGTTGAATTCTGCCGAATTTGTGTTGAATTCTTCCGAATTCGAGTATAATTCTTCCAAATTTGTGTTGAATTCTGCCGAATTTGTTTTGATTCTGCCAATTTGTGTTGAATTCTGCCGAATTTGCTAAAACTCAGCATAATCTATAACAAATAAAACTACATAAGATTAAAAAAGATTCATAGAGACTAGAATCAAATAGAAACAATATACTGTATATACTCGAGTATAGGTCGATCCGAATATAAGTCGAGGCCCCTAATTTACCACCAAAAAACTGGGAAAACTTACTGACTCGTGTATAAGCCGAAGATGAGACATGCAGCAGCTACTGTTACAGCTTAAAAGAGTGGAAAAGAGGGTCAACAATGCCCATCTGCAGCTGCATACCTCCCTGTGTACCTCCCTGTGTACCTCCCTGTGTCCATTGCAGCCTACCTGTGTCCTGTGCATGCCTCCGTGTGCCAATCTGCAGCCTCTGTGTCCTTCTGCAGCCTCTGTGTCCTTCTGCAGCCTCTGTGTCCTTCTGCAGCTCTGTGTCCTTCTGCAGCTCCGTGTGCCATTGTGTGCCATTTTGCACCGATCAGCATGTATCAGCATGTCATAAAAACATGCCAGGATTCAAAAGCCGCAATTCTCCTCCTCGTCTGTGACAGACGGCGGCCATTCCACTGTTCAAAAGCCGCGCCTCCCTGTCTGTGATAGGCGGAACACTCAATTTCCCAGCAGTCAGTGTTCCGCCTATCACGGACATCCTCTCATCCTTGTCCGTAGTATGAGGATGAGCGGATGTCTGTGATAGGCGGAACACTGACTGCTGTGAAATTGAGTGTTCCGCCTATCACAGACAGGGAGGCGCGGCTTTTGAACAGTGGAATGGCCGCTGTCTGTCTGCACGACACGCTGATCAGGTAGGCAGACGGCGGTGACTCGAGTATAAGCCGAGGGGGGCACTTTCAGCCTAAAAAAAGGGGCTGAAAATCTCGGCTTATACTCGAGTATATAAGGTAGTTATTCTCTTTCTATTTTATTATATATATTTTTATTTATTTTTTAGATTCTATTATCATGTTTTAAATTTGTTTTTGTTTTTTACTTTGAGCAAATTCTTTTTTTTATAAAGTTTTTGTTTGCATTTGAATTGATTATAATTTATGCTCAATTTCTGGTTGATTATTTAGTAATTGTTTAAATTTGTTACTATTGTAAAAAATTCATTCAGAGACCTCCAAATGTCCTGTTTTCTATAAATTCTTACAAATTTGCCAAACTGCACATGTCTAGTCACTGTCCAGTAATTGTAGCCCCCAAAGTGTAGGAGATTAAAATTTCCCTTTGTTTTGAAAGTTAATAGACCTTTGCATAATGTGTATGAGCCTGTGGTTCTGCTGGTTCTAGCATGCCTTGACCTTTGTCAGTGATGCTTTTAACTGTCAGCCTCGCAATGCTTCATGGGACTTGCATTTCCCTAACAGCTGTATTGGTCTGTTTGAGACTAATGTTCCTTTAAAAACTTTATTAATAAAAATTCTAATACAAATCAGGCTAGTTGTTTTTAATAGTATCTTAATGTCAGATACACATTTTTCCATGCAGGCAACAAAACTAGAGCAGAGCTTGAAAAATTGAACAAACATAACCTTAACAAAAAAAACACATTCACAATGTTTAGAAGATGCGTCAAATTTGGTCTATCTACGCCAGGGGTGCTTTTGAAGAGCAAGGGCCACTTAAGCGACTTGGTAACCGGTCACGGGCCAGAATGAGCAGAGCAGGCGGATGACAAGTCCGTGCAGAGATTTTTTTTTGCAAATCAGATTGGAGATAGGCGGGTGTAAAAGAGCACAAATCTGTTACATCTGCCGTTTCATAGAGATGAATGGAGGATCCTATTGAGTTGGACCGATTGTGTGAAAGGGGCCTTTCACACTAATGCAACGCAGTGCACTTGTCCCTTTCCTGTGGGTTAGCTACACTTTGACATAGACTTCTATTATATCCTGCAGATGTGGTGCACTTTCTGAAAGCTCACCAAACCCAAAGGTAATAACAGAAGTCTATGACTCATTGCAGGTAACCTGGAGGTGCACTGCAGCTGCAGATCAGTTTGAAAGCAGCCCAGTAACCACTGCGCTGATATGCCCATATATACATTGCAATTTTAGTAATAAACTGACCTTTAATAACAGTCTTCCATTCAGGTATCGCCTGCTGTTGCTGTCCCCGGCAGAGTGCATTTGGCATTACTCTGCCTGTGGCAAGAGACAGGGCAATACACAAAGCTTATACAGCTCTGCTCCACAGCTGCTTGCTTTGCCGGGTTCATTAACAACACAGATGCTCTGGGATGGCGGGTCTGCAACCCATGATCTGGGCTTGCCAATCTTTCATCCCACAGAAAGAGGTCGTGGGCCACATCAGAGGGCTCCACAAGCCACATGTGGCCCCCAGGCCACTGGTTGGGGACCACTGATCTAGGCTATTGCATCTAGCTGCCATGGCAGCTGACCTTCTGGAGACATAAAATATGAGCAGAAATTTTCTCAGAAAGCAGCACCATTCCTGCTGCCCCGAGTGGATCTTATTTCAGCTCTTGGCATGGCCTGATTGGCAAGGGTGTCCTCAATTTGGAACCCACTATGCTCTCGAATAAAATTATGGAGAGCACAAGCAGCTTTCACAGCCTGTATAGCGTGTTCCATTTTGAGATAGATTGGTGTGTGCAACAAACGCCATTTGTTGGCCAGTATGCCAAAAGCACATTCCACAACTCTCCTGGCCTGAGTGAGTCTATAATTGAACACCCTTTTTTCGGGGCTCAAAGAGTGGCTTGAATAGGGTCTGAGAAGGTGTTCCCCTAGTGCAAATGCTTCATCAGCCACAAAGATGTACGGCATTGCAGGCCCACTAGTTCCAGGGAGTGATCTATTGGCTGGTAGTCCCAGCCTATTTTCAAGCAGAAGATGCCCTAAGGTTGAGTGGCTAAATATACTAGAGTCTGAATTTCTGCCATAGGACCGATATCAACATATACAAAACGGTAATGACATCTGCCATTGCAAAAAGCACAAATGAAAAATATTTTTTATAGTTATAAAAGTTGCTGCCACTGCCTACTGCCTTCTGGATGCCTATATGCTTTCCGTCAATAGCACCCACACAATTTGGAAAATTGCACTGCTGCCAGAAGATATCTGCTATCTTTGCTCATTCATCAGTTGTTGGTTTCGGGAAGACCGCCTCTTTAAGAATGTGCCCAATGATGGAGCACATGTCCTGAATTATGTAACTAGCAGTTGATTTCCCAATCAAGAACTGAAAATGCAGGCTAGATATGAAGTGTCCAGTTGCCAGGTATCTGAAATTATAACAAAAATATGTTTTCATTATTTTGCAGTAAAAGCTTTGCAAAGCTTTAACAGTCAGTTAAAAAAAGAAAGGAGTCTGAGAAGTGGTTCAGCTGCAAAGTCCTTCACACCATACTCGTATACCAAAGACCTTGAATTTTTGAGACCCATTCTGGAGATACAAAGGTAACTTTTAGAGAAAGGGTATTATGAATCTGTGTTTCTGTCCAAATATTACCCGCCCCCTGTTTTGTGATTTGCAACACAGACACCTCCTGGGATGATGAAACTGCAGAAGAAGACTCATCAGCACCAACACAGGAGCCGCCAAACCCAGGATCTCCAAATAAGCAAATGGTTGAGCAAGCTGGAGAAGAGGAACAGGAGGGGGGGGGGGGGCTGCTGCACCAGTGCACAATTGGTGCACAACTAAGAGGGGGGGTGCCACCAAATGAAAAAGTGTCTGAGAAAATGTACACTTTATTAAAGGATCTGGCTGATCGTTTTATTGTCTCTCGTCCAACAATTGGCAAACACCCTTGTGCCCCATTTTGACCAGGTGCCCAATGCCCCCAGCCCCCAAAGCAGTTTCCAGACAGACAGAAATCTTCAACTGCAGTCAATGCAGAGAGCCAGTTATGCTTCTTTCCCAAACCCCCCATTATATTACCAGATGCCTATGCAACAAAGTTACAGACCCGGAAATCAATACCCATCTAGACCACAACTTAGACTGATTGACTTAGGCTTGATTACCAACAACCTCCAGGATCCACTTGGGCCTCCAGGATCCAGGTTTGGAGCACCAGATGTGGGCGATAGGGGGCCACCTTACCATTTCACAAATGCTCCAAGTCTTGCTCAGGACCAACACTATGGAGAAAGTGCTCCTTCTTTGTCCTCCCAGCAACCTGAAGTATCCCAAGACCCATTTACTTATCATACTTTATAATTAAAAATCCTATTTTTTGTTAAGAATTTTCAAAAATATGTTGGAAACCTAACTAAAATAATTTATATATTGAAATAGGGATGAGCCTAATACTTAGTTACTTATTTTGTGATCTGAACATTTTTTTTTTTTGAAAGAATGAAGCAGTTCTAAACATTATCTGTTGCCAAATTCTAACTGAAAATAACAAATAAATATTTTTGTTGAAATACACTTACTTTGCCTGTTCATTTGATTAACGCTTTGTGTGTTAGGGTCCTTTCACACGGGGCGGATCAGTTCTGATCCGCCCCGTGGATATCCGTTTGCTCAGCGGGGATCACTCCGCCGATCCCCGCTGAGCAGGGAGATGACAGGTCCATCTCTGCACACTGCGCAGGGACGGACCTGTCACAGCGCCGCTCTCCCCTATGGGAGATCGGATGACGACGGACCGCAGTGCCCGTCGTCACCCGATCCAATCCGCAGACGGATGGAAAAATAGCTTTTTCCTCCGTCACACTTTTTCGGATCGGAGCGGGTCAGATGTCAGCGGACATGTCACCGCTGACATCCGACGCTCCATAGAGCTCTATGGAGCACCCGTTCAGGTCCACCTGAAAAACTGACAGGCGGGCCTGAACGGAACGTTAGTGTGAAGGGGGCCTAAAAGTATAAAACAAAAAGTAAAAAATTACCTCAATATAATAGTTAGCCTTTCAACTGGTGGAAATGCAGTCCCTGAAGGATGTGTTCTGAAGTTGCAGCTTACTGCTGAGTAAACCAAGCAAAGCATCAAAACTGTGTGGGAAAAAAAGGGCATTGAGAAAACCACAAGCACAATGTCACCTATACAAGCACCTACATTGAGCCTATTTAGTCAGGAGATTTCACTTTAAATATTCGGTTTAGGTTTAAATTCTGGGTTAGTTTTAACCCTAACCCGACTTTTAACGCTAACCCGACTTTTAATTCTAACCCTAACCCGACTTTTAACCCTAGCCCGAATTTCAACCCTAACCCTAACCCGACTTTTAACCCTAACCCGACTTTTAATTCTAACCCTAACCTGATTTTTAACCCTAACCAAACTTTTAACCCTAACCCGACTTTTAATTCTAACCCTAACCCGACTTTTAACCCTAACCCGACTTTTAATCCTAACCCTACTTTTAATTCTAACCCTAACCCGACTTTTAACCCTAACCCAACTTTTAATTCTAACCCTAACCTGACTTTTAACCCTAACCCGAATTTTAACCCTAACCCTAACCTGACTTTTAACCCTAACCCGACTTTTAATTCTAACCCTAACCTGACTTTTAACCCTAACCAAACTTTTAACCCTAACCCGACTTTTAATTCTAACTCTAACCCGACTTTTAACCCTAACCCTAACCCGACTTTTAATCCTTACCCTACTTTTAATTCTAACCCTAACCCGACTTTTAACCCTAACCCAACTTTTAATTCTAACCCTAACCCCACTTTTAACCCTAACCCTAACCTGACTTTTAATTTTAGCCCTAACTGAACTTTTAACCCTAACCCGACTTTTAATCCTAACCCTAACCCGACTTTTAACCCTAACCCAACTTTTAATTCTAACCCTAACCTGACTTTTTTTAACCCTAACCCGAATTTTAACCCTAACCCGACTTTTAACCCTAACCTGACTTTTAACCCTAACCAAACTTTTAGCCCTAACCCGACTTTTAATTCTAACTCTAACCCAACTTTTAACCCTAACCCTAACCCGACTTTTAATCCTAACCCTACTTTTAATTCTAACCCTAACCCGACTTTTAACCCTAACCCAACTTTTAATTCTAACCCTAACCCCACTTTTAACCCTAACCCTAACCTGACTTTTAATTTTAGCCCTAACTGAACTTTTAACCCTAACCCGACTTTTAATCCTAACCCTAACCCGACTTTTAACCCTAACCCGACTTTTAATTCTAACCCTAACCCGACTTTTAACCCTAACCCGACTTTTAATTCTAACCCTAACCTGACTTTTAACCCTAACCCTAACCTGACTTTTAAACCTAACTCAACTTCTAATCCTAACCCTAACCTGACTTTTAACCCTAACCCGACTTTTAACCTTAACCCTAACCCGACTTTTAACCCTAACCCGACTTTTAATTCTAACCCTAACCCGACTTTTAACCCTAATCCGACTTTTAAAACGAACCTAACTCTAAACCAGAGTAGGGGTAGGTAATTTTACAAAATCTTTAACTGACCTTTTAATAGACATCCGTGTGTAATCCATAAACTTGTCTTCATGGGCTCGGAGGTCATTGTAAATGATCCAGAATTGTCCTCTCTGCTCCCTATTGGCAATCACTGGATGCACCCAAAATCTACTTTTTCTCCTTTGTTCCTCTTCTTCGGCTTCCTCTTCAAGCAAAACTGCAGCAGTAGCTGTGGCTGCTGCAAGAAAAAAGGACATTGAAGCCATGATAATCTAAGCACCAAAACACAACAAGACTAGGGAGGAAGCAGGAAGTACAAATGTCACCTGACATTCTGTGATATAAGCAGTAATGTTTTCCAATTGGTCTTTTAAAAAACACAGAGAAAAAATGCAAAACGCAGCAAAAAGCACTGCAGAAACGCTTAAAAGCAACATGCATAGATGTGAATCGAGCCTAAAGGCGGCCATACACAGTCCCATAATAAAACAAAACTTTCACCAAGTATGCATCATACTTACCACGTGGCCACATCGGGAAGCATAGCTCCCAACTGTCCCTGATTTAGAGGGACTGTGCTTGATTTGGAGCAATGTCCCCACGTTCCTCTTTCCTCCTCATGTGTCCCTCATTTTGGTCTGATCTATATAGTTGTATATAAAATGCACTTTTTATCTTTAAAAAAAGTGTTTCCCAGCGCTAAACCTTTCATCCAATTTCAAAATTGTTGCATTTGTCAATTTTAAAAGCCAATATAAAGAAATATTAGTGGTAAAAAAAGCACTTGTGGATTTATTTTAATTTTTTTTGGTAATGTCCCCTTTAAGGGGTGTGGCAGGGGTGTGTGTCCTATGCCTACATACGTTTGCTAGTAGGTGTACCTCATTCCCATCTCAAAATGTTGGGAGGTACAGGGAAGATAGTGGGCTTTTGTGACTCATGATTTGAAATTAAACTTGTCATCACTTTGAAAATAGGAAACTGTCCATATCCCTGGAAGAATGGCATAAAAATCTGCGTGCAGCTAGTTCCACAAACCTTAGTGAGCGCCCAGGACACCTAAAATACAGTTATGGCTAGCTGGATCCCACTTGCACTTCACTATTGGTCTTTAACTAGGATAAGTAACCTCACCGAGCAATCATTCGGGCCCCAATTCACATATTGGTGTTAAAATGCACATGTTAGTATTCACATCAACATGTGCATGACTTTGACATTGTTTTTAATGGTGCTAGGCACATTTGCCTGCTGTGTCAACATAAGTTGGCCAACAAAATTTGCAGGTGCTTTTTTTAGTGTGCATTGAACACCCTACTGATGGCAATGGCAGTGCATAAAATTGCAAGCACTTTGTTTGTTTCCAGTGCATGAACCAGCCCCTCCCATAGCAGAACCCAACAGAGCAGAGTACGTAAATGTTTAGGAACATAAAATAATTTGTTTGGTACACTGTTTTAATAGAAAACAGTTGTTTATAGGCTGACAAATACATAAAACTGTAAAGAAAATGAAAAATAGTACATTCTTTGGTTGAATCAATTTATGTAATCTTTTTTTTTCCTTATACTGTACAGCAGAAGTCTCCAAACATTCCAAACAAGGTGACAGTTTACTGTCCTTCAGACTTTAGGGGAGCTAGAATGTGGCACCAGGAGTAAAAAATGCCCCAGCGTCAGTGGGCACAAACAATGCCTCTGGCTTGGTGGTCAGTGGAAGTAAAAAAAAAGTATATAGTACTGGTAATTAGTAGGAGGAGGAATAGTGTCTCATCTCATCATTGGTATTAGTTGGAGCAAGTGTCTCTTTGTTGATAACAATGGAAGGAATAGTGTCTCATCATTGGTATTAGTGGGAAGAATTATGTCCCACTGTTGGTGTCAGTGGGAGGAATGGTGTCTCAACGTTAGTATTAGTGGAAGGAATAGTGTCTGGACATTGGTATTAGTGGGAGGAATAGTGGTCCATTGTTAGTGTCAGTCAGAGGAATAGTGCCTCATTGTTGGTGTCAGTGGAAGGAATGGGGTCTCATCGTTGTGTGGAGAGGTGACCCCAGGTCGCGTTATGTATTAGCACCTTCAGCCTGTTTTTTGCAAAGAGAGGAATGATAGTTACATAGTTACATAGTAGGTGAGGTTGAAAAAAGACACAAGTCCATCAAGTCCAACCTATGTGTGTGATTATATGTCAGTATTACATTGTATATCCCTGTATATTGTTGTCGTTCAGGTGCTTATCTAATAGTTTCTTGAAACTGTCAATGCCCCTCGCTGAGACCACTGCCTGTGGAAGGGAATTCCACATCCTTGACAGTAGTTTAAGGTTAAACCTCTTTTCTTCTAATTTTAATGAGTGGCCACGAGTCTTGCTAAACTCCCTTCTGCAAAAATGTTTTATCCCTATTGTTGGGTCACCAGTATGATATTTATATATTGAAATCATATCCCCTCTCAAGCGTCTCTTCTCCAGAGAGAATAAGTTCAGTGCTCGCAACCTTTCCTCATAACTAATATCCTCCAGACCCTTTATCAGCTTTGTTGCCCTTCTTTGTATTCTCTCCATTTCCAGTACATCCTTCCTGAGGACTGGTGCCCAGAACTGGACAGCATACTCCAGGTGCGGCTGGACCAGAGTCTTGTAGAGCGGGAGAATTATTGTTTTATCTCTGGAGTTGATCCCCTTTTTAATGCATGCCAATATTCTGTTTGCTTTGTTAGCAGCAGCCTGGCATTGCATGCCATTGCTGAGCCTATCATCTACTAGGACCCCCAGGTCCTTTTCCATCCTAGATTCCCCCAGAGATTTTTGCCGCCCAAATGCATTATTTTACATTTTTCTACATTGAACCACATTTGCCATGATGATTGCACACCTGTGGGCTGGGTTTATATTCCCCTCAGGAAGAGAGACTCACACTTGGGAACAGCTCCACCCTACAGGCAGGTGGCCTGGTGTAGGAGCCGGAAAGGCTTTCAGGTGGAGACGGCTCCACAAAAGAGATAGGCGGTCTCTAGGGTTCTGAGCGTGTATGTCTGCAGGGGGTAGATGTGGCCCGCAACCACGCAGCACGCAGCTGAGCAAGTAAGCTCCAGGATGAAGTTTGTCTAAGTAAGAGTGAAGGAGCCACGAGGCTGAAGTTTTCTGTTATACAATGATGGTGGAACCCCTTGCGAGGGAAGACTTTCTGTGAACTTTGATTTGTTTAAAAAAATTGGGCTGCCATGTCCTTAAAAATACAGTCTGGACTGACAGGTGTTCCTGAAAATGCATACACCACGTGAGCATAATCACCCCAGATCGTTACAGTTGGTATTAGTGGAAGGAATAGTGTCCCATCATTGGTATTAGTGGGAGGAATAGTGGTCCATTGTTAGTGTCAGTCAGAGAAATAGTGCCTCGCTGTTGTGTCAGTGGAATTAATGGTGTCTAATCGTTGGTATTAGTGGGAGGAATAGTGCACCATCTCTGGTGTCAGTGGGAGGAATAGTGCCCCATCAATGGTGTCAGTGGGAGGAATAGTGCCCCATATCTGATGTCAGTGGGAGGAATAGTGCCCCATCAATGGTGTCAGTAGGAGGAATAGTGCCCCATCCCTGGTGTCTGTGGGAGGAATAGTGCCCCATCAATAGTGTCAGTGGGAGGAATAGTGCCCCATCATTGGTGTCAGTGGGAGTAATTATGCCTCACTGTTGGTGTCAGTGGAAGGAATGGTGTCTCATTAGTGAGAGAAATAGTACCCCATGGGCAAGATAGAGGCAAGCAAAGGATAGCATCTGGCCTCACTTTGGAGCCAACTGCTGTACAGCATTGAATCTATGGAACTTCGGGTCGTTTTTGCAGCCCTAAGATGGCAGTGCTCATCTACAGACTAAAGGATTCAATTTCTTCAACAAAGTCTCCAAACTGCATTTGATCTCATTATTGGGAACCACACTGATTGATTTCTGTTTCGCCAGTATAGACCTGAACTGTCAGTGACAGTCGGGGTTGAGAGACATCAGCTGCACTAAGTGTCAGCTGATGGCTCTCAAAGAGGTGAATTTTTTTTAAATGTATTTCTAGCACTGGGCTTCATGCTAGGATACATTTATATGCACATGATGGACAGGAATTGGTTTAGATAATCATTTTTACATGTATACAAAAAATATTAAAATGATCACAATTCCGCTTGAAAAAGAGTGCTATTTATTTTTACATTCATTTTATAATCTGTGTATAATATATAAAAAGGCTACTTTGTACCGAGTTCTTGTAAATGTGGAAGAAGTTCTTGCAAAGTGTTCTCACTAATATATAACACAGACAGTGGAATATTTGTTCTATAGAACAGCTGGGGCCAATGACCGACTCCTTAAGTGTGGAGGATTAGAATAAACAAACTCATTTTGATCTCAATATGGATATTAGGAAAAACTTTGTGTAAAATGCTTCTATATGCATAATGTATGACAGCCTTGAGCTACTCTTGTTCTGAATGTGAATATGATTATATGAGGTTCTTAGTGTATATGCACATAGAACAGATAATTATAAAGAGACCCTGTCATCATTCTATCAGTATTTTTTATACATGTTCTATGTGTCTTTGAACTTCCAGGAGAATTTGGCTACTCCTGTAGGAGTCAATTCTGTAGCACAGCCCCCTTCTTCCTTGTACATCATAGCCCGTTCCATCAGGGACGGTCTATTTACTGTCTATGCTGGCCCAGCTCCTCTGTCTTTCCACTCATCTCCTTACATAACCTTTTATGTAGCTGCCGTTGAGGATAGAAGAGGAATACTATACAGTGTACTTAAGTGACAGCTCTGAGTCTGCTGGATATGTTGACATCATATTCAAGATGGAGGTGTCCAGCAGAAGTTTTGGGACATTTGGATGTCTGCAGAAGGGAGGCTTTTACAAGTAAATAGCGTGACTAAAATACATTAAATTAAACATACACTCACCTGCCACTTTATTAGGTACAGCTATCTAGTGCCGTGCCGGAGTGAACCCCCTTTTGCCTTTAAAACTGCCTTAATTCTTCATGGCATTGATTCAACAAGATGTTGGAAACATTCCTCGGGTATTTTGATCCATATTGATACGATAGCATCATGCAGTTGCTGCAGATTTGTTGGTTGCACATCCATGATGCTACTCTCCCTTTCCACCACATCCCAGTTGTGCTCTATTAGATTGAGATCTGGTGAGTGTGGAGGCCATTGGAGTATAGGGAACTCATTGTCATGTTCAAGAAACCAGTGGTGAGATGATTTGAGCTTTGTAACATATTGCATTATCCTGCTGGAAGGAGCCATCAGAAGATGGGTACACTGTAGTTATAAAGGGATGGACATGGTCAGCAACAATACTCAGCCGTGGCATTAAATATTCCCCACACCATTATACCACCACCACCAGCCTGAACTTTTGATACAAGGCAGGATGGATCCATGCTTTCATGTTGTTTATGACAAATTCTGACCCGACCATCTGAATGTTGCAGCTGAAATCTAGACTCATTAGACCAGGCAACGTTTTTCTAATCTTCTATTGTCCAATTTTGGTCAGCCTGTGTGAATTGTAGTTTCCTGTTCTTAGCTGACAGGAGTGGCAACCGGTGTGGTCTTCTGCTGCAGTTGCCCATCTGCTTCATGATTCGATGTGTTGTGCATTCAGAGATGGTATTCCGCATACCTTGGTTGTAACGAGTGGTTATTTGTGTTACTGTTGCCTTTCTATTATCTAAATCGAGTCTGCCCATTCTCCTCTGACCTCCACAAGGCATTTTTGTCCACGCAACTGCCACTCACTGGATATTTTTTCTTTTTCAGACCATTCCCTGTAAACCCTAGAGATGGTTGTGTGTGAAAATCCCAGTAGATCAGCAGTTTTTCAAATACCCAGAGCAGCCAGTCTGGCACCAACAACCATGCCACGTTCAAAATCACTAAAATCACCTTCCTTCCTTATTCTGATGCTCAGTTTGAACTTCAGCAAGTTGTCTTCACCACCTGAAGAAGACTGAGTTGCTGTCATGTAATTGGCTGATTAACAATTTTGTTACCAAGCAATTGAACAGATGTACATAATAGAGTGGTTAGTGAGCGTATGTTAAGTGCATGTCTCTATAAAGAGTACCCATCTACAGTCACTGCAATCAGGCGCAAGGACATCAGTGCTGCCTTGTCAGAACCAGAAGGGCAGAAGGGGATGGTACAGTATGTGACCGCGATATTGTGTCAGTCTCGCCGCTTCTATGAGCGAGATTGACACCCTATGAGCCCCGTCGCGTGAGCCAGCGCCGAGCTGGCTCGCATCGGGAAAGGAAAAATGTTTCTTTTCCTTTCCCGGTAAGCGACAAGCATCGCTGGCCGGGTTTACACTGGTGCGGGGATCCGAATTGGATTCCCACCAATACCAGGCACTGTTTGGTATGAATCTTAAGGGAGAACTCCACGTCAAATGTAAAAAAAAACCGGCATGGGTTCCCCCTTGGGAGGCATACCAGGCCCTTAGGTCCGGTAGGGATTTTAAGGGGAATCCCCTATGCTGAAAAAAACGGCTTGGGGCCCCCCCCCCCCAAAATTCATACCAGACCCCTATCCAAACACACAGCCCGGCCGGTCAGGAAAGGGGGTGGGGACGAGCGAGCGCCCCCCCCCCCTCCTGAGCTGTACCAGGCCGCGTGCCCTCAACATGGGGGGTACCTGGGGGAAGGGGGCCGCGCGGCACCTACTGTAACCACTCACCCTGCATCCAAAAGCAGAGAGAGCAGCTGTGACTGATGGTTGTTACTGGAAATGCTTGCACTGAGACATTGGGGTGCACATCTTCAGAAGGCCCCTCTACAGGCTTCACAGTTAAGAAAATGTGTACAAGATTATGGTAAGGTAGTACTTTTAAACAGCTATGTGGTTGTTATGACCAAAGTTCAGTTTTAATATATTAAAGGATAGTACTACTACCAGTACTACATTCTGTTCTTGCGCATTATGCAGAGAACACAGCTACGATTGCGCTCTCTACATTATGGATCACTGCTCACCGCTAGGTGAAAAACCAAAGAGGAGTAAAAAAAAAAAATTGCATGAAACACTGCGGTGAGAACTTCAAGGGGAGAGCATTAGGAAGCATTACATAGCGAAAAGTACTGCCTTACCACAATCTTGTGCATGTATTTTTAATTGTGAAGCCTCTAGGGGGGCCTCATGAAGATGAACCTCAATACTTTCTGAGTCACTGACTGATGGCAGGTATGCTTGTCTGAAGTGCTGATGTCACTCTAATTCCACTGCCTGCGTGATTTGTATGGCTGAATTATATGGCCAGGCAACTGGCATTTTCAGAAGGTCAGTAATGTCATTCGCAATACTTCTTCCAGCACAGGCTCCCTTGAAATAATTGAAAGTTGCTAGGAATATTTTATTATTTGTTCTAATATTCATCTTGAAGGACGTCTGGGAAAATGTCATTTTGCCTTAATAAGCTTAGACATTATGGAGTACAGCCCACAGGGTCTCCTCTTTGCGGTGGCCATGTGAGATTAGCTAATGCTTGTCTGTGTTTACACATTACTATTCAGCGTGGCAAAACTGCAATCAAGACAAATTAACATGGACGTCTCCAAACAAGACATTTCCCATACTCCCCAAAAGCAAGCGGTGTGAATATGCACCCTTTCATATGTTGGAGCGCTAATCTCACAAAAAAAGAGACAACTTCTTACTAAGAAATGAATGAAGATATCTTGTTGGCGTTGCCCATAATAACCAGGGTCTGTCGTGTTCGTGGAGTGCAGAGAAAATAACGAGGGCAAGAAATCTAACTGCTTATTATTTTTCTAGTTTTTAGAAATCAAACCTTGAAATTCAATTTCCTTGGTCAGGACTAGTGATAAGCTAAGGTTTAGCTCAAACCTGCAGGAAACGGTCACATAATAGCAGGCCGCCAGCCCAAACCGGTCAGCGTGGGAGTTCTTCATACCACAGCCACACATAACAAAAGGGTGGGGATGTTGATGATATCATTAACCTAAAACGGTCACAAGCCCACCCGTGACCACCTTATACTCACCTCTCTAACACTCTCCACATTGCTTCATGAAAGTCACCTCCAAAATACCCATTTTTGACTAGTGTCAGGTTGTATATAGAACAGCCGTGACAACACCCCCTCCATCATGTGACAGTGCTTAGGCCTAGCTGCTACATTATGGGAAAAGGTCATGTGCTCCTCCAAGCCTTGAAGCGCTGGATATTTTTCAGTGCCAGCCACAGAGGACAGAGTGACAGAGGAGCACTGGAGAGGTGAATATAAAGTAGTCAGGGTTCTTTACAAATTGGATTGGACATATATTGTGACCTCACCTTGAAATCAACATTATAACAAAAATTCATATAAAACACCAGACCTAAGAATGCAGAAAAGTTTTCTGCTATGGCCCTTTATGATTAGACGTCAAGTCGATGATGACTCTCGGTGACCACATGGAGAATAGTGTTTCTCCAGAGTGATGTCTTCTGTTTAGGTCTTAAATCTTCACACGTCATGTTTATAATTTCTGTTACTGTATCCATCTATCTTATCGCTGGTCTTCCTTTTTTTTCCTTTTCCCTTCAACTTTTGGAAGCAACATCATCAGAGATTTGGTTATTCTCATATGATCAAATAAGACAGCTTCAGCTTACTCACCTGGACTTCAGTGAAAGGTTGGGCTTGTCATGTTGTAAGATCCATACTATTTTTTTTTCCCGGTCTTTAGGTTTTCTTTTGGTAGATTCCATTCATTTCAAAATTGAATGCAAAAGGCAAACTACATTTTGAAGTAATTTTGAATGTCGTTTGTCAAGTATCTGATGATATTTTTGAATGTACCGATGAAAGTTTGCACGGTAATCTACCAGTGTACCAGTGTATGGCCATCTTAAAGCGGGAGTAAACCCAGTTTCAAAAAACACTTACATTCCCGGCATGCCGGAAATGCTAACTTTCACATTGGTTGTGCTCTCAACCAAACTTTCAAACCATCCAATGGCTGGTGTCATAACTGATCACATGTGCAGCATTATGGCAGTTGAAGAATTCTTAGAGGCCAATATGGCAGCCTCCTTGACTGAAAACGATAGAAGGATTTACTTCCACTTTAAGTCTTTAAGACCCAAGCACCATAATTTAAATAGATTTAACCATCAAAAAACTTGTAAATCATTATCCACTCGCTAAGTAGGAGATATTAACCAAACATTGTCTACCTGCAAAGTGAATGGCCTCAATAAAAATGGGTGGGTGGAAACTTGCAACTTGCTGTTGTAGAAAGAAATGCTACAAGTCCTTACTGGTGGCTCTGTAGAAAAGGGAAAAGTACTTTATTATTGGATGTTGATCTTCCTGAATTACCATAATGTGAATTACCATATCGGTGATCAGCTGTGCCTCACTCAGTGCAGTACCAATGGTCACACCCTGAAAAAAATAAAAGAAAGTGAACAGACCAGCCCAAAAGCCTAGCCATCCTATATACTGTATTTATTTTTGGGCTTTAACAGACAACTTTCTCCCAAATGGGCAAAGTGAAGTTATCTCCTCAAATAGAAACTATAATAGTTTGGAGACAAATGTATGTATTTATTTTTAATTGTATAAATTATTTAATTAGACCAATAAAGAGACAGGGTAGACACCCAGTTGAACAAATCAAATTACATCACAGCTGGGCAGTATATAGAAACCAAATGCAATCCATGTTTCAAAGCCAGCGTGTAGTAAACTAACAAATGGTGGATATGGTAAGTAGTGCAACTAGAACCATACAAAGGGGGTTATTTACGAAAGGCAAATCCACTTTGCCCTACAAGTGCACTGCAAGTGCACTTGGAAGTGCAATCACTGTAAATACGAGGGGTAGATCATCCAATCATTTACAAGCTAAAATTATGTTTTTCCTTGCATGTCCCCCTCGGATTTAAAGCGACTGCACTTCTAAGTGTCTTTCCTGTCATGGTCAGATTTAGAGTTTATGGGGGAAGGATAAAGGTGGGGTATAGGGAGATTGTAGAATGGGGGGGGGGGGGGGGGTTGTACAGTAACTTCTGCAAAAATAAGAGAAAAAAAAAAACACACACACACACACAACCCCACTCTACACATTCTCCCTAAGAAAGGGTATACAAGCTTCTTCCATCCTCCAAAAGCAGCGCAAAATTAGTGTTTCCAGTCTAAGGAACTGTGAGATTTGCAATTACAGAATCCTTATATGATAACCAGGGAGTCCAAATTTTGAGACGCTTTTTGGGTTTCATTTGTAATAACAGCTGTACTTTTACACTAGTTTTTACCCAACCCATTAAATCTATCCACTGAACTAGACTACACTGGTTTCACTGCTTCAGCTTCCTTATCTTTCCAACAAAAAAAAAAAGATCCAATAAAGTAACATTTAGTGGTTTTACTCCTGTTTTAAAGGCAGGTCTGGAGTAACACTGTGTCTCAGGAGGACAAAAGGTGGACCAGAGTATGGGAATTATGCAGGTTTTGTTTGTTATTCCCCATATTCAAGTAACTACAGACTTTCATTATAAAATAGATGCCAAGACATGGCTGAGTAACATTTTTCTTATGTATATATATATTACTTTACGTATTTTATTATTTTGGATTAAATTTTGCTTTAACAACTTCCCTCCTATTAATCTAATGTAACAAATAAGTTGACCCTCCCTTCCCTTGCTCAATCATTTTCTTATGCGGCAATATTTGGTTTATATTATGGGTCTGGTCAGTTGCTCATTAGGCCTGTCAGAGCAATTACCCCTGATCCCTAATTACAGCTCCAACCTTTGACTAAATGACCAGTTCCCCCCCAGAGAATGTGCTCATGACACAGCATAATGCCAAGGTCATCTTTCTTTCTGCTGTCTGGGGACAAGGACGCCTAACATGACGTTACTTGTACCATTTTGCTGTTTGCTTTTCAAACAGTGTCAAGTCAGGATGACGGAGGGTATGTCTGAGAAAAAAAGAATGAAACGTATTGGCCCAGCAGACCTAATGCTTGAATATGACTTAACATATCCCGTGTTCTGATATTTTTATAGGGCAAAATTACAGCAAAAAGTTACAAAATGATAAATTATACTTACATAGGAGCAGTAGGGTTAATTACCCAATTAAAATATATTAAACAGTTTGCCCTTTAGAGAAGGCCCAGATTGTGGTAGCTGTGCCTAGCAAAAAGGCAAGCAGAGGGTAGAGGGCTACTCTTCTGTGTTATGTCTAGAAGATGCTTTTAGCTGATGTTTTCTCCATTACTGACTTTCCATACTTTATTCAAGGTCTCTGTGTAGAGGTGGCCATCTTGGTTCAGGTGTTCCCCATGTGGATTGGATGGTTATGGCCTCTGTAACTGCAGTCATCTGGGCTGGTGGCAAAGACCAGTAGGTGCTTTTCTAGCAGATGGCGAAGCAGCTGTAGTGCTGGCAGAGGGTAGTCCTGGAAGGGAATGAAGAGATGTTCTAGAAGCAGCTGGTACTGAGACTCATCCAACAAAGCCATTTCTGCTTATAGAGGGGTACATGTGTTTTCTACTATGGAATTTGAGATACTGTGATGGGGCAATACGTACAGGTCTGTTGGGGTGGCAGGGTTGTGAAGTGAAATTGGGGTCAACCCCAGGTTGATGAACTGCACCAGGACCGTCTCCTTGTAGACCTTGCACAAAGTGGAAGCAACCTGCCACTCCATTGACACCACTGAGTCCTTGTGGGATTCCACCATTATGGTTCACCCCTTAAAGTTTTTCTTCCAATATGAAGAGACCAGACTACCTCTTGGAGGGGTGCCAGGAGTAACTTTTGCTTTGGAGGTGTGTGGATAACTCCTACCTGTTCAGGCTGTTTCCTTGCTGCTCTTTTGGGTCTCATAGGCCTGTATTATGGTAATCCGCACAGCTCGCAGACCACAGCCCTTCGCGTGCCAGTTTAAATGCTTGAATTTGACCAGAAAACAGGGCAAGTCCTCAAAACGTTCATGTCCTTAACAATAGACACCACTGTACTTACTGGGCCACGACTCATCACTACCCCTACTTGATCCACCACTTGGTCATCAATCTAGATCTTCTACCAGATGACACCTTCTACCAAGATAGTCAAGTTATTGGCTGCCTTGAGGGATAGCCATGAGGGGTCCAACTGGTCTCATGTCCTGAATTACTGGGCAAAAAAGTCATACTCCATGAGAGTGACTTCAGAACTGATGTTGAACTGATGTTGATCAGGCACAGGACCTCTTGTCCAAAAGGGTGATCACCACTGGACTAGGTGTGATTGTGGACTCTGGTTTGCTGGGACCTTTTTCCTGACTGTCTCGGGATCATCTCTCTGCCCCAGGAGCTATTCGTTTACCAGCAGCCTGTGTGTGCTTTTGGATTCAGGCCGGCTGCGGTTCTTGGCTATATGTACAAAGCAGCCACACCACCAGCACTTTTTGTCCTCCCCTGGGTCCCTACATAATAGATTCTCATCCTTAGCAGGAGGGACCAAATCCCATTTAAGTGAGGACATTTCTTGTTTTAGGGAGGCCACGTCTAGGGTGAGTTTCCTTCACTGTCTATATGGTTGACAGAGGTGAAGGAGCCAAGGCCTCCTCTTTCAGATACAACTGGTCCTATTTGTAACCACCACAGTTGCTTCCACATCTCCCTGTTCCCATGTAACCACGTTCACCAATATGCATGAAAAGAGATGGCTGCATTCTAGTTTGCTCCTGTAGGGCTCTCGCTACTAGGCCAGCCTTCATTCCCACCACAAACTGGTCCATTAGTAGATGATCTGAGGCAGTGCTATTGGCACAGCCATGCATATCCCTCTTCTCCAGGCACTTCCAGAGATTCTGGAGTGCTACTGCACAGTGAGTGAGGCTCTCGTTCTTCTGCTGCCTTCGAAAAAAAGGATCTCCGCCTCATCTCTGGGACTGTCATATTTTCTCCAAACAGACTTTCCAGACGTGCCACAATTTGTTCCAGGGTGATGCGATCCTCTTTAGGCAGTGCCATTACCGCTCATCACTTGTCATCCTCCAAGGAGTTGATAGCCAGTTCCACAATCAGGGACCTAATACAGGCACGCAACACTTTCTAGTCTCTCCTCCCACTGAGGCCTTAGGATGTAGGATGTATTTGCAGATAACTGTACGTACTGTAATACTGTAATAAGGGGCATAGCATCTGAAAGTGATTTGATCAATCCACGTAAGGGAAAGGAACAGGAGCTGTGCTAGTAGGTGATAGCCACCTTGCTTGATATCACCCCTTGGCGGGAGCCCTGTTGTGGTTCCAGGGACCTCTTATTGTGTTACTTATTTAAGAACTTTAAGGACTCCAAAGACTTTGACTACACTCAGAAGGTAATTTGTGTTAGGAATGGATGTGAAGAAGCTGTAATTGTTTCATTTATACTTTAACTTTAGTAAAGAAATGTGTTATATATATCTGCCAGGTCTGAAGTTACTTGAAGTGGATGTAAACCCCAATTCTTTTTTTTTAATTAAGACTCATATCTGTTACAGCAGAGAATGTAATTTCATTTGTGCCTAGTCTTGTCACAAAGAATTAGTCCAGCTCTGAGCAATCCTGAGCAGAGAAATAAGTGTCCATTCTTCCCCTTGCTGTGAGTGATAGGTGACTTCCTTATCTCATGCACAGGAGTGAGAGAGGCATTCTGTGTACTTCACAACCACCCTCCTTTCTTCTTCAGCTCTCCCAGTATTGGCTGATCCACACCTCAGAATGATTGGGCATGCTGAAGTCATGTGGTGACATTCCTGGGTTTTGACTGGATGTTAGTGATCATGGGGCATAATCCACAAGACCAGCAGAAGTTCAGAGTAAGAAATATCGAAGCCTGGCCCAGGAGAGTGTAGAGGTGGGCGGGGAGTCTACTGACATCACAACTCTACCCACCGAGCTCCGGACAACAGACCTGCCCACAGAATCCGGAGTATTGAAGGGCCCCAAACAGCTAAAGGGCAGATATTTGACAGGTAAGGATACATGCAGGAGGCATGTATATCCCTATGGCTCAGCACTATGGAAGTAATTTAGAAATGATGAGAGTGGGTTTACATCCACTTTAACCACTTCAGCCCTGGAAGAATTGGCTGCTCAATGACCAGGTAATTTTTTGCAATACAGCACTGCGTCGCTTCAACTGACAGTTGCGCGATCGCGCGACGCTGTACCCAAACAAAATTGACGTCCTTTTTTTCCCCAAAAATAGAGCTTTCTTTTGGTGGTATTTGATCATCTCTGCAGTTTTTATTTTTTGCGCTATAAACAAAAAAAGAGTGACAATTTTGAAAAAAAAAAAACACAATATTTTGTACTTTTTGCTGTAATAAATAGCCCCAATTTTTTTTTAGAAGCTAATTTTTTCCTCAGTTTAGGCCAACTGAGTATTCTTCTACATATTTTTGATAATAAAAATCAAAAAAAGTGTATATTGATTGGTTTGCGCAAACGTTATAGTGTCTACAAAATAGGGGATTGATTTATGACATTTTTATTATAATTTTCTTTTTTTACTAGTAATTGTGTCAATCTGCAATTTTTATCGAAACTGCAACATTAAGGTGGACACATCGGACACTTTTGACACATTTTTGGGACGAGTAGCAATTATACAGTAATCAGTGCTATAAAAATGCACTGATTACGGTATAAATGTCACTGGCAGGGAAGGGTTTATAACTAGGGGGCAATCAAGGGGTTAACTGGGTTCCCTATGTATGTGTTCTAACTGTGGGGGATGGGAATGACTATAGGAGATGAGAGATCGTGATTCCCAGCTTGTAGGAACTCACAATCTCTCTCTCCTCTCCTCAGAGAACTGGAATGTGTGTGTTTACACACACACACACACACACACACACACACACACACACACACGTCCCTGTTCTTCCTTTCGTGCTCACGATCGCTCGTGGCCTGCGGTCATCACGACCACTGGTCATGAGCATTAGCACCCACTCTGTGCAGTGGGGGCGGCGGCGGCCTGCTATCCTGCTTAAAGGGACCGACATATAGCTAAGATGGTTCACGGGATCATGCCGACCTGCTGCAGTATAATAACGGCGGCTGGTCGGCAAGTGATTAAGGATACTGGTTAAAGGGGTGCACTCATGCATGGGGTTTCACGCATCTAATTCACATCAGGGGACAAGACAAAACAAGAGAAGATGCTGTACATATGTCTAACGTGCAGTGGAGCTAAGCAGAGAAGGCTATATTGCTGTTGCAGATGACTACAGTCAGTACTATTGTCTTTGTGCATATAGCCAGCCAGTCGGGAAGCGGAGGTGACCTGGCATAGGCGATGGAAGGTTCCCGATAGTGAAGTAGCTGATGTGCTTAAGCACCTTCCCTAGCGTTCGGTACTCCAGTCTTGGGTCTGACAAACGGTACTGGGCAAATGTAATGAGGCCAGAATAAGCACAGGTTATGTACAAATAGAAGCTTTCTGTGATTCAAGTTTAACCTCTTACTGACCGCGCTATAGCAGAACGATGGCTACAGCGAGGTTGTACATTTCCGGGAGGGCATCTACTGACGTCCACCCTATAACCCTGATTCTGGGAGCTCTCTCACAGCTGATCACAGATCAGGGTAAAGGGACAATCACAGCAGCCTGGCTCAAGCACAGAAGTCCATCTTCCAGTTCATCCTTCTGATGTCTTTCACTCTGTAGGCCTGCACATGTGTCTCCTTTTTAGTGGCTATCCAATAGAGATGAATTGCACAGGCCATTTTGGGGTAGTCTGAGTCAAATAAACCTGCAATATTGGCAAGCTGTTTAAGAACAGATTTTTTCATTTTACCTTGCTTCTCTAGCAAGAACCAGCTCATTCCACCCTGTGGCATCATCACCATGATTTTTTTTTTCAATAGTCAGCTGCTAGGAGCTCAGTGTCATGGTCTGGGGTCAGGCTTGGAGGCCAGTAACTATAGCAGCGAAGCAGTACCCACCGACAAGCAGGACAGGTATACAAGCAGGGCACCCTGGCTGATGACACGGGTTCAACTGAGGTATGGAGTCTAAGCACTGACCGGTAGTCACCAGAGCTCCTGATCGTGCAGATAGGTTTGGCTGTGTGTTAGTACCAGGCCACGGTTCTCAGACTCACCCCACCAGGCTGGAGAGAGCACAATAATGTGGCAAACAGGAAGTGCAGAAACATGGCTTAAATCAGGAAGTTCATGGGAGGAGCAAAGAATTCAAGGTTCAAGACAAACAAGGTTCAAGGCAGGATCATTTAAGGAATTGTCCAGGGCACTGTCCAGCATTTCAGGTGGCTCAGCAGGAAGAGGTCCCAGGTTCAAGTCCAGGACCTGACACTTAGTTGGTATTTACTTATTCCCCAAGTACTATATCTCCCAAGGACCCTTTCCTTGCACACAGTGTGTGGGCAGGATCTTGGGAGTCAAGGAGCATTATTTTTCTCGGAAATTAATCAATGTATGTGTAGCACTAACCCCCGAAGGAGCTGCTGAATTTATCTGGGCTTACCAATTACCTCCTCCAGCTTGTACTCGTTGTCCTTGTCTAGGGGTTCCCAGGGTTGATAACCCAGTAACTGTAGAGGCCGACACTTGAATTTCTTGTTAAGATTTTTATTTTGGATAAAACAGTTGAACAAACTCAGTCTCTAAGTTGGGAATAGAGGGTATCAGGGCAAAGTTTAGCTTGGAACTGCTGACTTTGATAAAAGTCTCTCTCTATGTACACAATCCAGGGAACAGCCGCTCGCAACTGGATTATTTAACTGTTGGATAAATCCTTAAGTTTTGGGTTTAGCAGCCAACAGGTAATTCTAGCTTTTCAAAGTCTCTCACACAGACTTGGTTGGAAACTTGGAAACTTAGTTACAACTGGAAGGGTAGAAGTAGGAACTTTTCATACTGTACCAGAATCTTTCAGCAGAATTGTAGATTCAATCAATGTCCATGGCAGCTCAACTTCCAGGCTCTTAACAAGCAGCCAGCCTTGTGCATGGCTCTCTTACTGAAGAGTCCTTCCCTGGTCGCGTGTAGAGTTTCTGGCCTCTCCAAACCAGAGACGGCACCGGAACACCTTAGAATCCTCCTTCCAGTTACTGTGTCTCGAACTAGTCAGTTCTGAGGCTCGGAAACGGATGGATCCGCACCCCAGACCATGAGGGCCCCCGGGGGCTGGTCAGGAGGACCAGGACAACGGAGTCAGCAATAACTTCTGGACCAGAACCCCGAACCACGTGACTTCGGCACCTTAAGTACCCTTTCCCGGATTATGCATTGAAACAAACGCTCCTACTGATTGGCTCCGAGATAAAGATTGGTGTCCAATGCATCCAACCAGACTGCATTCTATAGCCTCCCACAGATGTGCAACCCCACCTATGACCAGGCAGAACTTCTATACAGCCCAGTCAAACCGATGCCAAAGTACAATTTAACACAATTAACCCCAAAACTCACTACAGTTTCAGGCAAAAACTGAATTTAAACACATAGCGCATACTCGTTTCGGAATACTGGTGCTACATATGCATGTAGAAAGGGACAGAGAGGGGTAGGGGATACATGAGGTTCTGTAGTCTAGCAGGCAGGGTTGACAACACTAGTTAGGATTTCACTGCAGCAAAGGCACTGTGTGGAAGTTAGGAGTTCACTGGATTTTTGGCAGATCAATGGCCATTTTTATGCACTTGAAGCATTTTAAAAGGCTAAAACATATGCAAATATACAGTATATGTATTGCAGAGGTGTATGGATTTTTTTATTTGACATTTAGTACACTTTGAAGCACTGACTTGCAGTCCATAGACAGAGGTTCTTCATTCTTGTGGCATTTCAGAAATAAACATTCCCAACACCGAGAGGCCATGAACATAATAAGTACAATTTACCGTTGATATAATTTAGGAACAAAGCCGAGATTGTTGCTGGGAAGGTCTGCAATCAGCCAACTTCTCTTCCTACAAAGGAAAAATTGTGTTAAGGTTTTGTTGACTGTCAAAAAAAAAAAAAAAAAAAAAGGCCATATAGATGTAAAAAGTTATTTTGGACAATTGTTTGTTTTTGCATGAATTATATTTGAAGAGCGGGGTCTTTTCTCCTAACGAGTACTATCCACCTTTGTTCTCAAGCAAGAAGCGATGACTAATTGTTTAATATGTATGTTTAATCTGTACAGCCATTTATTGGTGGTCGGGAACATCTGCTTTTTCGGCACCTTGAAACAATGCAGCATTTCTGTGATGTTCTGTGAAATGCTGATTGTTTCCTTCAAGTCTGGCAGAACGCAGTTGACGGAGACTTTGAGTAAAGGTACAGAGGGAGCCCCCTCTATGTGGTCATGAATTGGTTTCCTGGCATAAATTTGTCTACGTAAAGTGATATTGGAACCAGCTGTGGCTGTGATAAAATGCTACAGCGTGCATGGCAGCTTTTGTTAACTAGACGGATCTTGTACAACAATGTGCTGCACATTTCCAAGTATTTCATTTCAAAGGGGACTTTTCATAAGGAAGAAATGCTGTAAAGCAAACCATTCGGATTATAACAGTGACACAGAAAGTGATTCTAAAAGTGGGAATCTGGGTGTCCCTGCATGTACTTATTTGCCTGTCATATTGTCTCTAGAGGACTTTTACCCCAGCAATATTCTCCTCCTGCCATTCCAGGCTGCCATCTTTAAATATTCAGCAGTGCATAAATGTGCTGCAGGTCTCTGCCAAGTCATGAAGCGTTGATTGCTGCACAGGTTCACACATGCTGCTGGTTTCTGGTATCTGGGACCTTGTACAGTGCTTTGGCATGTGCGAAAATCCCCAATGTAGGAGCAGAAATGCTACGAGTCTCTTCCAGTTCCCAAATATCTGTCCGAGAGCAGCATCGTCATTAGTTGCGCAGCCTGTTGCATTAGGTTGTGCATACCAGAGTACAATCACACATCCGTGTATATCAGCAGAGCAGTGGACGTTGTCAGTAGAGCAAAGATTGGGGTCAGTAGGGCGGTGGAGGATGTCAATAGTTTATAAAAAAAAAAAAAAAAAAAAATTTTTTTAATTATTTTTTTAGAATATTTTTTTTTTTTTATTTTAATAAAAAATTTTTTAGGATCCCCGTTATGGGGCTTTGGTGAAATATCAAGGATCTAAACAGACCCCTAATGTCTCACTTTTGAAACAGAGAAAGACACTGAGGACAGAGATTTCCCAGTCCCTTTCTCTGCAGCCTGCAGTAAACATAGTTTACTATGCTTCAGTTAAGAATGAAGACAGGAGCGATCAGTACAGATCACTTGCTGTGTTCATTCAGAAGAGGAGGGGAGAGGAGGGAAACTGGCAGCATTGCAGGGGATAAGAGGAAGCAGGGGGAGTCAGGACCAACACAGATTAGGGTGTGCCCGGGCACACCCAGCACATCCTGTGTGCACGTCTATGAGCATCTTATCTGCACATGTGTGGAATCTCACGGCATGCATGCACCCCTCATTAAAACACTGCCTCCTAGGATGTTGACATCCCAGGCGGCACCATTGGTTCCTTTGTAATAGGCAAGGTATCCATAGGGAGGAGGAACCAGGAGAGGAAATGGGTGCATGTCTGCTTTAACCACTGCAACACTAGACATTTTTACTCTGTTCCTGAACAGGGCACTTTTTTTTTTTTTTACCAAAACTATTTTTATTTTGTAACTTACAGCAACATACAAGATAATATCAAATCAACAACCTTCTTAAAGGTACATTCAACAGTCAACGTATCCTTACATTTGCACAAGAGCAGTCCAATGTTGTAACAATTAGGTGTAATAGATTCCATGCAAAAAGTCTGCAATAAGGGAAATATAAACATTGTATCTCCTGGGTGGTACCCCTCCTTCCAGCTCGCCCAAATGATTACCGCACCCCAGTTGCGCCCAGCAGTTGTTGCTCCTAAGCTTTTAGTTGTGCGTATGCCTGTATGAAACCCTTACCAGGCTGTCAATAGAGTTGAGGTATCTTGACCGCACTTGGTAATTTTTTTCTAGGAATCCCGAGTTTGTCTAATGCCCACTGTTACGACTCCGTAACCCCCTCTACCGCATTACTGTCGCTGCCCAGGGTTCCTAGCTGACTATAGGATGCGGCTAGGTGCAGTGTATAGGATGATCTGGGGCATATGATACAGATAAAGGGGGAAGGAGAAAGGGGAAGGGTAGGGAGGGGGCCGGACAACAAAAAAAAGAAAGGGGGGGGGAGGGGAGGCAGGCAGGGGATTTGGGGGTGGGGGGGAAGCGGGGGGACAAGCCCTTGGACAGAGTGGGGGTGGGATTGCCCACCAGCTACCCTCTCCGTCTCTACATAGCATTCTAGGGGAAAGTAACTGTATACTCTGTAGCTCCAGCTTTGCCCAGGTAGGTAGCACCAAGAGCACTACCTACCAGAGGAATTCCACTTTGAGAGTCCACTCTTTCAAGTTTCTAGTCTCTCTTAACTCTGCATCAAGGGAGTGTATCGTTGGGATGATTTAAATGCCCACCACGCTTCCCAAACCGCTGAGAAGCTGGCTATTCTGTCCTGTGCCGTGTGAATCAGCTCCTCCATCGTCTCTATACGGTTAATACATTGAATCCAGCTTTTAATTGAGGAGGGAGACACGGATCTCCAATGTAACAGAATACAGAGCCTTGCGGCATTGATCATATGCATCGCCAAGGACTTTAAATACTTCTTTTGGGGAATTTTAGATAGATGTAGTAAATATTGGGCTGGTGAGAATTCCAAAGATAGGGACGAAATGCCAGTAGTTAACTCGTGCACTTGCCTCCAGTATGGCTGAATTAAAGAGCATGTCCACCATATGTGTAGGAGGGTGCCGGGTTCCTTACCACCTCTCCAACATTGGTCTGACACTGTTGGAAAGATTCTATGGAGCAGTTCCGGGGTTTTATACCATCTCGTTTTTATTTTTATATCTATTTTCCTGCGTGTTTACGTTGAGGGACCCTTTGTGAATGTATAGGTGTATGCGATCCCATTCCTCATCTGCAACCTACCAGTTCAACACGGATCCCCAAAACGCCTGATCTGAGCGCAAGCCAGAATGTTGTGTTTCAAACATGGATGCATACAGTATTGAGATCACATGGTTCTGGGGGGCCGTACTCGAACACAGGGCCTTGAACACCGTGGGTTTTGTCAGGTACCCTGGTCTCCTCCCTGGGTCATCTAAAAAGTGTTTTAACTGCATATAGGACCAGTACGGGAACGACATTGTGTTGGACAATGTGGCTAAGTCTTGTTGACTCATGAATTTGCCTCCCCGGAAAAAAACGGTTCGCTAACATCTCTGTATACGGCCATTCCTGTGCTAGGAAGATTGTGGATATCCCCGGGGGAAAGTCAGGGTTCCCCCTAATAGGGGTAATAGGGCACTCCGTGTTTGAAAGCGCTAGCGCTTTGTAGGCCCTGTTAGATTCCTGAAGGGTCGTCCCAATGAGTGGGTGTGCATGGAGGTGAAGCCCACTGGGCTGCTTGCTACTCCAGGGAAGTACTCGCAAGTCGTAGCCTGTGACAAGTCGTTCAAGCTCTACCCAGTCTTTGTAACGTGTGTGAATCTTCCAGTTTACTATCCTGGCCATGTGTACCGCCCAGTAGTAACGCTTTAGGTCTGGTAGGCCAATTCCCCCCTTAGTTTTGGGTAAAACTAAGTTTGCCCATCCGATATGAGCCTGCTTGGAACCCCAGAGGAAGGATCTACAAATCTTTTTAAAAACTGCAAAGAAGGTTGGCGGCAAGCGTATTGGGATTGTTTGCATTTTATATAAAATTCGGGGGAGGACTATCATCTTGAGGGAAGCTGCCCGTCCGAACCATGATAGAGTCGGGACGTCCCACCTCTGCAGATCTTGTTTTATATTCTTTAGCTTTTGCCCGGCTTCATAGACTTCAGGGCAGCATCCCATTCCTCAGGGGACAGGGGGGCCTCCAGGTCAGTGCCTTTTGTCGGCCTAAAACGCCTTCGGGCTGTATTTATCCAGGAACTCCTGGATCAGGGTTGAGCGTGCCCTGTCCTCTGCTGGGTTACGGACGACATCTTCAAGACTGTATAGTTCACTATAGTATTGAAGGAATTGTTGCGCAATGTCCTAGTTTTTTGTAAAAGAGCGTCCCGCACGGTCCGTCACATGATGAACAGTAGAGGCTAAAGTGCGTTTCTGTAAGCACCACGCCAGTAACTTCCCAGGTTTATTGCCTTGCTCGTAGAATAGTTTCTGCAAAAGCATATGGCGTTTTCGTGCCCTTCTAAAGAGTTCCTCCACCAATAGCACCCGTGTATCAGCCAACTCCTGTGCCACCTGAGTGGCTCCAGTTCGTTTGTGCTGCATTTCTAACTTGGCAATTTTGCCGGTAAGGACCTTTATCATCGCTTGATGCTCCCTTTTCTTTCTGGCTGCAATCGCTAGAAGGTGGCCCCGAATTACACACTTATGTGTCTCCCATTGTACCATGGGAATCACATCCGGCGTATCATTCGTATTGAAGAAGTCCTGTATGGCCTGTTTAACGTGCTCTGAGTCCCCCAGATCTGCCAAGGTGGACGCATCCAGCCAGGGCTGGCGCTAGCAATAGGCAAGTCAGGCAGCTGCCTAGGGCGCCAGGGTAGTGGGGGCGGTAAAATCCGGATCCCTAGGCACTCGCTGGGGATTCGGTTTTTAAAATACCTGCAGGGCCGGTAATACCATAAAGCAGCAATGGCGCTAGGTTGTGGGGGGGGGGGGGGGCGGGGGCGCGGTAAAATGTGCCTGTGATCCCCACACAAACATATAACCCTCTCCATCCCCCTTCTGTCAGCCTCCTTTAATAAGCTCTCCTGGACGGGTCTCTCAATGTGAACGCCATGGACTCCCCTGCCAGGACTTCACTCTATCCCCAGCCCGAAGTGTGTCCCTGGCAGAGGCAGTAAGAAGAGGAGGGGAGAGAGCCAGGGACAAAGAGCAGCGCCGGCAGGCCCTGAAGTGCTTGCAGAGTTGCAGGGCACATGGAATCGGCCGGGGTGGATGAGATGGAACACTGCATGTAAGTTTCGAGCTTGCCGCGATTTCCCTGCCCTCCTCCTCCTGGACCATCGGGGATCTTTTGTGGGAAGACAGACAGCAGCTCCGATCTGCTCGAGGTGAGGCCACCACGCCGTTCGCACAGGTAGTGAAAGAACAAGCACCACACATCCAGTAACTTGAATTTAAAAAACATTTTTCCGCTGTATAAGTTTATATTGCATTGTCAAGTTTATATTGCATTGCATGTACAAAGGGGAACAGAGGTGGGGTAGTGGGCGCAGAGAGGAACTGATGTGCATGGGGGGGGGGGGGGGGGTAAAGAGGGGAATAAATATATGGGGGGGGGCAAAGAGGGGAACAGATGTGGGGAGGTAAAGAGGGGAATAGATATATGGGGGGTAAAGAGGGGAGCAGATATGTGGGGGGTAAAGAGGGGAAAAGATATGTGGGGGGTAAAGAGGGGAACAGATATATGCGGGGGTAAAGAGGGGAACAGATATGTGTGGGGGGGTAAAGAGGCGAACAGATATGTGGGGGGCAAAGAGGGGAACAGATATGTGGGGGGGGTAAAGAGGGGAACAGATATGTGGGGGGGGGGGGTAAAGAGGGGAACAGATATGTGTGGGGGGGGGGTAAAGAGGGGAATAGATATATGGGAGGGTAAAGAGGGGAATAGATATATGCGGGGTAAAGAGGGGAACAGATATGTGGGGGGGGGGGGGTAAAGAGGAGAAAATATATGTGGGGGGTAAAGAGGGGAACAGATGTGTGGGGGGGTAAAGAGGGGAACAGATGTGTGGGGCAGGTAAAGAGGGGAACAGATATGTGGGAGGGGGTAAAGAGGGAAACAGGTGTGGGAGGGTAAAGTGGGGAAGAGATGTGTGTGGGGGGGTAAAGTGGGGAACAGATGTGTGGGGGGAGGGTAAAGAGGGGAACAGATGTGTGGGAGGGGGGTAAAGAGGGGAACAGATGTGTGTGGGGGTAAAGAGGGGAACAGATGTGTGTGTGGGGGGGGGGTAAAGAGGGGAACAGATGTGTGTGGGGGGGGGGTGTAGAGAGGAGAACAGATGTGTGGGGGGGGGGGGGTAAAGAGGGGAACAGATGTGTGTGGGGGGGGTAAAGAGGGGAACAGATGTGTGTGGGGGGGGGGGGTAAAGAGGGGAACAGATGTGTGGGGGGGGGGGTAAAGAGGGGAACAGATGTGTGGGGGGTAAAGAGGGGGAACAGATATGTGGGGGGGGGGGTAAAGAGGGGGAACAGATATATGGGGGGGGATACAGAGGGGAACAGACATGTGGGGGAGGGTACAGAGGGAAACAGATGTGTGTGAGGTGAACAGATGTGTGGGGGGGTACAGAGGGAACAGATATGCGGGGGCAAGTGTCCAGAGGGGAATAGGTGTGTGTGTGTGTGGGGGGGGGGGGGTACAGAGAGGAACTGATGTGCTTGTGGGGGTAAAGGTGGACAAATTGTGGTGATCTTAGGCCTGAGAACAGGAATTGGGGTGATTTAAGGCGTGGAGGTTCAAGTTCACCTTTGTAAAGAAATATTAAATGCAGATCTTTTTGCAGGTAAAGAAATGTGCATTTATTATTATTTAGGCATTGTTAGTGTAGTAGTTACACAGTTAGCCTGTCCGTATAATACCCTAGGCTGCCTTTATACTACCCTAGCCTGTCCCTATACTTGCAGACCACAGCTGGCGTGAGGAAGGAAGCCGGCACCACCACTGTTTGTCTTCAGGCCGGGTCCAGTGATGCAGGTGTGGGTCTGTTGATCATGGCTGAAGAAAAAGGTGGAGAGGTGCAGCAAAAATCTACAGGGGCAGAGCTAATTGGGGGGGGGGGGGGCAAAATTAGGTTTCGCCTAGGGTGTCAAAAATTCTTGCACCAGCCCTGCATTTAGCCTCCACATCTTGGTTTGCATCTCTCTTTGTGGGAATTATAAAGTCAGAGTAATTGGATGATGGTCGGAAAGCGTCATGGTTTCAATTGTTGCGTTAACGAGGTGGGATAGGTCAGTCTGTTGCATGAATAATTAGTCCAACCTCGAATAGCGATTGTGCGGGTGGTGTGAATAAAAGGTTTAGTCCTTCTCACGGGGGTGAAGCGTACTCCACGTATCGTGGAGCGCGAGAGATGCTAGTTGAAGTTTCACTTGTCGTAAAGCAGAGTAAGGAAGCGAGGAGGTGCCAGTAGAAGTATCTAGTAAAGGGTCTAGCGCTAGATTAATGTCCCCCCCCCCCAGTATCAGGAGGCCTGCCTGGAAAGTTGCCAGCTTCAAGAGAGTGTTTTTTCAGGAAGGGTACTCTATTAGTGTTGGGGCAGTACACATTTGCTAGTGTCACTGTTTTGTCTTTCCAGGTGCCCTTCAGGAAGAGGTACCTGCCCTCAGGGTCAACAAGCTGGTCAGTCAGATGGAACGGCAGAGACTTAGCTAATAAGATGGAGACCCCCTTTGTTTTGGATTCGGAGCAGGTTGCATGGAACACTGTCGGAAAGCATCTGTCCGTTAATCAGGGGACTGATCCAGTCTTAAAATGGGTTTCTTGTAGAAAGATAATTTGCACTCTATGCTGATGAGCTTCCGCCAAAACGCAGCTCAGTTTTTCCGGTACATTGAGCCCCTTCACATTCAAAGAGAAAACTTTGAGTGCTAGAGGAGCTGAGGTGTGCTTTATGGATGACATTGTTAGATGCAGGAAGAATACTTTTTTTTTTTTCTCTTTCTTTCTTCTCTTTTTCTTTTAACCAAGCTGTGTTACTGCCCTGCTCTATCTCCTAAGCAACGAGACGAAGAGGGTGCATCTGAAGAGCAGGATTATATGGCTCAGGTCTGGGAGCGAATGGGAGAGCGTAGGGGAATGAGAGGGATAGGATGCGGAAGGAGGAGACGGGGAAGAGGGGAGAAAGAGGGCAAAAAAAAAAAATAGGGGGGAAGGGGGGAAAGTAGGGGATGGGATCTAGGGGGACAAAGGAGATTAGATCCCCTGCAAGAAGAGGAGGACCTCTGCCTGAGAGTGTTCAGAGGGGGGCTCCAGCTACCGCCGGAGCCACCGACTGATATGTGGTGTGTGCCTTTGGAATGGGCCGAAGGTTGAAATAACCAGGGATGGGTATAAGCCTGCTAAACCCACCTATTCTTTCCGTGGCAGGGGTAAGGGATTCAGGGTAAACTTTTCCGGATGTGTTCAAGGGGGAAACCTGCCTCCTTGAGGTGGGAAAGAAGCCTAACACCAGAGAGAGTCACGAAACTATTACCACCCTGGGAACTCCCTATATGGCCTGAGCAGAATGGGAATTACCTCCTTCCTGTAGGGCCAGGGTTACTGTAAACCGTTTAACCCAATTTGGCCCTCCCGCCAGTACTCAGTAGTTCCTTTTCTCACCTTCAACCTGACAAGGAACTACCACAGAAGAAAATGCGGCAACTTTCAATGCTCTAACCGCAGTTAAGGTCATCATCAAAAATTCAACACATAACAAACCATGTAACCAAGAAACCATTTATGAGGGCCTAAGCTCCCTAACAGTCTAGCATATGGGATCGCTTAGGGTACCGCTTAGCTGGTGCGCCACCTTCCCCACCCCTCAGGCCCCACACCCTCCTGGGCAGGTGTTCGGGCCGTTCAGTGCGCCTGGACTCTGGGGAACAGTGACGCACCCCCTACAACGTGGGCCTCATTGGAACTTGTGAGCCTGCGAATCCCCATGCAGTATATCTAAGGGGCAAATTTGTCACTCTAATGCTTAATAGGTTCCCCCTACTTTGGAGCTCATTGGGTTGGATTCCGGGGGCCCCAGGCAATACCTAGTAGGCAGCGCCCAGAGACCCCCATTCCCCGAGGGTGAGCGTGTGTAGCAATCGGGAGATCACTACACATTAAACCTTTAACATAGTAACCTGAATCATTAACCATGAATGCAATAAAACATAATCGGCCTAACGATATAGCCTGAACGTTTACCCTGACCAATAGGCATGGGCATGTCGGCAAGTCCGTTATTCGCGGGGTATGCAGATGTTCTCTGGATGAGTCGTAGTTCACACACGCCAGCACGTGTTGTAACAGCCGGGTGTCAGGGCTGCAAGGAGGAATTTGTAGGGCAAGCGAACTTGCATTGGCAGGCTGACCCATGAGCCCAGCTGGAGAAGCACTGCTATTCCCCCCTTTCATCTGTTGGAAGCACTCCATGGTAATTAGTGAGAGCGATCACCGCTAACAGTTTTCCGTCTGTTGTAGGTGTAAATGTCACTCCCTACAGGTGTGGGGATGCTTCCCTCCACTTTTGTGTGGTCTGTCCTGATAGCCAGGAAACATGCCTGCCCATATAGTTCAAAAAGTATCTTTGATGCCCTGCCAAATTAGCTGTAATGGTATCAGTCTCATCCCCAGGCCTGGGGGTATTACCTTATGTTTGGCTTACATAGTGATCCCATTCTAAGGATATTCAGGGCTGCTACTAAAAGTCTCCATCCATTGGTCTCCCAAGCATGTGGCAACCCATATAGCACTTTTGTGTGACTAGATATACAGTCAAAGTTCAGTGATCAGGGTAATAGCAAAGGGGTGGCATGGATCTATTCACCCGCCCAGTTATGCGATTAATGAGCAGTTCTGCGTCGTACTGATGATGGGGATTCTCGTGGACTATCTTCTGTTTCCATGTCTCCCCGATTTCTTTGTGGTGAGGCGGTAGAGGTTCTTCTTCTTCTCTGCCTTTGCCTATGCGACCTCGGTGTGTAGTCAGGCTGTGTGGGTATCCATGGATCTGGTTGCAAAAATGCGCTATACCATTCCGGAACCTTCACTAATGGGATGCCCAGAGTATCGCATTAGGTCGGCCGGGATTCTCAGATGAGCTGTGCGATTTCCTGCCTTGGCTTGTAAGCAGAAGGGAAATTTCCACCTGTAGGGAATGCGTCTGTCACGCAGGGCTTGCAGCAAGGGCCGGAGATCCCGTCTGTGTTGCAACGTAATGGCTGACAGGTCTTGGAACAACTGTATGCGCGCCCCTTCGTATTCCAGGCGGTCATGGTTACGTGCGAGCCTCAATATCTCTTCTTTTTGAGTGAAGCTCACTAGGCAGCATACAGCATCTCTGGGGGTGTCTGTATCCCTACCCCTTGGCCTCAGTGCTCTATGGCACCTCTCCATCTCCACTGGCGCATCTGGAGGTCTGCCTAACAGGGTGTTAAAGATAGCCCAAATGGCAGCTTGCAACTGGGGTCCTTCCACCGATTCCGGAATGCCTCTCACACGCAGGTACGTCTGCACCCCCTATTATGAAGGTCTTCCATGTGTCTATGCATGTCCATGAGATGTTCAGTGTGGACACTGGTGACCTACTGCACTTGCTGTATGGCTGCTCCATTTGTTATAGCTGTGGCCTCCACATGTTCCACTCTAGAAGCTACCACTCTGATGTCTGATCTGAGATCAGATATGGCCGCAAAGAGTGTATTTTTAATGTCTGTGGCCACTAGGTGTAAGTCTGCCAGGCTTAGAGGGGGAGAGGCATGTGCACTGTGCATACCTGCAGCCGCGGAGGCTCCCTGGTTGTCTGCGGGGGTAGCTGGTGTACTGCGCTCCACGGTCTGGGATGCGGCCTGCACGTCTGCCGTTTGAGCGGAACATCGCCGGGATATTGCGGCTGAGCTGCGTGGAAGGGTCCTGCACCGACCGGGAGGTTGTCGAGCTTCTCCCGGTCATTCTCTCTGGGTGATAGGAGGGTTCTTCCCGCTGATGGTAGCTTAATAGGAGTCCTGGATGGCGGAGCGCTCTGACTATGCTGCCATCTTCCTCCGGTGCCAGGCCACGCCCCCCGGGCACTTTTTAGTTTTCAGCACTGTCACACTTTGAATGACAATTACTCAAACAACACTGTACCTAAATTAAATGTTTATAATTTTTTAGTCAGATAGCGCTTTCATTTGGTGGTAATTAATCGCCACTGGGTTTTTTTTTTTATATATAAATAAATCAAATACCTAAAACTGAAAAGAAATGTGTTTTTCTTTGTTTCTATGATAAAAGTTTGCAAATAGATAATATTTATTCAAAAAATGTAGGCCAAAATGTATTCTTCTACATTTCTTTGATAAAAAAATAACCCAAATCAGTGTATAGTATTTAGTCTGTAGGAAAGTTATAGAATCTACAAATTATGGTATATACATTTTAAAACTGCTCATTCCTGACACAGCATGGCAACATATACGTTTGGGTAGGCTTCACGCCCTGCCCTATCTCGGGATCAGTTATACTATAACAGTAGATCTCCTCCCTGCCCGCAGCATTCTCTTATTTTTTTTTCCTCACTGCTACAGCCTGTTATGCTACTGCTGAGCAGGATTTTTTTTTGATTTTTTTTTCCCTCACCTTTACCGGATGCTTCTGGCCAAGCCGCATAGGTTCAAGCCTCTCCTGTGTCGAAGCTCCCCACTGTACAGGCAGACATGATATGGGGGAGACCTCTCCCCTGAAGGATCCAGGAAAAGGGGTGCAAGTACCTGGTCTAGGAGAGCCATCAGGAAGACATCAGCAAACAAACGTGCAGAGGACTGCCTATTCTCAAAATGGCAGAATCACTATTTCCGGGACTAGCAGCCTCGCCGAATGGAGCAAGATGCAGAACTTCTGGTGAGCTTAATGGCAAAAGCCCAAGGTATGACTTCCGGGTGAAGCAAGATGGCGGCCAAGGTACTGCAGGTATCAGAATGATGCGAGGAGCATCTCAGGAAGCTGCAGAAAAGAATTGATGGCAGCCCTCTGTGCACTGAAAGCATTTCACACAGAGATTCAAGGGACAAACGTAGCTGTGCAGATAGACAACAGGGCGGCAGTTACTTATGTAAGAAGGCAGGGTGGGACTCGAAGTCGGACGCTACTGGCCAAAGTAACACCAATAATGGAGTGGGCACAACAAACCTAGCCCACCTTTCAGCGGTCTACATCCCAGCCCCACTGAACTTTATCACAGAAACCTTGAGCAGGAGAACCCTAGACCCCAACGAGTGGTCCCTGAACCAATCAGTCTTCCATTGGATATGCAGACACTGGGGGTACCCAGACCTGGATCTAATGGCAACCGCAGCCAATGCAAAGTGCAGGCCTTTTTTGGCCAGAGCAAGGTTCCAGGAAGCAGAAGCAACAGATTCTCTCAACACCAGATGGGTTTGCAGACTAATATATGTATTCCCTCCAATTGCACTAATCTTCAGGTCTCTCAACAGAATAAGAACACACTCAGGGATGGTGATAGAAATAATCCCAATGTTCTACACTTAGCAGCCTGGAGGCTGAAGGGAGAAGATTAGAAGAGGCAGGGTATTTGGCAGCTGTGGTGAAAACACTGTTGAAAGCAAGAGCAGCCACCACTAACCGGACCTACTCGCGAATCTGGGAAAAGTTCATATCCTTCGCAGAAAACCAGGAGTTTGATCCCCAGACACCATCAGAAACCCAGGTTCTAAGCTTCCTCCAAACGGGTCTAGACAAATGTTTCAGTGTTAATACACTGAGGGTACACATCTCTGCCCTGACAGCATTGTCAGGAGTGAAGTGGGCATCATGGTGTCTAATCCATCAGTTCCTGAAAGCATGTGTGAGAATTTCTTACGTCAACCACCTCAGGCAGGAGGGTGTCAGACATGCAAGCCTTAGGCTATAAGCCACCATACTGTTGTCACCTGGCAGACAGAGTAGTATTACGAACACTACCGCACTACAGGTCTAAAGTTAATACCCCATTCCATAGGAATCAGGAAATAGTACTCCCAACCTTGCAGGCAGAAACATCAGAGAAACCGCACAGTCTGGACGTCGGGTCCATCTTAAAGACCTACATAGAGATGACGGCATCCTTTAGGAAGGCAGAAAATCTGTTCATCATTCAAGAAGGAAGCAGAAAAGGGCTGGCAGTGTTCAGAAGGACACTGGCATCATGGCTAGTTAAGGTCATATGGAGAGCTTATACTGCAAAGAACCTAGAACCCCCAGCGGAGCTTAGGGCTCACTCAACTTGGGGATGGTGGCATCATGGGTGGATTTCCGAGGGGTCACACCTGAGCTAATCTGTAGGGCCACCACTTGGGCGACTTTCAATACTTTCCTGATCCACTATAAAGTGAACCCTGCAGCCTTAACTACAGTACAGTTTGGCTGCTCGGTATTGGAGTGATCGACATAAGCAAGTTATATATATAAATGTGCATATAGAATAAAGAGTACAGCATTACCCACCCATCTGTCTGGTGATTTTCTACATCCCATAAGTATATGCTGTCATGCTGTGTCAGGAATGAGGAAAATATTATACTTACCTAATGGTAATTTTGCTTTCCTGATGCAAGCATGACAGGATATAGGTCCCTCCCGAAAAAAAGGGATTTGCAGTGATACTAAATTATAAGAATGCTGCGGGCAGGGAGGAGACCTACTCTTATAGTATAACGGGTCCTGAGATAGGGCAGAGGGCGGAGCCTACCCATACGTATATATTTTGTCATGCTTGCATCAGGAAAGGAAAATTACTGTTAGGCAAGTATTTCCTCAGTCCTGATGTACGGATTGCCTATTTCATTTCTTGAGGCCCCATAATGTCAGGACAGTACAGATATCCCTCAAATTACCCCTTTTTTGGAAAGTAGACAGTCTAAGGTATTTAGTAGGAAGCATTGGGAGTTTTTTAAAGTTGTAACTTTTTTGTCACAATTTTTTGGAAAATTACGAATTTTTATAAAAAAAATATTTCACAACAGAACAGCTTCACCATACGTCTGGTGTGGCAGATACCAACTGGTGACAGTATGTAAAAAAAAAGTTTTTTTTTTCAATTTTTTTAACGACTTCCCACCAGGCCACTGCACAAAACAGCCGGGTGGGTTCTTCTTCTGAGTGGATGTTCCTGAGCGTTCCTTCAAAAGAAGTGGGATCGCGCAGCCACACGATCCAAATGTGCGTGTGTCACCTAGACATGCCGTATCTCAGATCAGCAGGAAGGCTCTGTGATTTGCCCTCCTGATCACATGATGTCTGTGTCTAATAAAGAATGTATTCTGTGGTGTAATTGCAAGTTTATTAATGCCATTTGGGAGAAATAACTTGTTAATATGACAATTTTGTGGAAGAAAATTAAAAAAAAAATTAAATTTTCCAAAATATTGTGGGCAGAAAATTGTAACTTGAAAAAACTCATTATGCCTCTTATTAAATACCTTGGACTGTCATCTTTACAAAAATGGGTCATTTGGGGGGTACTGTCCTGACATTTTAGGGCCTCAGAAAATGAGATAGGCCATCGATACATTAGGATTAGTGATGGACGAACTTCCGACGGGACGTTTCGCGAACGCGAAACGCGAACGGACACAAACGTTCGCGAAAACGACCGTTCGCCGCGGGCTCCATTGACTTCAATGGGAGGCGAATTTCGCAAACCTTTAGGTCGAATTTGCGGCCACGGGGTAATTATTAGGGGGTAGCACGTAGTCCCACCACCTGGACAATAGCATAATACATGTATGAGGTGAATTTGGGATCGATAACTACAAGCATTTTTTTTTTATTTGGGAAATTGTTCTGACAATTCAGGACTATGGAGCTAATGAAGGCAATGGAGGAGAGGGAAGGTCAGGGACCAGGGTAGGCAAACAAGAGGGTGCAGGAGATACAGAGCACTGACAGCAGCACCGTAATACAGAGCACTGACATCAGCACCGTGACATACAGCGCTGACAGCAGCTCCGTGACATACAGCGCTGACAGCAGCTCCGTGACATACAGCGCTGACAGCAGCTCCGTGACATACAGCGCTGACAGCAGCTCCGTGACATACAGCGCTGACAGCAGCTCCGTGACATACAGCGCTGACAGCAGCACCGTGACATACAGCGCTGACAGCAGCTCCGTGACATACAGCGCTGACAGCAGCTCCGTGACATACAGCGCTGACAGCAGCTCCGTGACATACAGCACTGACAGCAGCTCCGTGACATACAGCGCTGACAGCAGCTCCGTGACATACAGCGCTGACAGCAGCACCGTGACATACAGCGCTGACAGCAGCTCCGTGACATACAGCGCTGACAGCAGCTCCGTGACATACAGCGCTGACAGCAGCTCCGTGACATACAGCGCTGACAGCAGCTCCGTGACATACAGCGCTGACAGCAGCTCCGTGACATACAGCGCTGACAGCAGCTCCGTGACATACAGCGCTGACAGCAGCTCCGTGACATACAGCGCTGACAGCAGCTCCGTGACATACAGCGCTGACAGCAGCTCCGTGACATACAGCGCTGACAGCAGCTCCGTGACATACAGCGCTGACAGCAGCACCGTAAGCAGCCCCAGGAGGAAGTCAGCACAGCACAGGGATGGTGTGATCCCCTCATAATAAGAACCCCCAGGAGGAAGTCAGCACAGCACAGGGATGGTGGGAGCCCCTCATAATAAGAACACCCAGGAGGAAGTCAGCACAGCACAGGGATGGTGGGAACCCCTCATAATAAGCAGCCCCAGTAGAAATATGACACCGCTCAACCTCTTCAAAGAGGAGGGTAGGGGCATATAGTACGGTGTGCTTTTTTGGGTCAGGGAAGTGAGCCAAATGAATTAAGAAGGTCTGTGTGCTTGATTCCAAAAATTGTTTATAGACATATACATGGTCTACTGATCACATGTGTTGAATTCCTCCGAGATCCATGCCTCATTCATTTTTAGAAATGTGAGGTAGTTAACACTGTGGTGAGCTAGGCGAGTACGCTTATCGGTCACAATCCCCCCTGCTGCGCTGAACGTCCTTTCGGACAGGACACTGGATGAGGGGCAAGCCAACAGTTCGATTGCAAATTGGGCAAGCTCTGGCCAGAGGTCAAGCCTGCCCACCCAGTAGTCTAGGGGTTCATCACTCCTCAGAGCGTCCACATCGGCCGTTAACCCAATGTAGTCGGACACCTGACGGTCTAGGCGTTCCCTGATGCTGGATCCGGATGACACCTGTCGATGGGTCGGCTGAAAGAATGACCTCATATCCGAAGTCACCAACACATCTTCAAACCGGCCTCTTCTTGCAGGCGCTGTTGGATTGGTACCCGCAAATCCTTCTCTGGGAGTGGGAATTGCTCCTCTGCCAGCGCACGCAAAAGCAGAATGCAGCATTTCTCGAAGCAAGGCCTGGAAGTGCTGCATTCTGACAGCCCTCTGCGACGGCGGTAACATTTCCGCCATTTTGTGTTTGTACCGGGGGTCTAAGTACGTTGCCACCCAGTACTGGTCCTTGACCCTCATGCTTTTTATACGGGGGTCCCTATTAAAACACTGGAGCATGAAGGCCCCCATTTGCACTAAAGTGGAAGCGGTGTGGTGGCCTGGCTCCTGCTCATCATCCAGGATAATGTCGTCCTCTTCATTCTCCTCTCCCCATCCTCGCACAACAGGGATCCCAGAAAGGTTTAAAGCATGCTCTTCTTGCTCCTGCTCATCCGCCCCGGCACCATCCTCCTCTGACTCCTCATCAGACTCCTGTTGTTGACTTGTCTCAGATAGAGTAGCCCCCCCTGGGAATTCATCCAGCATTGCGACTTCCTCATCTTCCCGCTCCTGCTCCTCCACAGCCTGATCAATGACACGACGCAATGCACGCTCCAGAAAGAAGGCATAAGGTACCATGTCACTGATGGCGCCATGGCTGCGACTGACCAGTTTGGTGATCTCCTCAAATGGCCGCAGAAGTCTGCATGTGTCGCGCATGAGCAGCCACTGGCGCGGTGAAAAAAAACCCAGCTCCCCAGAACCGTTTCTTTCGCAGAGTTCATACAGGTAGACGTTAACTGCACGTTTCTGCTGGAGCAGCCTATCAAGCATATAGAAGGTTGAGTTCCATCGCGTCGGGCAATCGCAAATAAGACGTCTGACCGGCAGATGGTGTCGCCGCTGAATGTCAGCAAGGCGAGCCATGGCCGTGTAAGATCTTCTGAAATGGGCCGAGATTTTCCTTGCCTGCCGCAAGATGTCCTGGACCCCAGGGTATTTGACAAGGAATCGCTGCACGACCAAGTTTAAGACGTGTGCCATGCACGGCACGTGCGTGATTTTGCCCTGTTTCAATGCGCTAAGCAGATTGGCACCGTTGTCACACACCACTTTACCAACTGTCAAATTGAGCGGTGTTAGCCACTCATCTGCCTGTGAACGCAAAGCTGAAAGGAGTGCCGGGCCAGTGTGGCTCTTTGCTTCCAGGCACAACAGACGCAGCACGGCATGGCAACGTCTCACCTGGCATGTGGAATAGGTTCTGGGGAGCTTGGGCGGTGCAGTGGAAGAGACGCTAGCAGCGGAAAAGGAGGAGGCAGCTGAGGAGGAGAGGGAGGAGGATGGAGTAGGAGGAGGAGAAGAAGAGTCAGGCCTGCATGCAATCCGTGGCGGTAAAACCAAATCTACACGGGTGCCACGGGTTACATGCTTGACGGCCGTCAGAAGGTTCACCCAGTGGGCAGTAAAACTGATATACCTTCCCTGCCCGTGTTTGCTAGACCACGTGTCTGTGGTCAGATGTATCTTGGCACCGACACTGTGTGCCAGAGATACATTCACTTGCCGCTGAACATGGCCATATAGCTCTGGGATGCCCTTCTCTGAGAAATACTTCCTTCCTGGGACCTTCCATTGTGGTGTTCCAATGGCCACAAATTTGCGAAAGGCCTCCGAGTCCACCAGTTTATATGGCAGTAGTTGGCGGGCTATGAGTTCTGACAAGCCAGCCGCCAACCGTTGGGCAAGAGGGTTATCCGGCGTCATCATTTTTTTACGCTCAAACATTAGGCCCACGGAAGCCTGCCTTTTTGCAGAAAAATGTGAGCTTGGCGTGATGGAAGGTGGAGTGGAGGACAATTGTGAGGAGAGAGGAGAAGGAGAAGTAGAAGACGAGGCTGGACGGTGAGAGCCTGCAGTGTGGCTTTGTGTGTTCCGTTGCTCCCACTGGGCTCGGTGATGGCTGCTCATGTGCCTTCTTAAGGCGGTCGTCCCTAGGTGAGTATTGGGCTTACCGCGACTAACGCGTTGACTGCAAAGATTGCAGATGGCAACGCTATTGTCAGCAGCGGACACGTTAAAAAAAGCCCACACTGCGGAGCCATGTGCCGGTGTCCTGGGAGCGCCAGATGTGACCGTACATGGTCGATGACTCGCTCCTGATACATTTGCAGTCTGCTTTGTCCCTGCTGTGCAATGTAAGTCATTGCTGCTTCTCCTCCCTATCTGCTGGTCCATATCTCCCTCTGAACTCCCCTCCTCTTCCTCTCTTGTGGGCACCCACGTGACATCACTAGACACGTCATCATCAACGTCACCTTCCCCACCGCTATAAGTAGAGTAGGCAGCAACACCGGGGACCAACCTCCTCCTTGGGCTGATCTGGGTACTGGCGTCAGACTGCTGAGTAGCGCTTGTTGCTACCTCCTCTTCCTGATCCAATACCAAGAGTGGCTGCGCATCAGAAATGTCCTCTTGATATGGATCGGAAAATAATTCCAGTGACTCAAGCGGAAGGTATGTGGTGGTGGTGGTGGTGGTCGTGTTGTTGGTGGTAGTGTCTTTGGGGGTGCACATAGCAGAGAGTGAAGAAGAGGGTGCAGATCGAGAGGATGAGGAGGGTGCAGAAGAGTAAGGCTGAGCGAGCCACTCAACCAAGTCTGGTGCATCCTTTAAAGTAATTGAACGCACCTTCTGCAACTTCCCACTTTGGCTCAAGCCTGTTGCTCCTGCCCTACCCCTACCACCCCTGCGGAAGGGCCTGCCTCTTCCTCTGCATGTCATTTTTTAAATGACCCTGTGACAAAACTCTTAGTCCCTATACCGCTGAAGGACTGCTGCAGTATAGGTGAGCGGTCAGCAGTGGTGCACGTCAACCCTATCTATTGTGGACCTATAGCGGTCCTTACAGAACAGCAGACTGTACCGCACTCAAGCCTATGTACCGTAGCACCCTATACCAAGTTACCAGTCCTTATAAGAACTTTTGTGGACCAAGCAGGTTGTGTATTAGTGTTTAGCAGACTGTACGTCAGTCCCTATACCGCTGAAGGACTGCTGCAGTATAGGGCAGCGGTCAGCAGTGGTGCACGTCAACCCTATCTATTGTGGACCGATAGCGGTCCTTACAGAACAGCAGACTGTACCGCACTCAAGCCTATGTACCGTAGCACCCTATACCAAGTTACCAGTCCTTATAAGAACTTTTGTGGACCAAGCAGGTTGTGTATTAGTGTTTAGCAGACTGTACGTCAGTCCCTATACCGCTGAAGGACTGCTGCAGTATAGGGCAGCGGTCAGCAGTGGTGCACGTCAACCCTATCTATTGTGGACCGATAGCGGTCCTTACAGAACAGCAGACTGTACCGCACTCAAGCCTATGTACCGTAGCACCCTATACCAAGTTACCAGTCCTTATAAGAACTTTTGTGGAACAAGCAGGTTGTGTGTTAGTGATTAGCAGACTGTACGTCAGTCCCTATACCGCTGAAGGACTGCTGCAGTATAGGTGAGCGGTCAGCAGTGGTGCACGTCAACCCTATCTATTGTGGACCGATAGCGGTCCTTACAGAACAGCAGACTGTACCGCACTCAAGCCTATGTACCGTAGCACCCTATACCAAGTTACCAGTCCTTATAAGAACTTTTGTGGAACAAGCAGGTTGTGTGTTAGTGATTAGCAGACTGTACGTCAGTCCCTATACCGCTGAAGGACTGCTGCAGTATAGGTGAGCGGTCAGCAGTGGTGCACGTCAACCCTATCTATTGTGGACCGATAGCGGTCCTTACAGAACAGCAGACTGTACCGCACTCAAGCCTATGTACCGTAGCACCCTATACCAAGTTACCAGTCCTTATAAGAACTTTTGTGGACCAAGCAGGTTGTGTATTAGTGTTTAGCAGACTGTACGTCAGTCCCTATACCGCTGAAGGACTGCTGCAGTATAGGGCAGCGGTCAGCAGTGGTGCACGTCAACCCTATCTATTGTGGACCGATAGCGGTCCTTACAGAACAGCAGACTGTACCGCACTCAAGCCTATGTACCGTAGCACCCTATACCAAGTTACCAGTCCTTATAAGAACTTTTGTGGAACAAGCAGGTTGTGTGTTAGTGATTAGCAGACTGTACGTCAGTCCCTATACCGCTGAAGGACTGCTGCAGTATAGGGCAGCGGTCAGCAGTGGTGCACGTCAACCCTATCTATTGTGGACCGATAGCGGTCCTTACAGAACAGCAGACTGTACCGCACTCAAGCCTATGTACCGTAGCACCCTATACCAAGTTACCAGTCCTTATAAGAACTTTTGTGGAACAAGCAGGTTGTGTGTTAGTGATTAGCAGACTGTACGTCAGTCCCTATACCGCTGAAGGACTGCTGCAGTATAGGTGAGCGGTCAGCAGTGGTGCACGTCAACCCTATCTATTGTGGACCGATAGCGGTCCTTACAGAACAGCAGACTGTACCGCACTCAAGCCTATGTACCGTAGCACCCTATACCAAGTTACCAGTCCTTATAAGAACTTTTGTGGACCAAGCAGGTTGTGTATTAGTGTTTAGCAGACTGTACGTCAGTCCCTATACCGCTGAAGGACTGCTGCAGTATAGGGCAGCGGTCAGCAGTGGTGCACGTCAACCCTATCTATTGTGGACCGATAGCGGTCCTTACAGAACAGCAGACTGTACCGCACTCAAGCCTATGTACCGTAGCACCCTATACCAAGTTACCAGTCCTTATAAGAACTTTTGTGGACCAAGCAGGTTGTGTATTAGTGTTTAGCAGACTGTACGTCAGTCCCTATACCGCTGAAGGACTGCTGCAGTATAGGGCAGCGGTCAGCAGTGGTGCACGTCAACCCTATCTATTGTGGACCGATAGCGGTCCTTACAGAACAGCAGACTGTACCGCACTCAAGCCTATGTACCGTAGCACCCTATACCAAGTTACCAGTCCTTATAAGAACTTTTGTGGACCAAGCAGGTTGTGTATTAGTGTTTAGCAGACTGTACGTCAGTCCCTATACCGCTGAAGGACTGCTGCAGTATAGGGCAGCGGTCAGCAGTGGTGCACGTCAACCCTATCTATTGTGGACCGATAGCGGTCCTTACAGAACAGCAGACTGTACCGCACTCAAGCCTATGTACCGTAGCACCCTATACCAAGTTACCAGTCCTTATAAGAACTTTTGTGGAACAAGCAGGTTGTGTGTTAGTGATTAGCAGACTGTACGTCAGTCCCTATACCGCTGAAGGACTGCTGCAGTATAGGTGAGCGGTCAGCAGTGGTGCACGTCAACCCTATCTATTGTGGACCGATAGCGGTCCTTACAGAACAGCAGACTGTACCGCACTCAAGCCTATGTACCGTAGCACCCTATACCAAGTTACCAGTCCTTATAAGAACTTTTGTGGACCAAGCAGGTTGTGTATTAGTGTTTAGCAGACTGTACGTCAGTCCCTATACCGCTGAAGGACTGCTGCAGTATAGGGCAGCGGTCAGCAGTGGTGCACGTCAACCCTATCTATTGTGGACCGATAGCGGTCCTTACAGAACAGCAGACTGTACCGCACTCAAGCCTATGTACCGTAGCACCCTATACCAAGTTACCAGTCCTTATAAGAACTTTTGTGGACCAAGCAGGTTGTGTGTTAGTGTTTAGCAGACTGTACGTCAGTCCCTATACCGCTGAAGGACTGCTGCAGTATAGGGCAGCGGTCAGCAGTGGTGCACGTCAACCCTATCTATTGTGGACCGATAGCGGTCCTTACAGAACAGCAGACTGTACCGCACTCAAGCCTATGTACCGTAGCACCCTATACCAAGTTACCAGTCCTTATAAGAACTTTTGTGGAACAAGCAGGTTGTGTGTTAGTGATTAGCAGACTGTACGTCAGTCCCTATACCGCTGAAGGACTGCTGCAGTATAGGTGAGCGGTCAGCAGTGGTGCACGTCAACCCTATCTATTGTGGACCGATAGCGGTCCTTACAGAACAGCAGACTGTACCGCACTCAAGCCTATGTACCGTAGCACCCTATACCAAGTTACCAGTCCTTATAAGAACTTTTGTGGACCAAGCAGGTTGTGTATTAGTGTTTAGCAGACTGTACGTCAGTCCCTATACCGCTGAAGGACTGCTGCAGTATAGGGCAGCGGTCAGCAGTGGTGCACGTCAACCCTATCTATTGTGGACCGATAGCGGTCCTTACAGAACAGCAGACTGTACCGCACTCAAGCCTATGTACCGTAGCACCCTATACCAAGTTACCAGTCCTTATAAGAACTTTTGTGGACCAAGCAGGTTGTGTATTAGTGTTTAGCAGACTGTACGTCAGTCCCTATACCGCTGAAGGACTGCTGCAGTATAGGGCAGCGGTCAGCAGTGGTGCACGTCAACCCTATCTATTGTGGACCGATAGCGGTCCTTACAGAACAGCAGACTGTACCGCACTCAAGCCTATGTACCGTAGCACCCTATACCAAGTTACCAGTCCTTATAAGAACTTTTGTGGAACAAGCAGGTTGTGTGTTAGTGATTAGCAGACTGTACGTCAGTCCCTATACCGCTGAAGGACTGCTGCAGTATAGGGCAGCGGTCAGCAGTGGTGCACGTCAACCCTATCTATTGTGGACCGATAGCGGTCCTTACAGAACAGCAGACTGTACCGCACTCAAGCCTATGTACCGTAGCACCCTATACCAAGTTACCAGTCCTTATAAGAACTTTTGTGGAACAAGTGAGTTGTGAATGTTTAGCAGACTGCAGCAGAAGGGCAGCAGTCAAGTATAATATCCTTTCTATATTTGGAAGAAAGAATATTATACATGTACAAGCCTATTACTGTACCACTGATACCAGTCCTGAAAAGAACCTTTGTGGAACTAATAATAACAGCAAGTCTTTAAAATTACCCTCACTGCCTGACAACACTGCTTCCTTCCTGTCCCTATACAAATTGGCAAAAAAAGAGAACGATTAGTGGTTACTGGAACAGCTCTTTTGTGGACCTTGATAGTAACAGCTAATGATGATGATGATGATGATGATGATGAAAGACTAATCTGGCTGTCCCTGTAGCATACACCGTCCTTTCCCTTTCTCTAAACTAACAAAAGACACTCAGGCTGCTGCAAGAATCAGCAGCACAGCAAACCTATCAACACCTAACACCTATACCAGTCCTGAAAAGAACTTTTGTGTACCAAATAGCTAGTGGTTTATCTCTCCCTACTCCACACAGGAACCTGTCCCTATCTTAACAGAAGAAAGAATGTAAAATGGCCACCGGATCGGGTGTATTTATAGGTTAGGGGGAATGTACAAGTGTCCATGTGCTGTCATGTCTCAATTGGCTGTCCTGTATCACATGATAAACGTGTCACCAAAGGTTAAAGTTCTTGTATACATTAAACACGTAAGTCCGCCGCGGCGAACGACGGAAAAAGGCGTTCGAACGTGCGGACCGCGAATGTCGGAAATTCGCCGCGAAACGACCGCCGGGCGAACCGTTCGGCCATCACTAATTAGGATTGATCAATTTTCAATGATACGTAGCATTGCTTGTAGACTCTATAACTTTTCACACAAACCTATTATCATACACTTTTTTTTTTTTTACCAAAGACATATAGCAGAATACATTCTGGTACAAATTTATGATAAAATTAGATTTTATTTGATTTCTTTTAAAACGAAAAGTAGAAAATATAGTTTTTTTCCCCAAATTTTCGCTCTTTTTTCGATTATTTTGCAAAAAATTAAAAACCCAGTGGTGAATAAATACCACCAAAAAGAAAGCTCTATTTGTGTGAACAAAATGATAAACATTTAATTTGGGTACAGTCTAGCACGGCTGAGTGATTGTCATTGAAAGTGTGAGAGCACTGAAAGCTGAAACTTAGAAGGGAGAGGGTGAAAGTGCCCAGTATTGAGGTGGTTAAACATTTTTTTTTTACAATTTATTTTAAATTTTTTATGATTTTATTTATTTATTTTGTACATGCTGTGACCAGAGAAGTGCAGTGTTACCATAGTGACACTGTACTACTCTTTTTAAGTGATCAGGATTTTTATTTCTACACTATGATTGCTTACAACAGTGACGATCACCGTTAAAAGCATACATTTTTATGAATGACATTCATTCACTTATTCTGTACTATTGTGAATCTGTGATTGGCCACAGCTATCATATCTTACAGATGAACTGTGATTGGCCCTGTACCATGTGACCAATCACAGCGATCAAAGAACACAATAGTACACAATGAATGGCTATGAATGAAAACCATGGATTGTGTATAACTGTCATGTGACCTCTGTGATTGGTTACATGGTACCACCACCGGGTTGGTGTAGTGATTAGTAATCTGTCATTTGTCAGCGGGTGACAGACCGCGCTGTAGCACACAAAAGGTGAGTGATGGGGAGGAGGTCATATGATGTTCACTAAGGATGGAAGAGCTCCTGCTTAGTCACCATTTAACAATAGGCTTGGCAGGGGGCAGTTAAAATCCAGCACCAAGAAACTTAAAAATCCTGCTCGTTTATGTCTAGGAGATGGGAAAAGCAGTTTTACTTGATTCTCTGCTCTCCTGGAAGATGGCCCTCCCCCATGCTCTGGTGGTGGACTGTTCCTCAGCATCCTTACGCAATGCAGGGTTATGGTCTCTGTATCTGTCTTGATGATGCCAGAGGATCTTAGAGCTGCAAGTTTGTATTTTTAGATATCTTGCTTTTCAGATTTTAAAATGTATAAAAACCCCTAACAATTAACTTTTTTATTTTCTCCCTTTTGGTCTGCTCCAGTGTATCTTTAGGCAAAACCTTTTTTGGAGTTAAAGCCTCTGTCAAATTTTGATTGGTGTCTGTCTCCCCATTGGGGAAATTCACCCCTCTATTTGTACTGGTCACTCTTGTCACCAAGATAGAAAATAGAAATGCAAAACAAGAGGTAAAAATCTTCAAATGGGACACCAGTACCAAGGAGAGCTGTCTAAGCTTGGAATACCCCTCCCTTATTTTTACAAAAACTATTATATGATGCAATAGGCATAGCTTGTACAAAATGCATCATCTAATGTACAAAGGACAGCATGAAGTCAAAATATATGGTCTAGCCCTAGAGCCAATCAAACCCAAGGTATTTCGTATACAAATGGCAACTTTTCACTTCAAGCTCCACATCTCCTCTAAAGCCGCGTACACACGTAGCCTTCTGTCCGACGTACTTAGTCTGGCGGACTTCCGCCAGACTGTCCGTCGGAATTTCCGAACGGGCTACTTGCCCACACACGGCACTTTTTCAGCGGACTAATACGGCGTACTAAGTCCGCCGTACTAAGCGTGCCGTACTAAGTCCGCCGTACTTTCGAAATGAATGGACTCGCCCGCACACGCGGAGGAAAGTCCGCTCATTTCGAGCGCGTCTCCAGGTAGGCGGGGCCCGCGAAGGAGACGTCGCTGGCCCTGCCGCCTGGTATGGACTTAAAGGGGAACCTCCAACGCCGAAAAAAATCGGCGTGGGGGTCCCCCCCAAGTCCACAACAGACCCTTGTCCGAGCACGCTACCCGGCCGGCCAGGAAAGGGGGGCGAGCGAGTGCCCTCCCTCCTGAGCTGTACCAGGCCACGTGCCCTCAACATGGGGGGTGCCTTGGGGAAGGGGGGGCCGCGCAGCCCCCCCACCCCAAAGCACCTTGTCCCCATGTTGATGAGGACAAGGGCCTCTTCCCGACAACCCTGGCCGTTGGTTGTTGGGGTCTGTGGGCGGGGGGCTTATCGGAATCCGGGAGCCCCCTTTAATAAGGGGGCCCCCGGATACCGGCCCCCCACCCTATGTGAATGAGTATGGGGTACAATGTACCCCTACCCATTCACCTGTAAAATAAAAGTACAAAAAAAAACACAACACACGAGATAAAATACTTTATTGCACAGCTCCGGGGGTCTTCCGTCTTCGGGGGTCTTCTCGCCGGACTCCACGCTATCTTCTTGTAGCTCTTTTGCTAGCGGAGGAGTCCGGCTTTCTTCCTCGCCGCCGGCCTCTTCTCCCGACTTCGGGGGTCTTGTCCCCCTCTTCGGTTCTTCTGCCGGGCCACCGCGCCTTCGTATAGCTCTTTTACAGGCGGTGGCCTGGTCTTCTGTCGCCGCCGCCTTCCGTTCTTCTTCTTCTTCTTCTTCTTCTCCTTCTTCTCCTGGAGATGTTGACTCAACGCTCTCTCCTGCCACAATGCCAGGGACGCGCTGCGCGGCCACTTATATAGGGACAAGGGGCGGTGTCAAATGGCTTTATGTCACATGGGTTGGTCACATGAGTTGATGTCACATGGGGAATGTGACATCGTAAGGGGGCGGGGTCACCATGTGACACCAACCCATGTGACATAAAGCCATGTGACACCGGGTTGGTCACATGAGTTGATGTCACATGGGGACTGTGACATCGTAAGGGGCGGGGTCACCATGTGACACCAACCCATGTGACATAAAGCCATGTGACACCGCCCCTTGTCCCTATATAAGTGGCCGCGCAGCGCGTCCCTGGCATTGTGGCCGGAGAGAGCGGAAGAAGAAGAACGGAAGGCGGCGGCGACAGAAGACCGGGCCATCGCCTGTAAAAGCTATAAGAAGGCGCGATGGCCCGGCAGAAGAACCGAAGAGGGGGACAAGACCCCCGAAGTCGGGAGAAGAGGCCGGCGGCGAGGAAGAAAGCCGGACTCCTCCGCTAGCAAAAGGGCTACAAGAAGATAGCGGAGGAGTCCGGCGAGAAGACCCCCGAAGACGGAAGACCCCCGGAGCTGTGCAATAAAGTATTTTATCTCGTGTGTTGTGTTTTTTTTTGTACTTTTATTTTACAGGTGAATGGGTAGGGGTACATTGTACCCCATACTCGTTCACATAGGGTGGGGGGCGGGTATCCGGGGGCCCCCTTATTAAAGGGGGCTCCCGGATTCCGATAAGGCCCCCGCCCGCAGACCCCGACAACCAACGGCCAGGGTTGTCGGGAAGAGGCCCTTGTCCTCATCAACATGGGGACAAGGTGCTTTGGGGTGGGGGGGGCCACGCGGCCCCCCTTCCCCAAGGCACCACCCTATGTTGAGGGCACGCGGCCTGGTACGGCTCAGGAGGGGGGCGCTCGCTCGCCCCCCTTTCCTGGCCGGCCGGGTAGCGTGCTCGGACAAGGGTCTGTTGTGGACTTGGGGGGACCCCCACGCCGATTTTTTCGGCGTTGGGGTTCCCCTTTAAGTCCATACCCGGCGGCATGGCCAGCGACGTCTCCTTCGCGGGCCCCGCCTACCTGGAGACCCGCTCGAAATGAGCGGACTTTTCTCCGGGTGGGAAAAGTCCGCTCATTTCAAAAGTACGGCGGACTGGCATACACACGGCCGGATTGTCCGCCGAAATGCGAGTACGGCGGGCAGATTGGTGTGCAACACGGCATTCTAAGTCCGCCGTACTTTCGGGTCAAAAAAGTATGCCGGAGGCTACACACGGGGGGATTGTTTGGCGGACTTGAGTTTGCCGGACTTTTCCACCGGATTGTTTGATCGTGTGTACGCGGCATAAGTAGTAAACAGGCTGTGCACCACCTCATAGATCTCTTGGTGCCCAAGGTTTAATCCTCCCCAGGAGAAAAAATGCTTTCAGTCTTGGAAGCTGGGAGAAGCCAGCAACAAAGTTATCCAAAAATCTAAGTCAGCAACATATAGGTGGTGATCATCAGAAAGCTAGAGGACAAGAAGCTGGTCAGGGACACCAATGGGTGAGAGTGAGTGTAGGAACCAGGATTAAGCTGGGTCATGGACACTATAGGACGGTGTTCTCCAAACTACTTTATCTGGTGCACTATTCCATCACTGACACCAATGATGGCGCACCATTCCGCCTACCGACACCGTCAATAGGCCAAAATGCTTCTCATTGACATCAACGAGGCACTATTACTCCCTTTAAAACCAATGATGTGCTGGGACATTTTCTACTTCCACTGGCCACAGTCTGCCAACCCCCTCCCCCAAAGCCTGAAGGACAGTAAACTGGCCCTTTGCTTGGAGATCCCTGCTAAAGGAGGTGAAGTGAGGTCAGCATGAGCGAGGCATCAGAAAACATGACCCAAAAGCTTGGTTAGTTCAGTTCAAGTACGTTGTGTGTTTGAGTATCTCACAAGCACATCAAAGTCAGTGAGCCAATGAGAAGAGAGAGGAGGGGGCTGTGTCTGAATGAACACACAGAGCAGAGGCTCGGGTGCCCCCTGTTTAGTATAGGGTGGCTACACAAATATGCCAGAACTCAAATTCTTCTGTTGATGTTGATTTCTTGATAGTGGAATCTGCTTTTAATAACTTATGACACCTTTTTCATCACATATAGTACTCATTCATACAAGGTGCGGATGATTAAAGCCACCTGAGAACCGCTTATCTTCACCACAGTAAATTGATTTTGATCATCCCAACACTCTTTTTACATTATTCTGCTCATCGCTGAGACCACTTGTGAGTGTTTGAATTTCCCTATCGCATGAAAGCCCTGGAATCCATTTTATGTCTCTTTTGCGGTGAGGAACAAGGGGGAAATATGACATTTTGTTAGTTAATGACTCTCAATATTTGTATATTAGGAGGGGGGAACACACAGCTGTTGTCAAGATGCTTGAACCGATATTTAGCTAACATGTGCTTCTTGTTAATGTTTTAACTGTGCAGTGTATATTAAAGGGATTGTAAACCCTCGTGGTTTTTCACCTTAATACATTCTATGCATTAAGGTGAAAAACCCCTTGTGATGCGGCAGCCCCCCAAAGCCCCCATTTTATTTACCTGGTCTTTCCAGCGACTGGGACGAGCACAGCAGCTCCAGCCGGCATCTCGGGTCCTGATTGGATAGACTGATAGCAGGTCTGAGACAAAAAATAGGCCCAGGCATTTTAGACTGGGCAACCAACTTTTCCAGAGGGACTGCGTGGGGGGGCAGGGGGTTGGTCGTTGGTAGACATTTGCAGGGGTGGCTGGTATCGGTCCGCCACCTGTAATGCGCAGGGGCACTGTGATATAAAGGGAACTGCACTGTAAAGGGGCACTGCAATGATTACAGTACAGTCCTCTTTATATTACGATGTTACAATCCTATTGTGGCCATACAATGCTTGTACTGTCTGTCTCCTTTTGTGCCCACACTGCCCAGTGACACTGACCTGCTTTCTCTCCAGTGGTGCTGGACAGCATGGCACTCTCTCTCTGGTGGTGCTGGACAGCATGGCACTCTCTCTCTGGTGGTGCTGGAGAGTGTGTCTCTCTCTGGTGGTGCGGGTACAGTGTGGCTCGTTCTCTGGTGGTGCAGGTACAGTGCGGCTCTCTCTCTGTTTTTTTTTTTTTTTTAAAACACGAACCTTTACATATTCTTTAATTACACAGTTTAATGAGAATTTAGTGCTCTGTGACATCAATCTACTGCCCGTGCAGCAAAGGTGTAACCACAGATCATGGGGTCCCATAAGAAAGTTATGATGGGTGCCTCCCGGTGAGCTCTCTACTGTCATTGAACTTAAAATAAGCCTGAAGGAAAGATAGCAGGAGAGCTGTCAGCATAGTCAGTACACAGTGGTGGAATTATCAGGGTCGCAGCAGTCATACTTGCGACTGGGCCCTGCAGTTCTGCCACTTCAGGGGGGCCCACCCCTTCTGCCAGTATGAGAGGCCCACCCATCTGCCAGTGTGAGGGGCCCGCCCATTTGCCAGTGTGAGGGACCCACCTGTCAATTCTGGCTATGGTATTGAGGCCCTGTCCATTTGTTCCCGCAGCGGGGAGGGGGCTTTCGCCTGCTGACCGCTGAGGGGAGAGAAGGCAGCGCAGAGACTCTGGGCCGCCCCCAGGACCGCCTATCCAGAGACAGAGAGAAAGTAGAGAGGCGGGGTGAACACTGAAAAATTAAGTCAGCTGACAACAGTTGAGTGAAATGGGAGGAGCTCACCCCTCTGCGACTGTGTGGAGTCCCCATGAGGTAAAGGCATCCCTGGAGGCAAGGTGACAGAATTCTGAGGGAGAATCGATTGATTGAATGTAAGTAAGTGACAAGTTGCAGTGCAATCGATCCCAACCACCACCACCTCTGCCTCTTACTGATCCCATCCCCCCACCACCACCGCAGATCTCATCCCTTCCTCTGTTGTAGAGGTGATGGGGGGGATAGGGATGAAATCGGTGGTGGGGGGGATGGGATCAGTAAGAGGCAGAGGTGGTGGTGGGAGAGGATGGCACCCCTCTCAACATCAATGCTGCCACCCCCCTCAAGTACCACCGCTTCCACCCCCCCTCAACACCACCGCTGCCACCCCCCTCAAGTACCACCGCTGCCACCCCCCCTCAACACCACCGTAGCCACCCACCCTCAACACCACAGCTGCCACCCCCTTAAGTACCACCACTGCTGCCACCCCCCTCAAGTACCACTGCTGCCACCCCCCAAGCACCTCCACTACCACCCCCCTTCAACACCAACCACTGCCACTCCCCCTCAAATACAACCGCTGCCACCCCCCTCAACACCAACCACTGCCACTCCCCCTCAAGTACCACCGCTGCCACCCCCCCTCAACACCACTGCTGCCACCCCCTCAAGTACCACCACTGCCACCCCCCTCAAGTACCACCACTGCCACCCCCCTCAAGTACCACCACTGCCACCCCCCTCAAATACTGCCTCTGCAACCCCCCTCAAGTTGAAATCAAAAGAAACCAGAAGCATTGAGGGAAATACATCTACACTACAAACACAGCTTAAAAGATTCTCCCTACTGAAAAACCTGCAAAGGTGATCTGTGACTAGAGACTCAAGTCTAAAATCTTCTCCTGCTCATCTGATGTCAGCTCTCCTTGACTGGAACTATTACACTAGGTACAGGGTTAGTGTCTACAGCAACCTAAGAAATCTGGAAAGTGATTTTAAAGGCAGATTTTTTTTTGTTTAAAAATAACAAACATGTGATACTTACCTGCTCTATGCAGTGGTTTTGCACAGAGCAAACCCAATCCTCCTCTTCTCAGGTCCCCCACTGGCACTCCTGGCTCCTCCCTCCAGCCAAGTGCCCCCATAGCAAGCAGCTTGCTATGGGGGCACCTGAGCAGGCTCGCTCTCGAGCCGTTGCTCTGTCTGTTCATTCACACATGGAGTACGGCTCTGCTGGGTCCCCGCTTTCTCCTCATTGGTTTTTATTCTATGCATTAAGGTAAAAAACCTTCAGCCATTACAGCCACTGTAATCGCTTGCCATCCAAAGCACAACGAAATACGTTGGCACAATGGCACGGCTGCGCAAAATGGACGTACCTGTTAGTGGGCGCGTGCATACACCGCGCAAGTATCTTGATGTTGCTGGGGGCCCAGCGATCGTGACATGGAGAGGCAGAACGGGGAGATGCCTATGTAAACAAGGCATTTCCCTGTTTTGCCTAGCAACAGTAATCAATAATCAGTGCATTTTTATAGCACTGATCGCTGTTCAAATGTCACTGGTCCCAAAATAGTGTTAAAAGTGTCTGATTTGTCCACTGCAATATCGCAGTCATGATAGAAATCGCAGATCGCTGCTATTACTAATAAAAAAAAATTATAATAAAAATGCCATTAATCTATTCCCTATTTTGTAGATGCAATACATTTTGGGAAAACCAATCAACATACGCTTATTTTTACCAAAAATATGTAGAAGAATACATATCGGCCTAAACTGAGGAAGAAGTTTGCTTTTTTTATATTTTTTTGGGGATGTTTATTATTGCAAAAAAGTTAAAAATATAGTTATTTTTTTTTTATTTCGCTCTTTTTTTGTTTATAGCGCAAAAAATAAAAAATGCAGAGGTGATCAAATACCACCAAAAGAAAGCTCTATTTGTGGGAAAAAAAAGGTGTCAATTTTGTTCGGGTGCAACGTCGCAATTTTGAGTTAAAGCGAAGCAGTGCCGTATCGCAAAAAATGCTCTGGTCAGGAAGGGGGTAAATCCTTCCAGGGCTGAAGTGGTTAATCACTTCCAGTCCAGGACAGTTCTGACATTTCTCTCCTACATGTAAAAAACATTTTTCACTAGAAAATTATTAAGAACCCCCAAACATTATATATGTTTTAAGCAGAAGCCCTAAAGAATAAAATGGTGGGTGTTGTATATTTTTATGTCACATGATATTTGGAAAAAATATACTGTAATTAATTTTAATGCAAAAAAAAAAAACACAACCCAATTTTTTGGTAATGTATAAAATATTATGCTAAGCTGAGTAAATAGATACCAAACACGTCATGCTTTAAAATTGCGTACACCTGTGGAATGGCTCCAAACTATGGTACCTAAAAATCCCCATAGTCTACGCTATAAAAGCCTTTAATGGTTGTTTAGAGTTACACAATAGGTCTGGAGCTAGAGTTATTACATAGCTACATAGTAGGTGAGGTTGAAAAAAGACACAAGTCCATCAAGTCCAACCTATGTGTGTGATTATATGTCAGTATTACATTGTATATCCCTGTATGTTGCGGTCGTTAAGGTGCTTATCTAATAATTTCTTGAAACTATCGATGCCCCCGCTGAGACCACCGCCTGTGGAAGGGAATTCCACATCCTTGCTGCTCTTACAGTAAAGAACCCTCTACATCGTTTAAGGCTAAACCTCTTTTCTTCTAATTTTAATGAGTGGCCACGTATCTTGTTAAACTCCCTTCCACTAAAAAGTTTTATCCCTATTGTGGGGTCACCAGTACGGTATTTGTAAATTGAAATCATATCCCCTCTCAAGTGTCTCTTCTCCAGAGAGAATAAGTTCAGTGCTCGCAACCTTTCCTCATAACTAATGTGCTCCAGACCCTTTATTAGATTTGTTGCCCTTCTTTGTACTCGCTCCATTTCTATTAGTCCTTCTTGAGGACCGGTGCCCAGAACTGGACAGCATACTCCAGGTGCGGCCGGACCAGAGTCTTGTAGAGCGGGAGAATTATCGTTTTATCTCTGGAGTTGATCCCCTTTTTAATGCCAATATTCTGTTTGCTTTGTTAGCAGCAGCTTGGCATTGCATGCCATTGCTGAGCCTATCATCTACTAGGACCCCCAGGTCCTTTTTATCCTAGATTCATCCTAGATTCCCCCAGAGGTTCTCCCCCACCCCCCCCCCCCCCCCCACAGTGTATAGATTGCATTCATATTTTTGCCACCCAAATGCATTTTTCTACATTGAACCTCATTTGCCATGTAGTTGACCCCCCCCCCCCCATTAATTTGTTCATATCTTTTTGCAAGGTTTCCACATCCTGCAGAACTACCCATGTAATCACCTTATTTTGTATAGTAAACTTTTATGGGGAACTGTGTCAAATGCTTTTGCAAAATCCAGATACACCACATCTACGGGCCTTCCTTTATCTAGATACACCACATCTACGGGCCTTCCTTTATCTAGATACACCACATCTACGGGCCTTCCTTTATCTAGATACACCACATCTACGGGCCTTCCTTTATCTAGCTGGCAACTCACCTCCTCATAGAAGGTTAAAAGTTTGGTTTGGCAAGAACGATTCTTCATGAATCCATGCTGATTACTGTTAAAGATACTGTTCTCATTACTAAAATCTTGTATATAGTCCCTTATCGTCCCCTCCAAGAGTTTACATACGATTGATGTTAGGCTAACTGGTCTGTAATTCCCAGGGATGTATTTGGGGCCCTTTTTAAATATTGGTGCTACATTGGCTTTTCTCCAATCATCCGGTACCATTCCAGTCAGTAGACTGTCAGTAAAAATTAAGAACAATAGTCTGGCAATTACTTGACTGAGTTCCCTAAGTACCCTCGGGTGCAAGCCATCTGGTCCTGGTGATTCTTTAATGTTAAGTTTCCCAAGTCTAATTTTAATTCTGTCCTCTCTTAACCATGGAGGTTCTTCCTGTGAATTACCCCTTCAGGAGCGCGGGAGAAATTCTTTCTTTGTTTACCTTGTTATTGCTTCCTGTGATGTGTCATGAGGATAAACATTGCAGTTTTGGTTACTGAAGCCCCTCGATTCCCTCCTGAAGAAGAAGAGAAGAACAAATGCAATACCTTCGCCATCTCCCCATTCTTTGTACCCAGATGTTCTTCCTCATTTTTTATGGGGCCAATATGGTCTGTCCTCCCTTTTTTACTGTTTACATACTTAAAGAATTTCTAGGTGTCTTTCATGTTCTATCTTAGTCGCCCTTATTGCACCCTTACATTTCTTGTTGCATTCTTTATAAAGTCTGAATGCTGATGATGATACCCCGAGCTTGTATTTTTTGAAGGCCTTCTCCTTTGCTTTTATATGCATTTTTACATTGGAGTTAAGCCATTCAGGACTTTTATTTGCTCTTTTAAATTTATTACCCAATGGGATGCACTGGCTAATGCCCTTATTTAAAGTGGTTGTAAACCCTTACAAACCACTTTGACCTACAGGTAAGCCTAGATTAAGGCTTACCTGTAGGTCCAAGCAATATCTCCTAAACCTATATGGTTTAGGAGATATTTGCCTGAAAACGGGCACCGCTGTCTACGGCGCATGCGCCGTAGACAGCGGCGCGCAGGCGCACTGAGTGCGGCATTTCCAAGAATGGAGCTGCCGCACGTGTCGACTCCCGTGCGCATGCGCGGGAGTGACGTCATCGCGGCTTCGCCGAATGACAGCGGCGGAGCTGCGAGACCCCACCAACAAGATGGATGCGGCGGACTACAGGGGACAGCGGAGACTTCGCTGGCTCCTGTGTCAGGTAAGTGACACATAATGGGCTACTATGCCATGCATAGTAGTCCATTATGCTTTGCCTTTGCAGGGAATGAAAGAGGAAGTAAACTCATCAGGGTTTACTTCCTCTTTAATATGCTCCTAAAGCAAACCCATATCTCCTCCGTGTTCTTTGTTTCTTAGATTTTATCCCAATTTATGCTTTCTAGCAAGGTTCGTAGTTGAGGGAAGTTGGTTCTTTTGAAATTCAGTGTCGTTGTATTCCCCTTATGTTTCCTACCTTGTGTGATTTATACTGAAGCCAATTGACCTGTGATCGCTGTTACCTAAATTGCCCCATAGTTCCACATCCGTGATCAGGTCTGCATTGTTGGTAATTAGTAGATACAGTAACGCTTTATTTCTAGTTGGTGCGTCTACCATCTGACCCATAAAATTGTCCTGCAAGACATTTAGGAACTGGCGAGCCTTAGATGAATGCGTGGTTCCCTCCGCCCAGTCTATGTCTGGATAATTAAAATCCCCCATTATGATAACACTTCCCATCGTTGCTGCTAATCCAAATTGTGATAGGAGATCTTTCTCCCCTTCCTCCCTCGGGTTAGGAGGCCTATAGCATACTCCCAGTATTTTCCCCTTAGCTTCATCCCTTTGGAGCTCTACCCATAAGGATTCCACCTCCTCCCTAGCTCCCTTAGTGATGTCATCTCTCACATTCACTTGTACATTATTCTTGATATATATGCATTCCCCTCCCCCTTTTTTACCCTCTCTATCCTTGCAATTAAGAGTATACCCTTGAATGGTTGCCAGCCAATCATGAGAGCTGTTGAACCAGGCCTCTGAAATTCCCACAATATGCAAATCCTCCTACAACAGTATCTCTAGTTCACTCATCTTTTCCGCCAGGCTCCTGACATTGGTGAACATGCCACGTAGTTTAGACCGGTCGCATATTATCCTCTTATTGGGTGTTCTGAGATTGCAACTAGGACTTGCTACTATACTTACCTTTTTCTTTTTCTTCCTTCACACGAAAGCACCACACATTAGATTAATCCAGCAAACATCAGCCAAAGAAGTAAAATCAGACCAGGTGGCCACTTACCAGATCTGTAGGATCTCAGATGATAGAGATCATATGGGCAGGTATGAGGGTGGATCCTCAACACTGGGCGATATGTTCATCCGATCCCTTGATATGGATCATCCACTCCCCTGGTGTGAGAAAAAAAGGGCGATGTCTCCTCCGCACAGTGCTTGTTTGGTTATGGTGCTATTCCTGTTCCATAGACCCTGAGCACTCTGGGATTACTCGCACGTAATCATATAAGGCAGAAGAAAAACTTTATGGTGCAGTACTTTTTAAAACAAGGCTTCTTCATTCCAGTTTTAAAAACGGTGGTTTAATACACAGCTGACATCCAATTTCTAAAAACAAGCGGTGTATCGGTATAGGGTGGAGCTATAGGACCAGATGTACATTGCAGCTGGCTGGCTTGAGCCGCAGCTGCAGTTTTTTATACCAATACACCGCTTGTATACGAATTTGGATGAAAAATAGGTTTTGCCTCTGTCACACTTTTTCGGATTGGAGTGGGTCGGTTTTCAGCGGACATGTCACAGCTGACATTCGTCACTCCATAGACCTCTATGGAGTGTCCATTCAGGTCCGCCTAAAAAACTGACAGGCGGACCTGAACAGATCGTCCGTGTGAAAGGGGCCCAAGTGATAAAACTCAACCAGGAATACAAAGTAATGAAATAAACAATACTGTTGCAACAAATACTGATGAGAGAACATACAAGTGCACATACATACACAATAATGTTCAAATTAAAAACAAAGAATATAATAGAATAATGAGTCCAGACATATATGTTTTTCAGAAGACCATCTAGAACAACAGTCTTATGCCGCGTACACACGATCAAACAATCGGGTGGAAAAGTCTGGCAAACTCAAGTCCGCCGGACAATCCCCCCGTGTGTAGCCTCCGGCGTTCTTTTTTTACCCGAAGGTATGGCTGACTTAGAAAGTAGTTTTGCACTCCAATCTTCCCGCCGGACTTGAATTTCGGCGGACAATCCGGCCGTGCGTATGCCAGTCCGCCGTACTTTCGAAATGAACGGACTTTTCCCGCCCGGAGAAAAGTCCGCTCATTTTGAGCACGTCTCCAGGTAGGCGGGGCCCGCGAAGGATGCGTCGCTGGCCCTTCCACCTGGTATGGACTTAAAGGGGAACCCCAACGCCGAAAAAAATCGGCGTGGGGGTCCCCCCCAGGTCCACATCAGACCCTTGTCCGAGCACGCTACCCGGCCAGCCAGGAAAGGGGGGGATGAGCGAGCGACTAAGTCCGTCGGATAGTCTGCTACGTGTGTACGCGGCATTAGAATGGATAGAATGTTGATATGTCCCCAAAAAGGCCACAAATGGTGATGTTCAAATAGCCAAGAATCTAACAACACCCAGGGTTGTGCTTCCGTCACCAGGGGGAAGGGGGTGGGTACTCTTTCCATGAGATGTGGACCCACACACCAGCAATGGTGAGTCATACAAGCAGGGATGCAACCACAAATTTCAGGTGGCAATCTCCTGGGATCAGCATAGCTCCCAACTGTCCCTGATTTCACGGGACTGTCCCTGATTTGGAGCAATGTCCCTCTGTCCCTCATTGCTCCTCCTTTGTCCCTCATTTTGGTCTGATCCATATAGTTGTTATCTTTCAAAAAGTGTTTCCCAGTGCTAAACCTTTCATCCAAATTCTAAATTGTAAATTTTAAAAGCCAATATAAAGGAATAGAAGTGGTAAAAAAAGCCCTTGTGGATTTAATTAACCTTTTTTTTGTTGTTAATTCTCCTTTAAGGGGGTGCGGTAGGGGGCTTGTCCTATGCCTACATACATTTGCTAGTAGGCGTCCCTCATTCCCATCTCAAAATGTTGGGAGGTAAGGGGATGGTTAAGATGCAAACCCAATGCAATGGTTGTAGGATGGTCAGCAGGTACTGGAACCAAGGAGGCAACTGAGATCTCCCAATGGTATATATTAAAGGAGGGGGGTAAGTGCTGCAAATGGTCTGGAAATGGCTTGACCCACATCCCAGTTAATGGTAGATGCGGAAAGGGTGCCTCAGCGGGACTTTAAAGGGGCAGGACAAATATTTAGTAGGCAATATCTTACTTTAAAACAAATATTTTTATTTTACTACAAGTAAAATCAAAGGGGTAGTTGTTATATGGGCAAAACAGAAGCCCAAATGGTAGAAGGAATATGAATGAATGTGTGGATACAAAAGCAAAAACAGGATGCAAAATACAATAAACACAAAGAGCACAATACAGGTGAAAATTCCTATTCCGACGCATTTCGAGTGTTTCAAACTCTTCCTCAGGGAAATGGATCAGCAAACATATAATATCAATCTACAAAAAAAGAGATAACATAAGATGCGTGGCTATTACAAAGGTTATAGTCACTGTAGCATACTAACATTGAATAAAAGCTAGGGTTGTACTGACCCTGTATCAGAAGCTCGATACGTCATAAATGCATCCATAATTATACATAGTTAAAAACAATGATGGACCTCAGGAGAACAAGAAGGGGGAGATGTTTTTTGTGCTGCCTTTTATCTCCTCGCATCCGACGAAGGAACCAGGAGGTGGAGAGAGACTGATCCTTGAAAAATTGCTCCCGCCCTAGATGGAAGGCTCGCGACCACGAGTGAGGAAATGGGGGTTTATCCAACAGAGAGCGTCAATGGAGGTCCCTCACAGAACCCGCGGGGGGTAATCTAAAAAGGGGTACATAGGATGTAAATAAGATTGAAAGGAGATTGAGATAAAAGTAAGTAATGTGTATATACATATTATATATAAACTGGGTAAGCTCAAACAGGTCAGCATAAAATGAAATGATTGACCGGCTATGGCCTCTCCGTGAGCAATTGAAGTGGTAATAAGGGAGTAAGATTACCTGGAAAGCCACTGAAAAATTTGTAGAAATGTATTGTGGAAAAAAGCTGGTGGTGGTAAATGACGGACACAGCGCTCAGATCGAAGCCCGTCTGGTGGGCGGGAGCAATTTTTCAAGGATCAGTCTCTCTTCACCTCCTGGTTCCTTCGTCAGATGCGAGGAGATAAAAGGCAGCACAAAAACATCCCCCCCTTCTTGTTCTCCTGAGGTCCATCATTGTTTTTAACTATGTATAATTATGGATGCATTTATGACGTATCGAGCTTCTGATACAGGATCAGTACAACCCTAGCTTTTATTCAATGTTAGTATGCTACAGTGACTATAACCTTTGTATTAGCCACGCATCTTATGTTATCTCTTTTTTTGTAGATTGATATTATATGTTTGCTGATCCATTTCCCTGAGGAAGAGTTTGAAACACTCAAAACGCATCGGAATAGGAATTTTCACCTGTATTGTGCTCTTTGTGTTTATTGTATTTTGCATCCTGTTTTTGTTTTTTGTATCCACATATTCATTCATATTCCTTCTACCATTTGGGCTTTTGTTTTGCCCATATAACAACTACCCCTTTGATTTTACTTGTAGTAAAATAAAAATATTTGTTTTAAAGTAAGATATTGCCTACTAAATATTTGTCCTGCCCCTTTAAAGTCCCACTGAGGCACCCTTTCCGCATCTAATGGTATATATTATATCCACAGATCGCTCACCAATCGGCCAAGGATGCAACCAAAATCTCCTCAATGGTCAATTGGTGAGCGATCTGTGGATATAATATATACCATTGGGAGATCTCCATTGCATCCTTGGTTTCAGTACCTGCTGACCATCCTACAACCATTGCAGTGAGTTGGCGCCGAACGCAGAGCAGCTGGGGGTACCTTGTCTTGAATGGTTGTGGGGGATAGCACTGGCTACATCGCTCGATGGATAAAGAGGTCGATGAGACAACGTGGTCGGCATACTCTAAGGTATGGGAGGAATGGTCAGCGTTTGTGCGTGGCGTAGGTGCTGAACCGACAGGGCAGGAGATGAGATTACTGGTGCTGTACTATGTGGCTAGAAAAATGGAGTAGGGTGTGTCAGTGTCGGGTATCAATGGGAAACTAGATGGTTTGGCATTTTGGTTTAAATTGCAGGGGCAGCCGGGTCTTACTAAGGATTTCTGGGTGAGGCAGACTCTAAAGGGCTATCAGCGCTCGGTGGTCCGGAAGGACACCAAGAGACCCATAACTTTTGAGATCATGTTGGGTATTGTGTCGCGGTTGGGAGACATCTGTTCCTCAAAATATGAAGTGGTTTTGTTTAAAGTGGAATTTTTGCTGGCGTTTTTTGGGGCGTTTAGAGTAGGGGAGCTGGTCAGTCCCTCTAAGAAAGTGGATGGGGGGATTGGGTGGCAAGAGGTGACCTAAGGGGAAGATGTGTAGTCGGTGTGGTTGCGTAGATCCAAGATGGATCAATTGGGAAAGGGGAGGTTTATACAGATCTTTCCAGTGAGGGGTTCACTGTTGTGCCCGGTTAGGGCAGTTCAAGAGTTTGTGGGTGTTCGCCCGGCTGGGCATGGGTCTTTTTTGCGACATGTGGATGGGACGCCCTTGCCTCATTTTCAATTTGTTAAGGTTTTTAGGAAATGTTTAAAGGCTTTGGGGTTGGTCAAGAAGGAATTTTCGGCTCATTCATTCAGGATAGGAGCGGAAACAGAGGCAGCCAGAAATGGGATAGATGTGGGGGTGGTAAAACGTATTGGGCGTTGGGAATCACAGAGGTTCCATTCTTATGTACATCCTCACCTGGTGGTTGGGTTGGAACACAGACGTGGGGAGTGAATTTCAATTTCCAGCAAGCATATGTAAGCAACGGGTGATTATTGTGGTTTGTTTTCTTTTCTTCTAATTACAGATTCGGAGATGGAATTGGTCTGGATTATGGGCCATTCTTATGTATGTTGGGGGGCCAGGAGGGGTGATGCTAGATTGGGGGGCAGGTAGTTGGGTTTTTCAAGGGGGGAGGCTTGCATTCGGTGGTTGGGGATACCTGGGATGTTATGGGGTAGATTGGTCTTGGAGGTGCATCATCATGCACAGCAGGACAGGCCTCCAGAGGTTTTAGTCACACACGTAGGAGGCAATGATTTTGGGGTGAGATCCATGATCAACATCACGAGAGACATTGAGTTCGATCTGTGGCGTTTGATGATGGATTTTCCGGGAACAGTAATTGTTTGGTCAGACACGGTGGCTCGCAAATCATGGAGGATGGCTAGTTCGGTGGAAGGGGTCAACAGGGCTCGCAAAAAAAAAAAAATCAATTCGGAGGTGAGCAATTTCGTGACCATGAATGGAGGTTTATCGATTCGGCACTTGGAACTGGAGTTTGAGACATGGAGGTACCTGAGACTGGATGGGGTGCATTTGAATGATGTTGGTATAGATCTATGGGTGTTGGGATTGCAAGATGGGATTCACACACTTCGGGTGTGGAAGGGCACCCGAGAGTAAGGGGGTTACCCTCGGTTGCTGTGGCGGGCGTTGGTCTGTGCAGGGGAAGGAAGATATGGCCGAAGAAACAGTTTGGGAACTATCGTTGGTATGTTTCCTGATGGTGGTTTCGGAGGTTAGCCGGGAAGTGGTAATGGGGGCACTGCGGTCAGTGGTTGTCTCTGAGCCAGCTTATCGGCTTGAGGCCTAGTTATACACTTGAAGAGGGACCGCAGTGTAACATTGTTCTTTCACAAGATGGTTACGGATTGCCTGCATAGACCAACGCTTTATAAAAGGGGTTAATTACCAGATGTGGTTATGGCATGTTTTTATGTTTATTTGATGGTTATAGTATTTTGTTAAATAAAGTAGGCTGCTACAGCCTTTTGTTACTCCAACTTGGTGTGGTCTCATTTTATAATACATCTGTTATGCACCACCCTGCACGCTCCCTCATGCCTGCACTGCATAGAGAAGCACAGAGACTCAGTGATGACATCATTGCATCTAAGATAAAGTATGTAATATAAACTGAACAGTTTTATTTACAACCAGGGAAGGCAAAATATAAGCAGATTACACTTCGATTTTAAATGTCCGCAGCTAACGTGGTATGAGCATAGACAGGTACTCTTTACATGCACACTCCTCCATGCAATGCTTCCATCATTTTATCTGAAATCTGTACATTTTTATTTTTAGCTAACTAAATCTCAGTACCTATCGCCAATGATTATGTGTAAAAGTATTTTGTTTAGCTTTTCCATGTCTTTTATTACAGTGAGCAAGAATGCTGCATCTCCAGTTTGTTTTTCCACCGAGACTGAGATGTGATAAGTACAGATAGTGAAGATAGGATCCATTGTGTCAGCCGGCTGTTTGCAGTGTGTGGGAGGGGGTTGCCATGGGCGATGGTCTTGGGTCAGAATTGATCGTTCTTTAGAGATTTCACTTTCCTCTATTTTGTTTTTACTGAAATCTGTGCAAGTAGAGCCAGTCTAAATGAAAGCATCACAACATCTTATTGGGTTTGCTTAAAACTCAACTGAGCTTTCAGATTAAATCAACTAAATACTGTATATCCCAGGTGTATCAAAACAAAAGGTGTGCACAGTCTCACAGCCTTACCTATAATGATTGATTCTTGCTCTCTATGTGGAAACGGTGGCCTCTCTGCAGAGGTCCACCATGCCCCCTGTTGAGTCAGACCTTTAACTCTGCAGTTAGCAAGCTCATTCTCCCTTCCTGATTGGAGAGTTCCAGCTCTGACTCATAGGAATCATGTTGGACCTCTGCAAAAGGTATGTCAAAAGGTGAGAGGAAGCGTGAAAGAGCTGGGCCAGCACAGACAGTAATTAGACACTCTCAAAATAACAGGTAAAATACAAGGAAGGAGGGGCTGTGCTAAGGAAATTACACTTTCTGGAGAGTCAGTTCCCTAGAAGAGGCTCATTTTTTAACCACTTCCATACCGGGCCATAGTAAAATGACATTGGCAGGAACGTCTCCTCCCTCCGGGTGGGCATCATATAATCACAGCCGCTTCTCCTCCTCTCCCCTCCGTGGCTTTCAGCTACTTTATTGAAACCCACACAGGGAGATCAGTGATTATAACTTCCCCCGCTGCCACCCCGTCCATCCCTGAGTGTCCCCTGTATCCTCCTCCAGCTCCCCTCTGTGTCTTCCCCTGTGGTCCTCCGGTCCCCCCATCCTCATCCGTTCCCCCTCCGTGTGCTCCTCCAGTTCCCCCCTGTCCTCCATTCCCCCTCCATGCACTCCTTCTGTCCCCCCCCCGTCCTCCATTCCCCCTCCGTGCACTCCTCCAATTCCCCCTGCGTGCGCTCCTCCGGTCCCTCCCTGTCCTCCATTCCCCCTCCGTGCCCTCCTCAGGTCCCCCCTGTCCTCCATTCCCCCTCCGTGGGCTCCTCCGGTCCTCCCCCCTGTCCTCCAAGCCCCCTCCATGCGCTCCTCCGGTCTCCCCCCGTCCTTCATTCCCCCTCCGTGTGCTCCTCCGGTCCCCCCTGTCCTTCATTCCCCCTCCATGCGCTCCTCTGGTCCCCCGTCCTCCAAGCCCCCTCCATGCTCTCCTCCGGTCTCCCCCCCATCCTCCATTCCCCCTCCGTGTGCTCCTCCGGTCCCCCCATCCTCCATTCTCCCTACATGTGCTCTTGCGCTCCCACCCCGTCCTCCATTCCCCCTCCGCGCGCTCCTCCGGTCCCCCCGTCTACGTTTCCCCTCCGTGCCCTCCTCCGGTCCCCCTGTCCTCCATTCCCCCTCCATGCACTCCTCCGACCCCCCCGTCCTCCCTTCCCCCTCCTGTGCTCCTCCGGTCCCCCCATCCTCCATTCCCCCTCCGTACGCTCCTCCGGTCCCCCCCATCCTCCATTCCCCCTCCGCGTGCTCCTCCGGTCCCCCCGTCCTCCATTCCCCCTCCGTGCACTCCTCCGGTCCCCCCATCAGTCCTCTATTCCTCCTTTGTGAGCTCCTCTGGTCCCTCCTCCATCCTCCATTGCCTCTCCGTGTGCTCCTCCGCCCCCCCCCCCCATGCGCTCTTTCGGTCTTGCTTGCCCCCCCCCCCCTCTGCCTCCCTTTCCTAGATCGGTCAGGATGGAGAGAGGAGGAAGGAGCCGGTATATCTGTAATTTACCACCTCATTCCTTCTCTGTCCATTCATAACTATCACTGAGCATCATAAACTGTGTTTACAATGCTTCAGTTTATGAATAGAGGAGCCACTGTCTCCTGTCCATTCATCTCCAGTGCAGCTGAGTCTACTGAGAGAGAGACTGGGGAATCTGTATCCTCAGTCCCTTTCCATGTCTCAAAATGGGAGATGTCAGGGGTCTGTTTAGACCCCTGACATCTCACCAAAGCCCCCCTACTCCCCAACAGGGTTGAATAAAAAAAAAAAAAGGAAACATTGTAATAAATAAATATTTCAAAATAAAATGGTAAAAATAATAACAAATAAAATAAAAAAAACTCCACTCCACTCCACCCTGCCCCCCCCCCCCCCTAAAAAAAGAAAACATGTCTCAAAGGGGAGATTTCAGGGGTCTGTTTAGACACCTGACATCTCAACAAAGCCTCCCCACTCCCCAACAGGGTTGAATAAAAAAGAAATAAAAAAAGAAGCATTGTAATAAATAAATATTTAAAAATAAAATTGTAAAAATAATAACAAATTTTATAAAAAAAACTGACTGTCCATTCCCCCCCCCCCCCCAAAAAAAGAAAGCATTGTAAAAATAAAAATAAAAAAACTATTTTATATATATATATATATATATTACAGTGGTGTGAAAAAGTGTTTGCCCCCTTCCTCATTTCCTGTTCCTTTGCATGTTTGTCACATTTAAGTGTTTCGGAACATCAAACCAATTTAAACAATAGTCAAGGACAACACAAGTAAACACAAAATGCAATTTGTAAATGAAGGTGTTTATTATTAAAGGTGAAAAAAAATCCAAACCATCATGGCCCTGTGTGAAAAAGTGATTGCCCCCTAAACCTAATAACTGGTTGGGCCACCCTTAGCAGCAACAACTGCAACCAAGCGTTTGCGATAACGTGCAATGAGGCTTTTACAGCGTCCTGGAGGAATTTTGGCCCACTCATCTTTGCAGAATTGTCCTAATTCAGTTACATTAGAGGGTTTTCGAGCATGAACAGCCTTTTTAAGGTCATACCACAACATCTCAATAGGATTCAGGTCAGGACTTTGGCTAGGCCACTCCAAAGTCTTCATTTTGTTTTTCTTCAGCCATTCGGTGGTGGACTTGCTGGTGTGTTTAGGATCATTGTCCTGCTGCAGAACCCAAGTTCGTTTCAGCTTGAGTACACGAACAGATGGTCGGACATTCTCCTTCAGGATCTCTTGGTAGACAGCAGAATTCATAGTTCCTTTTATCACGGCAAATCGTCCAGGTCCTGAAGCAGCAAAACAGCCCCAGACCATCACACTACCACCACCATATTTTACTGTTGGTATAATGTTCTTTTTATGAAATGCAGTGTTCCTTCTACGCCAGATATACTTGGACACACACCTTCCAAAGAGTTCCACTTTTGTCTCATCGGTCCACAAAATGTTGTCCCAAAAGTCTTGGGGATCATCAAGATGTGTTGTGGAGAAATTGAGACGAGCTTTGATGTTCTTTTTGCTCAGCAGTGGTTTTCTCCTTGGAACTCTGCCATGCAGGCCATTTTTGCCCAGTCTTTTCCTGATGGTGGAGGCATGAACGCTGACCTTAACTGAGGCAAGTAAGGCCTGCAGTTCCTTGGACGTTGTTGTGGGGTCTTTTGTGACCTCTTGGATGAGTCGTCGCTGCGCTCTTGGGGTAATTTTGGGCGGCCGGCCACTCCTGGGAAGGTTCACCACTGTTCCATGTCTTCGCCATTTGTGGATAATGGCTCTCACTGTGGTTCGCTGGATTCCCAAAGCTTTGGAAATGGCTTTATAACCCTTTCCAGACTGATAGATCTCAATTACTTTCTTTCTCAATTGTTCCTGAATTTCTTTGGGTCTCGGCATGATGTGTAGCTTTTAAGGATCTTCTGGTGGACCTTACTGTGTCAAGCAGCTCCTATTTAAGTGATGCCTTGATTGTGAACAGGTGTGGCAATAATCAGGCCTGGGTGTGGCTAGAGAAATTGAACTCAGGTGTGGACAACCACAGTTATAGTATGTTTTAACAAGGGGGGAAATCACTTTTTCACACAGGGCCATGATGGTTTGGATTTTTTTTCACCTTTAATAATAAACACCTTCATTTACAAATTGCATTTTGTGTTTACTTGTGTTGTCCTTGACTATTGTTTAAATTGGTTTGATGTTCCGAAACACTTAAGTGTGACAAACATGCAAAGGAACAGGAAATGAGGAAGGGGGCAAACACTTTTTCACACCACTGTATATATATATATATATATATATATATATATATATATATATATATAGTAAAAAATAATCATTTAAAAAAATAAAATAAAATAAAAAAACTACTGACACAGTCCATGCCTCATCAGTGCTGCATATTAGTGCCACTGTCACATGACATTAAAAAAAGTATCGGTAATCGGTATGACGAGTACTTGATAAAAGGTATCTGTACTTGTAATCGGTCTTAAAAAAAAGTTGTATTGGGACAACCCTAGTCCCCAGCATAAAATATATTGTGATTGTTGCTGTGTCTTCAGGATGTGGAGCCAATAGTAATGACCAAAGTGTTAAAAGTGATGGCAGTACCTCGTGGGTCATACGGACATGTTATTCATCATCTAATTCTCTTCCTCTGTATGCTTTGTGATCAGGATCTTTACTACTGTATCCTCTGCCTCTTGTTATGGTGATAAAGTGTTTCCAGGTGTTAACTCATTCCCTGGGGGTTTGCGAAAAGTCCTGCTGGGGTCTTAATTCCATCCTGCGGTGCACATATCCACAAATCACTCACCTCTGGCCAATGAAAAATTACTGTCTTCGTATCCGTCTTCCAGATGCTCTGTGGCCTTCCATATGCACAGAGACTCTGAGCCCATTTATATAGCACAGTATATTGGGACAGCTCACAAAGCGACCATTAAAAAAAAAAAAAGTGGAAGGATTGCTAATTTAGTCCTAGGGGTCACTCATATCATCTGTTCAAAGATGGTAATACAATTATTTGTCTTGTGTATTTCACACTTCTGCAAACTCCTTTTGTATCAAGGGGTACAGATAATTCAATTAAAAAAAGAGCAGTATGGTCCTTACATAGATGTGTGCAGCCAATTGCATTAGGCTGTGCACAGCAAAGCTCAAACACACATGCGTCTGTGTTTCAGTGTTCCCAACCTACTAGATTGACATTTACTGACATGACACCCAAAATTTACTGGCACGGCAACGTTTTTACTGGCATTCCGAAAAGTTTAAAAAAATTACAGTTTTAACCACTTTAGCCGTGGAAGAATTGACCCCCTTCTACATATTTTGGTAAAAAAAAATAAAAAAATCGCAATAAGCGTTTATTGATTGGTTTGCACAATAGTTATAGCGTTTACAAAATAGGGGATAGTTTTATGGAGTTTTTATTTATTTTATTAATTAATAATTTTTTACTAGTGATGGCTGCGGTCAGCGATTTTTATCGTGACTGCGACATTATGGCGGACACATCCGACATTTTTGACACATTTTTGGGACCATTGTCATTTATACAGCAATCAGTGCTATACAAATGCACTGATTCCTGTGTAAATGACACTGGCAGTGAAGGGGTTAACCACTAGGGGGCAGTGTATGTTAAGTGTGCCCTGGGGAGTGATTCTAACTGTGGGGGGGACGTGGCTACGTGTGACACATCACTGATCTCTGCTCCCGATCACAGGGAGTAGAGATAAGTGACACTGTCACTAGGCAGAACGGGGAGATGCTTGTTTCCATTTTACATCTCCCCGTTCTTCCTCACCGTGAGGCGATCGCGGGTATCCCCGCGACCCGACTTAAGGAGCTTGCCGCGGGCACGTGCCTGCTGGCCGCCTCTTGAAGGGCCACAAACAGATACGTTAGTTTGCCTGTACGTGCCCTTCTGCCGAGGTATATCGGCGTGAGGTGGTCAGCAAGCGGTTAAGTGGAAATTTTTATATTTAGGCGATAAACAAGTACAATATGCAATTAGCAATGTGATTTAAGTTAGATATTAAGACATAATACATATTTCTTATTTTATTTTGCTAAAGTAAGGAAGTGGCTCAGGGACAGGACTCAGGAGGGGAAGAAATTAGAATGGGAGCAGCACACACACACACATGAAACTGACTTTCACATTGACACTGACAGCAGCACAGATGATGATGACACCTCACCAACATGGCACGTCCCCTCCTGAGTCACAGTGACAGTCTCTCTCCATGGCAGGTGGTTCCTTCAGTCCTCTCCAGTCCTAACAGCACTAACGGTCCTGCTCCCGGCTTGCCTTGCTCCCATCCCACAGACCTGAACACAAGGCTCTGCTCTGCTCCCTTGCACTATGACATCACACAACACTCTTAGGCACCGCCAAGCCAGGCTCGCCCCCCCCCCCCAATGGCGCCACCCAAATACGCTGTAGCGGGCACTTGGATGGTCTCAGCATGCTCAGTTCCGAGACTGAATGTCACAGTCATATTTTTTACTGGCAACTTTTTCCTGTCACTGGCATTTACTGGCAGGAGAAAAGTGTCCATTTTATACTGGCTGCCAGTAAAAATACTGATGGTTGGCAACACTGCTGTGTTTGCCATAGATGATGTCAGCAGAGCAGTGGAAGTGTCAGTAGGACAGTGGATGGTGTCAGCAGAGTGGTGGAGGGTGTCAGTAGGGCAGAGATTGGTGTCAGTAGGACAGTAGACGGTGTCAGTAATTTTGTATTTTTAATATATAATTTTGTTAATATTTTCTACGCTTATTTTGTTCTTTTAGAAAAAAAAATACGAGCCCTATGGGGGGGCTTTGGTGAATAACAGACAGTTCAAAGGGAATGAGGACAGAGATTCTCTAGTCCCTTTCTCTGCAGCCTCAGCTGCGCTGGACAGCCAATGAATGGGGAGTGCTTTGTGCTAAGCAGATTCATACAATTTACTATGCTTCAGTTCTGAATGAACACAGTGAATGATTGGTATTAATCACTCACTGTGTTCAATCAGTAAAGGAACGGGCCTGTAAATAACATATTTACTGGCCTCTTTCCTCGCTCTCCACTCTGAAACATCCACCTGTGTGCGCTTCAGCAGCAGCTGACAGAGGAGGGGGAAAGGGAAGTGAATATGTGCTGCATGGGGGGATTAGGGTGGGCCCAGGCACACCCTGTGCACACACCTATGGGTCCTTGCATTTTAGTATAGTCTCACTGAAGTGAAATTCTGTTCCAGGGTAACACAGGATTAGAACTGTAGGTGGTGGCTTGGTGGTTATAAGGGTAATTTCACTAAGATGAATGAGTTATTTTAAATTAAAGTGCATTGTTGGTTCACTTACCCTTTCCTTCGATTTCCCTTCTAAATGTTTTTTTTCTTTGTTTTCTTTGTCTGAATTTCTCACTTCCTGTTCCTCTTCAGTAAGCTGTTCAGTAAGCTGTTCTGGCTGACTAACCACCGCTCGGATGATGGTGTGAAGTTTACTGAGGAGAAACAGGAAGTGAGATATTCAGACAAAGAAAAAAAACATTTAGAAGGGAAATCGAAGGAAAAGGTAAGTGAACCAACAATGCACCAGCTTAAAGGAACCTATGTAGAAAATAAAAAATGAACCTTTACAACCCCTTTAATGTTCTTTTACCTTATGATAATTTTCTTATGATCAGGTTCAGTACACATAGATATTATAAAGATGAAGACTCTGAATGAAATAGCTATGCTATTAAAAGTATAGTGCTTACCTCCAAAGAAGCCACTGTTTTCTCAGGTCCCTTGTTCCCAGAGCCCACGACTCACCAGGTCTGAAGGGTGGATATTTTTTGCAACAACATTTACAATAATACTGTAACCAAAGAAATGGAAAATGGCAATGGTCACTTACACAAATACGTGAAACATGGGAACAATAAAGTTTACAATTGGTAATAAACAGGGGGACCAGAGAATAACCCCAATCTCTATTTGTGGAAGGTTTTGCCTAAATGGCAATGCTATGATAATGGTCCAGTCAAACCCTCTCCTACTGGCAAGTACTTTGAGGCCCAAATCCACTAAACTGAGACCCTAAGAACCCAGGTATAGATGCCACTGGTGCCCCACTGTTCCTTTTAAGTTAGGTGTGGTAGGATATGGCCAGCACCCTCTCACCAACTCACCAGCATCTAGGATGGTGACTTGGCTCCTCTCACGCTCCATCCAGGGTTCAGTGGTGTCAGCTACAGTGACACCCTCCCCATTGTCAGTTGATGACACCAGGCTTGACAGTGGCATTCCCATAGAACAGGGATGACCCTTAGTCAGCCTCCCGGCGTCCGAGACACAACCAGCCCAAAAGCAGCCTCTTACACAATGTGTGTTTTTCGCTGTGGCGATCTGATCAGAAGTAGGGGAGTGGGTACCTGTCAAAGTCAGGTACACGCCCCCCCCCCCCCTAAGTAATACAATGTGCCAAATATAAAGGAGGCGTGTGGAGGAGGAAGAAGGGTGGAACTTCCCCTTTTGAGTGAAACTCTGCTCTAAGGCCTCTTTCACACTAACGTCCCGTTCAGGCCCGCCTGTCAGTTTTTCAGGCGGACCTGAACGGGTGCTCCATAGAGCTCTATGGAGCGTCGGATGTCAGCGGTGACATGTCTGCTGACATCCGACCCGCTCCGATCCGAAAAAGTGTGACGGAGGAAAAAGCTATTTTTCCATCCGTCTGCGGATCAGATCGGGTGACGACGGGCACTGCGGTCCGTCGTCATCCGATCTCCCATAGGGGAGAGCGGCGCTGTGACAGGTCCGTCCCTGCGCAGTGTGCAGAGACGGAGCTGTCATCTCCCTGCTCAGCGGGGATCGGCGGAGTGATCCCCGCTGAGCAAACGGACATCCACGGGGCGGATCAGAACTGATCCGCCCCGTGTGAAAGGACCCTAAGCCTTACCTAAAGCGACTTCCTTTCCTGTTCTTTTCAACAGACATCTCATAGAACCTCAATTATTTTGAAGCAGAATTAGAAATATCTCAAAGTGTACCTCCATTCAAAGCATCATTTGGGTGCAGAAGGGTTCAGAGCCATATCTTTCACAAGGCAATGTAGTCAAGAGCCTAGGGCCCAGTGGATATCTGGATGGCCCAGTTACCTTCATGCTATCTTGCCTATATGCTATCTTAACTAGGGTCCCATTCTGATTTATTTCATCTGTAGGGAACCTGCCCTAAGCAGTAGTGTCATTAGTCTAAATGCAATGCTGCTGGGCTGTTGTCTGAGCTCTAATTGATAGCTCAGCTTTTCTTAGGTTTTCCCTAAGCTCCGAGTTAGTGTTTGCTTCAGTTTGCTGCTAGGAAGTGTCTATATTTGTCTGAGAGCCACTATGAGGTTTATTACCAGTGGTGCAAGCTTACTTGGAGTGACCTTGAAAAGTTCTGCAGAGGGTGTGTTGGTGGGTCTGAAGTCCTTGGTGGTGTGCTGTGCTAGACAGGGGCCCAAGCATGAGACCTGAAGCTTTCTGCAGGAAGGTATATCCAGGAGAGGGGCTGCAGGAAGTTGACAACCTGGGTGGAGCACTGGGGTGAAGCTTCGTCAGCTGAAAGGTGTCTGAAAAAGTTGGCTACAAGCTGCGAATATTGTGGGAAGTTCTGGTGGCCCATTCTAGGAGTACGTGTGCTGCTTTAAAGCTTCTCTACAGTCTGGAGAATACAAGGTTTGGGTTTGTCTTAAAGATTTTTTCTTCTGTATTGAATGTGTCAGAGTCTGTATTTTTGTGGTCTTTCTAGATATCATGTGCCCTAACTTCTCTTTCTCCGAGTTAATTGGTCCTATAAAAAACACTGCTGCCCTAACATAGTGACTAGCACCCAATTTCTTTGACCCCTAAGAGTTCTGAAGGTAAAATGGTAGCCCATGTACCACCTGGGGGTCCTCCACCACTGCCTAGGGGTAAGGGGGTGCTAAACATATCTCTTGAAGGGTTAGAACCCTTTTCTGGTTTATACTGCTATCTGTGACATGGTTAGAGAGATTCACCTTTTATTTGCCTTGTTGACCATTGACACCAAGGCAATTAAACATGTTTACTTTCACTTTCTGCTGGTATGCTGAATGTTGTGTGGCACTACCCCCTCCAGTCAGCAGCAGAACTACAGTCAGAAAAGCCTATGGATTCCTATGCAGAACGATGAGGATCATGGGGTTTGGAGTCCAGGAAGTTATATTGTGGCGCTTATGGACCCTTTGAACTATAATTCCCAAGATACACTGGGACAAGGAGGAGCAGTTGAGGTGCTTTTCTGAGACTGTTCAGCTAGGCTCTCTCTCTTGGCACAGAGGGAACTGATGAGAGCACCTCTCCTACATGCTTACATACTGACCGCACTGCTGTGAGGCCAGGACAACATGGACTAAGCCTGGAAGTGGAGACAACTTTGCAATGCTACTGTACCATAGCCACAGGGAGAACAGAGTAACCTCTCACCCTCCACTTCCCACCACTGATCACTGGAGAAGTTTTGTGGAGAGACTGAGGGGAACCCCCCCCCCCCCCCTTATACTGCGAGAGTTCACACCCGCACTGTAGGGACTAGTAAGAGGGAACTGGTAAGAGGGCTTACTTCCCATTGTTTACACTGCCAACAGGGACTGAGTTACCGGAGGCAAGTCATTGTCATTAAGTATACTGCACCTATACTGCACCTATACTACATATTTACTGCACCTATGCTGCATTCTGATTCATTGAAACTGTTGTTAGGTGCACCACGCTTCCTAAAGAGCCCCGACTGATACACTACATACACTAATACACTTTGGCAGTGTAGTTCCTGTGTTTGATAAATTAAGCTTTATTACTGCCCACTGCTACTTATTAGGTGACTTTGCTACTGTTTATACTGATCTGGACTCCAAGTGTCATCTTATGACTAAATTATTAGTCCATTTTCATGCTTTCCTAGTTAGCAACCATATAAAGTGACAATATATTGAATTTGCCTTTACTAACTGGATCAGTGCCAGTTTTCTTTGATATAGCACTACTACTGTGTATCAAGTAGGGATGAGCTTGATGTTCGGGTCGAACATACATTTGACTCGAACATCGCGTGTTCGCCCATTCGCCGAAGAGCAAACATTATGGGGCATTCGCGGCAAATTGTAGCCATGACTTCGCAGTGCATTGCTGTATGATGATTGGCCAAAGCATGCACCTGGCCTGCATGCTTTGGCCAATCCCAGCGCCCTCTGCTAAAAGAGTCATAATTGGCCAAATGCACTGTGCCTTTTGCCAATCATTGCTCAGGGGGACTAAGTCCACTATATAAGGCTGCTTACACGGCGGCCCTATGTAGTGCTGTTGGTGTGGACGGAGAGATAGCTTAGATTAAGCAGGCAAGTTATTCAGTTAGTAGCCATGTATATGTATTATATATATATATATATATACACACACACACATATATATACACATACATACAGTCAGTCTAGTGTGTGTATATATAGTCTGCATTTAGCATAGATTATAAATTCAGTCTTCACGCTATATTAATTCAGTGTATTAATCATTTATATATTTATATATATATATATTTATATATATATATATATATATATATATATATATATATATATATATACATATACAGTATCTCACAAAAGTGAGTACACCCCTCACAGGTGCAAGGTGTTGCTGACTCCCCGCTGACTTTTAAAAGTTCCTTGGTGTGGGCCTTTTTTGCAACACGTGTGCAGCGGATTGCACCGTTGCTGCTTGCAACCCATGTCTAAAGTGGATCAAGCGTTGGCAGAACAGCAGCTGCTTGGGCACCACATGCTTGACCAGACGTATGACGATCTGCCATGCAGTCCGTTGGCAACAGCACTTGATAGACCCACATCAAATAAAAAGGAGGACCTCTCCTTGCTCCTCATCAGCTGGGTTCTCCAACCCCACTATACCTCCAGTCCTCTCAGAAACCTGCACTGAGAGGAATGAAGGTATAGAAATAGGTGTCCCAAGTACTTGCAGCCAATCTGTAGCGGTACACCAAAATCTGATTTTAGTAGGCAAATTTCCCTACCCTAGCTGCTAAACCGTCAAAAGAAATTTGGTCCCAGCCATCAAAATGCTCAGCATCTGAATGCTAGCTTGGCCAAATTGCTAGCACTGCAACTGCTGCCTTTTCAGCTGGTAGACTGTGCCCCCTTTCCTGAATTTGTGGAATGTGCTGCACCTCAGTGGTAGGCTCCAAAATACAATTTCTTTTCACTAACGACCATTCCGGCTCTCTACTGACACGTGGAAGGCAATGATTTGGCCTCGTTGGACAGGGAGGTCAGCAGTGAGGTGCATATTACCGCTAACTCATGGTCCAGCAGGGACGTTACCTTTCTTTCATGGCGCACTGGTTAACTCTGTTGGCAGCTGGGAAGGATGCAGGATAGGGTTCAGTATTGTTGGAGCTTGCTCCATCACCACACCTCCAAAATGTTAGTGGTGATTCTCTCCTCCACCCGCTTTTCTTCTTCCTCCTCTATGGCCTCTTCTGCAGATTTCTCCTCTGAACCAGCGGTGCTCCATAGGTGTTCAAGGGGCTATGCAAGCACTCAGGCAAAAAGATGCCATGTGGTGCTTAAGTTGGTCTGCTTAGGGGACAGGAGCCACACTGAGGAAAAGATTTGGTCAGCTCTGCAGGGGCAGGCTCTGAGGTGATTTACGCTATGCCAGCTTTAGCCAGGAATGGTTGTATGAGACAATGGCACCAACCTTCTCTCTGCCCTCCAACAGGGACACTTGACCCATGTTCCATGTTTGGCACACATCCTCAATTTGGTAGTGCAGCAGTTCTTGAGCATGTACCCAGGCTTATAGGGTCTCCTGAGGCAGGCCAGAAAAGTCTGTGTTAATTTCTGCCGGTCATACAATGCCAGTGCTCGGCTGACTGACATTCAAAGGGAATGCAACCTGTCCACCAACCACCTCATTTGTGACATGCCCACCAGGTGGAACTCAACATTGGCAATGCTGCAGTGGCTGCACACACAGCAGAGGGCCATCAACTAGTACCTGTGTGAGTATGGCACCAGGATAGGGCCAAGGGAGCTTGGCTTCTTTTCGTCACGCCAGTGGCTACTGATCAAGGATGCATGCACTGTCCATTTGAGGAGGCCAAAAGGATGGTGAGAAGGGACAATGCATGCATCCGTGAAACTGTCCCTCTAGTCTTCCTGTTGGAGCACACACTTCGTGGAATAATGGACAGGGTACTTGAGGCAGAACAGTGGGAGGAAGAGGAGGACTTACCTAACCTCTCAAGGCCCCCTTTATCCAGATGACATTCCTGCAGGCCCGTCAAACACACAGAAAGAAGAAGAGGATTATGTCAGCATGGACGTGGAGGATAATACTCAGCAGAAGTCTTCAAGGGATGGTTTTCAGTTCCCAGAAACCCAAGGAGTTGTACGTGGCTGGTAGGCGTTTGTTACAGATCATGTGATCCTTAGCGACCCAGAGGACTCAGAATTGAATTCCTCTGCAAACTTATGTGGCATGGCCGCCCTGATTCTACAAAGCCTGCGAAAGGACCCTAGGATTCGTGTTATCAAGGAAAGGGATCATTACTGGCTGGCAACCCTTCTTGATCCATGTTACAAGGGTAAGGTTTGTGCAATGCATTTCCAGAGTCTGGGAGGTTACAATTTCCTGGTGCTGGACAGCGTGTTGCTGAGGCTTTGTTCAGCCAGAGGAAGAGCGGTGGAGAAGGTGATCGGTCGTGATGAAGTCACAGCAAATCACAGATGGTTCCACCCCCAATGTGCACGGCGCGTGTGCGTGATCACGTGCGTGTGTGCACGTCAGTGGCTCATCACCGACGCTGGTAAACAGCCATTGGCCGGCTGTTTATCCACGTGATCGGCTGTGATCGTTTCACAGCCGATCACTAAATGTAAACAAACCGTGGTAACGAGATGTTGCCAGGTTCTCCTCCTCACACACCGATCGCGTGTGAGGAGGAGATTGCGGTAACAGGAGGAGCGGCGTGCTGACGTCACCAGGCCCGGAAGCTACAGGCAGCAAACGATAGCCGCCCGTCTCAATACTTTGAGATGCTTTTTAACATACCAAGATTTGTAAGTCCATTACTTTGTTTTAATAAACGTTTTAAGAGTTACACTATGGAGGCTTTTTTGTCTCTTACATGGGGGATGAGCATTTGCCTAATCCATTGAAACCAATTTGAAACGGCACAGCAGGGACCATTCTTCTATCCTTACACAGAAACCCTGGCTGGGGAAAGAGCCACATGCTGTTGGAGATCTCCCTAAAAAGAGATCTTTTAATCTGGTAACCAGTGTTATCGGTGGTGGAGGACTTTTTCTATCATATCCTGTCACTGCTTCTTGGGTGCTACTGTGTTAGACCCCTTTCACACTGGGACGTTTTTCAGGCATTTTTCAGGCGCTTTAGCGTTAAACTGCCAGCGCAGCGCCTCAGTGTGAAAGCATTGAGATTGCAGTTGTGGCTTTACAGGCGCTTTTTTTTTTAAAGCTAAAGCACCTGAAAAACGCCCCAGTGTGAAAGGGATCTCAGTGTGAAAGCACTCAGGCTTTCACATTGGGATTGCAGATGAGGCTTCTTTCAATCGCTTTACAGGCACTTTCTTTTAACGCTAAAGCGCCTGAAAAACGCCACAGTGTGAAAGGGGTCTTAATGTCACTTGTGAATAGAGCTCTAAGGACCCTCCATTATCAGATATATCACCTGTTGGAATACTGAACACAGTTATTTTGGAATTATTGGACTTTCTGGACACCATTGCTTACTTTCTTTTTTACAGGTTGTGTCACAATATTAACTTTATTGATTGGATTATTTGTATTTATTTTTCACAGCCTAGTTAGCTGTTATCACGTATTGAGTTTTTACAGCGCAGCTAAATTTCTTTACGGCTTTGTATAGTGTGTGTGTCTCACACATTTTAGTTGCAGCATAATATTTGTTTTTTGTTTTTTATTATCACTTCAGAGCAATATAGGGACAGCGCAGTATTACACATTTTACATGTGTTAGAAAGATCTTATAAATTGACAACTTTGTGTAAAAAAAAAAATGCGTTTTCATTTTTTTCCATGTTTTCCAAAAACTTCTGGAAAAAAATTAACCTTTTAAAAGACTCATTATGCCTCATAGATTATACGTTGGGGTGTTTGCTTCCAAAATGGGGTCATTTTGTGGGAAATTCCATCGTCCTGGTACTCCAGGGCCTTCAAATGTGTAATAGGTGGTTGTGAAATGAGGTGTCATTTTTGCTCGTAGAACACCTGAAGGTGCTACTTCAATGTTGGTGCTCTGTATAAAAGTCTCACACGTGATAGCGCCATACTCGGGAAGAGTAGCAGAATGTATTTTGGGGTGTAATTTGTTGTATGTATATGCTGTGTGTGAGAAATAACCTGATAATATCAACATTTTAGAAAGAAAAAATTAAAAAATCTTAATTTTTCAAAGAATTGTGGGAAAAAATTACAACTTAAAAAAAAACTCACCATGCTACTTACTTAATACCTTGGAATGTCTACTTTCTAAAAAGGGGACATTTGGGGGGTATTTGTTCTTTCCTGACTTGTTAGTGTCTCAAGAAATGAGATACACCTGATGTACTGAAGGCCTGATCAGATGTGATCAATTTTCAGTGATTGGCACCATAGTTTGTAGACTCTATAACTTTCACAAAGACCAAATAATATACACTAATTTGGGTTTTTTTTACCAAAGATATGTAGCAGTATAAATTTTGGCCAAAATTTGTGAAGAAAAATTCCGAATTATTTTATGACAGTAACAAAGAAAAAGGCATTTTTTTCACAAAATTGAAGTTTTTTTTATTTGTAGCACAAAAAATAAAAAACCCACTAGTGATTAAATACCACTAAAAGAAAGCTCTGTTTGTGTGGAAAAAAGGATGCAAGTTTCATATGGGTACAGGGTTGCATAACTGAGTAATTCAAACTGTGAGAGCGCTAAAAGCTGAAAATTGGTCTGGACAGGAAGGAGGTGTAAGAGTGCTGTATTGAGGTGGTTAAATAATTTTTCAGTCCTCAGCACCAAGGTCTGATCAGTTCAAGCAACCATCGCCATCATCTGCATTACATGGTGCAGGAATATCTAGGGGCAAGAGCAGACTTGGAGACCTTTTCAACAGAGCATCCACTGGGTTACTGGGTCTTGAGGATGGACCACTGGCCAGAACTTGTTCAATATGCAATTGGCCTATCCTGTATCCAACGTTCTTTCTGAACGCACATTCAGTGCTGCTGGAGGGTTTGTAACGGATCATAAAGTGCGCCTATCCACAGACTCTGTTGATAGACTCACATTCATAAAAATTAATCAGTCTTGGATCAACAGCTATCAAGCACCTGATGCTGATGTAAATGATTGAATTTTCTATTGATGTGGGATTCCTTGAACACTGCCTATGCTGACTATCCTATTCCTCCTCAATCCTGATGATGCTAGCTTCCAACAATATTTTTGGTTTAGGGCACCACCACTATCTGTGAGGGGTTACAGTGTTGTGGCACCACCACGACCACCAAAGGCCCAATTTGTCTGCCCCTGTTTAACAGGGGCCTGTAATTCCAAGTCTTGATATAATATTTCACAGCAGGGCCGGTCCCTGTGCCCAACAAGATTACATGTGAGGGCTTACAGTGTTCTGGTAATACCACCACCAAAGGCCCAATTTTTCTGTTCCTGTTTAACAGGGGCATGTAATTACTCTTTTTGATATAGTATTTCACAGCAGGGCCTGTTCCTCCGCTCACCAAGAGTAACTGAGGGATTACAGTGTTCTGGTACCACCAACACCTAAGGCCCAATTTTCTGCAGAGTATATAGGGCAGGCCGTATAGTATATATAAGGCTGTTCAGAGTATATAGTGCCTGGGGGACCCCCACGCCATTTTTTTTAAATTTGGGTGCAGGGTTCCCCTTAATATCCATACCTTGGTCTGGTATGGATCTATACTGCTGGGACCCGACAATACATTACAGCCACGAGCAGTTTTAGATTGCTTTTTTTCTTTACAAATGTAATTTTGCTGTGGTTTTGTTCTAAGCATGGGAAAACTGCACCACTTTACAGGCATACTATAGACACCCCCGAGGCACGATATTTAAAGGAATATTTCATTTTTATTGTTTCACTTTAAGCATTATTAAAATCACTGCTCCCGAAAAAACTTCAGTTTTTAAAACTTTCTTTTGCATTGATACATGTCCCTTCGGGCAGGACCCAGGTCCCCAAACCCTTTTTATGGCAATAACTTGCATATAAGCCTTTAAAATTAGTACTTTTGATTTTTCACATTTGTGTCCTATAGACTTTAACAGTGTTCGCGTGTTTCGAACACATTTTTTACCTGTTCGCATTTTCTGCTGCGAAGTGCACCGAACCAAGGGGTGGTGTTCAGCTCATCCCTAGTATCAAGAACTACTTTCAGTGATCTCCTATGATATTGTATGTTCGTAAACTCAACCTGAGATTTTTGAGGAAGTTGAACAGAGGACCCATCCTATCCAGCTCTACAGTGGTAGCTCTACAGCAGCAAGTGATGGAAAGTCAAAAGGTTTACAGTTGACATCAATATAGAAAGTGAGGGTATGTCTTCCAATGCAGCAACCTCTTCACTGACAATTGTCTAAGAGGGAATTTTTGCTCACTTTGGAAAGATTTTCATACTTCTGTCATGTCTTCAGCACAGGAAGTGAAGGGAAATCTCCCTAACAAGACACAGACAGCAAAAAACAAAACAAAACAAAAATCAAAGAAATAAACCTGATAGAATTTTTACATTGCCATACTCTATGCAAGATTAATAAAAAGACATTTGGCTTTAGACAAACTTAAAGTGCACCTGTGCTCACAAGAAGAATAACCTTATGGGCATACTGCCGGTATTTCACTGCCCATTCATTCAGGTTATAGGTATGTCTTGATCAGGCCGTTCTGCTTCTTATGTAGTTGGGGTTAAAGATCTAGCTATGCTACCTTTGCAGGGTTGCCTGAACCACAAAACTGTCTGAACACAGGTTGCACAGGTGTTCTCTGTAGGGTGATGGAGGAGAAAGGGGAGCCATGCACAGACAGCTATAGAGCAAGGAAAAATAATAAAAACTGGGCAAGGTTTTCTAACCTGGGAAATCCAAAAGTCTAAAGTTGTCAACAAGACTTAACTGATAACAGTTAGCAAAGACAGTTACATAGTTACATAGTTAGTCAGGTTGAAAAAAGACCATCCAGTTCAACCTTAAAAACAATAAATAAAATAAAAAATATTGTACAATCCAATATACCCAATTTTATACCCACAGTTGATCCAGAGCAAGGCAAGAAACCCCAGTAGAGCATGCTCCAATTTGCTACAGCAGGGTAAAAAAATTCCTTCTTGATCCCCCAAGAAGCAATCGGATTTTCCCTGGATCAACTTTACCTATAAATGTTAGTGCCCAGTTATATTATGTACATTCAGGAAAGTATCCAGGCCTTTCTTAAAGCAATCTACTGAGCAGGCCATAACCACCTCTGGCGGGAGTCTATTCCACATTTTCACAGCTCTTACTGTGTAGAAACCTTTCCATATTTGAAGATGAAATCTCTTTTCCTCTAGACATAAAGAGTGCCCCCTTGTCCTCTGGGTTGACCGTAAAGAGAATAAATCAACACCAAGTTCACTATATGGACCCCTTATATATTTGAACATGTTGATCATATCACCCCATATTTTCCTCTTCTCAAGAGAGAATAAATTCAGTTCCTCTAATCTTTCCTCATAGCTGAGCTCCTCCATGCTTATCAGTTTGGTTGCCCTTCTCTGCACTTTCTCCAATTCCCCGATATCCTTTTTGAGAACTGGTGCCCAAAACTGAACTGCATATTCCAGGTGAGGTCTTACTAATGATTTGTACAGGGGCAAAATTATATCACTCTCTCTGGAGTCCATATCTCTCTTAATAACAAGAAAGGACTTTGCTCACTTTGGAAACAGCAGCTTGGTATTGCATGTTATTATTGAGCTTATGATCTATCAAAACCCCCAGATCCTTCTCCACCACGGATTCCACAGTATGTTATCAATGTCCCAATTGACACACATTGGACTGTCTGCACTGGGATACACAGAACACCTGTCCATTGCTGTGTGGGCAAACATGGCTCTCGCACTGGCGTATGCATGTGTCAACAAGGCCTTAGCATTGTTCCCAGCTATGTGGACTACAAAACATCCCTCGCTGATGTATTCTGTGGCCAAGGGCAGAAGGAGGAAAGCAGAAAATCATTCTGAGACCGGAAGCTCTCATATCAGGAGCTATCCTATCTGGCAGAAAGAAAAGTATTGATCTTAATGTACAGCTAAGTGTAGCACACTCTACTTAGGTAGTGTGCTAGAGTTGAGATTTTTGTCAGTGAAGGTAAATTTAGGCAGGCCTAGCCAAAATCTAGGCCTGTTTGTTTTGATCTGTGGGCTGGGAGTGGCTTAGTGTAGGCTGGTGACTCACAGTTAGTTTCATCTTTTGGTTACCTCCCTGAGGCTTCTAGAGCCTTCTAGAAGGAAGGTAGGGAAGAAGAGTGGACCTGTCTGTGGTGTTTTAGAGAGCCCTAACCAATCCCCAATCTGGATTGGCAGGGGGCAGGCCTCCTTAAATACCTAGAGTCAACCCAGCTGGGGAGGAGTTGTTCGGGTGGAAGACCTGGAGATGGAGTGGTAGGCTGTCGGGGCCTTTGAGGAAGCCCCCTACTTGGGGGGGGGGGTGTGACCATGGGCCAGGGGCTCAGAGCTGAACAGGAACCCCACACAACCCAAGGGCTGTCCTGAACAGGTGCAGGAGAGGACAGCAGGGAATACTGCAGAGCAAATCTCCAGGAGGGATCCATCAGGTGTCGGTGAGTGACAGGCACAGTCGGGAGAGCTGGGAGAGGCATGCCGGAGCGGACTGGGAGTATGCAGTCAGAGATGGATGTAGAGCCAGTGGGAGACACTGATGTTACTGGCAGTGAAGTCGGGCTGCTGCAGCTGGGAGGGCTGTCAGGGTCTGCAAAGGGCTGACTGGGATCAGTAGTCCACCAAAGAGGACAGCTAGCACCAGACCTTTCTTTTGCTACACTACAGGGGCCCATGGTCCCTGCTTGTAATAAGGAACTTTGCTAAGGCCTGGCTGAAAACAGAGTCAGGCCTAACTATGTGCTAGCTGTGCCTGAAGAATTGTGCTGAAGGGAGAAGTAGAGATAGTCTGCAACAAGTGTTGTGCAGAAGGAGAATATCTAAATTGTGCCAAACCATGCAAGAATCTTTGTCCTGGGCATCCCATGAATTCCTTGAAACCCCCTACAAGTTCTAATCCCTCAATAAAAAACACAAAAAAACAAAGCTGATGGACTTGTTCATTGTCTTGGAGTGTCTGGAAGGGAATGCCAGGCTGGGCAGGGTGACAGGTGGGCCACAATCACTCAGAATCCCCCTACAGGGGTACAGATACATAAACAATCTAGCAATGTGATACAAATGTGGACAGGTAACTTCCAAAATCTCTGTACTTGGAGTTGGGCCCGCACAGATGTGTAAATGAATAAACTACAGGTCCTATCTTCCACCACAGCAGACAGGCTTATTGTTCTCATTGGAATACAAGTGTGGTGATCATAGTTCACTTCCTCTAGGTTTCTAACTGAAAGCCTGTACCTCTGTACACACACAAGGAACTGGAGGAAGAGTCTGCAGGCTCCCGACATTGCACCTACGATACAGGCACGATTTGAAGACTCATTTGCAAAAAAAAAAATAAATGCACATTTTTTTCCTCCAAAAATATGTGCATTTATTATTTCTGTTTCCAAAAGATGGACTTATCCTTTAAATGCATTATTATGCCCCGTGATTTTACTGTGCACTACCTCCTTCTTCCTATTGAGGTCACTGTTGCTTCACTATCAACGGCACAGCTTGAGCATTTAAAAACCTACTACGATAACAGATACTGACAATCATTACCGCCAGATTAAATGTGCCATTTTCTAATCCTGCATCCAAAGAATTATATCCATTGCCTTGGAAAGGATATTCATTAAAAGATCATTTATTTTTTATAAACTCGCTACAGATAAAATAGCAGTTTACAATGAAATGTTACAGCTCAGTTTGCTTTTATGGCCTAGACAAGTAGGCTAATTAGTGAGAATTTAAATCATCCCCTGTCCAGGCATATCTGAAGTGACTGGAGGCCGGATGGGGAGCCATCAAGGTTCATTAAAAGATTTCACCCAGTGATAAGACACCAAGACACAAGAGCGGATAATCCTGACTGTCCCGTAATGTGCATCATGCACCTCATTACTGCTGCTCAGTTGCAGAGGAGCAACTTCAGTACAGAATAAAAGGACGTGTTTGGTTATATTTACAATAAACTGTACTGCAGGAGAACTGCAAGCAAAGTCCTTGTTTGTGTCCTGGGTTTTACACTGTTTGGTATAAAGCCAATGACCAAGATTTTGGCCTACTATAGCCTTGGGACTTATGGCTCAAACGCTCATGTGATTGTTACAAAATAAGTCTACCCAAAACTATTATTTTACAGGCAGTCTCCGAGTTATGAACAGGTTAGGGACTGCCTGTTTGTTCTGAAGTCGGATTTGTTCGTCATCCAGACGCGCATGCGCAGAACGGCCTTTCCGATGTTTTCCGCTGTTTTCCAACACCGTTTTCCAACACCGTTTTCCGATGTTTCCACCGTTTTCCGATGTGTCAGCAGGTTTCGCCTGACGTTCGTAAATAGGAGTTGTTCACTCAGGGACACCCTGTATTATGTAGCACTACCCCCATAGGAGCTGCTAAAGTATCCAGATATTCCCCACTTCTGTACTGACAGCCAGGCACAAGGTATTTCCGAAGCCAGGTGCACACACACACACACACTTCAGCTCGTTGCAGTCAAAGACCAGTCTAGGGGTGTTGTTTTGTAGTTTTATTTTAGAAGAACTTGGATAGGGTAAGGGGTTTGCAGTAGAAAACTCCAAAACAAAACTATGCACAACTCTAGCTGATCTAAGAGCATTCTGTGAACTCCCTTGCTGGGGGCAGATGGCAGACCTCTCCTGATTTAGCAGTGTAGAAATAAAGAAGCTTGAGCAAGGTCCCTTGCAGTAAGTGGCAGGTAGACGGATCTCTTCAGATCACTAGCCAGTGATCCCTTTAGCTGGACTAGAGAACAGCAGAGGGGGGGTTAACCGCTCTTGTCCCTGAGGTCCCACAAATGTCTGTACTCACAGGCCTTTGTAGAGCAACCAGTAGCTTCTCTAAAGCCTCGTACACACGGTATGATTGTTGGCAGGGGATTGTCTGTGGACAGACTGTTGTCCTAAAATCTTACCGTTAGTTCGCTCCTTCTGACAATTGTCCAATTTTACGCCAACAAATGTTGGATGACGGGCTAGTAAATTTTCGGCGGACAACAGTTTGACATCTGATTTTTGTATGGTCAGTACACAAATCTGTCACACAAAAGCCGCTTGAACGCATGCTTGGAATCAATGCTCACCTCTAAATCAGCAGAAGGGGCCCAAAGGGTGGCACGCAAGAGCTGAAATTCCTCGTAGAACGTCACTACGTTCATGTTTGTGGCACGACAATTGTGTACCGTTAGTATGCAAGACAAGATTCTGGCACACGCCCTTTTGACAAAAAAATCAGACGCTCAGTTGGCCAACAATTGTACCGTGTGTACGAGGCTTTAGTGATAATAGATGGAGCGTCAGCAAACTTCCCCTCTCAGTCAGCTTAGAAGAACCAGGGCCACTCTTCCAGTTCCAGTTTCAGACCCTCAGGTCACCCACCTGAGGTTGCATGGCAGCAAGTGCCAGGGGAGGCAAGCCTGCCTCAGCCTCGGCTGGTGCAGTCTACTATGGGAAGGATCCAGAGCCTAGGTGTTGCCAGAATTGATATGCCAGCCCCAGCATGCTCAGGGGCACCCTTCCCTGTAATTGGCCAGAGCTGCATACATATTAATGCTGCCCATTTGCCTAGCTCCCACCTATGTTCTGTTAGTTTCCAGAAGGCAAGAGGAGCCCAGGCAAACCTAACAGCACCAAAACATCATGAGCAGACCTGACTAGTAAATTGCAGGACTCTGTTAGGCAGAATCCTAAAGATAAATTTTCCTATTGCCCCCCTGTTAGGCGAAAGAGCAAATTACGCTAACCTATTTACATCCTAGCACATATACTAGGAGAGTGCTACAATTATAGGTGAAGTCAGCCCTCCGACTTCATTCATGTGTCAGATACTCCAACAACGAGGTCTCCCTGCTGTAACTCTAGTCTTGTCCACCTGGGAATTTTAGGCATTTTATCACAATTTTGCATTTAGGCTGAAGGCACTTGCCGACCGCCTCCTGTATATATATACGTCGGCACTTTGAAGAGGGATATCTCGGTAACGGCAGCAGCTGCTGCCACAACCGAGATATCCATCTTTACAGGAGGCGGACGTTTTTACGATACTGGTAGTCTTTGCGGTGGGTTCGCTGCGAGATCACCGTTATTGGTGGTGGGAGAGGTGCCACTCCCCCTCCCGCCGCTCTCCCGTGCCCTCTGCCGCTTACCGGAGCCGTCGGTAGCGGTGGAGGCGATCGGGTCCTGCACACTGCTGGGTCCGGAGACGAGTGAGGCTAAGATGGCCCCCACTCGTTTCTATACCATAGGAGGGCGGAAACAACATCAAAACGTCACTTACGCCCATACCTCTTAAAAGGATTTTTTTTTCAAATGACATTTTTTTTTATTTAAATATGACTTTTTGGCCCCAGATCTCATATTTAAGAGGACCTGTCATGCTTTTTTTCTATTACAATGGTTGTTCACATTCCTTGTAATAGTAATAAAAGTGATCCAGATTTTTCTTTTAAACAGTGTAAAAAAAATAAAAAATCAAGTAAAATAAATAAGAATATATATTTTTTTTTTAAAACACCCCGTCCCGACGAGCTCGAGAGCAGAAGCGAAAGCATATGTGAGTAGAGCATATGAAAACGGTAGTCAAACCTCACATGTGAGGTATCACTGCGATCAGTAGAGTGACAATAATAATTTTAGCCCTAGACCTCCTCTGTAACGCAAAACATGCAACCTGTAGAATTTTTTAAATGTCGCTTATGGAGATTTTTGATGGTAAAAATTTGACGCCATTCCACGAGTGGGCGCAATTTTGAAACGTGACACGTTGAGTATCAATTTACTCGGCGTAACATTATCTTTCACAATATAAAAAAAATTGGGCTAATTTTACTGTTGTCTTATTTTTTTTTTTAAAAAGGGCGTTTGTAAGACCACTGCGCAAATACGGTGTAAAAAAAAGTATTGCAATGAGCGTCATTTTATTCTCGAGGATGTTAGAAAAAAACAATATATAATGTTTGGGGGTTCTAAGTAATTTTCTAGCAAAAAAACAACTGTTTTAAACATGTAAACACCAAGTCTGAAAAAGAGGCCTGGTCCTTAAGTGGTTAAAGTGGTTGTAAACCCTCCCCCAAAACTTTGTCCCATGTAAATCAGCATAAAAAACCCTAATGAACACTGCTTGTAGATATCTCCTTACTTGCTTAGAATTGTAATCCTTTTTGTTCTTTAGAATGATGTCACTGAGCATGCCCAGATCTCCCCTGATTTACGGCACACTCTCTATGTCTTATCGATCTGTTATCAGGACTTCCTAAGGCACAGCACTGATATCCCAGGAGACTTCATAATCACTCAGAGCTTCCTCCTACACACCATGTGACCATGTGACATCACATGCAGTGTAATGTTGGATTGAGAAGGAGGCTTGGTTAACAGTACAGGAAGTACTCAATGTAAGGGCGGAAATACACTCCACTGTGGACTCACAATACTTAAGATGGTGCTGCCTAACCCCTGGAAAGAAGTTTTTTTAACGTTTCTTTAAACAGTAAGTAATATGCAATTTTGGCAGGTTTACAGTGGCTATAGTTTGATAATTACTTATTATAATGGACTAAATGAAAAGAAGCATCAGAGTGGGAAAGTTTACTTTCTCTCTAAGAACTTTCTGTTGCATTTTCCATGATTTCCCCAAAAGGGGAAGCTCCGCTTATTTGCCTCCCCCCCGCTGCCACAATTAGCACCGTTGGTTTTGACAGGTACCTTCTCCAATTCCAGATGACTCCCCCCCCCCATTGCAAGGGTAGCGGCCAGGTGTGTACACGTATCAGCTGTGGTGGGAATGATACTCCATGATGTGCTCAGCGGGCACTACCGCTCACTAAACACAACCGATTCAAGTGAATGGGGCCGCGCTTACAGCTGCCCCACAGCTGCCAGCAATGCACGTTGTTTGAAAAGCCCAGTGGTGAGGCATTTTGGGGGCTAAAACAGGTGGCTGGGAGGGGATATATTGCCTTCTCACTGCCAGTTAAACACCTCTTAAAGTGCTACTAAACCCAGGACCCAGCATTCACTATATCTGGTCTCCCACAGTACACAGAACATGGAAATTCAATTAATTAGTAAATTTAAACTTCTAAATGAATACCTTTTCTTGTCAGCAGTAGTAGTCTTGTGACTTCTATCAGTGTCTGGTAAAGCTTGTAGGGGGAGTTTTCATTCTCCTCTGACTGTCCTATGAGGCTGCATAACCCCGGACTCTCTGCCTGGACATTGCTGATTGGCCCTGTGCTGATGAAAAAACAACAACTCTCTAGCAATACACACCAAACTGAGCATGTGCAGAGTGACTCCAAAGGCCGATTTTGCAGTGCAACTTTGTTGAAACTTTGATGCAACGTTGGATGGGTGCGACTTGGATACAACTTTGGCTTTGACCAGTGATAATGGACAACTGTTTTGTGACAATTGCATTGTATAACATTCAGGAACGACTTTCATGCAACTTTTGAGGGTTAGCATTGAAGTCTATAGCCCTCAAGTTGCATTAAAGTCAGACCAAAGTAGTGCATGAACTACTTTGAAGTCGCTGCAACTTTAGGTCACAGATATACTGTAGGAATGGTTATCATTCAAAAACATGGGGAATGACTTGTCCTGCGACTTTGATGTCCAAAGTTGCATGACAAGTCTCACAAATGTGAATGGAGCCTAAGGTTCCGTTCACACTAGTGCGAACTATTTCATGTGCGACTTTGGAGTGTGGCTTTGATGCAACTTTCATATGACTTTATAATCTCTGACACTCAAGTCAAAAGAAATTTGCATTAAAGTAGTACAGGAACAGGAACCTTTTCAAAGTTGCTGCTACTTTAAGCTGCCTAGATTGGAACAGGTGCCATAAAAATCAATGGGCTGTGACGTGTCATGCGACTTTATGTGTCCACAGTCACATGGCAAGTCACACTAGTGTAAACAGGGCCTAAAACATTTTCAGAAATAAAGTGTAGGAACCTAGAAGAGATTCAAAAGCCTTCAGGTGTGGCCAAATGCAGGTCATTGTGACAGCTTGGGTACTTCTGCGTAGTGCATTTGGAAGCAGCGGCAGGTATAATCAGGTAGCTCTAGATCCCTTTACTTTATACCAGGAGCAGTTTTTTATTTTTGTTTCCAGAATCAGAATCTCTTTGAATGAAGCTAAGCTGCTTTGAAAGTACCTTTCTTCTTCAAACCCCAGATTTGCCACTCCAAGGACCAGACAACAACTTCTGCTTCTACTGTGCCACTGGGTGGTCTTACATGAAAAAGAGATGTGAAAGAAGGGTCTGCTAACTTGGCCTATGCAACCTTTCAAGAACCTCACAGCTGTGTAAGACAAGCTCGGGCGAAGAATATGACACTGTGTCATTGAAAGGAGAGAGGCAGAGGCGTCAAGATGACCTTATTTACCACTTACCAGCCACCTCTTCATTGTTTACGTGTTCCAGCATCAGGACCACCTCGGAGCTCTCAGGGGAGATGGTTGTGATTCACACCTCACTTTAAGGTAATTAACAGACAGCAACTGTCTCCCACTCCGTCTAATGAGTCAGAGGGTCTGGTTTACTCAGGTCATCAGTGCAATCTCCGATTGATGCTTTACCACAATTTACTAAATGCCATGTGCATTCATGTGAAATGTACAAGTGTTATTGCTTTGGCATTATGCACACTTGAAGTGTGAAGTCAGACACATGTCCACATGGCCCCTTCCTAACTACATTTTGGAGTAGGCCTCACTGCATAGAAATGGACAAATATGAATTTTACTGATGAATAAAGTTATTTCAGAAGTGTTTTAAAGTAGAACTATTGCTCTAGAACAGAGGTCTCCAAATCTTCTAAAGAAAGAACCAGTTGACTGATCTTTTGGACTTTTGGGGGGTCTGGACTGTGGCAATTTGGAGTAGAAAAAGTCCCAACATCAGTGGGAAAAAAAACAATGCCCCTCTTTGGTGTCAGTGGAAGGAATCATTGGTGCCATTTGACCCAATTGTTGGTGTCTTTAGGAGGAATTGTGCCCCGTTTTTGGTCTTATGTCCCATTGTTGGTATCAGTAGATGAAATAGTGCTCCAAGGGCTGGATAAAAGCAAGCAAAGGGATGCATCTGGTCCTCTGGGCCACAGTTTGGTGACTCTCTCATCCCCCCCTCTTTTCCTATGGCCTGCCAGGTTGCGTGCTCAGATAAGGGTCTGGTATGGATTTTTGGGGAGACCCCCGCACCAAAAATTTTAAAAAATGGTGTGGGGTCTCCCCAAAAATCCATACCAGACCTGAAGGGTCTGGTATTGATTTTGAGGGGGTCCCCTTGCCATTTAAAAAAAAAAATTTCATGTGGGGTTCCCCTTAATATCCATACCAGACCTGAAGGGCCTGGTATGGGATTTAGGGGGACCCCCACACATTTTTTTTATTTTGGTTCGGGGTTTCCCGTGGGGAAATCCCCATGCTGTTTTTATCAATGAACTTTTATGTATATTGTGGACTGACCATTCATTGTAGCTGCGAATAGTTTTAAATGACTTTTTTTCCTTTAGAAATGTCATTTTGCTGTCAGATTGTTATAAACACGGGAAACATGCGCCCCTTTACAAACATACTATAGACACCCCTCAGGTACGAAATTTAAAAGGAATATTACACTTATATTGTTTCACTTAAGCATTATTAAAACCACAACCATTTTTTAACCACTTCAATACCAGGCACGTAAACACCTTCCTGCCCAGACCAATTTTGAGCTTTCAACGCTGTCTCACTTTGAATGACAATTGCGCGGTCTTGCTACGCTGTACCCAAATGAAATTTTTATCATTTTTTTCCCACAAATAGAGCTTTCTTTTGGTGATATTTGATCACTTCTACGGTTTGTATTTTTTGCTAAACAAATAAAAAAATACAGAAAATTTTGAAAAAAAAAATGTTTTTTTGTGTCGGTTTCAAAACTTTGTAAATAAGTACGTTTTCTCCTTCACTGATGGGCACTGATGGGGCTACACTGATGGGCACTGATAAGGCGGCACTGATGGGCACCAATGAGGTGGCACCAATGAAGTGGCACTGATGGACACTGATATGTGGCACTGATGGGCACTGATATGCGGCACTGATGGGTTGCACTGATGGGCGACACAGATGGGCACTGATAGGTGGCACAAATTGGCACTGATAGCTGGCACAGATTGGCATGGATGGGCGGCATGGATGGGTATGGATAGGTGGCACAGATGGGCATAGATGGGCACTGATAGGTGGCACGGATGGGCACTGATAGGCGGCACAGGTGGGCAATTATAGGCGGCACATGTGGGCACTGATAGGCGGCATTGTATTACATTATACTGTACTAATGGATGCCAATCAGTGCCAAACGATAATGCATGCCAATCAGTGATGCCCATTGGCATCCATTATGGTCACTGATTGGTATCCATTGTGTCACTGACTGGCATCCCTGGTGGTCTAGGGAGGATTAACTTGTTCTGGGCATCCCTGGCGGTCCAGTGTGGGCATCCTCGGGGCTGCACTGATAATATATCAGCACAGACCCCCCTGTCAGAGGAGCAGCTGATCGGCTCTCCTCTACTCGTGTCTGACAGACGTGAGTGAGGAAAAGCCGATCACCGGCTTTTCCTATTTACACTGTGATCAGCCGTGGACACGGCTGATCACGTGGTAAAGAGTCTCTGTCGAAGACTCTTTACCAAGATCGTAGTTGCAGGGTGTCAGACTGACACCCTGCAACAACGATCGCCGCGGTGCTCAAAATCCTGATCACGTCATATGACGTCCGGTCAAGATTTTGAAACCACTATGCCGCCGTGTATCTGCTGTAGGGAAGGAAGCAAGTCGTTAAACTTTTTTTTGCAATGATACATATCCCCTGGGGCAGGACCCGGGTCCCCAAAAACTTTTTATGACAATAACTTGCATATAAGCCTTTAAAATTAGCACTTTTGATTATTCATGTTTGTTACCCATAGACTTTAACAGTGTTCGCGTGTACAAACAAATTTTTTGCCTGTTCGCATGTCCTGGTACGAACCAAACGGGGGTGTTCAGCTCATCCCTACTACCCAGCAGACATATCTCCTGAGACCCAAAAGAAGGTCTATGCAAATACTTACCCCCCTAACCTACTATAAAACCACCCTTCCCAACCCCAGATGTTTAATTACCTGCTTCCCAAAGATGTGGCCTTAGCACAGTGTTGACAACCTTCAGTGAAATATTTTATGCATTGGCTGTTCCTGTGAGGTCTATGCCTGTAGACATTCTATGGTGCTGTCTCCAGAGGTCAGAGGCTTTTGGAGATAGTCCCAAAGAAGTCTTTTGGGAATCAACTGCACAGGTGAGGCCAGGACAAAGGAGATCTGTAACAGATCCCCGTTGCACTCTGCTTGAGTGCTTCCGTCAGTACACTGCTTCCTCCAATCTGGAACTTCGGATATCAGATTTTAAAGCTGAATACTTTAAGAACCAGATGAGATTAGCTCAGTTACAAAGCTGGACATGAACTGTTTATTGAAACACATGTAACAGATATCCACTATTAGTGCGCTAAAATCAAAACTACGTGGTCAAAAATCAACCAAAATAGCACTATGTCTATACTTTACATAGATTCACAATAGTCCAATATACTGTGATATCCATATAAAGTGCTCTTGTGCATACATATGTGTAAAACAAACTCATCAATAAAGTGCTTAATGTGCATAAAAGTGAAATCTACATCAATCCTTGTGCTGAACTATGTAAACTTCAAAATAAAGTGCTCTGAACTGAATAAATTACTATCCCAAAACTTCATACAAAGTGCTATAAGTGCTACAAGGATGGTAAAATAATGCCCCAAAAACCTAATCCTTCTAATTGTTTACATGCGAGCAAGATACTAGTTAATCAATAAAGTGCTTATGTGCATGGGTATGTGTAATCCACATTAATCCTCTTGCTGAATTTATATAGACTTCATACAAAGATTAAATGCTCTGAACGAAGTGAAATACTATCCCAAAAACTTCATACAAAGAATAAAATGCTCTGCGTACTATAAGGATGATAAAATAATGTCCCAACAACTTATTCCTTCTGATTGTTTACATATGACTTAATAAGGTGCCTTTATGCACAAAAAACGACACAATGCCAATCAAGACAAATTCATTAATAGCATTAAAACCACTGTTTCTGCAATCAGATCCAGGTGATATGTTATACACCAGTCTCTTTAAAACTGCATAGCATCATATCATAGTGCGTTGATCTCTTGGCAACTATATACATTTTCCTTCCGCTTGAACTGAAGATCACTCCACCATTCGCAGACATGCAGAGGACCCACAATAGTGTATTACTACAAACACAGGATACTGCTACACAGTTTTTAGTGACCCTACTCACTAAACCAATTGTATACACAAGCCTCAGATAGAACGTCAGGTTGTACTCCTCCTCACAGCCTCCCTGAAAACCGAAGGCTCCACATCACTTGGCTCCTCCTCCCGACGCGTTGCGTCACAGGTCACGTGACATTCTCAAGGGAAATGAGCCCAGTGATGCCTTGGTAAGATTTTAAAGCCATTTGTGTTTACGGTTCCCATAGTGACTGGACGGAATCAGGGTGTCATCATACTCCCATCATGACAGCTTGACATACATGTGAATAAGGATACAATCATTATGCCAATATTACAAAGAAATGACAAAATAATTCCAAATAATTCCATTACAAAAAGCTCCCACCCACCATCATACACAATAGTTACTAACAATGTAAAACTTTTAACTTTTTTATAAGTTTTACAGATAACACTCAGGTACAATGCCCCCTCCCTTGGATTCAGGGCAGGGTAAACTGTCCAATCAGTAATAAGGAATACAAATACAAAATATCCATCACATAATACATTCTCACAAGGCAGACGTAAACAGTAAAACAATGGGTTACAGCCACACCCCAAATTACCCAGCAAAGAGTACACAACAGTATGAGGCAATATACTATATATATATATATATATATATATATATATATATATATATATATATATATATATATATATATATATATATGGTTGTACAGTGAGTCTGATTAGTACAGATCAGACTGGTGATTGGTGACTGTGTGCTCCTATTAGGGACTCCCATCACAAGATCTCAATGCATGATGTCAATATTGCACTTGCTTTTTATAACCATTTTATAATGGATACGTTTTACTTGTCTGAAGTGACTTTTTGAAAAATCAGAGGAAAAAAAAACATTTTGTAGTTAGCTCAGGACTGATAAGGACTGGACAGGTTTCACTTTGGGGCACATTTGCAGCATCTGTTATTCAACAAACCTTGCAGTTGTGTTAGGCCCGTTTCACAAGAGGCAGATTCCACTCCGATCAGTAGGGGATCTGTGAGCTGATCCCTTGCCGATTGGAGCAGAGCGGGCAGATGTCATATCTGTGTCCGCTCGGTTTCTGCAGAGCATAAATAGGCAAAGCCTATTCTGCTCTATGGGGGTCGGGAGTAAACGTACTCCGCTGTCTGCTTACATCCAGCTACCTCTGATCTGCTACACCTAAATGAACGAAGACAGAGTGCTCTTTATTTTTTTTTAGCAGGCCTGATTGGTCCCGGAGGTAGGTGGGTGTAAACTGATGGTATCAGTGGGGAGATCTCCCTTCACTTCCTGTACTATAGCCAAATAAGTAAACCAGAGCAAATCATTCTAAAGTGAGAGAAGTGTTCCCAGAACTAGTGTTCCCTTTAGAAGATTTCCCTCTATTACTGTCCTGGTGTCAACCCAAAATTTGGGATTTTCTTTTACTTTCACTTTTGATGATAATGGTAAACAACTAAAATAGCGAGGGTAAATTTTACCAGGAACTTTGAAATGAACTAAATGCTGAGGCTGTGTACAAGGGGTGTGTACAACATTTAGTTCACTAAGTTTAATAGATAATAAAAAGCATGTGACTTGTTTGGACCCCAATGCAACATAAGTGTGCCTCCATCCCTGTATTAATAAAAGGAAATTAAAAAAGTGGATTATGGGACTTTAAATGAGGCATGGATATGTGTTTGAAATGGTCTAGGATACCTAAAATGTAATTCAGTGCCACCATCCTATTCCCTTTTTGGGTCTGTTGGGTTATTCATCTCAACGTGGCCAAAGGTAATGCATCCACATTTAACACCTGCTCTCTTTTTGAAAGCAATGATTTTTCATTTGAGACTGTGACCGACCTAGAGTATTTACTTATTTATTTCATCTCTTTATTTAGCGATTTTTGATGCATTCCACTCCTGATGATTGGCTGAAATCGCCATGAAACGCGTAGAGTCCATACTCAGGGATGCCAAGTCAAGTTTGCTACAATCATGAATTTCTTTTATTCATTTAAAGTTATATTTATTAGGATAACCATGTTCACCTGCTCTGTTTAGCCATTACATTTTTTAATTGTGATTGCTTGTACCAATTATGTCTATCCATTATATACGTTAAATATGTCAACATGATTATTACTACAATTAATTATGCTTCTTGTATATCTGTGGGCTTCCGCGCTCTATGAAAAATAGGGAAAGGTGGATGAAAAAGAAGCAGCAATCACTGTATGAGTTAACTCTCAATGTATAAACTAAAATAAAGTGGGGATGTGTGCGCTAGCTTTTTAAAACCAAAAATATGAAAGAATAACAAAAAATACCCTAAATAGCAACCAGGTGTAAATATACGTAAAATTTGTGAACCAACACAAATAATTAAAATGTAAATAGAAAGTGGCTTAGTGCATAATTTAAGTGAAATTGCTGCATGTAAGAAAAACGCATATATCTGTGTAAAAATAACTAAATAGCATAAATTATTCAAATAAAATTCAAATAAAATTCAAATAGCAGCAAATAAGTGAATTATATAAAAATGTTAGCAAATGGTGAAATACGATGTGATACAAAACCATATAAGTGAATCACAGTGACATCAGTGCATCAAACTAAAGTGTCCCATATAGGATGCAAACATGCAACTCAAATGATCGCAAAAAGAGTTTTTAAAGTGCAATGTGCCAAAGAGACGATCCTCTGGTGATGATCCGTGCCGGTAGTGCTAGCGCTAGGTAATTACCTCAACGCTGCAAGGTAAGCAGCGAAAAAAAATCACACAGGGCAACCAGATAGCAGAGGATGATCCAGAGGATGGCTGTACGGCAGATTCTTGGAAATAACACAAATTCCTCCAATTTCCTCGTTAATGGTAGATGATCCGCCATGGTGTAGTATTTCAACATAAAATTTTATTAAAGATAAAATATCTACTCACAGGGGGATATCTACATCCGAGCGTCTTGCCCGGATGTAAACGTCACTTCCGGTTCCTACGCGTTACGTCATCAATAGGACTTCAACTGGGATGAACCGGAAGTGACGTTTACATCCGGGCAAGACGCTCGGCGGTCTGCTGTACACTGTTTACATTCCCCATTTCCCCTGTGAGTAGATATTTTATCTTTAATAAAATTTTATGTTGAAATACTACACCATGGCCGATTTTTCTGGTTTATCTCCTTGAGCCTGTTGATCATCTACCATTAACGAGGAAATTGGAGGAATTTGTGTTATTTCCAAGAATCTGCCGTCCTCTGGATCATCCTCTGCTATCTGGTTGCCCTGTGTGATTTTTTTCGCTGCTTACCTTGCAGCGTTGAGGTAATTACCTAGCGCTAGCACTACTGGCACGGATCATCACCAGAGGATCGTCTCTTTGGCACATTGCACTTTAAAAACTCTTTTTGCGATCATTTGAGTTGCATGTTTGCATCCTATATGGGACACTTTAGTTTGATGCACTGATGTCACTGTGATTCACTTATATGGTTTTGTATCACATCGTATTTCACCATTTGCTAACATTTTTATATAATTCACTTATTTGCTGCTATTTGAATTTTATTTGAATTTTATTTGAATAATTTATGCTATTTAGTTATTTTTACACAGATATATGCGTTTTTCTTGCATGCAGCAATTTCACTTAAATTATGCACTAAGCCACTTTCTATTTACATTTTAATTATTTGTGTTGGTTCACAAATTTTACGTATATTTACACCTGGTTGCTATTTAGGGTATTTTTTGTTATTCTTTCATATTTTTGGTTTTAAAAAGCTAGCGCACACATCCCCACTTTATTTTAGTTTAATTATGCTTCTTGTTGCATGACCCATGTATTATATATTATGATAGATTATATATACCTATTTAGTATTTGTTATTAGTATGGGATTGATTAGCAATTTTCTATGGGTATACAGATTTTCCCCGCAGGGACAGTGACAATTAATTAAATTTTAGGTATCCTAGACCATTTCAAAAACATATCCATGCCTCATTTAAAGTCCCATAATCCACTTTTTTCATTTCCTTTTAAGTTTAATAGATGCTGGGAATGAGACAGGACTGCAAACTGTACTTCATATGTGCCCTAACCCAAAGTAACACAAAACAGGTACACAAATTGTGCCCAAATGTTCAAATATACAGATGCAGTAGTAAGAGATACCGCTCAAGGTCTACAAAAAGACCCACAACCTAATCGGGTGCCGCGGCTACAGATGACTTGTCCTTATTCCAAGCTCACCTCCATGATTATGCCCTTCGCAGGGTGAAATTTGTTGGAAGTGGAGAAGCAGGTTCTGGCCAACAATGTTGTTCATAATGTAATGGTTCCCTATTGAATAAAGTTATTTGAAAAAGGAATTGGCAGTGGTGCGTCTTCTTTCACTTTCGGTTTACATATTCATATATTCTTGCATTTGTCTAATTAGGACTCTTTCTTCCTAAGCCCCTTTCAATTGTTAGTATCAGAGAGCTACTTTAGCCTCAAAGTTATGTCCCATTGCATCATGGTTCATTAAATGAGCTTGTAAGCCAGATTTATGTAAAGGAAGAACATTTTACTGCAAATGTCTACAAAAGTGCTATAAAAATTTAGTCATAAGTAAAACAGAGAATAGCTAAATGTTATTTCACTGTCCTCTGAGAGGTAGGGCCGGTCATAATATAAGCAATAACTGCACAGAAATACATCTACTTATTTTTATTATTGATATTCCAAATATACTTTAGCCCTAGCTATGGGTCGAATTCTGTCTCTCGAGCCTGTGAATGTGGTGGGCCGCTCAGCACTCCAGGCCAAAATAGGCCAGCAACTGACAAATGCGCATAAACATGTCCGTATAGCGGGGAAGCAGAGCACGCACTTTGTCTGAATAACCCCACATGATGGAAAATGACTCGTCTCTGCTTAGAAACATTTTCTCCAAGGAGATAGAGGATCAACAAATCTGTTAGCAAGGGTCTAGTGATTATTTTCTTGCTGGAAAAAAGTGATGAAAATATGTATAAGACATAGTTTTTGTTCCTTTTTCTGATAAACGTGGCAATGATGTGTCTTTCACCTGAAGGCTTTTTGGCAAATTTTATGTTAGAAGCGATGCTATCTGGTCCAGTTACCCAAGAGTCATATGGGGTAATGGTACCCATAATGCAGCTTTTCAGCCAGAGGAATGTGTATCCAAACCTCCCAGCCTTCTGAAGTTCACATTTAAATGGAAATTTTAATAGATTTCGGTCAATTTTTATCTATATTAAAAACTGATATAAAAAAAAGTAACTAAAGCCTTATTATAGTTTTAGGTAGAGAACTGAAAGTGAGGAAAATCCAAAATTTTGATTTGTCACGCAATAGAAGGGAGACCTTCCAAAGGGGTTAGTTGTTCCGGTGAAAAATGTCTTAGCCCTTGTACACACGGTCGGACATTCCGACAACAAAATCCGTCTGATTTTTTCCGACGGATTTTATCCGAAACTGGTGTTGCATACACACGGTCGGACAAAGTTGTTGGAAAATCCAATCGTTCCGAACGTGATGACGTTCGTTCGTTGCGACGGGACTATGTTGCGGCTAGTAGCCTATAGCTTTGGTCTTGTAATTTGATCTGAGCATGCGTGGCACTTTGTCCGATCGGAATTCTCTACAAACGATTGGACAAAGTCCGATTGGATCATGTTGTCAGAAAATTTTATATCCAGCTCTCAAATTTTGTTGGTCGGACATTCCGACGGAAAAAGTCTGATGTAGCCCACACACAGTCGAATTATCCGACAACATGGTCCAATCGGACCTTTTCCGTTGGAATTTCCGACCGTGTGTACAGGGGCTAACAGGGATGTTACTTACTTTGGAAAAATTTGGACAAGGATTACCTTGATACCAGGATGTATGGCTTTACTTTGCAGTTGAATGCAGGTCTAGATTTAAAGGTAGCCTTTCTCAACCAGAAAGGAACAATTGAAATAATCATTGGAGGAACCATTGAAATAGCATTCTGGTCTCAGGGAACTCCTGCTAATAAATACTATATTACAGCTTATGGTTAATTTATGTAATGGTTAATGGCAAAAATAAACCTTACACTGGCCATCAATGGGAAGAATGGTTCTTGCATCAGTGGTAAGAATACAATGCCTTGAAAAAGTATTTATATCCCTTGAAATTTTTGACATTTTGTCATGTTACAACCAAAAACGTGAATGTATTTTATTGGGATTTTATGTAATAGACCAACACAAAGTGGCACATAATTGTGAAGTGAAAGGAAAATTATAAATGGTTCTCAACATTTTTACAAATGAATATCTGAAAAAAGTGTGGCGTGCATTTGTAGTCAGCCCCTAACTAAAACATAGTGTAACCAATTGAAGTCACCTAATTAGTAAATAGAGTCCACCTGTGTATAATTTAATCTCAGTATCAATACAGCTGTTCTGTGAAGCCCTCAGAGGTTTGTTAGAGAACCATAGCAAACAAACAGCATCGTGAAGGCCAAGGAACACACCAGACAGGTCAGGGATAAAGTTGTGAAGAAGTTTAAAGCAGGGTTAGGTTCTAAAAAAAAGATCCCAAGCTTTGAACATCTCACGGAGCACTGTTCAATCCATCATTCAAAAATGGAAAGGGTATCGCACAAATGCCAACCTACCAAGACATGGCTGTCCATCTAAACTGACAGGCCGGGCAAGGAGAGCATTAATCAGAGAAGCAGCAAAGAGGCTCATGATAACTCTGGAGAAGCTGCAGAGATCCACCGTTCAGGTGGGAGAATCTGTCCACAGGACAACTATAAGTCGTGCACTCCACATATCTAGCGTTTATGGAAGAGTGGCCAGAAGAAAGCCATTGTTGAAAGAAAGCCATAAGAAGTCCAGTTTTCAGACTGCAAGAAGCCATGTGGGGGTCATAGTAAACATGTAGAAGAAGGTGCTCTGGTCAGATGAGACCAAATTGAACTTTTTGGCTTAAAAGCAAATCGCTATGTGTGGCAGAAAACTAACACTGCACATCACCCTGAACTCGCCATCCCCACCGTGAAACATGGTGGTGGCAGCATCATGTTGTGGGGATGCTTTACTTCAGCAGGGAAGCTGGTCAGAGTTGATGGGAAGATGGAAGGAGCCCAATACAGGGCAATCTTAGAAGAAAACCTGTTATGCCGTGTACACACGAGAGGAATGTCCGATAGAAAAAGTCAGACGGAAGCTTGTCATCGTATATTCTGATCATGTGTATGCCTCATCGTACTTTTTTTTCTAAAATTCTGACGGACCTAGAAATAGAACATGTTTTAAATATTTCTGACGGAACCAATTCCTATCGGGAAAACCGCTTGTCTGTATGCTGTTCCAATGGACCAAAAATGACGCATGCTCTGAAGCAAGTACAAGGTGGAGGCTATTGGCTAATGAACTTCCTTTTTTTAATCCCGTCGTACGTGTTGTATGTCACTGCGTTCTTGAAGATCGGACTTTGGTGTGATCGTGTGTACGCAAGACAGTTTCAGTGGAACTCCGTTGGAAAAACCTTCAGAGTTTATTCCGACGGGAAAAACGGTCATGTGTACGCGGCATTAGAGCCTGCAAAAGACTTGAGACTGGGGCGAAGATTTGTCTTCAAGCAGGACAAAGACCCAAAACATACAGCCAGAGCTATAATGGAATGGTTTAGATCAAAGCATATTCATGTGTTAGCCCTTGTACACACGGTCAGAGATTCCGACAACCAAATCCGTCAGATTTTGTCCGACAGATTTTGTCCGAAACTGTTGCATACACACGGTCGGACAAAGTTGTCGGAAAATCCGACGTTATTTCATTACGACGGGACTACGTTCACGCTAGTAGCCAATAGCTTTGGTGTAGGAATTTGATCTGAGCATGCGTGGCACTTTGTCCGATCGGAATTCTCAACACATGATCGGAGTATGTTCGATCAGAGCATTTTGTCAGAAAAGTTGGAAAAGTTGCAGAACACACACACAGTCGGAATATCCGACAAAACGGTCCGATCGAACACATTCCGTCGGAATCTCCGACCGTGTGTACAAGGGCTTAGAGTGGTCCAAAGGCCAAACCTAAAACCAATTGAGAATCTGTGGCAAGACTTGAAAATTGCTCTTCACAAATGCTCTCCATCCAATCTGACAGAGCTTGAGCTATTTTGTAAAGAAGAATGGGTTAAAAGTTCACTCTCTAGATGTGCAAAGCTGGTAGAGACATCCCCAAAAAGACTTGCAGCTGTAATAGCAGTGAAAGGCGGTTCTACAGAGTATTGACTCAGGGGGGCTGAATATAAACGCACGCCACACTTTTCACATATTTATTTGTAATGCATTTTCAAAACCATTTATCGTTTTCCTTCTACTTCACAATTATGTGCCACTCTGTGTTGGTCTATCACAAAAAAAACCAATAAAAGGTGCAACATTTCAAGGGCTGTGAATACTTTTTCAAGGCACTGTCCTTGATAGCTAAAAAGATCATTGGTGTCAGTGGTGTTAGTGGTTACCTGACAGGAATTTCTCATGTTCAAGCAGCCTCTGGGGGAATTCTAGGTTCCTAGATAACCTAGTTGAGAAAGGCTGCTTAAAGGTAAAGCTCCAACTCTTTATAGTAACTTGGAGGGCACGCCAGGAGGTGGAATACCAAAAGTTTTTAGGGGCTCCTATAGCTATACAGTAAGCAGTTTCTGGGTGGTTGTCAACAACCCAACAGAGTCTTTCTGTAAATAGGAATATCTAACATAGGACTTTTCCTGTTTCCAAAGGGAAGGACCGAAGAACATATCTGTGAAGAGGGAGGGCTAAAGCAAAATACCTTTCTAGAATAGTGGACCTCTGTTTAGTATAAGCTGGACCCAACCAACTAATGACAATTTCATAAGGGTTTGGTCAGCTGACAAAATTGACAGGGCTGTCTGCCCCCTATCACAGAACTCTGGGACCACTTTAATATTATTATTTTACAGGATTTATATAGCCCCAACAATTTGCACAGCACTGTAAAAAATAAAGACAGATAGTACCGTTGTATTATAATTCAAGACAAGAGGGTTAAAAGGGCCTGCTCGTGATAGCTTACAATCTAAAAGGGAAGGGCACTTGACACAAAAGGTAATAACTCTGAAGGGATGGGTTGTTCAAGAATTCAGATTTCAGTTGTTAGGTAGAGGAAGAACAGGCCTCCCTAAAGAGATACGTTTTCGGAGTTTGCCTAAATGTGGACAGAGTAGGAGATTATAGAAATATAGAAAAGTGATGGCAGAAAAAGACTGAGTAGTCCATCGAGTTTTCTTTTTCGATAACTTTTTTTGTCTAAATAATGGTATAGATCTACAGTATGTTTGTCCCAAGCTGGTTTGAAGCCATTTACTGTTGACTGTCTCACTGCCTCTGCAGGAAATTTCTTCCAAACATCAACTACCCTTTCAGTAAATTCAGTAAAATAATACTTTATAAGATTAGTTTTGAACTTTCCTCCAGTTAGTTTGAAGTCATGTCCCTATGTTGTTGATTATAGAAAGATAGACAGACAGGCTGAGGTAGAAGTCCAGGATGTGGGCATAGAAGGAGGTGATAAGGGGCCAAAGAGCAGGAAGTCTTGAAAAGAGCAAAGAGAATGGTTTGAATGATATTTTAGGATGATGTTGGTGATCTAGCTGGGGGGCAGATCCGAGGATGGCTTTGCTGTTTTGTTGTTGTTCATTTGGTAAATTTTATAAGTGGGGGGATTGACAGAGAGGGGTAGCGGACACAGTTAGTAAGGTGTATGAGTCTGACAGCTACATTCATAATAGACTGAATGAGGTATAGCCTGTGTATGTAGAGGTAGGCCAGTGAGGTAGAAGTTGCAATAGCCAAGGTGAGAGATAATAAATTAGTGAATTAGTAGCTTAACCTCCCTAGCGGTAATCCCAAGTCTGGCTCGGGTTGGGATTTCAGCACCACGAGCGGTAACCCCAAGCCAGACTTGGGATCACATCGCTGGATGCAGGGAGGACACGGGGAGAGTTACTTACCTTGTCCCCTGGATCCAGCGATGTCCTCCGCACTGTGTGATCGAGTTGTCCTCCGCTCGATTCACAGTGCTGAATGCCGCCTAGCTCCGTTCCCTGCGACGTTACGGCGCACGGAACGGAGATCGGCGCCATATTCAAAAAAGCAAAAGTAAACAAAACACACACAGTAATGTAATCTTACAGATTACAGTACTGTATAAAAAAATTACACACCCCATTTGTCCCTAGTGGTCTGTGCAGTGCCCTGCACAATTATAAATACTGTTTTTTCTGCCTGGAATTTGGAGATTGTCCATAGCAACCAGAAAGTGTCCCTTTTCAGTGTTTTAGGATTTGATTACATTATTGAATAATTTTTATTATTATTTATTATATTATAAACTTTATCATACCCGGGACGTCTGCTAGACTCTTGTTTGAACAGATTTAAGAGAATTATTCCTAAGAATTACAGGACTACAATATAAAACGCCAAATTTCCATGCAACATAATAATTGTACCACTTTCAGCACCTAAAACCAGAACGAATCATACAACCAGGGAGGTTAATGATACCATTGGCCAAGAACTTTCAAAATATTTGACTAAACGTCTAGTTGTAGCACAACCTTAATTATTGCTGTGAGAATTTTTTTTATAAATACAGCCCCATGTGCCACAAAAATCATACATATTAAGGAAGGACACCAAAACGTATACAACTGTGTGTGGATGCCAACATAAACACTTTTTTACAATTTTTATATATAGTCTGTACAGCATGGTTTTAAACGCACTGCAATAATGAAATCTCCTTGAATAAACAGTGACACAGTATTTGGAGTGTTTTTTTTTATTTCTTTTATTCAGGATATTTATTTGCATTGGAAAGACAGATGGTTTCAGCTATTCAATAGCATGAAAAGCCAAATATACTCTACTCTCTAAACTATTTTTGAATATGACAGCAGCAAACTAAGATCTGCTTGGGGTATAACAAATTAGTCCACTCATCTTTTTTTAAGATCACATAAGGCATTCATAAGGCCACAGGTCCTTAGTGGCACAGGGACCAACCAGGATCCTGCTTTTATTTAAAAGCATAGAAACAAGGTGAAGATAGGCTGGTAACTATGAGGGAAAATAAGTGAGTGAAATAAGTGCAGGGCCTACATGACTGGGTAGAAGGAGAACCAGACAATGCGTAGGTAAGAATTCCAGACATGGTGTATTTTTACAGAGTTACGTTGCTCCAACTTGGACAAGCTCTCCACCTCGTCAAATCAGAAAACACTTTGCATTAATTTAGAACATGAAAAGCATTCTCTGAATGGCACCTGTGCCAAGCAGCTGACCTCCTGTATTTACAATGCATCAGACCGCTTGGCACAGAAACAAGGGCAGAGCACTATAAGAGCAGTGTCTACTAATTCATCTTTAATTGGCTTAAAAAAGAAAAGAAACGTAAAGTAGTTGCTCTAACCAGCTTAGTTAGAAGAAGCAGGCTGATCTACAGTCTTTGAATAAGTGTCTCTACTTCCCGTCCAATTTATCGAATCTGGTCAGTCTGGATTTAGGTCGTTGGCAGTTGGGGTCTTTGAATGTGTTGTAAATGTGGTGTTTTTGGAAAAATGGTTGAGGTGTCCTGTAGCCGGTGCGGTCAACTCATTAAAGTAGCCAGGTAGGTATAGACCAGTAAGTGTCTAAGGTCATCTGAAATAGTCCCTGAGGCAGTGTTTTATTGCTGGGGGCATACCGTAGTTAAAGTGGTTGTAAACCCTCCCCCACAACTTTGTCCCATGTAAATCAGCAGAAAAAACCCTAATGAACACTGCTTGTAGATATCTCCTTACTTGCTTAGTATTGTTGTAATCCTTGTTGTTCTGTAGAATGAAGTCACTGAGCATGCCCAGATCTCCTCTGATTTATGGCACAGTCTTTATGTGCTTATCTATCTGTTATCAGGACTTCCTACGGCACACCACTGAACTCTGCTAATCACTCAGAGCTTCCTCCTACACACCATGTGACCTCACATACAGTCTAAACTGGGCCATTACTGCAGTCTTATCAGCTGAAGCTGATAAGTCTTACAAAGGCAAACATTAGACATCGACACAAGTAAATACTATGAAATAAACAAGTCAGCTATGAACAGGGAAGCAGGGTTGCCATAGAAAAGTTGGATTGAGAAGGAGGCTTGGTTAACAGTACAGGAAGTGCTCAATGTAAGGGCGGACATACACCCAACTGTGGACTCAGAAAACAATACTTAAGATGGTGCTGCCTAACCCCTGGAAACAAGTTTTTTAAAGTTTCTTTAAACAGTAAGAAATATGCGATTTGGGCTGGATTACAGTGGCTATAGTCTGATAATTACTTATTATAATGGACTAAATGAAAAGAAGCATCAGAGTGGAAGAGTTTACTTCCTCTTTAACTGGTGCAACAGACGCAAGATTTTGGTATGTTTTTTTTGGTACCCTCAAGGACCTGCAACCTTATTTGGTTTGTCGTGCTATGTTTTATTGTTTAAATTGTTGTATGGTATTTATAATAAGAGTCTGTTATGGCCATTTTACCTCCACTTTAGAGTAGTGTGTCCTCTTTTGGGAAGGAGGCTATAGGAAGGTGGAATTGGGAAGGTTGTCCGAATGATAGGTGATTTCTGATTTGCCCTGGTGTAACTCTTACCCGTAATGCAGGTGGTCAGACACTATAGCTGGCTACTGTGTTCTTCACCTATAGCAGCCCCCTTTCCCATAAGGCAAGCAGACCTACCAGAAACTCGGTTACCCCCAGGACCTATACACAATGCTATAGTGCCTGGCTAACACATCAGGGCAGGCGCAAACTGAGCAAAGCAAACAGGTACTTGCGGTTGGCAGACAGGCAGAATGGTTCAATGACAGTCCAAGTAAAAGACAGGCAGAGTTCAGAGAACAGTCGTTATCTGGTCTGAGGTCATACACAGGGAAATCCAATCTAGCAGAGTAGATCAGATATTACACATGTTATCACACTCTATCACAAGCATTAGACTGAAGGTTCGGCTGGCTTAAATCAGGTTTGATCTCCACCCAGAGTATGGTCATATCAATCACCTTGCATGTGGACAGACAGACAAGGAGAATGCTATAGCCAAAATCAGGATGCTGGAATGAGAAACAAGAGTGCTAGACACTCCTGACACCTGGCCATTTGGTGCAGTATTTTATATTTCCTGTAATGTTATGTACATAACAAAGTGTTAGTATAAAAGACCCCCCGACCAGTCCATAGAGTCGATTGGTTTGCCCAGTGGAGCAAACTGGTGATCTAGGTGTTCTATGATGAAAATCTGCTTGCCATGTGACAGCCCAATGTACCTTGAATCTCAATGCAGGTGAACAAATTTGCTCATCATGATTAAGATACTATTAATAAGACAGTGATACATGATAGTCAGTGGTTGAATGGGTCAGACTGATAAATTAGCATTTCATGACATCATGATGGCACAAGGGTTCACTTTGATGTCAAGCACAGAACAGAACATTTATAGCATTTCAAGGTAGCAGAAAAACCCTTTCCATAAGTTATTATTGCAAAGTTACATTACATCATATTCTTGAAAAAAACAAATATATCTAAACCCAAGAAGAAACAAAATATATTACAGCTTACCAGCCCTGAAATGTTGTGGCTGCACTTGCCTTTTTTTTTGGATTTTTGGCTTTTGGAAAAAAATGATCTTACCAGAAATGCAGTGTTCTTGTCACTTCCTGTGAGTTTAATAACAAGCATATCCATGTTACTTTTCTTGTGTAAACTACTAATCCTTTCATCTTTAACTCCCTGTTTAAGGGAGATCAAGAAAAGCAGACATGTTTGAAGTCTATCCTGGCTCACAACCATAGATCCCTCCATAGACACAGTGGAGAAGTGAGTGTAGCCACCCTAGGGCAGGAATTGTGTTATATGCAGGATTACAATGTAAAAATTAAGGGAAAAAAATTGAAAAACAAAACAAATACAAATCCATCTATTGCACAAAAAGACTAGTAAGCTCTTAAAAAATTAATTTTGTATTGGGTTTACAGAAACAATAATTTCACATTAAAAATATATCAAAATATCTTAGACTCAAGAATGTTTTCTACAGTCACTACCCACCAGCTGCCTGTATCTCCCGGGAAGTTTGAGTTGTCTGATCTCTTATGATGACTGCCTAAGACCTAAGAGATCATTATAAATGCATTCACTTATTTCATACAAACCACAAGGGAGTAACACAGTACTAGTACTTAGCTTTTCACTGGATGAGAACTCCATTGGTACAGTAGAGTTGCAGTCAATGGGTGCTACAATGAGGAAGCTGATACTTCAAGCCCATCAGTGTCCACCCAAAGTGATTACTTTCTTTTGTACTTTCTGGTACACCCACCTTGTGAAGCATATGAAAACTACAATAAAAGTTTTTTTATTTGCTCCCTTGTTGTTCTGTTAATCACTTCAGCTCTGGAAGCTTTACCCACCTTCATGACCAGGTTATTTTTTACAATACAGCACTGTGTTACTTTACCTTACAGTTGCGTGGTCGTGCCACACTGTACCCAAATGCAATTTTTTGCTCTTTTTTTTCCACAAATAATGCTTTCTTTTGGTGGTATTTGATCACCTCTGCGCAGTTTTAATTTTTTGCCCTATGCACTGTTTAGGAGATATTTACTAGATATACTGCCGCTGACATCATCAGCGCATGCGCACTGAAGGAACGTTTTGCTCGCTTGCATATGCGGGAGTGAAGACATCGCCAGAGCCTGTGAACCCGGAAGTAACTCTGGGAAAGAGGTTGTCTGTGGGAGTGGAGTGCGGGCAGTGCAGGGCATAGTTCCAAGGTAAGTATTTCATAATGAGCTAGTATGCGATTCATACTAGCTCATTATACCTCTGTCTTTCAGATTTTTTTTTTTTTTTCCAGAGGTTTACAATCTCTTTAAGCTGTTGAACTAAGTGGACAGCACTGGGGCACTGATAGCAATGACTTAGGCAAGGCAAACCTTGTACTTTGTGCAAGAGGGGTGATAAAAACAACAGTCACTGAAATTCTTCCATGCCCACACAACCCCAAATACACACAACCGTACACCCCATACAGCCAAACAGGGAGGGTGGGTGGGAAAAATTCCCTACCTATGTCCTATCCCTTCCTCGGCTGCCCACAAGTGAGTTGACCCCTCCCTCTGCAGGGGTAAAAATTAACTGGGCCACTCCTCCCCATCACCAATGACCATAACTCCCTCCCCCTCTTTAACCAACCCCACTTCCTACAGGAACTTCCCTGTGCTCACCCCACAGCTGTCCCACCAGTCATGCTGGCCCTTCACCCAGGTTCCCTTTAGTTACGGGCCTGTTCTCTCTCTTTATTTTTATCTAAGCTTACAATAAGGCTTACCTGTAGGTAACATGAATATCTCCTATACTTGCACCATTTAGAAAATATTCTAGCAAGCAGTGGCGGCTGGTGTTTTTTTGTTGGGGGGGCAAACAACTGAACCCCCCCGTGGCAACTCAAACCCCCCCTGTACTGTCTGCCGGTCAGTCCATTGGCACTTACCCCATCTGGGCGGCAGACATCAGCGGGAATTTGGCATGGGCGGGCATCCGGGGAGCAGTGGGGATCGGGGCACCCAGCAGCGCCAGGAATTGGGCGTCCGAGGAGTGCTGTGGCATCCAGCCATCGGCCAGCAGCTCTTCTCCTCCTCGCTTCTGCCGTGCGTCTCCTCCCCTCCTCCTAGGAGTCCAATATGATCGCCTGTCCTTTCAGACAATCGGGTGATGGGTATCAGACCCGCTTGCCGATTGGCCGTGAGGAGGATCAGTGTTGCAATAGGGAATATTAATTAGCTGTTGCAACGCAACTGGGTGGGCTCCAGATGCAATGCTCTGCGTCCCGAGCCCACCCTATTTTGAAGCCTATTAGAGCCTCTGGCTCTAATCGGGTGCTTTGGGAAAAAAAACCCTGCTGTAATTCATGCGCCTGGCATCCTGAAAGGGTTCGGGGGCATAGATAGGGAGGGTGGCGGGGCATGGATAGGGGAGGTGGCGCCCGTGTGCCCACAGTGGACGGGCTTCCGCTGCTAGCGGGCAGCACACTGTGATGTCACTGGCGCCTGCGATCTAAAGGAACGATTTACCTGTGCCAATCCTTCAGGGCTCTGTACATTATGATATTGCCTTGCAGAAAGAAACTTTTTTTTTTTGTTAAAGAGTTTACTACCGCTTTAAGTAGTGGATGTGTATAGATTATGTTTGAAAATAAGAATATCATTTAGTGTCACTTTAACTTTTGATGCCCCCTTAAAGAAACATCACCCCATAACGCAGTGCAAGAAATCAATGAATCTGAGCGCTGATTTAATAATTCAGCTGGTAGATGCTCCTTCCTTTCAGAGGCCTCCTTCTCTGGGACTTCTCCAGGAATCGGCTGTTCTGTAATCAGCGAACTCTTTGAGATCTCTTTCAATATGTTGGCAAAATAAACGGAATTGCATGTAACTACTGTAATGATCAGCACATGGTAACCAGAGTTTGCAGTTGAGGTTTGAAACATAAACAAAAGCGTGGTTACATGTATATATTGTGGGGTTCTGCTAATCCTTTAAGGATATACAGCAAATGTCTTCAAAGGTCTACGGGATGCGTTGAGTGCGCCCCAGGGAGTGACTTAATAATTATGCAGCTTCTTGAGTCTGCGGACTTCTCCATAGGCCCCTCATTCATATATACATCATAGCGGCTACAGGCAGTACAATGTCATCAATCTATACAGTAGATGAGCGTGATTCCAAGCAATCAGAGGAAGGTTTGCTTAAATCTCGCCGGCTCATCTATCTCATGGCTTTTTTGCCGTGATTGATCAGTAGCTGTTCTTATGACACCTAGTAGACTGCTTTAGCTCAGCCTGGAATTTGGCTTTCATCAAGGGCTTTGGCTATCATAGTCCTCTGCAGGGTTCAGATATGTTTGTGATCTGTTTTTTTAGATTGTCATTTAAAGATTTTATGTCAACTACAAGTAGGCAAAGACGACTAGTTAATCCAGTTGTGTGGTCTTTAATCCCGTTGTGACCAGAGGTCATTGAAGCCTACATGTCCAGACCAAATTTTGCAGCATTGGTTAATTTGATAATAACTCTAAGCCCTTGTACACACGGTCGGACATTCCGACGGAAAATGTCTGATCGGACCATGTTGTTGGATAATCCGACCGTGTGTGGGCTCCTTCGGACTGTTTCTGTCAGAATATCTGACCAACAAAGTTTTAGAGCAGGGCTATAAAATTTTCCGACAACATGATCCGATCAGACTTTATCCGATCATGTGTAGAGAATTCTGATCGGACAAAGTGCCACGCATGCTCAGATCAAATTCCTAGACCAAAGCTATTGGCTACTAGCCTGAACGTAGTCCCACCGTAATGAAATAATGTCACCGCGTTCAGAACGATCGGATTTTCCGACAACTTTGTCCCACCGTGTGTATGCAACAGTTTCGGACAAAATCCATCGGACAAAATCCAACGGATTTGGTTGTCAGAATGTCCGACCGTGTGTACAAGGGCTTAGATTCATCTTATTCATTATATACAGGGTCTAGAATAAGGATGTGACCCAGAATTCTCAACCAGACGGGTTGAGGGGCTCCAGGGAGCATGCAACAGTATTTTCTAAAGTCCACTTTGGGACCAGGAGCTCAGGGATTTCTGAGAGATCTGGGTGGGATAAAATCCCTAGTCCTGGGTCCTGATTTTGAGAACAGCCAGCATACTCATTGGTTAGGTGTGTGCTGGGCTTTTAGTAGTGACCTGACCATGGTTCAGCAGACAGGAAGTCTGAGTACCAGGAGTCAGGAAGGCTCCATGGGGAAGCCAGTGCAGCAAGAAGCTATTAGTTGTGTGCACCAAGGTGGTCGGTGAAACAGTCTGTATGAGACAGACAAGGGCCTGGAGGGTAAGACCAGAGCTGCAGTGCTGCAAGTGAGAGCCAACTAGGCTGAATGTAGTTTTGCTGATGAAAAGGAATGCTGAAACCCCTGTGAGGGAAACCTATCTTTATTTGTTAGACTTTCTTTTAATAAAAATGGGCAAACAAAGCCCTTAAAAAGAAGAACCAGCGAGTGGCGGAGTCCTTCAAGCTCTACATTTGATGCCAATCCTTTACAATATGCACACACACACACTATATTACCAATATATATATATATATATATATATATATATATATATATATATATATATATATATATATATACATACATACACTCACAGGCCTTTATTTGGTTTTACACCTTGCTAGTACTGGGTTGGACCCTCTTTTTCCTTCAGAACTGCCTTAATTCTTCATGGCCTATATTCAACAAGGTGTTGGAAACATTCCTCAGAGATTTTGGTCCATATTGACATGATAGCATCACGCAGTTGCTACAAATTTGTCGGCTGCACATCCATTATGCAAATCTTCCATTCCACCACATCCCAAAGGTGCCCAATTGGATTGGGATCTGGTGACTGTGGAGGCCATTGGAGTACAGTGACCTCATTGTCATGTTCAAGGAACCAGTGGTGAGATGATCTGAGCTTTATAACATGGTGCATTATACTGCTGGAAGGAGCCATCAGAAGATGGGTACACTGAAGTAATAAAGAGCTGGACATGGTCAGCAACAATACTCAGGTAGGCTGTGGCATTTAAACGATACTCAATTAGTACTAAGGGGCCAAAAGTGTGCAAAAAAAATTCCCCACACCATTACACCACCACCACCAGCCTGTACCATTGACACAAGGCAGGATGAATCCATATTTTTATGTTGTTTACGCCAAATTCTGACTATCATCTGAATGTCTTAGTTGACATAGAGACTCAATCAGACCAGGCAAAGTTTTTCCAATCTTCTATTGTCCAATTTTGTAGCCTCAGTTTCCTGTTCTTAGCTGACAGGAGTGGCACTCGGTATGGCCTTCTGCTGCTGTAGACCATCTGATTAAAGGTTTGTATGTGTTGTACATTCAGAGATGGTATTTTGCATACCTTGGTTGTAACGAATGGTTATTTGAGCTAGCCTTTATGTACACGGGAGGTTATTTAAACTCTTCTGAACAATTTAACTTGACAGCTAGAAACTGGTGTCTAAAAACGGCTGTTTAGCCTCGTTTCCATGACGTGTTTAGCCACATTTATTTTTATTTATTTTTTGTTAAAATGGAAAACGTCTGTAAATGAAACGCTGCTAAATGCAAGTTACCACATTTAGCAGCGTTTACAAGCTGTTACAGGCATTTGGCATTTCAAATGCCTCTGAACAATGTCTGAACCCATTTTTTGTGTTCCAAAAAGGCTTCTAAACTCAACTGCTTAGAAACAACTATAAACGACCCTTTGTACATGTACTGTATTTCATCCAACTGCCGCTCACTGCATATTTTCTATTATTATTCAGACCATTCTCTCTGCAAACACTAGAGATGGTTGTGCAGGAAAATCCCAGTAGATCGGGCACAACAACTATATATATATATATATATATATATATATATATATATCTATCTATATCTATCTATATCTATCTATATATCTATCTATATCTATATATCTATATATATATATATCTATATCTATCTATATCTATCTATATATCTATCTATATCTATATATCTATATACATATATCTATTGTAAGGGATCTTCCCGGGGTAGGGTGTGTTTGGACACAGTTCACAGCAGACTTGGAATTTATAAAGCAGATCTTGGCGTTTATTCGTGGTACAAACAGTCCAGCAAACAAAATATACAGCAACACCGTGCTTTCTAAGTACAACAAAAATAAAAGTCCTAGCCCGGCTGGGCGCTTACTAACAGGTTCTGCTCACCTATCTGACACTTACAAACACAGCGTCTTTCGCCTGGATATCGCAGGGTGAGTTTTAGCTCCAGCAGTGGCTGTGCTTGCAGCTTCCTTCAACACACAGATTGTTCATTCCCTGGCTGAGAGCAACCACCTGCAGACCCTGCAGTGCCTTTAGCTTCCCAGGCTAATTAGGATCAAAGCTCACCTGATCCCAAACCCAGAACTGGATCGGGGGATGTGGAATGACAGGTCCCTCTACCAAACCTACCTGCCATTCCATATAAACCCAGGCCCGGCAAAATTAAATAACAACTCAGCAGCATATCGCTGCTGAGAAACTGATCCATCCTGGATTTACCATCTCACACTGTGTAGCAACCTAGGTGAGATGTACACCCCCTCGATCACTTCTCCAGTGACATGTCTACATATCCCCCCCCTCTTTTTCAGACCGGAGGGCTGAGCCTTTTGTCCCCACAGACAACTTACCCTTGACAATGCGTCAGCATTTGCCTGTAATTTCCCTGGCCTGTGTTCCACAGTGAAATTAAAGTTTTGTAGGGAGAGAAACCATCTAGTCACTCTTGCATTTCTCTCCTTGTTTAACTTCATCCATGTTAGGGGGGCATGGTCTGTCACCAACTTGAATTTCCTGCCTAGCAAGTAATACTTTAACGATTCTAGGGCCCACTTTACTGCCAAACATTCTCGCTCCACAATGGCATAATTTTTCTCGGCCGGGGTTAGTTTTCTACTAAAGTACGTCACTGGATGCTCCTCACCATTCACTACTTGTGAGAGTACTGCACCTAAGCCTGTGTTAGAGGCATCTGTCTGGACCAGAAATTCTCGCCTGAAATCGGGGGTAACTAAGACAGGTGGTTGGCACAAGGCCGACTTAAGGCTTTGGAAAGCCTTCTCGGCCTCTGGGGTCCACGTGACCATTGCTGTCTTTCCGCCCTTTGTCAAGTCAGTTAGTGGAGCAGCAACTGAGGCAAAGTTCGGCACAAATCTACGGTAATACCCCGTAATACCCAGGAAAGCTCTAACCTGTTTCTTTGTCAGGGGTCTAGGCCAATTCTGTATTGCCTCAATTTTATTTAGCTGTGGCTTAATCAACCCTCTCCCAATAATGTAGCCTAGATATTTGGCCTCTTCTAGGGCTAGAGCACACTTCTCGGCATTTATGGTCAACCCCGCATCACTTATGGCATCCAACACGGCCTGTACCTTACAGAGGTGACTTTCCCAATCAGGGCTAAAAATGACCACATCATCGAGGTAGGCAGCTGAGTAATCACGATGTGGTCGCAGAATCAAGTCCATCAACCTCTGGAAAGTTGCAGGCGCTCCATGTAACCCGAATGGCATCACTACATACTGGAATAGCCCATCAGGGGTGGAGAATGCAGTTTTCTCTTTAGCCTCACCAGAAAGTGGAATCTGCCAGTAGCCCTTTGTGAGATCGAGGGTGGTTATGTACCTGGCGTTACCCAACTTCTCAATCAACTCATCTACCCTGGGCATAGGATACGCATCGAACTTGGAGATCTCATTCAACTTTCTGAAATCGTTACAGAACCTCCAAGTTCCATTGGGCTTTGGGATTAGCACAATTGGGCTGGACCATTCACTCTGTGACACCTCAATTACCCCCAGAGCAAGCATACGTTTTACCTCGGCAGATACGGCTTCCCTACGTGCCTCGGGTATCCTATAGGGCTTAAGGTTTACTCTGCTTCTAGGCTCAGTTTCAATGTGATGATGGATGAGGTGTGTACGCCCTGGGAGGTCAGAGAACTTGTTTTTGTTTTTCTGTAAAAATTCCTGAGCCTCCTGTTTCTGTGACACTGATAGAGTATCACCTACCTTGACTGGAGGGATTGGTGGTGACAAATTATTAACAGTATTTGTCGCCACCAAGGATTCCCTGTCTTTCCAGGGCTTGATCAAGTTTATGTGATAAACTTGGAAAGGCTTCCTTCTACCTGGTTGGTGCACCTTGTAGTTCACCTCACTGACCTTTTCAACAATTTCATAGGGACCTTGCCACTTCGCCAAGAATTTACTCTCAACAGTGGGGACTAGTATAAGGACCCTATCGCCTGGGTTGAATGTCCTGATTCTTGCGGACCGGTTGTAAATTCTACTTTGGGCCTCTTGAGCCCTCTGGAGGTGTTCCCTTACCAGGGGCATTACAGTGGCTATACGGTCCTGCATTTGTGCTACATGCTCAATAACACTCTTGTATGGGGTGGACTCATTCTCCCATGTCTCTTTTGCAATGTCTAGTAGACCCCTAGGGTGATGACCATAGACCAACTCGAATGGTGAGAACCCTGTGGACGCTTGGGGCACCTCCCTAATAGCAAACATGAGGTAGGGTAATAAATGATCCCAGTCACGCCCATCTTTTGCCACCACTTTCTTCAACATATGTTTCAAAGTTTTATTAAATCTCTCCACCAATCCGTCCGTCTGGGGGTGGTATACAGAGGTACGGATGTGTGAGATTTTAAATAGTCTGCATAATTCCTTCATTACTTTCGACATAAATGGCGTACCTTGGTCAGTTAGGATTTCTTTGGGGATCCCAGTCCTAGAGAACATATAAAACAACTCACGTGCAATTGTTTTAGATGCAGTGTTTCTTAAGGGTACAGCCTCAGGATAGCGGGTCGCATAATCCAGGACTACCAAAATATACTAGTGTCCTCTAGCTGACTTTACAATGGGACCCACTAAATCCATGGCAATACGCTCAAAAGGCACCTCTATAATAGGGAGCGAAACCAAAGGACTGCGAAAATGTGACACTGGGGCACTAACCTGACATGTGGGGCACGACTCACAGTATTTTTTAATGTCATCATATATGGCCGGCCAAAAAAACCTCTGGAGAACCCTCTCTCGCGTTTTGTCAGTCCCCAAGTGTCCCCCAAGAACATGGTTATGTGCCATGTCAAGCACCTGACGCCGGTACGGCTTAGGTACCAGAAGCTGTTCCACAATCTCATCCTTAACCTTATTGACTCTATAGAAAAGATCATTAGTCACCGAAAAATGTGGAAATCTTTTTTCAGCATCTGGTTCCTGAGGTACCCCGTTCATAACAGCAACCTGCTCTCTCGCATTTTTGAGAGTGGGGTCCTGTAATTGTGCAGCCCCAAAATTATCGCTAGACACCTCTAAGTCTAGTATATTTTGCTCAGTGGGAGGAGCCTCCTCCTCCCCAGCCAGGACCTGCAAAGGAAAACAATCATTTTCATCCTGTACACTTTTATCATTCACAGTGGACAAGGCAACCCCCTTAGAGGTATCCTCACTCCTTTTGGGGATTTTTCTTTTTTCCCAGAGAGCCCAGAATAAAGGAAAATCGCGCCCCAATATTACATTATGCATGAGGTTTTTAACCACACCCACTTCATATTGTACTGTGCCTTGTTCAGTCCCGACTTTAGCCAGCACTATAGGGTACACTTTTGTATCACCATGTATACACACAACGCTCATATGCTTTTTAGACTCTAAGTCCCCAGTCACCAGGCTAGCATGCACCAAGGTTACGAGGCTTCCTGAGTCCATTAACGCTTTAACAGGAAAGTCATTGATTGTGATGTCGCAGATTTGCGGTTCAGTCTCTAGTCCAGGAACTGCAGCACAAGATGGTTCCGCAAATAGCGACTGACGCCGGCTAGCGTCACATTCCATGGGTTCAGAGGTAAGAGGGCAATGGGCCGACACGTGTCCCGCCTCATGGCATCTCCAACACTGGATAGGGCCTGGTCTCTTTGGCAAGGAGACCTTTTCAGAGCCCCTTAGCCACCCGGGACCATCACCAGTCTTGTCCCTGAGACACCACTTGAGCCCTTTTCCCTCCATCAGCACCCCTCCACACTCCCCCAATAGATGGAAGTCTCTTACCAGCTGACGGCACAGATCTGGCGCTCCGGGGAGGTGAAGATTCTGCAGGAACATCACGGAGGTAGTCCTCAGTCGCCTGGAACCTCTCCACAAGGTTGACAAGTTCGTTGGCATTCTTAGGATCACCTTGTCCCACCCAGCGTTGCAGGTCAGTAGGAAGTGCTCGGAGGTAGCGATCCATCACGACCTTCTCTAGGATTTGTGAAGGAGTAGAAGTGTCTGGCTCCAACCACTTTCTTGCCAAATGGATTAGGTCATACATCTGGGACCTCGCTGATTTGTCCAGACTGTAGCTCCAGTTGCGTACCCTCCGGGCACGGACTGCAGTAGTAACTCCTAGTCGGGCAAGTATCTCCTCTTTTAGCCGAGTATAGTCCTTAACCTCTTGCTCACTGAGGTCATAGTAGGCCTTTTGAGGTTCACCTGTTAAATAGGGCGCAATTACCTCTGCCCACTCAGCGGCTGGTAACTTCTCTCGCTCAGCCACGCGCTCAAATACTGTTAGATAGGCTTCAACATCGTCCTCAGCAGTCATCTTTTGCAGCGCTTTCTGCACAGTCCTTCTCCCAAAAAAAAATCTCTGGAGCGGCTCCCATCACCACAGGCGCCTCTCGATTTGCTATCAGGTGCTCGATAAGTTGTTGTTGTGCAGCCATGGACTGTTCATGTCATCTATTGACCTCTGTCTGAGCCTGCTGTTGTGCAGCCATGGACTGTTCATGTCGTCTATTGGCCTCTGTCTGAGCCTGCTGTTGTTGCAAACTCACTTGCATAAACTGCTTCAGCATCTCCTCCATGTTGCTGGACTGTTCTTGGAGTGTAGTTGCAGCTTTCACCCAGGACATCAGCAGCTGTAGCCAAGTCTGTCCACACCGTTGCCCCTAGCAACCGCGTTGCCCGCTACCTCCACCAATTGTAAGGGATCTTCCCGGGGTAGGGTGTGTTTGGACACAGTTCACAGCAGACTTGGAATTTATAAAGCAGATCTTGGCGTTTATTCGTGGTACAAACAGTCCAGCAAACAAAATATACAGCAACACCGTGCTTTCTAAGTACAACAAAAATAAAAGTCCTAGCCCGGCTGGGCGCTTACTAACAGGTTCTGCTCACCTATCTGACACTTACAAACACAGCGTCTTTCGCCTGGATATCGCAGGGTGAGTTTTAGCTCCAGCAGTGGCTGTGCTTGCAGCTTCCTTCAACACACAGATTGTTCATTCCCTGGCTGAGAGCAACCACCTGCAGACCCTGCAGTGCCTTTAGCTTCCCAGGCTAATTAGGATCAAAGCTCACCTGATCCCAAACCCAGAACTGGATCGGGGGATGTGGAATGACAGGTCCCTCTACCAAACCTACCTGCCATTCCATATAAACCCAGGCCCGGCAAAATTAAATAACAACTCAGCAGCATATCGCTGCTGAGAAACTGATCCATCCTGGATTTACCATCTCACACTGTGTAGCAACCTAGGTGAGATGTACACCCCCTCGATCACTTCTCCAGTGACATGTCTACACTATATACATATATACATATATCTATATACATATATCTATATACATATATCTATATACATATATCTATATATATATATATATATCTATATATATATACATATATCTATATATATCTATATATATATATATACATATATCTATATATATATATATATATATATATATATATATATATATATATATATATATATATAAAACATTGTGGCTGGGTTACTTCTACTGTTTTTGTGATACTTCGTGTAGAGATCAATGTCAGGGAGTCTTCCCAATCTTCCACCAATATTCAATGGAAAAAACAAAGGGACACGTTCTCCAATGCAAAAATATATTTGTATCAAATGCTCTTCAAGGCATAAAAGGGTTACTCACTACTGTACAGTTAGTACTGTACAGTTACGCAAGTATCTCATACTCTTCTTCAGGCTTTGTGCAATGATACATTACTAGCCACATATTTTTATATTCAACACTACAGAGTGTAGCCTCACAGGGGTATCACACTCATTCAATTACCGATATCATTAAAAAACTGTTTCACCCGCTATCCTACCTCAAACCTCCTCAAGATAAAACATCCTTAATATATGAACATCATTCATCTAACAATTACATTTCCCAAAATAGAGGAAAATTTGAATTCTTATATCCATTATATGGTAATAAGCAAGTCAACATTTAACGGATCAAAAAGGAACCACAAATAGAGAAAATTGCATGAATGCACACACAAACTAACTGCCCAAAATTGCAAAGAATGTCCTGTATTTAATCGGGACTGTTGTGTCAGCCAAAGTGCTTCTCAGGATGTATTCCATCTTTCCTGTCCTGTATATATCTGTTAAACCTGCAAGGAAGCATTAAATACATCTCACACAAACGTATAAAAATAAGTATAATGCCCTGTAGACACGATAGGATTTTCCAACAACAAAACTGTGGATTTCTTTCCGAAGGATGTTGGTTCAAACTTGTCTTGCATACACTTATGCCGCGTACACACGGTCGAACTGTTTGACGTACTTAGTCCGTTGAAACACATTTCAGCGGACAATCCGCTCGTGTGTGGGCTTCAGCTGACTTTTTCAGCGTGCAGTCCGGCATACTAAGAATTTCGGATTTTTCGAAATTCTGTCCGTTGTACTTTGGTTTCAGCGGACAATCCGCTCGTCAGTATGCTAGTTCGACGGACTAAGAATGGCGCATGCCCAGAAAGGATTTACACGGCGGAAGGGTGCTTTGCTGTGTCTTGGACTTCCTATTTCTAGTCCCGTCGTACGTGCTGTACACGTCATCGCGCAAGCTTTCGACGGACTGTTTGTGTATCCGTGTGTGGTCAAGTCCGTTCAGTGGAAACTACGACGGATTGTCCGTCGGATTGTATGACGGACTAAGTACGCCATACAATCCGCTCGTGTGTACGCGGCAATAGTCACACAAATGTTGTCGGAAATTCCGAAGGTCAAGAATGCGGTGACGTACAACAAGTATGATAAGCCAAGAAAAATGAGGTTCAATAGCCAGTGCGGCTCTTCTGCTTGATTCCGAGCATGCATGGACTTTTGTGCATCTGACTTATGTACACACGCTCGGACTTTGAGAAATTCCGCCAACAAATGTTCTATGGAGCTTACACAAGGTCGGACTTTCCGACAACAATCTCACATCCAACATTTGTTGTCGGAAAATCCTATGGTGTGTACACCCTGAAAGAGGAAGTAAACTCATCAGGGTTTACTTCTTCTTTAAAACATCAGTGACGGCTGAAGAGTTTATTAAACTAAAAGAATTGATGTAAATACCAATAAACATCGATCGGATGAAGTCACCACTGTCCCCTGTAGTCTGGTGCATCCATCTTCTCGGTGAGTCTCGCCGCTCCGCCGCTGTCATTCGGCGAAGCTGCAATGACGTCACTCCCGCGCATGCGCACGGGAGCCGCCATGCGCGGCATATCGCAGCTGACGGCGGCGCGCTCAGTGCGCGTGTGCGCTGCTGTCTACGGCGCATGCGCCGTAGACAGCGGTGCCTGTCTTTCGGTAAATATCTCCAAAACCGTGTAGGTTTAGGAGATATTTCTTGGACCTACAGGTAAGCCTTAATCTAGGCTTACCTGTAGGTCAAAGTGTGTTGTAAGGGTTTACAACCACTTTAAGATCCTGTTCCACTCTCTTTATATATGTGTGTATCTCTCTCTCTCTCTCTCTATATATATATATATATATGTATATATATATATATATATATATATATATATATATATATATATAAAACTGAATCGCCTCAAGGCGCTGTGAGGAGCTTGGTTGTCCAACATCTAGAAGAGGAAGGTCTTGAGTTTTTTCCTAAAGGCCAGGTGGTTTCCTTCCAGGCGGATGTTGGTTGGTAAAGCGTTCCATAACCGAGGTCCTTGGACAGCGAATCTCCGATCCCCCTTCGATTTGAACCAGGATTTGGGCACGAGGAGGAGGTTTTTGTTGGCTGATCAAAGACTGCGGCTTGGTGTGTAATGATTTATTTTCTCAATTGGTATTGAGGAGCGTCTCTATGCACGCATTTGTGGGTGAGGCAAAGGGTCTTGAATGTGATCCGATTTTTTACGGTTAGCCAATGTAGGCTCCTCAGGGAAGGAGAGATTGATTCCCAGGGTTTTTTCCCTGTTATCAGCCTTGCCGCCGTGTTTTGGATAAGTTGTAATCGCGCAAGTTGATATTGTGGTAATCCTATGTAAAGCGAGTTTGCGTAGTCTAGTCGTGAATTAATGATTGTTCCAACTACCACTGCTTTGTCATTCTTGAGGATTAAAAGGGATGAGTCTGCATAGCAGGCGTAGCAGATGGTGAGAATCACTGACTACTGCTCCTATTTGTGCATCCATTGACATTTGTGAGTGGGGAGATGGTCTGCAAATTACCAGACAAGAAAGAGGAAGTGGGCCGTATAAGGTACTTACTTGCAGAAAAAAAATGAATTAACAATCCAAAGTTAAAACAACAAGGGCAGAAGATTTACTAGAGGTAAAAATGAATAAATGGCCGATGGTCCGCTTTAGGTAGATTCACATTACCCATCAGAGAGTGGAAAGAATTGCTATGGGGTACACCTTGAAGTAATGTATTTGAATTAGGGAGAGAGGTTGAGTTCCAAGTAGTTAGGACTCTCCCCACCAGCTGTCACCCCTAGGTGGGTGAATTCTTCGACCCAACAAAGGAGTGCTGGTATGAAACAAGAAGGATGCAGCAGAAAGAGTACTAATTTGTCCCAGGAAGCTCTAATACCAGAGCCAAATTCATCTATAATAGTAAGGCCCTTATGTAGAGAGGAAGAGGCATCAGTAAGATACAAAAGAGTATCATCGATGTACAAGAGTTTTTATTGCGGTCTAACAGTAGTTAAGATTGCAAGGGGTTCCAATGTCAGTGCAAGGGGGCAGCCCTGCCTTGTAGACCTTAACTGAGTGGAAATGGGACTGATATAGTATCATTCATTCTTACTCAAGCAGTAGGAGCTGAATAGAGAAGCTGTGCCCACAAAATAAATTGGGGTCATAACCAAATTTCCGTAGGACTGCCCAGGGGTACTGTATGTCTACTTCACATTGTCAAAAGCTTTTTCAGTATCCAGAGAAGCCACCACTTCCGGGCAGTCTGAGAAAGCCATGCCCATCTACAAATATTGATATCGGTACCCCTCCTTGTCTATGAACCCATACTGGTCAGTAAGCACCAATGCTGTAATTTAACATTTAACTGACGAGCTAGAATTTTAGTGAGAAGTTTGGCATCCACATTAGGCAGAGAGATTATTATACAGGATTTCTATTGCTCGAACAGTTTGTGTAGTGTTTTACAATATAAAGGGATATAAAGAGTGATTGGAAGATATGAGGAACAAAGATACAAGTTCTTACCGGGCATTTGGGATCCACCTACACCTACGTCACTAAGGTATCCTGAGTGCAGTCTACAAGTGCAGGGAGAGGAAATGACCAATAACCTGCCTATAAGGATGATGCCAATTGTGAAAATGGTATTCCTAAACAAAATTAAATGTTTCCATAGCAAAAAAAATAATCATTAACACATGTTAAAAAAATTATGTACATTTCGGGAAGCTATATATTTGTCCCTGACATATCCCTGGAAGGCTTAGATAGATTTGGACAGTTTATGTCAAACAATCAATCTGCAAACATACATCATCTATTTACAGGCCAGCAGAAGGCCTGGCACCCCGATCGGGTCTGTGGTGCACGTTTCCCTATGCTGGCTTGTTTTATTTTTCAGATACTATATACAATGAATGTTAGGAAAAACACAACATGGAGCTGCAACAAAGGATATTGAAAGGAAAAGATGAAGGGAGAAGAACATTTGATTACATCACCATCTATCTGATTGATGTCTGCTTACCTTAATAGAACACTGTTGTACAGTTCCATTGTAACCCGGATGACCATATGACCTACATAAATGAAAGTGTTCTACAAACTCTGGTGACAGATTTGGCCAATTTTCTTTTATCTGTGTGGCGTTGTCTGATGTAAAGCCACTTAAGCTATGGAAGGTTTTAGCCCAATTTTTTGCTATTCAGCGCTGTGCTACTTTAACCGCTTCAGCCCCAGACCATTTGGCTGGCCAAAGACCAGAGCACTTTTTGCTATTCGCCACTGCATTGCTTTAACTGACAATTGCGCAGACCGTGCGACGTGGCTCCCAAACAAAATTGACGGCCTTTCTTTCCGACAAATAGAGCCTTCTTTTAGTGGTATTTGATCACCCCTGCATTTTTTTTTTTGCGCTATAAACAAAAAAATAGCGTCAATTTTGAAAAAACTTTTTGCTATAATAAATATCCCCCCAAAAATATATAAAAAAACATTTTCTTCCTCAGTTTAGGCCAATACATATTCTTCTGCATATTTTTGGTAAAAAAATCGCAATAAGCTTTTATTGATTGGTCTGCGCAAAAGTTATTGCGTCTACAAAATAGGGGATACTTTTATGGCATTATGGCGTTTCTCCATATTAGACATCCACGGGGAAAGGAGGCTAGCCTAATACGGAGAAACGCAGTATCGGCGGAGCTAGCAGATTGGATGTCACCACGCACCACGCCCCAGCCAGCTGTGTTTTTCGCTTTTGAAGTGTCTGCTTTTTGTGTGCCGGTTTTAGATTTCAGTGGTGCAGTGTTGTGCCCCCTTTTTTAAATAAATGAACTTTGATTTCTAAAACACATTGCACTATGAAACCTCCTTTTTTCCTTTTATGATGTACCCATTGAAAGTTTTCTGTTCCTAAATGCGGGTCCCATGGAGCACATTGAAGGTTGGTATTACCAGTGGAGGAGAGGATCCGGGTGGATGTCTGAAATCGCTGTTCCTACCTGAGTGATCCCTCCTGATTGTGGTTATTAGATCTCCGTAACAGAGATTCTACATTTCTGGTAAGAGGCCACCTGGCTTTTTACTATCCTTTGGCTGTCGTATGGGACTATGCTGTAAAAAGAAAATCCACTTTGGGACTTTGCACCTAAGGAACCATTCTAATGGACTGTGTTGCACGTTATGGATTTTTACTTGTTTTTTATTGGAACAGGGTTGTGTTTCGGCACAGGTTTTATTTTATGTATGCTGACCCACACTTATTTCATTTTTTTGTGTGGTGTTCTTTATATGTATTTATTTAGTGGTGCACATGTTGTATTTTAGCCCAGGTGTTGCACATATCTTTTGTTATTGCACACATTGGTATCTCTCTGTTTTGATGCGCATCTATTCCTATGTTTATACGAACTAGGCATATACACATAGAAATTTATATAGAAATCATTTTTTATTAATAACATTGGATAAAATTGGCCAGTGACATTGGCCTCATCTTAAAAGGACAGTACACATTTTACAAAAGAGCAAAAGAGATCAATAATATCAGACTTATACAGAACAGATAGTAGTACAACCAGTTGTGATCGTAGGCTGAAATTGCATCACCACAGCCCATTTGAACTGGAAGAATCGAACGTGTTTCGAACATGCATTATACAATATTCTACATCAAGAAAGTACCACAATCATGAAAATCTGAAGGTTCACCTATGATCCCTTGAGGAGTCCACTAGAGGCACATTGTGCGGCCAGCAGAAAGAGAAATGACTACACCCAATTGTAACAAAGCTAAATGGAGACACATATCAAATCAGTAGTATGTGGTAGGCACAACTCCTTCACATTCCTCTGGATAGGTCTTTCCTCCAGGACAGCAGCATTGTCCTCTTAGCCCCTGTACACACGGTTGGAGATTTCCACAACCAAATCCGTCTGATTTTGCCCGGTGGATTTTGTCCGTCGGATCTTGTCCGAAACTGTTGCATACACACGGTCGGACAAAGTTGTCGAAAAATCCGATCTTTCAGAACGTGATGACGTAATTTCGTTACGATGGGACTACATTCAGGCTAGTAGCCAATAGCTTTGATGTAGGAATTTGATCTGAGCATGCGTGGCACTTGGTCCGATCAAAATTCTCTACACATGATCGGAGTATGTCCAATCGAACCAGTTGGAAAATTGGGTCCGACGGATATTCGGACGGAATCAGTCCGATGCATACCACACACAGTCGGATTATCCGAGGACACATTCCGACGGATTCTCCGACTGTGTGTACAAGGGCTTAAGCCACCTGGGAGACCAGTAATTTCAGGCAATGGTAGCTTGACTGACAACAGTTTCAAGTTCGATTCATTAAGGATGGTGGCAACCTTCACCCACATTTGAGGGATAAAATACCTGCTGATTCATTTTAAACTATAGGACCTCTTTATGTAAAGAATCATATTCTGTAGGTACTTTCAGTAAGTGACCTTTGCTGTAGCGCTGCATCAGAACAGTATAAAAGAACATATAACAGTATATCGTTTTCATACGTGTCCTCCTGAAGTTAGCAATAGTAGCTGCAAATTACTTTAAAATCTCTTGAAACTAAGTTATTCTGACACTTCTTCTTTTCCAGATGACCAGATCAGCCCCATCAGGAAACAGAAGATCATTTAAACAACTCCCTGAAATAATATAAATTTTGTACCAAGCGATCTCCCTTGTATCAGGGGGCTGTTGGTAAAATGACATTATTTGCACATTAGCAGTCACTTAAGGACACCGATGTTGGAGAGCTAACTCTGGAAAACAAAAACTTTACTAAATAAATTTCAGTATGTAAAATACAGATCCCACAGCATAATCCACTTTATTCTATCCACAGTTTGTTGGTTAAGATATTATATTAGATATTTCTTCAGAGGTAGGAAAAAAAACGAATTGATACAAACTAGAGGGGCGGAGGGGACCTGTGGGGGGGAGAGGAGAGTATTATGGTTTAATTTATGCGGTGGTCACCCCCCCTTTCTTTTTTTTTGGAAGGGGGTGGGTGGTGGGGGAGTAGGAAAGGAGGGGAAAATGGACTGTAAATAGTAGTTGTAGATGGAATATTATGAGATAGTGGTTGCATCCTGGCCTGGTCTGGGGAAAGCGTCACCCCCTGATCCGGCATGGAGCAACAACATGGAAAATGGAATTTAAAGGGGGAGTTCCCGCTTCTTCTCTTTTTTTTTTCTCCTCCTTTCTTCCATCTTGGCTTATTTCTCTTTCCATCTTCATTGGACAGCATATTAGAAATGGATATGAATAGATGGAATTAAATGTAATGACATATTTTTGTCTTTCTGTTTGGCTGTATACAGGGCCGTCATTAAGGCAAGGCAAAAGGGGCAGCTGTCTTGGGCCCTGTCATTGTTGTGGGGCCCAAAGCAGCTGCCTCATACTTGACAACTATCCCAGTTTACATTCCCTTGTCCCTTGAAGTTTTAGTCCTGTGCTGCCACTAATGCTGCCCAGCTCTGCCCTATTGTTGTGTACAGATGACTCACCTGCAGACCTGTGTTTACATGTAAATACTGGCATTCATATGTAAATAGCAGCGACATGCATATGTAAATAGCCAAGGCCAACTGCATTGATATGTAAATAAAGGCAGCATTCATAGGTATATCATGCCCCCCTGCAGTGAGGAGAAGATGTGCTGTAACCTATAGCAACCAGTGAGCAGTATTACTGTACAGCAATCTCTAGCAGCCAATCAACAAGAAGAAATGAGCTGTAACCTCTGGCAACTAATCAGTGAGCCTTAAGGAGTGCTGTAACCTCTAGCAACCAGTCAGTAAGCAGTAATGATATGCTGTAACCTCTGGCAACCAATCGCAATCGCTGCCTTGCATCAGGTGCTCCCAGCAGAGTCCGTCCTTGCATTAGGAGCCCCCAGCAGAGTCCATCCTTGCATCAGGCGCCAATCAGTGCAGCCTCTCAGTGTCTATCAGTGCCATCTGTCACTTCTTCCTCATCAGCGCACATCAGTGAAGGAGAAAAATTACTTATTTGCAAAATTTTATTTTTTTATTTTAACATTTTATTTTTTCAAAATTTTTGGTCTTTTTTCATTTGTTTAGCAAAAAAATAAAACACTCAGTGGTGATTAAATACCACCAAAGGAAAGCTCTGGCTTGAAAAAATGATAAAAATGTCATATGGGTACAGTGTTACATGACCACACAATTGTCATTCAAAGTGTGACAGCGCTGAAAGCTGAAAATTGGCTTGGGCATGAAGGGGGTAAAAGTGCCCAGTAGGCAAGTGGTTAAAGCTCAAGTCCAAGATGTTTTATTTTGTTTTGGATGGAGTGGGGAAGGGTTAGAACCGTATTGTCTCCCAGTGATACCTTTTTTTGTCATTTCATGTCTTGTGTTTCGGGGGGATAAAAAGTAGAAGAAATCTCACCAGTGGAGTAATTGTTACAGTGTGCAATAAAAACTCGGCAGAGGTTCTAACCTTTCCCTACTTTTTTTCAAAACTAAAAAAAGTTTTAGCCAGCATTGGATTTTAAGATTCCTTTGTAAGTAGCTTTCCTTTTTCGACAAATAATAGATTTCAATTTTTTTTCAATTTGAATATCTCAAATATCACCCAGTTTAAGCCTTGTAGTTAATGCGGTACTAAACCCAAAACCAAACCTGTAATATATTGCAGCTTACCAATCATTACATGTGGTGGATGCATTTGTTTTCTTTTTTTAGGCCTTTTCTCTCTGTTTTTACCTGGTGATCTGGGCAGTAACACGCCTCCTGTAATAGAGTGCCCCCACTCTGGCTGAAGGACAGGGGGGCACCTTTGGGCAGCAGCATTGTCAGTCTGGGGGGAGAGGAGTGTTAGCTGTACTAGCGGATTAAGATACACTAACAAATTGAAGCAAAACCCCAGCTTTCACTTTATAAGTAGTGATGGCCGAACGGTTCGCCCGGCGGTCGTTTCGCGGCGAATTTCCGACTTTCGCCGTCCGCGGGTTCGAACGCCTTTTTCCGTCGTTCGCCCCGGCGGACTTACGTGTTTAATGTATACAAGAACTTTAACCTTTCGTGACACGTTTATCATGTGTTACAGGACAACCAATTGAGACATGACAGCTCATGGACACTTGGACATTCCCCCTAACCTATAAATACACCCGATCCGGTGGCCATTTTACATTCTTTCTTCTGTCACTGTAGGGAAAGGATCCTGTGTGGAGTAGGGACAGAGAAAACGCTAGCTATTTGGTACACAAAAGTTCTTTTCAGGACTGGTATAGGTGTTAGGTCAGCAGCCTGAGTTTCTTTTGTCAGTTTAGATAAAGGGACAGAGCGCTGTATGCTGCTATTTTAGGGACAGCTCAGCCAGATTAGTCTTTCTTCATCATCATCATCATCATCATCATTAGCTGTTACTATCAGGTCCACAAAAGAGCTGTTCCAGCTAATCGTTCCAGCCTACTCTTTTTTGCCAATTTGTATAGGGACAGGCAGGAAGCAGTGTGTCAGGCAGTGAGGATAATTTTAAAGACTTGCTGTTACTATTAGTTCCACAAAGGTTCTTTTCAGGACTGGTATCAGTGGTACGGTAATAGGCTTGTACACGTATAATATTCTTTCTTCCAAATATAGAAAGAATATTATACTTGACTGCTGCCCTTCTGCTGCAGTCTGCTAATCATTCACAACTCACTTGTTCCACAAAGCTCTTTATCAGGACTGGTAACTTGGTCTGTCTAGGGTGCTACGGTACATAGGCTTGGGTGCGGTACAGTCTGCTGTTCTGTAAGGACCGCTATCGGTCCACAATACATAGGGTTGCCGTGCACTACTGCTGACCGCTGCCCTATACTGCAGCAGTCCTTCAGCGGTATAGGGACTGACGCACAGTCTGCTAAACACTAATACACAACCTGCTTGGTCCACAAAAGTTCTTATAAGGACTGGTAACTTGGTATAGGGTGCTACGGTACATAGGCCTGAGTGCAGTACAGTCTGCTGTTCTGTAAGGACCGCTATCGGTCCACAATACATAGGGTTGCCGTGCACTACTGCTGACCGCTGCCCTATACTGCAGCAGTCCTTCATTGGTATAGGGACTGACGTACAGTCTGCTAATCACTAACACACAACCTGCTTGGTCCACAAAAGTTCTTATAAGGACTGGTAACTTGGTATAGGGTGCTACGGTACATAGGCCTGAGTGCAGTACAGTCTGCTGTTCTGTAAGGACCGCTATCGGTCCACAATACATAGGGTTGCCGTGCACTACTGCTGACCGCTGCCCTATACTGCAGCAGTCCTTCATTGGTATAGGGACTGACGTACAGTCTGCTAATCACTAACACACAACCTGCTTGGTCCACAAAAGTTCTTATAAGGACTGGTAACTTGGTATAGGGTGCTACGGTACATAGGCCTGAGTGCGTTACAGTCTGCTGTTCTGTAAGGACCGCTATCGGTCCACAATACATAGGGTTGCCGTGCACTACTGCTGACCGCTGCCCTATACTGCAGCAGTCCTTCAGCGGTATAGGGACTGACGCACAGTCTGCTAATCACTAACACACAACCTGCTTGGTCCACAAAAGTTCTTATAAGGACTGGTAACTTGGTATAGGGTGCTACGGTACATAGGCCTGAGTGCGTTACAGTCTGCTGTTCTGTAAGGACCGCTATCGGTCCACAATACATAGGGTTGCCGTGCACTACTGCTGACCGCTGCCCTATACTGCAGCAGTCCTTCATTGGTATAGGGACTGACGTACAGTCTGCTAATCACTAACACACAACCTGCTTGGTCCACAAAAGTTCTTATAAGGACTGGTAACTTGGTATAGGGTGCTACGGTACATAGGCCTGAGTGCGTTACAGTCTGCTGTTCTGTAAGGACCGCTATCGGTCCACAATACATAGGGTTGCCGTGCACTACTGCTGACCGCTGCCCTATACTGCAGCAGTCCTTCAGCGGTATAGGGACTGACGCACAGTCTGCTAAACACTAACACACAACCTGCTTGGTCCACAAAAGTTTTTATAAGGACTGGTAACTTGGTATAGGGTGCTACGGTACATAGGCCTGAGTGCGTTACAGTCTGCTGTTCTGTAAGGACCGCTATCGGTCCACAATACATAGGGTTGCCGTGCACTACTGCTGACCGCTGCCCTATACTGCAGCAGTCCTTCATTGGTATAGGGACTGACGTACAGTCTGCTAATCACTAACACACAACCTGCTTGGTCCACAAAAGTTCTTATAAGGACTGGTAACTTGGTATAGGGTGCTACGGTACATAGGCCTGAGTGCGTTACAGTCTGCTGTTCTGTAAGGACCGCTATCGGTCCACAATACATAGGGTTGCCGTGCACTACTGCTGACCGCTGCCCTATACTGCAGCAGTCCTTCAGCGGTATAGGGACTGACGCACAGTCTGCTAAACACTAACACACAACCTGCTTGGTCCACAAAAGTTTTTATAAGGACTGGTAACTTGGTATAGGGTGCTACGGTACATAGGCCTGAGTGCAGTACAGTCTGCTGTTCTGTAAGGACCGCTATCGGTCCACAATACATAGGGTTGCCGTGCACTACTGCTGACCGCTGCCCTATACTGCAGCAGTCCTTCATTGGTATAGGGACTGACGTACAGTCTGCTAATCACTAACACACAACCTGCTTGGTCCACAAAAGTTCTTATAAGGACTGGTAACTTGGTATAGGGTGCTACGGTACATAGGCCTGAGTGCGTTACAGTCTGCTGTTCTGTAAGGACCGCTATCGGTCCACAATACATAGGGTTGCCGTGCACTACTGCTGACCGCTGCCCTATACTGCAGCAGTCCTTCATTGGTATAGGGACTGACGTACAGTCTGCTAATCACTAACACACAACCTGCTTGGTCCACAAAAGTTCTTATAAGGACTGGTAACTTGGTATAGGGTGCTACGGTACATAGGCCTGAGTGCGTTACAGTCTGCTGTTCTGTAAGGACCGCTATCGGTCCACAATACATAGGGTTGCCGTGCACTACTGCTGACCGCTGCCCTATACTGCAGCAGTCCTTCATTGGTATAGGGACTGACGTACAGTCTGCTAATCACTAACACACAACCTGCTTGTTCCACAAAAGTTCTTATAAGGACTGGTAACTTGGTATAGGGTGCTACGGTACATAGGCTTGAGTGCGGTACAGTCTGCTGTTCTGTAAGGACCGCTATCGGTCCACAATAGATAGGGTTGACGTGCACCACTGCTGACCGCTGCCCTATACTGCAGCAGTCCTTCAGCGGTATAGGGACTGACGTACAGTCTGCTAAACACTAATACACAACCTGCTTGGTCCACAAAAGTTCTTATAAGGACTGGTAACTTGGTATAGGGTGCTACGGTACATAGGCTTGAGTGCGGTACAGTCTGCTGTTCTGTAAGGACCGCTATCGGTCCACAATAGATAGGGTTGACGTGCACCACTGCTGACCGCTGCCCTATACTGCAGCAGTCCTTCAGCGGTATAGGGACTGACGTACAGTCTGCTAAACACTAATACACAACCTGCTTGGTCCACAAAAGTTCTTATAAGGACTGGTAACTTGGTATAGGGTGCTACGGTACATAGGCTTGAGTGCGGTACAGTCTGCTGTTCTGTAAGGACCGCTATCGGTCCACAATAGATAGGGTTGACGTGCACCACTGCTGACCGCTCACCTATACTGCAGCAGTCCTTCAGCGGTATAGGGACTGACGTACAGTCTGCTAATCACTAACACACAACCTGCTTGTTCCACAAAAGTTCTTATAAGGACTGGTAACTTGGTATAGGGTGCTACGGTACATAGGCTTGAGTGCGGTACAGTCTGCTGTTCTGTAAGGACCGCTATCGGTCCACAATAGATAGGGTTGACGTGCACCACTGCTGACCGCTGCCCTATACTGCAGCAGTCCTTCAGCGGTATAGGGACTGACGTACAGTCTGCTAAACACTAATACACAACCTGCTTGGTCCACAAAAGTTCTTATAAGGACTGGTAACTTGGTATAGGGTGCTACGGTACATAGGCTTGAGTGCGGTACAGTCTGCTGTTCTGTAAGGACCGCTATCGGTCCACAATAGATAGGGTTGACGTGCACCACTGCTGACCGCTGCCCTATACTGCAGCAGTCCTTCAGCGGTATAGGGACTGACGTACAGTCTGCTAAACACTAATACACAACCTGCTTGGTCCACAAAAGTTCTTATAAGGACTGGTAACTTGGTATAGGGTGCTACGGTACATAGGCTTGAGTGCGGTACAGTCTGCTGTTCTGTAAGGACCGCTATAGGTCCACAATAGATAGGGTTGACGTGCACCACTGCTGACCGCTCACCTATACTGCAGCAGTCCTTCAGCGGTATAGGGACTAAGAGTTTTGTCACAGGGTCATTTAAAAAATGACATGCAGAGGAAGAGGCAGGCCCTTCCGCAGGGGTGGTAGGGGTAGGGCAGGAGCAACAGGCTTGAGCCAAAGTGGGAAGTTGCAGAAGGTGCGTTCAATTACTTTAAAGGATGCACCAGACTTGGTTGAGTGGCTCGCTCAGCCTTACTCTTCTGCACCCTCCTCATCCTCTCGATCTGCACCCTCTTCTTCACTCTCTGCTATGTGCACCCCCAAAGACACTACCACCAACAACACGACCACCACCACCACCACCACATACCTTCCGCTTGAGTCACTGGAATTATTTTCCGATCCATATCAAGAGGACATTTCTGATGCGCAGCCACTCTTGGTATTGGATCAGGAAGAGGAGGTAGCAACAAGCGCTACTCAGCAGTCTGACGCCAGTACCCAGATCAGCCCAAGGAGGAGGTTGGTCCCCGGTGTTGCTGCCTACTCTACTTATAGCGGTGGGGAAGGTGACGTTGATGATGACGTGTCTAGTGATGTCACGTGGGTGCCCACAAGAGAGGAAGAGGAGGGGAGTTCAGAGGGAGATATGGACCAGCAGATAGGGAGGAGAAGCAGCAATGACTTACATTGCACAGCAGGGACAAAGCAGACTGCAAATGTATCAGGAGCGAGTCATCGACCATGTACGGTCACATCTGGCGCTCCCAGGACACCGGCACATGGCTCCGCAGTGTGGGCTTTTTTTAACGTGTCCGCTGCTGACAATAGCGTTGCCATCTGCAATCTTTGCAGTCAACGCGTTAGTCGCGGTAAGCCCAATACTCACCTAGGGACGACCGCCTTAAGAAGGCACATGAGCAGCCATCACCGAGCCCAGTGGGAGCAACGGAACACACAAAGCCACACTGCAGGCTCTCACCGTCCAGCCTCGTCTTCTACTTCTCCTTCTCCTCTCTCCTCACAATTGTCCTCCACTCCACCTTCCATCACGCCAAGCTCACATTTTTCTGCAAAAAGGCAGGCTTCCGTGGGCCTAATGTTTGAGCGTAAAAAAATGATGACGCCGGATAACCCTCTTGCCCAACGGTTGGCGGCTGGCTTGTCAGAACTCATAGCCCGCCAACTACTGCCATATAAACTGGTGGACTCGGAGGCCTTTCGCAAATTTGTGGCCATTGGAACACCACAATGGAAGGTCCCAGGAAGGAAGTATTTCTCAGAGAAGGGCATCCCAGAGCTATATGGCCATGTTCAGCGGCAAGTGAATGTATCTCTGGCACACAGTGTCGGTGCCAAGATACATCTGACCACAGACACGTGGTCTAGCAAACACGGGCAGGGAAGGTATATCAGTTTTACTGCCCACTGGGTGAACCTTCTGACGGCCGTCAAGCATGTAACCCGTGGCACCCGTGTAGATTTGGTTTTACCGCCACGGATTGCATGCAGGCCTGACTCTTCTTCTCCTCCTCCTACTCCATCCTCCTCCCTCTCCTCCTCAGCTGCCTCCTCCTTTTCCGCTGCTAGCGTCTCTTCCACTGCACCGCCCAAGCTCCCCAGAACCTATTCCACATGCCAGGTGAGACGTTGCCATGCCGTGCTGCGTCTGTTGTGCCTGGAAGCAAAGAGCCACACTGGCCCGGCACTCCTTTCAGCTTTGCGTTCACAGGCAGATGAGTGGCTAACACCGCTCAATTTGACAGTTGGTAAAGTGGTGTGTGACAACGGTGCCAATCTGCTTAGCGCATTGAAACAGGGCAAAATCACGCACGTGCCGTGCATGGCACACGTCTTAAACTTGGTCGTGCAGCGATTCCTTGTCAAATACCCTGGGGTCCAGGACATCTTGCGGCAGGCAAGGAAAATCTCGGCCCATTTCAGAAGATCTTACACGGCCATGGCTCGCCTTGCTGACATTCAGCGGCGACACCATCTGCCGGTCAGACGTCTTATTTGCGATTGCCCGACGCGATGGAACTCAACCTTCTATATGCTTGATAGGCTGCTCCAGCAGAAACGTGCAGTTAACGTCTACCTGTATGAACTCTGCGAAAGAAACGGTTCTGGGGAGCTGGGTTTTTTTTCACCGCGCCAGTGGCTGCTCATGCGCGACACATGCAGACTTCTGCGGCCATTTGAGGAGATCACCAAACTGGTCAGTCGCAGCCATGGCGCCATCAGTGACATGGTACCTTATGCCTTCTTTCTGGAGCGTGCATTGCGTCGTGTCATTGATCAGGCTGTGGAGGAGCAGGAGCGGGAAGATGAGGAAGTCGCAATGCTGGATGAATTCCCAGGGGGGGCTACTCTATCTGAGACAAGTCAACAACAGGAGTCTGATGAGGAGTCAGAGGAGGATGGTGCCGGGGCGGATGAGCAGGAGCAAGAAGAGCATGCTTTAAACCTTTCTGGGATCCCTGTTGTGCGAGGATGGGGAGAGGAGAATGAAGAGGACGACATTATCCTGGATGATGAGCAGGAGCCAGGCCACCACACCGCTTCCACTTTAGTGCAAATGGGGGCCTTCATGCTCCAGTGTTTTAATAGGGACCCCCGTATAAAAAGCATGAGGGTCAAGGACCAGTACTGGGTGGCAACGTACTTAGACCCCCGGTACAAACACAAAATGGCGGAAATGTTACCGCCGTCGCAGAGGGCTGTCAGAATGCAGCACTTCCAGGCCTTGCTTCGAGAAATGCTGCATTCTGCTTTTGCGTGCGCTGGCAGAGGAGCAATTCCCACTCCCAGAGAAGGATTTGCGGGTACCAATCCAACAGCGCCTGCAAGAAGAGGCCGGTTTGAAGATGTGTTGGTGACTTCGGATATGAGGTCATTCTTTCAGCCGACCCATCGACAGGTGTCATCCGGATCCAGCATCAGGGAACGCCTAGACCGTCAGGTGTCCGACTACATTGGGTTAACGGCCGATGTGGACGCTCTGAGGAGTGATGAACCCCTAGACTACTGGGTGGGCAGGCTTGACCTCTGGCCAGAGCTTGCCCAATTTGCAATCGAACTGTTGGCTTGCCCCTCATCCAGTGTCCTGTCCGAAAGGACGTTCAGCGCAGCAGGGGGGATTGTGACCGATAAGCGTACTCGCCTAGCTCACCACAGTGTTAACTACCTCACATTTCTAAAAATGAATGAGGCATGGATCTCGGAGGAATTCAACACATGTGATCAGTAGACCATGTATATGTCTATAAACAATTTTTGGAATCAAGCACACAGACCTTCTTAATTCATTTGGCTCACTTCCCTGACCCAAAAAAGCACACCGTACTATATGCCCCTACCCTCCTCTTTGAAGAGGTTGAGCGGTGTCATATTTCTACTGGGGCTGCTTATTATGAGGGGTTCCCACCATCCCTGTGCTGTGCTGACTTCCTCCTGGGTGTTCTTATTATGAGGGGCTCCCACCATCCCTGTGCTGTGCTGACTTCCTCCTGGGGCTGCTTACGGTGCTGCTGTCAGCGCTGTATGTCACGGAGCTGCTGTCAGCGCTGTATGTCACGGAGCTGCTGTCAGCGCTGTATGTCACGGAGCTGCTGTCAGCGCTGTATGTCACGGAGCTGCTGTCAGCGCTGTATGTCACGGAGCTGCTGTCAGCGCTGTATGTCACGGAGCTGCTGTCAGCGCTGTATGTCACGGAGCTGCTGTCAGCGCTGTATGTCACGGAGCTGCTGTCAGCGCTGTATGTCACGGAGCTGCTGTCAGCGCTGTATGTCACGGAGCTGCTGTCAGCGCTGTATGTCACGGTGCTGCTGTCAGCGCTGTATGTCACGGAGCTGCTGTCAGCGCTGTATGTCACGGAGCTGCTGTCAGTGCTGTATGTCACGGAGCTGCTGTCAGCGCTGTATGTCACGGAGCTGCTGTCAGCGCTGTATGTCACGGAGCTGCTGTCAGCGCTGTATGTCACGGTGCTGCTGTCAGCGCTGTATGTCACGGAGCTGCTGTCAGCGCTGTATGTCACGGAGCTGCTGTCAGCGCTGTATGTCACGGAGCTGCTGTCAGCGCTGTATGTCACGGAGCTGCTGTCAGCGCTGTATGTCACGGAGCTGCTGTCAGCGCTGTATGTCACGGTGCTGATGTCAGTGCTCTGTATTACGGTGCTGCTGTCAGTGCTCTGTATCTCCTGCACCCTCTTGTTTGCCTACCCTGGTCCCTGACCTTCCCTCTCCTCCATTGCCTTCATTAGCTCCATAGTCCTGAATTGTCAGAACAATTTCCCAAATAAAAAAAAAATGCTTGTAGTTATCGATCCCAAATTCACCTCATACATGTATTATGCTATTGTCCAGGTGGTGGGACTACGTGCTACCCCCTAATAATTACCCCGTGGCCGCAAATTCGACCTAAAGGTTTGCGAAATTCGCCTCCCATTGAAGTCAATGGAGCCCGCGGCGAACGGTCGTTTTCGCGAACGTTTGTGTCCGTTCGCGTTTCGCGTTCGCGAAACGTCCCGTCGGAAGTTCGTCCATCACTATTTATAAGCAGTAAAGCCCCATACACACTATCAGATTTTCTGCTGAGTTTTTCCTTCAGATTTACCAAAACCATATAATATGAGGTCAATCCTTAGGAGTTTCAATGTGTATGCGATCAGGCAGGCCCTTGCACTACATGGTTTTGGTAAATCTGAAGACAAAAATCAGCAGAAAATCTGATAGTGGGGGTTATTTACAAAAGGCAAATCCACTTTGCACTGCAAGTGCACTTGGAAGTGCAGTCGCTATAAATCTAAGGGGTAGATCTGAAATGAGGGGAAGCTCTGCTGATTTTATCATCCAATCATGTGCAAGCTAAAATGCTGTTTTTTATTTTCCTTGCATGTCGCCCGTGGATCTACAGCAACCTTTACTTCCAAGTGCACTTGCAGTGCAAAGTGGATTTTCCTTTAGTAAATAACCCCCAGTGTGTATGGGGCTTTACAGTAACAGTTTTTTCTTTCCTTTTTGGATAACGTTTTTACATAAATAAATGAAAGTGGATCATTGAAAGCACCTCTGTCAGTGGAAAATGGTTTGCCTCAAACCACTAACTGCTACATCTGCAGAGGAGCTTGTTCTGTTGAAAATCAAGAGATGTACTGGACAGATCATCAGTTGAAAATAAAGGAAATATGGTGTCCACCCTTATGCAAACCTGGCAATTTCCCTCACTCTCCTGGGTAGGGAGGATCTCGGCGGCAAAGATGACGATACTTCCCAAAGTCCTTTATTATTTTCGCACTCTGCCTGTCCGGGTACCCGCTTTTTTCCTTTGACTCCTGCAGAATAGGATCCTCCAATTTATATGGGCGCGCAAATGCCCTAGGGTACCTAGAGCGACCCTTTATACCCACAGGCTCCGGGGAGGCCTGGGGGTCCCCAATATCTCTAAATACTACGTAGCAGCCCAGATCTCCCCATTGACCATGCTTCATGCAACCACGGATGTTCCTCTGTGGGTGCTCCTTGAGGTACCTGGTTCTGACCCGTGTTCACTTCAGGCACTTCTATGGCTCCCCAGGAATCTACGCCCTCCCTCTCTAAGCCCCATGCTGCTTCATGGTCTGCAGGTGTGGGACTCAGTTCGATCGGTTAACAATTTGATGTCCCCCTTCCTACCCCTACTCCCCATCACCCATAACCCTCTTTTCCTTCCCGGTCATGTGGAGCCCCAGGCATTCTCCTGGTGGTCTTCGCATGGCTACCCACAAGTTCAAAATTTTCTATCTTCATGCTCATTCCCCTCCTGGGAGAGTATCAGGGAAGCGCAGGGGGCGCCGGCCACGGAGCATTATCACTTTATCCAATTAAAGCACTGGATTGTAGCATTGCGCCGCACGTCCACCTATCCCTTCCAAAAAACTTTTTTTGAACATACATGCCATCACTCCCCAGGGTCCCCGGGCCTCATCTCGGCCATTTATGCCTCCCTGAATGGTCGCCCGCCATCGGCACCCCTCTCTTATATGACTCAATGGGAAAAGGACCTTCAGGCCCCAGTAGACCCTGGGGATTGGAACAGAGCCTGGCACACGGTCGCCAAATGCTCGTTCAACACAAATACCTTAGAGGCCGCATATAAAGTAATGTTCCGATGGTATTGGGTACCGGCCCGCACGGCTCGGGCATTCCCTGGGAGTACTGACAGATGCTTCCGCAACTGTGGTCAGCGAGGTGATGTCATGCACACATGGTGGGCTTGCCCAAGGTTGGTGGGGTTCTGGTCTAGGATCTTTGGTTTACTGCAGACACTCTTTCATCTAACGATTCGAAGGGACGCTAGGCTAGCTCTCCTACACTGCCCGGTTCCTGGCCTGCGCGGCCCTCAACAGAAGCTGGCTACCTATCTATTTATAGCGGCCAAGCGGACCATTGCCCAAGCCTGGAAGTCACAACGGGTAGATTTTCAAGGGGTTAAGACACGTATGACTGCTATGTTACTTCAAGAACGCATGTCCAGTATTGTCCATGATTTTAATGCTAAATTTCTGAAGATCTGGGAGCCGTGGATCTCTTATGAGTTCCCCACGCTTCAAGCGGCATGCCTGGGCTTGGTCTGAATTCTCCTGGCGGGGTGTCCGAGCCCGAGCTTACCCCCCTTCCTCCCCCCCCCCCCTTTTTTTCTTTTTTTTTTTTTTTCTCTTTCTCCCTACCCTTCTTTCTTCTGTTCCCTATTTCTCTTCTCTCTCATTAGTAATCTCTCCCATTGCTAATTAAAAACTGCTACCTCCCATGGACGGGGGTGGCAGGAACATGGCTTACTCGCAGAACATGATTAAGAGACGAGTTGTTTGACACTGAACCAGTCTAGATTCCATCTTTTGCTCATCTCCCTTCCTTATCCTGAGTTTATTAGAATTATATTATGATGGTTAGCCCTTTGGATTTATATTCGTGATTAGTGGCCCCTGCGAGGGCTCACAAGGAGATGATTATGCTCTTTTGTTTATTACTGTTTATTCAAAAATTCACAATAAACATACTGAAACAGAAAATAAAGGAAATAAATCATAAAAAAGAAAGCTAATGCAGCCATCAATTGTAAGAATTGGTAATCTGCAATATGCAACTGCAATGGGCGGCACAGTGGTGTAGTGGGTAGCACTCTCGCCTGGCAGTAAAAAGAGTCACTGGTTAGAATCCCAACCACAACACTACCTGCCTGGAGTTTGCATGTTCTCCCTGTGCCTGTGTGGGTTTCCTCCGGGTACTCCGGTTTCCTCCCACGCTCCAAAGACATGCTGGTAGGTTAATTGGCTTCTGTCCAAAACTGACCCTAGTATATGAATGGGGACCTTGGATTGTGGGCTCCTTGAGGGTAGGGCCTGATGTGAGTGAGCAATGTACAGGGACAATTGTAGACACTCAGGATGGACTGTGTCTTTATTCAACCTTACTGACTATGTAACTATGTAATATAATAAATGTTTGTTTTTGGATTTAATACCGCTTTAACTAACACATTGCATCTCCTTTCTTAATTTTCATTGGCGGACTGGAAACCACTAGGAACTGTTTACCAGGACCGTAATGAAAACCGTCTGATTGACGTTCCCATACAAATTATTTATTGATGTTTATTGTGTTAGCTTAGATGTCAGGAGATGGTTCTAATTCCGACACTAATCATTTCATCCCTCGTTGTCTTCCGAGGCTTCTGACTAATTCTTCGAAAACAGTTCTGGACAAGATGCCATTCTTGTGTAAATAATAAACTCCAACGTGTCTTGGCACAATGATGTCTACAAAACTGGGAAATGTGAGACTCGTACTTTTAGCCTAATCAAGAAGATGTCCAAGATTATTGGCCATACAATTCCCGTCCTCATGACATTTATAAGGAAGCAGTTACACCCATTATTATTATTATAATACAGGATTTATATAGCGCCAACAGTTTGCGCTGCGCTGTACAACATTAGGGCAGACCGTACAGTTACAATACAATTCAATACAAGAGGGATCAGAGCCCCCTGCTAGTTAGAGATTCCAATCTAGAAGACCATTCAATATCCTATGACTAAAAATTACATTGTAAAACCTATCTATTTAACCACTTCAACACCGGGCATTTTCACCCCCTTCCTGCCCAGGCCAATTTTCAGCTTTCAGCGCTGTCACACTTTGAATGACAATTGCGCGGTCATGCTACACTGTACCCAAATTAATTTTTGATTGTTTTTTCCCCACAAATAGAGCTTTCTATTGGTGGTATTTGATCACCTTTTGCGTTTTTTTATTTTTTTGCGCTATGAACAAAAAAAGAGTGACAATTTTGAAAAAAACACAATATTTATTAGTTTTTGCTATATTAACCACTTGCTTACTGGGCACTTAAACCCCCCTCCTGCCCAGACCAATTTTCAGCTTTTGGTGCTCTCACACTTTGAATGACAATTACTCAGTCATGCAACACTGTATCCAAATTTATTTTTTGTCCTTTTTTCCCACAAATAGAGCTTTCTTTTGGTGGTATTTGATCACCTCTGGGGTTTTTATTTTTTGCGCTATAAATGAAAAAAGAGCAACAATTGCGAAAAAAACACATTTTTCTTTGTTTCTGTGATACAATTATGCAAATTATTAATTTTTCTTAATACATTTTGGCCACAATTTATACTGCTACATATCTTTGGTAAAAATAACCCAAATTAGTGGATATTTTTTGGTCTTTGTGAAAGTTAGAGAGTCTACAAGTTGTGGTGAGAATCATACAAAATTGATCACATCTGATGTACTGGTGGCCTATCTCATTTCTTGTCACCCGAACAAGCCAGGAAAGTACAAATACCCCCCAAATGACCCCTTTTTTGAAAGTAGACATTCCAAGGTATTTAGTAAGAGGCATGATGAGCTTTTAGATGTGGTCATTTTTCCCACAATTCTTTGCAAAATTAAGATTTTTTTTTCCACAAAATTATCATTGTAATGGGTTATTTCTCTCACATGGCATGTGTATACCACAAATGACACCCCAAAATAAATTCTGATACTCCTCCTGAGTATTACGATACCACTTGTGTGGGACTTTTTCACAGCCTGGCCACTTAGAGAGGCCCAACATGCAGGGAGTGCCATCATGTGTTCTAGGAGCATAAATTACACATCTAACTTGTTGACTACCTATTACACTTTTGAAGGCCCTGGAGTACCAGGACAATGACACGTGACACTGATGACAGATGGCACTGATATGTGGCACTGATGACACGTGACACTGATGTGGCACTGATGACAGATGCCACTAATACGGGGCACTGATGACACGTGACACTGATGACAGATGGCACTTATACGTGGCACTGATGACACGTGGCACTAATACGTGGCACTGATGACAGATGGCACTAATACGTGGCACTGATGACACTAATACGTGGCACCAATGACACGTGACACTGATGACAGGTGGCACTGATACGTGGCATTGATGACACGTGACACTGATAACAGATGGCACGTAACACTGACAGGTGGCACTGATGACAAATGGCACTGATACATGGCACTGATGACAGATGGCACTAATATGTGGCACTGATGACACGTGACACTGATATGGCACTGATGACAGATGGCACTATGTGGCACTGATGACACGTGGCACTGATGTGGCACTGATGACAGATGGCACTTATACGTGGCACTTATGACAAATGGCACTGGGACAAATGGCACTGACAACAGGTGGCACTGACAACTGGTGGCACTGGGGACAGGTGGCACTGGGGACAGATGGCACTAACAGGTGGCACTGGGGGCAGATGGCAGTGGGGGCAGATGGCAGTTTATTTAACTTTTTTTTTGTAACTTACGGCTGCTGCAGCCGTTCATCTCTCCCTCCTAACGCGCTGTCTGTGTGAGGAGGGAGAGCGGCGCTGAGAGATGATCTCATATGTTTACATATGAGATCATCTCTCATTGTATAAGCCGATCGCGCTGTAAACAGCCGCTGTGATTGACCGTTTACAGCAATCAATGCGCGCTCTCAGGAGCGCACATTGCGGAAGTAAATAGGAGGATGTCCAGGGACACCCTCCCGGCAGGTAAAGTCCGCTCTGTAGCCGTCTTTCGGCTATATCGCGGGCGGGAAGTGGATAAATATCTCATTTAAAAAAAAAACAACAACATTTTTGTTCCTCAGTTTAGACCGATATGTATTCTTCTACATATTTTTGGTTAAAAAAAATGCAATAAGCTTATGTTGATTGGATTGCGCAAAGGTTATAGTGCCTACAAAATAGGGGATAGAGTTGTCATTTTTATTATTTATTTATTTATTTTACTACTAATGGCGGCGATCTGCGATTTTTATTGTGACTTTGACATTTCGGCAGACAGATCGGACACTATTTTGGCACCATTCACATTTATAAAGCGATCAGTGCTATAAAAAATGCACTGATTAATGTATTGCTTGTTGGTAATTAATGGGTTATGGGTACTCAAGCCACCTAGTTGAAGCCATCATCTTTAATAAAGGCGTAAGTATTTATCCAGTTTTTTTTTTGTCCCAACGCCTTTGTTGAAAATACTGGATTAGAGTTATTACATTTTTTTGCTTAATAGGAATTTTTTTGATATGTTCTCATATTTTTGTTTTATTATTAGATTTATCCCAGCACCTACCTAGGTATTGTATGTATGCAAAACCATCCATCCTACCCTGTATGTTCATCCTTAAGGGAATACACTGCTACGGTCTGATTTGGCCTGTTTGGTCTTTTAGGGGGCTGTACATATGTAAGTCATGGTGTTTTCAGCCTTATTAAATTCAAATTAACATATTATATGTAAATACTGATGCAAGGCACATTGGTGTCTGTACAATAAGGCATATTATGCTGTTTAATGACTTTGCTTGCTTACCTTCTGTTTCTCCTATATTTTTCCTACATTTAAGGTTCTTTGGTCATACAGTAGATGTGTGGTTCTGAAGAAGCTAACTGCGAAACGTGTCAACCATCGTATATAACATGAAGTACAACTGTGATTATTCAGCTGTAAATGAACATATGTCTGCAGTTTTAACTCTGATACGTATTTAATATATGTTTTGATTAATAATAAAATTATTAGAAATTAACGTTTGGTGTAAATCCTGTTTAGGTACCGTTATAGTCTGTCTTGTGGTGCTCTTCCTTTTTCTAGTTAATGTTATATGGCACGATGTACCACCCTTAGCTTGAATTCTATATTTTGGATGGATTTTCCTTTAGTAAATAACCCCCAATGTCTCCACTTGGCAACCAACCTTCCTTGATGTTTTACTTCACTCCTAGCTTGCACACTATCATTTTCAGTAATCATTATCATTATTCATTAATCATTATTCAGTATCATTTTCATTTTCAGTACAGTAATAGGTGGTGACAGGTACTCTTTATGGAGGGATGGGGGGTCTGAAAGACCCCCCACCCCTCCTTTGCACTTCAAAGTATTCAGATCGCCGAAAACGGCGATTCTGAATACCGTATATCTTTTTAAAACCGGTGCCATTGGCAGCCGGGTAAACGGGAAGTGACATCATGACGTCGCTTCCGTGTTTACTATGAGGAGACTGGAACGAAGCCGCTTACCGCTTCGTTCCAGTTCCTCCCCAGCAGCCAGAGGCAGCGGACACGGAATCGGTGCTCCCGACCGAGTGATCGGTGCTGCCCTTGTACACACGGTTGGAGATTCTGACAACCAAATCCGTCGGATTTTGTCTGAAACTGTTGCATACACACGGTCGGACGAAGTTGTCGGAAAATCTGATCGTTCAAAACGTAATGACGTTATTTCGTTACGACGGGACTACGTTCAGGCTAGTAGCCAATAGCTTTGATGTAAGAATTTGATCTGAGCATGCGTGGCACTTTGTCCGATCGGAATTCTCTACACAGCATTTTGTTGGAAAATATTTCCGGCAAGTTGGAAAATTTGGTCTGACGGATATTCCGATGGAAACAGTCTGATGCAGACCACACACAGTCGGAATATCCGACAAAACGTTCCGATCGGACACATTCCGTCGGAATCTCCGACCGTGTGTACAAGGGCTAAGAATTACAGGCCTACGATATAAAACGCCAACTTTCCGTGCAAATTAATGGTACCGCTTTCAGCACCAAAAATCGGAAATAACCGTACCGCCAGGGAGGTTAATCAGCTCTGCCAGTATAGAGCACTGGAAAGAAGCACACTGTTTTTATAAAAAAAAAACTTCTGTTACTGTTATAGGCTAACAAGTGCAGAAAAGAGTAACTATTTTTTGTTAGATAGATTTATATTTTATAATAAATTTATAATTTTTATAGTGCAACCGTATCTGACAGTTAAATGACAGTCAAATGACACTATTAAATAGCAAGCACAGCAGATGAACACACTACAGCCTGAAGGTCAATGTGAACCCCTGCTGGTGGGGAGGGCAATGTACATACTGTAGAGAGAAAAGGGTTAAAGGACAAGTCTAAAACCTAAAACATTGTTGTTTAAAGTGGGACATCAAAAAATTCCCTCCAGGTCAGTTATATTTATTGCAATGATTTTGGTAAACACTTTTTGTCTGTTTTTGACAACTAATCCCAATATTCATTAAAAAAAGGGAAGGTCTATAATCTTTAGTTATACAATCAGCCCCCATGTTGTAATAAGATAAATCTTACTGAGCAATCAGCCAACCACATACACAGGTAATAACATCCCTGGGGGGGGTGCTCTATACACAATATAAAGATGTAAAGTTGCACATTTTTTTTTTGTGGTTTGCCCAGTCAATCAAGTGTCTCCACCTTGTGAACTTGGTTGGGTGCATTGTGGAAGATTTATGAAAATAACTTTTGCATTTGGTCAGCTCCAATATTCTATTGCAAGTGAACTGTTTTTTTGCATTCAGGTGGGCACCTATTTTTGGGTTTCAGTTCTTGGCCTGCAAATCAGCTATTTCAAAGAAATATGGTTAACCAGTTCCGCCCCGGAAGAATGTATCCCCTTCCTGACCAGAGCACTTTTTGCGATTTGGCACTGCATTGATTTAACTGACAATTGCGTGGTCGTGCAACGGTGCACCCAAACAAAATTGATGTCCTTTTTTTCCCGCAAATAGAGCTTTCTTTTGGTGGTATTTGATCACCTCTGCGTTCTTTATTTTTTGCGCTATAAACAAAAAAAGAGCAACAATTGTGAAAAAAAGCTATATTATGAGTTTTTTTTTGCTATAATAAATATCCCCCAAAAATATATAAAAAAAAAATGTTTTCCTCAGTTTAGGCTGATATGTATTTTTCTACATACTTTTGGTAAACAAAATTGCTATAAGCGTATATAGATTGGTTTTGCACAAAAGATAGTGTCTACAAAATAAGGAATAGTGTTATAGCATTTTTATTATTCATTTTTTTTTTTTATTAGTAATGGCGGCGATCTGCGATTTTTATCGTGACTGCGACATTATGGCGGACACATCAGACACTTTTGACACTATTTTGGGACCATTGTCATTTATACAGTGATCAGTGCTATAAAAATGCACTGATTACTGTGTAAATGACACTGGCAGTGAAGGGGTTAAGTGTGTCCTAGGGAGTGATTCTAACTGTAGGGAGGGTGGGCTACTACTCACATGACAGCGATCACTGCTCCCGATGACACTACGCAGATCGCTGAAATGCCTTGTTTACATCTCCCCATTCTTCCTCTCCGTGACACGATCCTGGGCACTTGGCAGACATCAAGTCCGCGAGACCCGCATTCACGCTAACGGGGCATGCAGTGCGTGCACGCCCACACTGCCGCATCTTAAAGGGGACGTATCTGTATGCCCATTTGCCCAGCCGTGCCTTTGTGCCGATGTATATCGTTGTGCGCTGGTCGGCATGTGGTTACATGGTGACAGGCCTGAGGGATAAAACATATTAGGAGAGCCTTAATATAGACAGTCTTGAGAAAAGAAAGAAGGGGAGACTTGATTAAAATCTTTAAAGACATTAAGGGTGTAAATAAGGTCCAGGGGCAGTATTTTCGATATGAAGCTCAAGATCAAGAACATGGGGAGTGGGGACGTGACCTCAAACCTGCATAAGGTTCAAAACGAATCTTAGAAAGTATTATTTTACTGAAAGAGTATTTTATTTTTGGGAAAGACTTCCAGCAGTGGTCGTGAAAAGTCAGTCAACAGTAAGTGGATTCAAATATGGTTGGCACAAACACTCGGTAGATCTATTCTCAGACAAAAAGTAAAAATATAATAAAATGGAAAAAATGGGCCAGGCTTAATGGAACACTTGGTCTTCTTTCAGCCATCACTCTTCTATGTTTCTTCTAAATTGTTTCCTGATTATATTTAGTAATTCCAGTAGCTCCTTATCTTAAAATAATATTACATTTTCTGTTAGATTCTTTTAAATTTAAGTGTATTTAAACCAAAGAGTAAAAATATAATGTATTGCAGATTACCAGTCTTTAGATGCATTAGCTATGCTCATTTTCAGGCTTTTTTTCCCCTTTATTTTCACTAGGTGATCCTGCCAGTAACACATTTTCTTACCTAGAATGACAACACTCACTTACACCATTGTATGTATGGTTGAGCAAAATTGTCACATTACAGAAGAGAAGAGGGAAAAAGAGACTAAAGCCCCATACACACTATCAGATTGCTGATTTTTGTCATCAGATTTACCAAAACCATGTAGTAGAAGGGCCTTCCTGATTGCATACAAATTGAAACTTCTAATGTTTGACCTCATATTACATGGTTTTGGTAATTCTGAAGGAAAAACTCAGAAAATCTGATAGTGTGTATGGGGCTTTAACCTCCACATATGGAAAGACTTATTTACAGTAATGCCGCGTACACACGACCGGTTTTCCCATCGGAACAAACTCTCAAGGTTTTTCCGAGTTCCGCCGAAACTGTCTTGCCTACACACGATCACACCGAAGTCCAATCGTCAAGAACGCGGTGACGTACAGCATGTACAACGGCACTATAAAAAGGAAGTTCAATAGCCAGTAGCCAATAGCTGCCGTCTCATACTCGCTTCAGAGCATGCGTCGTTTTTTGTCCGTCAGAACAGCATACAGACGAGCGGTTTTCCCATTAGGAATTGGTTCCGTCGGAAATATTTAAAACATGTTCTATTTCTAGGTCCGTCAGAATTTTCGGAAAAAAAAAGGTCAGATGAGGCATACACATGATCGGAATATACAATGCAAAGATTCCATCTGACTTTTTCTGTCGGACATTCCTATCGTGTGTACGCGGCATAAGAGCTGTGAAAGGGTGGAATGGACTCCCTCGGGAACTGGTTTTGGCCAGCTCCATAGATTATTTTAAAATGAGCTGGATACATTCCTAAATGTACAAAATAATATTTATAACATGTATAATAAATAACTAGGGATGAGCTTCGTGTTCGAGTCGAACGTACGTTCGACTCGAACATTGGCTGTTCGTCCGTTCGGCGAAATCCGAACACTTGGTCCGTTCGCGTCAAAATTCGCATGGCGCTCACGGCCCACAATGCACTGCGATGGCGCAGTGCATTGCTGGCTCATGATTGGCCAAGCATGCACTGTGACCCCGCATGCTTGGCCAATCGCAGCGCCAGCAGCGAGGAGAGCCATGATTGGCCACAGGCAGGATGCCTGTGGCCAATCATAGCTGAGCTGAGGCTGTGTAGTGCACGCCATTGAGGCGGCCTCGTGTAGTGTGTTAGCATCTGAAGCAGTGGGTGTTCTGTGTACCTTCAACACAGTACACACCGATCGTTTTTGGCTGATTTCCTATCTTGCTGTTGTGTAGTGGTTATTGTCTGTGCCCTGACCGCAGTATACACCACTATATTCACTATTCACTTCACTATATTTATATATCTTTAATAATAGAGCTTGCAGTCAGTAGTGTTAGGAGATAGTGCGTGCTGTCTGCGTGCTCTGTACCCAGTACATACCGCTATAATCCACCTACATAGCTGTTCTCTATTTGAGCCCAATTGCCATCTGCAGGAGTTATTGGAAGTTGTGTGTGCATCCAGCACAGCACAGTATACATCTGTATATACCCCTTTATCTCTGCTGTTTTCTGGTTATTGTCTGCGTGCCCTGACCGCAGTATACACCTCGATATTCACATAACCTATATAGCTAGTGATCTATCGTTAATAATAGAGCTTGCAGTCAGTAGTGTTAGGAGATAGTGCGTGCTGTCTGCGTGCTCTGTACCCAGTACATACCGCTATAATCCACCTACATAGCTGTTCTCTATTTGAGCCTAATTGCCATCTGCAGGAGTTATTGGAAGTTGTGTGTGCCTCCAGCACAATATAAACTACCCAACTGCTGTTTTACCCAACTCCCTTCAGGCCATTACCATGTCTGGAAGGCCAGCAAGGAGAGGCAGACAGGCGCGAGCCGATAAAAGAGGGCAAGCAGGCTCTGTGTCTAGAGACAACAGTGCTGGTCGTGGACGCGGTGCATTGTCATCAGCACGTGGCCATGGGACATGCTTGTCCTTCTTTTCGGCAGCTGGACATGTTGAACCGCAACATGCCAACGACTTGGTAGAGTGGATGACCAAGCCCTCTTCATCCTCCTCATCCTCTCTCACCCAGTCTCAGGGTAGTCGCAAAGCAGCTGCCAACGCATCGTCTTCCCTCCTCTCAATGTCATCATCAGTGACTCCTTCCCTAGACCCACCACGTCCTCCTGAGGAGTCTCCTGAACTCTTTGAGCACAGTGTTGGGTACATGCTCCAGGAGGATGCCCAGTGTTTGGTGGGCTCTGATGATGACACTCAGCTAGAGGAAGGCAGTAGCGTGAGCGCAGAGAGAGGGGATGCTCAAGAAGGACAGCAATCTGGCAGTCATGTTCCACAAGCTGCAGCATACTGCCAGGTTTGCTACAGCGATGAAGAGGGAGGGGATGATGAGGGCACTGACTCCACGTGGGTGCCTGGAAGGAGGGAGGAGGAGGAGGAGGAGGAGGCACATGTCCAACGAGGCAGGATGCCCTCCGGGGGCCAGCTTAGGGGCAGCACACCGACTGAATCACACCGCAGAGCTCCGCCTGTGCAGAGCGCTGCCTCTGCGCGTTATTCTAAAAGTTCTTTGGTGTGGGCCTTTTTTGAGACGAGTGCATCAGATCGCACCGCTGCTATTTGCAACATATGTCTCAAGCGTATCTCACGTGGCCAAAACATCAGCCGCTTGGGCACCACATGCTTGACCAGACATATGTTGACCTGCCATGCAGCTCGTTGGCAAGCGTACCTCAAAGACCCACACCAAAGAACAAAGCGGACCTCTCCTTGCTCCTCATCAGCTGGCATCTCCAACCCCACTAGACCTTCAGTCCTCTCTGAAACCTGCTCTGAGAGGAATGAAGGTGTAGAATTAGGTGTGTCACAGCCAAGTGCTTCCGGGAACTCTGCTAGCGGTACACCCACGTCCGATTATAGCAGGCAAATGTCCCTGCCCCAGCTGCTGGACCGGCGGAAGAAGTTTACTCCCAGCCATCCACATGCCCAGCGGTTGAATGCTAGCTTGGCTAAATTGCTAGCACTTCAACTGCTGCCTTTTCAGTTGGTAGACTCGGCCCCCTTCCGTGAGTTTGTACAATGTGCGGTTCCTCAGTGGCAGGTCCCCAAACGCCACTTTTTCTCACGGAAGGCGATTCCGGCTCTCTACCGGCATGTGGAAGGCAATGTCCTTGCCTCGCTGGACAGGGCGGTCAGCGGTAAGGTGCATATTACCGCTGACTCATGGTCCAGCAGGCATGGACAGGGACGTTACCTGTCTTTCACGGCCCATTGGGTCACTCTTCTGGCTGCTGGGAAGGATGCAGGACAAGGTGCAGTAGTGTTGGAGGTTGTTCCGCCACCACGCCTCCAAAATGCTACTATTGGTTGTGACACACCTCTCTCCTCCACCCCCTCCTCTTCTTCTTCTTCCATGGCCTCTTCCAGTGCTCTGTCCTCAGAACCAGCGGTGCTCCGTAGGCGTTGCAGGGGCTACGCAAGTACGCAGGCAAAATGATGCCATGCCGTGCTTGCGCTGGTTTGTTTGGGGGACAGGAGCCACACTGGGGCGGATGTTTTATCAGCTCTGCAGGGGCAGGCCGAGAGGTGGTTGACGCCACGCCAGCTTAAGCCAGGAATGGTGGTTTGCGACAATGGCACCAACCTCCTCTCCGCCCTCCGACAGGGACAACTGACCCATGTGCCCTGTGTAGCTCACGTCCTTAACCTGGTGGTGCAGCGGTTCTTGGGCAGGTACCCCGGCTTACAGGATGTCCTGAAGCAGGCCAGGAAAGTCTGTGTGCATTTCCGCCGATCATTTAATGCCTGTGCTCGGCTGGCTGAGCTCCAAAAGGAGTTGAACCTGCCCAAGAACCGCCTTATATGTGACATGCCCACCAGATGGAACTCAACATTGGCCATGCTGCAGCGGCTGCACACGCAGCAGAGGGCCATCAATGAGTACCTGTGCGACTACGGCACCAGGACAGGGTCAGGGGAGCTTGGTTTTTTCTCACCACGCCAGTGGGGCATGATCAGGGATGCATGCACTGTCCTGTCACCGTTTGAGGAGGCCACAAGGATGGTGAGCAGTGACAGTGCATGCATCAGTGACACTGTACCTCTTGTCCACCTCTTGGAGCATACGCTGCGTGGAATAATGGACAGGGCACTTGAGGCAGAACAGAGGCAGGAAGAGGAGGACTTCCTTGCCTCTCAAGGCCCCCTTTATCCAGACAGTGTTCCTGCTGTGCCACCCATCACACAGGAAGAGGATGAGGAGGAGGAAGAGGAGGAGGAGGATGATTGTGTCAGCATGGAGGTGGAGGCTGGCACTCAGCATCAGCAGCAGCAGCAGTCTTATAGGGATGATTTACAGTCCCAAGAAACACGTGGACTTGTATGTGGCTGGGAGGAGGTAGCTTCGGATCATGTTGTCCTTAGTGACCCAGAGGACTCCGGACCGAATGCCTCAGCTAACCTACGCTGCATGGCCTCCCTGATCCTGCAAAGCCTGCGGAAGGATCCTCGTATTCTTCGGATCAAGGAGAGGGACCATTACTGGCTGGCCACTCTCCTTGATCCACGGTACAAGGGTAAGGTTGCCGACCTTATCTTGCCATCGCAGAGGGAGCAGAGGATGAGACATCTCCGGGAGGCCTTGCAGAAAGCTCTGTGCAACGCGTTCCCAGAGACTGGGAGGTTACAAAGTCCTGGTCCTGGACAACGTGTTGCTGAGGCATCGGTCAGAAGGAGCGGTGGAGAAGGTGGCCGTCTGACTGATGCTTTCAGACAATTTTAGTCCGCAGCCCCAAGGTATGATTGGTTCCAGCACCCATCGCCAGCGTCTGATTTACATGGTGCAGGAATACCTAGGGGCAAGGTCAGACTTGGACACCTTTCCCACCGAAAATCCTCTGGCTTACTGGGTCTTGAGGATGGATCCCTGGCCAGAGCTTGCACAGTATGCAATTGAGCTACTGGCCTGTCCTGCATCCAGCGTTCTTTCGGAACGCACCTTCAGTGCTGCTGGTGGCTTTGTTACCGATCACAGGGTGCGCCTGTCCACCGAATCAGTTGATCGACTGACCTTCATCAAGATGAATCAGTCTTGGATCACCCACAGCTACCAAGCACCTGAAGCTGATGTAACCGAATAATTTTTTTTGAAATACCACATCCCTTCAAGACTGCCTATGCTGATGCTGAGTGATTGTCCTGTTATGTTGATTGTCTATCCTCTTCCTCCTCCGCTGATATGTTGGAAGAACATTTTTGGTTCTGGGTGATGCCAGCAGCCCAATTTTTCTGCCCCTGTTTAACAGGGGCGTTTAATTACAATTTTTGATGCAATGCTTTGCAGCAGGGCTAATTCCTGCAATAAAACTAGAGTATATGGCAGAGGTTGCAGTGTGGTGGCACCAGCACCAGTGCCTAAGGCCCAATTTTTCTGCCCCTGTTTAACAGGGGCGTTTAATTACAATTTTTGATGCAATGCTTTGCAGCAGGGCTAATTCCTGCAATAAAACTAGAGTATATGGCAGAGGTTGCAGTGTGGTGGCACCAGCACCAGTGCCTAAGGCCCAATTTTTCTGCCCCTGTTTAACAGGGGCGTTTAAGTACAATTTTTGATGCAATGCTTTGCAGCAGGGCTAATTCCTGCAATAAAACTAGAGTATATGGCAGAGGTTGCAGTGTGGTGGCACCAGCACCAGTGCCTAAGGCCCAATTTTTCTGCCCCTGTTTAACAGGGGCGTTTAATTACAATTTTTGATGCAATGCTTTGCAGCAGGGCTAATTCCTGCAATAAAACTAGAGTATATGGCAGAGGTTGCAGTGTAGTGGCACCAGCACCAGTGCCTAAGGCCCAATTTTTCTGCCCCTGTTCAACAGGGGCGTTTAAGTACAATTTTTGATGCAATGCTTTGCAGCAGGGCTAATTCCTGCAATAAAACTAGAGTATATAGCAGAGGTTGCAGTGTGGTGGCACCAGCACCAGTGCCTAAGGCCCAATTTTTCTGCCCCTGTTTAACAGGGGCGTTTAAGTACAATTTCTGATGCAATGCTTTGCAGCAGGGCTAATTCCAGCAAAAAAACTAGAGTATATGGAAGAGGTTGCAGTGTGGTGGCACCAGCAGCAGTGCCTAAGGCCAAATTTTTCTGCCCCTGTTTAACAGGGACATGTAATTACAATTCTTGATATAATATTTCACAGGAGGGCCCCTTCCTGTGCCCACCCAGAGTAACGGTGAGGACCTATAGTGTTGTGGCACCAGCACCACAACCACCAAAGGTAAATTTTTCTACCACTGTTCAACAATGGCATGTAATTACAATTCTTGATATAATCGTTCACAGCAGGGCGCTCCAGCGCCCACCAAGAGTCACTTTGAGGGCTTACAATGTTGTGGCAAAACCAACACCTTGTTCTGCCGTTTCTGCAGAGCATATAGGGCAGGCCCCTACTTTCAAACATCCAACTTACAAACATCTCCTACTTGCAAACGCAAGGAGACAACAGCAAGTGAGATGAAAAAAGATGGACGACAAAACAAATTATACAGGGGTGATAACCCTTCCCTATGTTTTCCAAAAAGCTTAAAAATAGTTTTTTTGACTGGAGCTACACTTTAAAAATGTACCAGTTGAAAATTACAAACAGATTCAACTTAACACAACAAACCTACACAGTCCCTGTCTTGTTTGCACCGCCTGTATACTGCTGTTCTGAGTATATAGGGCCTGGGGGCCACACGCATTTCCTTTTTTAAATATGGGTACAGGGTTCCCCTTAATATGCGTACAAGACCCAAATAGGCTGGTAATGGGCAGGGAGGGCTACCCATGCCATTTTTCTCAATGATTTTCAACCATATTGCAGGAACCAGATATAACATTAAAACCGCAAGCAGTTTTAAATGGTGTTATTTCCGTTAAATGTCATTTTGTGCAGGGACTGTTCTAAACACGGGAAACACGTGGCACTTCACAGGCATACTACAGACACCCACCAGGCACCATATTTAAAGGAATATTTCACTTTTTTTTTTCCACTTTAATCGTCATTAAAATCAGTGCTCCCGCAAAAACGGCCGTTTTTAAAACTTTTTTTTGCATTGACCCATGTCCCCTGGGGCAGGAGCCAGGTCTCTAAACCCTTTTTAGGACAGTATCTTGCATATTAGCCGTTAAAATTAGCACTTTCCATTTCGAACGTTCGAGTCCCATAGACTTCAATGGGGTTCTAACGTTCGTAACGAACGTGGGGTCCGTTCGAAAGTTCTGGTGCGAACCGAACCGGGGGGTTTTCGGCTCATCCCTATAAATAACATGGATAATAACATTTATAGGTAATAACACCAGAGACTGTTAATTTAGGGAATATCTGACTGCCTTCCGAGGGATCAGGAAGGAATTTATTTTCCCCCCACTGGAGCAAATTAAACCATGCTTTATAGGCATCTTCTATATGAACTGTGAGTAACTGTAAGTATAGGTAGGATTCTGTATATGCAGAATTCCATTCTTTTTATTCTAATTACCATTTTTTTATACCAGTTGAACTATGTTGTAGATGAACTTCAACCTAACAAACTTTGTAACAGGTATTTTCTATATTTACAGAAAATGTATTTAGCCTGAAAAAGTGAAATAAATGCAGCTATCATATATAAGGTCGGGTAAGCTGAAATATATTTATTTTTACTCTTGGATATAGATATACTTGATTGAATTGATGGAAATAATATGTCTTCATTAAGTCCCATCTGTCCTAAGCAATACCTTGTCTCGCAGCAACGTACAGGAGAAGCAGCAGAGTGATATAATAAGGTAACAGAACATTCAATAAGTGGTCCATTGAGAATTAGTATCTTGCATATAGGCAGAAGTCATAAGGGAGAATGAGAGAAACACAAGAAAGGTTGACAGGACAAATAACACATGTGGCCATAGTCAGGCCTGTTTCTTAGGGTACCCTTGTGTAGGTGACTCATTTGTCAGTACTAGAAAGCACAGAGATGGAGTTTGGATACAATAAAAAGGTCCTTTCCTGGGGTCAACAGGCATAATTTCATTCTTACGCGGCTGGATCAGGGGAGCCATATTTCCAACCCTTCTTCAACATGTGTTTCACCACCTATCTGTTTCAATTAGATAGTAAACTCATATTTGCACTTTACAGTGCAAAGAGCCTCCCTAGGGCCTATTTTCCAATGTAGAATGGAACAATATACAGAGATTCACTGGCTTAGCAAAAATGCAAGCAAAGGAAAATTCACTGGACTTTGTAAATGCTAAGATGTAGTAGGCTACAGACTTCCAGAATCTCTGAATGTGTAGTTAACTGTTAATATTAAATATTGCTATATAAACTAAAAGGCACTTATGTACCTGCACTTAAGATAGTACTGAGGGGAAGCTGTACCAGGTGACCTGTAGTGCAAGGAACTGCCTGCTCCTTCTTCATTCAGTAATCAGATCATCAGTCATCTAGGGGGCAGAACAGATATTAGGAAGCTAGAATACAGCATGAAACAAGGCATAGAAAGCCACTTGGTAAAATGTCCAGCTGCAGGCAGACTTTAGACCATACAAACGACTATTCTTTGGCTCTCTGCTTCCTGTTCTTCGAGTACCAATGTCAGAGTCCTCAATAATGTTTTAAAAAACTTGTTTTGGGTATGTTTTGGCCCTTATTCATTAATAACATAGGTTCTCCTCCCTGATCAGTAGTTCTGCTGAGTAGATGATTTGTGTTGCTGATTCCCTCATTTCATTTCAGGACTATCAGTCATGGTCTATTTATTTAAAGGAAAAGCTTGTTTGGCTGTACTTCTCCTAGATATCGGGATGAACTGCACTCCTGTATCCCACTGTTGGCTGATGTCACAGAGTCAGTCCAGCCTGGGAAAGGATCGCAACCACGTGGTTGGGATCCACCCACATGCCTGGGCCATCATCTGGCTCAGCCGCTTCTGCCCCCTCCACAGCCCAGCCCTCAAGTGTGGGGGGGGGGGGCAGACAGTGGTGACTGACAGTGGTGACTGACAGTGGTGACTGACAGTCACCAGAGAGCACTGAGAACCAAGTAATCAGTGGCTTGGTTCTGAGTCTTAGAGTCTTAGCCCTTGTACACACGGTCGGACATTCTGACAACCAAATTTGGATTTTGTCCGACGGATTTTGTCCCAAACTGTTGCATACACACAGTCGGACAAAGTTGTCAGAAAATCCGATCGTTCAGAACGTGATGACGTTATTTCGTTACGACGGGACTATGTTCAGGCTAGTAACCAATAGCTTTGGTCTAGGAATTTGATCTGAGCATGCGTGGCACTTTGTCCGATCAGAATTCTCTACACACAATCGGACAAAGTCCGATCGGATCATGTTGTCGGAAAGTTTTATAGCCCAGCTCTAAAACTTTGTCCGTCGCATATTCCTACGGAAACAGTCCGATGGAGCCCACACACAGTCGAATTACCCGACAACACGGTCCGATCGACCGCGTGTACAAGGGCTTAGAGCCTCAGACCGATGCTGCATCCACCTAGGTAAGTATAGTTCTTAAAAAATGTTTTTCCCATACTTCTCTTTTAAAAATAAGCTCTTCACTGATCCTAATGACATATAAAATACCTGCTAGTAATGACCAAATGATCCCTAGACTAGGCTTGAGGGATCAAGTTTATATTCATAGTAAGCAAAGTCTTTTTTCTTATGAAAATAATAATCAGATTTGGTAATGCTGACATGTGATCTGTTGATTTATGCTGATTTTGTTGATATCTCTACTTTAACATATTGAGAAATTTATTATAGGGACTTTGTCATCTCAGTCCTTACTTTTCTGGGGAGTTATTTTTGTAGTTATGCTCAAACCCTAATAAGCAAGGTAGAAAACTGCTGCGCCAAATTAAATTTTCTCCCTAAGTGTATAGGTATTTGAGTACCATTAGACTGATGCGTTGAGAACATTGTGCTCTTTTGGGATCTCAAGTGATTTTGCTGTGAAGTCTCTGGCAAAAGATGTAAAAGTAACACACTTATAATAATGTATATGGGAACTTTTCCAGGAAGAGATTACATCACTCACCAAACACATGGAACTTCAAAACAACAGAAGACAATTCAAAGATTGATAAAGTCCAGCTTCCCGTCTTCAGTCTTTACACATTTATCGATGTTGGAGACGTTCTACCAGACTTCATTGGGTGGAGGCGTCCTTGTCCTATTCATAATAAAACTGATATACGTGAGAATGCAAGCACCTCATAAAGGGAAACATCACATCTTAAAAAGGGCTCTTATAAATCACATTTCTTTATGGGAAAGTGTATTTTTAAGCTCAGCGCTTTGGCGGACACGTTGTAAAGTGTGGCCAACTTTGGGTGGACTTTGACGCACACTATTTGTGCATGTTTCATGTATCCTGAAAAAAGGAAAGGGAGAGTGAGAGGTGAATCAATGGCAATGGGAAATAAACTCATTTTGTGGCTTTGATTTTGAATTATTACATAGAGCGCAAACCACAGCAAAGTATAACAGTTTTATAAAAATCAAATGTACATGATTATTGGCAAGGATGAAGTCTTAAATTGAGTTTTGATGGCATCTGCTTTGACTTTCCTCATGATCACCTCCATGGACATTGAGGAGGATCTCATAGCTTGAATATCATTTGGACAATAAATATGCAGTATATTTAATAAGTACTGTTGTAGTTTAAATATCACCCAAAACCACAACATACCTCAAAACACAAAAGAAATCAAACCTTTCACAAGTTCTCTGTTGGTAATTTAACAGTTCTGATAGGTCCAACAATCCCCGGCCATTCATCAACTCAACATAGTAATCGGTTCCAGAACAGAAGGTTTTGTTTCCTTCTATATCAATATTTTCCAAGTGTAATAAATAGTCTGTGTCACACTGGCCTTGGCTTCCAAGAATTGTAAGATCTTGCTAATATGTAGTTGAAAATTCTCTTTATTATTTTGAGTTTATGAAGCTGTTATGTTTTAAGAATACTTTTTGTTAATATAATCTTGAAATCTTTATTCACTAGGTTTATTTTTATTATCTAGGTTTATATCTGCCTGTGATTGTTCTTATTTACAGGTCACGTAGTAGTAGTTCAGCTCGACTTCTGTAATAGTGAACATGATTCTAATACCGCGTACACACAATCGCACATTCCGACAACAAAATCCATGGGATTTTTTCCGACGGATGTTGGCTCAAATTTGTGTTGCATACACATGGTCACACAATGTTGTTGGAAATTGCGAACGTCAAGATCTCAAATTTTGTGTGTTGGAAATTCCGATGTAAAATGTCAGATGGAGCCTATACACGGTCGAAATTTCCATCAAAAAGCTCCCATCGAACATTTTCCGTTGGAAAATCCGGTCGTGTGTAGGCGGCATTAGCTTATTCAAGACACTTCTTCGGTTCTAATGAGTGTCAGGAAAATGCCACAGCATTTATATCCATGGCAGGTCTCTCATCACGTGGCTTGTTTAAATCTTCCTCTCCTCCCCCTACTTCCTGTAGCATAATTTCCTGTCCTGAACTCATGAAACAATCCAACAGGTTTGTTAGCAAATGGACATGGGAATCTTATCTTAGTTTCTAAACAATACATGGTCTTAACCACTTGCCTACTTTTACCCCCTTCCTACCTAGGCCAACTTTCAGCTTTCAGTGCTGTCACACTTCGAATGACAATGCGACACTGTACCCAAACAACATTTCTATCATTTTTTTGAGACAGATAGAGATTTTTGGGTTTCATTTTTTTTAAATTAATAAACAAAAAAGGCCAAAACTTAAAAAATATTCTGTGATAAACTTTTGCAAATAAGTCATTTTTCTCCTTCACTGATATGCGATGATGAGGCTGCACTGATTGGCACAGATGAGGCGGCACTGATGGGTACTGTTGAGAAGGCACTAATGAGACTGCACTGATAAGGTGTCACTGATGAGCAGTGATAGGGGGCATTAATAATTCAAAACATGAATTTTTTTCAATGTTTATAATTTTTACATATTTTGTTGTACTCTTTCTAGGTTGGACCCCTTTTTGCCTTTAGAACTGCCTTAATTCTTCATGGCATAGAATCCACATGTCGACCGGCCATAGCCAAAATATGGCTACAGCGCGGTCGGCTTAGTCTGGGAGGGCGTCTATGGATGTCCTCACAGAATCTTGCTCCCCCTGGGCCTCGCACCCCGAAACATCCGTGACCGCCAGGTCCGGAATACCTGACGCATCACGGATCATGGTAAATAGCCACTGATAGAGGCCGTTTACCACGTGAATGCTCTGTCAAATGACGGAGCGATCACAGCAACAGACCGGCGTCACATCTGGTTCCTCCCTCCCCTCTCTGTACCGATCGGTACAGTGTAGGGGGAGAGGGGGAGAGATTGTTTGCAGCTGCGCTGTAGGCTGGGTGTGTAGTGCCCACAGCGCAGCTCAGTGCCCATTCCAGCCACATGCTACTCTGCAATACTCAGTCTGCAATACCCTGAAATACTCTGCAATACTCATCCATACTCATCCATACTCTGCCATACTCTGCCATACTCATCCATACTCTGCCATACTCAGCCATACCCAGCTATACTCAGCCATACCCAGCCATCCCACCCACACTCAGCCATACCCACCCAGCCATACCCAGCCATCCACATCCACGGCTCATCCATGCCACATCAGTTCGCATCCATACCACTACAGTGCCTCAAAGTGTAATTAGATAGTTAAATTAGACTTGGAAATGTTGCCCCTAGAATGCCTGCTTGGTGCTCCTTGCATGTTGGGCCTCTGTATGTGGCCACATTGTGTTAAAGTCTCACACATGCTGTATCGCCATACTCAGGAAGAGTAGTAGAATATATTTTGGGGTGTAACTTGTTGTATGCATATGCTGTGTGTGAGAAATAACCTGATAATATGACAATTTTGTGTGAAAAAAAAAAGAAAATAACTTGATTTTGCAAAGAATTGTTGGAAAAAATTACAACTTCAAAAACCTCTCTGTGCCTATTTCTAAATACCTTGGAATGTCTACTTTCCAAAAAGGGGTTATTTGGAGGGTATTTGTACTTTCCTGGCATGTTAGGGTCTTAAGAAATGAGATAGGCCGTCAGTACCTCAGCAGTGATCAATTTTCAGAGATTGGCACCATTGATGGTGGACTCTATAACTTTCTCACCGACCAAATAATATACACCAATTTTTATTATTTTTTACCATAGATATGTAGCAGTATAAATTTAGTGCAAAATTTATAAAGAAAAATTACTAATTTGCTAAATTTTAACAGAAACAAAGACATTTTTTTTTCTGTATTTTTTGATTTATAGCGCAAAAAATAAAAAACTCAGCGGTGATTAAATACCACCAAAAGAAAGCTCTATTTGTGTGGAAAAAAAGGACAAAAATTTAATATGTGAACAAATATTAACAGCGCTAGTGGAGTGATTAAACATATACAGTCACAATATAAAGTGCATAAAGAGGGAGTCCGCCTAAAAAAAAAATTATTAAAAGCCAGCAGCTCCAAATACTGCAGCTGCTGACTTTTAATAAATGGACACTCACCTTTCCTGGAGTCCAGCGACTGCTGCCGGCGCCATTCTCAGTGAGGGAATCAGGAAGTGAAGCATTGCGGCTTCACTTCCCGGTTCCCTACTGCGCATGCGCGAGTTGCGCTGTGCGTTGTAAGCGGTCCCCGCTATATCCTGGGACCTGTGTGTTTCCCAGTAGACAGCGGGGAGGGGGGTGCGGGAAAGGGCATGACTCCCGTGGGAGTCTATTCCCGGAAGTGGGTGCAGATACCTGTATTATACAGGTATCTGCACCCCCCTTCCCCCTGAAAGGTGCCAATTGTTGCACCGGAGGGGGGAGGAATCAGATGAGCGGAAGTTCCTGCTTTTGGGTGGAGCTCCGCTATAAGTGCAATAGTGATAAAAACGATTGGTGACAACAAAAATTTGTTGATAACGGTAAAAGTTGAACAACCAAATGGTAAGGAAACCTTAGATATCGCACATCAGAGATACGCTCCCCTCCTGTGACCCAACTTACTAGAAATCATGGACCCTCAGCTTTGCAGTCCAGGGGGTCAAAAAAGCTTGGTGGGGTTATGATGGATTATACCATAACTTGGAGAGGCTTTTCAGATGATTGGAATAGAAGAATGGTAAGACTACCACAGACAATTCCCATATGAACCGCAGAGGACCACATGTGTAGACAAAGAAAAAATAGCATAGTGAAATACTGGCGGCATATAAACACTGCGCATTGACAAACGCCACTCACGGGAAAGATGAAACAACAGGCATCAGTGTATTGGTGTATTTCCGGGTTCGCATCGGTGTGTGTTCCACGGACACTGGAAGTTGCGTCACTGGTACATGAACTGGAAATGCGTCAACACGTTTTACCCCTCCTCCAGGGCATTATCAAGGACAAAAAATTTCATATGGGTACAGTGTAGCATGACTGAGTAATTGTCATTCAAAGTGTGAGAGTACCGAAAGCTGAAAATTGGTCTGGTTAGGAAGGGGGTTCAAGTGCCCAGTGGTCAAGTGGTTAAACAAGGTGTTGGAAACATTCCTCAGAGGTTTTGGTCCATACTGACATGATGTCAATTGCCGTGAAGAGGACATGGCAGAATACAAGGGACCCCATAGCAACAGTGCTGAAGGAGTGAGTAAAAAAAAAAAATCAAAATGTTGTTGCTAAAGGTGATTGTAGTTGAATTATATAAAGTAAGCTTTATGGGTGGAACTCTGCTTTAAGAATAATGTTGCTACTTGTACACAGACACGCCCAGGTCAGGTCGTGCAATATATGTAATGAGCCAACAGATGTTATAACAAATCTCAGATTTAAATGGGGTATATATTCATGGGATCAAGGGAGAGAGCAGTGGACAGGTAACATCCAGTGGTGTCAGCCCCCAATTGGCTATACAAACACACTGCAGACCTCTGTCTGCTCTATTTCCCAAGTTTTACCAAAAATGCCAATAGATGGTACATGGGTTGTGAACACTTGAACGTCTACATCTAAAAAAACACTGAATGTGAATGGAAAAGAAGACCAGTCTCTTAATATCGAGTCACAGGTGTCAAACTTGCGGCCCTCCAGCTGTTGCAGAACTACAAGTCCCATGAGGAATTGCAAGGCTGACAGTTACAAGCATGACATCCCACAGGCAGAGGTATAATGGGACTTGTAGTTCTGCAACAGCTTGAGGGCTGCCAGTTTGACTTCCCTAATATAGATGAATGAATGAAGGGCAGTATATGCAAGGCGAGCACAAATGGCTGTAACGTCAATGAGGTCCTTGGGATGGTAATCAGTTGTCTGCTTCATGAGATGAGGGTCAATACTGATCAACCACGTGGCAACTCTCCAAGAATGGAGGTATATGAAATTACTCATGATTGGCAGATTAGCAGTCGCCACTGCAGTCTAGGGGGGAGAATCCTGTAGTGTCTGGAAGCCATGTAGCCAGGTGCTGATGTACGGGATACGGTAGTTCTCAGCACTGGAAAAGACCTGCTCAATAGGCTCTCTTGTCTCGGTACAGCCATGAGACGATATGCTACATGTGTGATCAGCGTGAAGATCTCCTTCAATTGTCTCCCTTCCCTCCCTCTCTCCTCCCTTCCTTCCCTCTCTCCTCCCTTTCTTCCCTCTCCCCCTTCCTTCCCTCTCTCTCTACCTTCCCTCCCTTCCTTCCCTCTCTCCCTTCTCTCCCTTCCTTCCCTCTCTTTCTTCCTCTCTCCCTTCCTTCCCTCCCTCTCTTCCTTCCCTCCCTCTCCCCCTTCCTTCCCTCTCTCCCTTCCTTCCCTCTCCCCCTTCTCTCCCTTCCCTCCCTTCTCTCCCTCTCCCCCCTTCCACCCTCTCTCCCTCTCCCCCTTCCTTCCCTCTCTCCCTTCCTTCCCTCCCCCCTTCCTTCCCTCTCTCCTTTCCTTCCCTCTCTCCCTTCCCTCCTTCTTTCCCCTTCCGCCCTCTCTCCCTCTCCACCTTCCCTCCCTCCCTCTCTCCCTTCCCTCCCTCTCTCCTCCCTTCCTTCCCTCTCTCCTCCCTTCCTTCCCTCTCTATCTCCCTTTCCTCCCTCTCCCCCTTCCTTCCCTCCCTCTCTCCCCTCCCTCTCTCCCCCCTCCCTCTCTCTCTCCCCCTCTTCTCTTCTCTCTCCACCTCTCTCTCACACTTTTGCACACCCTTTCTCAACCCCTCTCTCTCTACCCTTCCTCTCTCTTTCTCTCCCCCTCCCCTCCCTCTCTCTCCCCCCTCCGCTCCTCTCCTCTCTACCCCTCTCTCTCCCCCCTCTCCCCCTCTCTCCCTCCCTCTCGCTCACCCACTCTCCCTCCCCCTCTCCCTCACAATGTCTTGCTCCCCTCCCTCTCTCTCTTTCCCTCCCCCTATCACTCACAATGTCTTGCTCCCCTCTCTCTCTCTCTTTCCCTCCCCCTATCACTCTCAATGTCTTGCTCCCCTCCCTCTTTCACTCTCTCTCTTTCCTTCCCCCTATCACTCACAATCTCTTTCTCCCCCCCCTCGCTCCCCCTCCTCTCTCTCTCCCTCCCCCTCTCCTGCTCCCCCTGCGCTGTGCTGGGATCCCCCCACTCTACTTCCTCTGCGGATATGGAATGACTCAGTGACATCCCCTCCCCATTCTCCCAAGACACAGGACATTCTTAGAGGGGTTGCCACCTTGCTGGGCCCCAGATGTTTTAATGGCTGCATATGTCTGATGGGTGAGGAGGGTGCCCTGGAAGGGGTGCCGATGAACTGTGTGCTTGATCTGTGCATCTTTTTGCAGCCATTTTTATTGCTTGAATTTTTTTCACCATTATGAGTGTGATTGGGGCCTCATGTGTAAGCTTCGCCTAACAAATCCTAGAGCCGCCTCTGTCTGGTGTACCTGTCTTAAGTACACCTTCCTTAAAGATAGGAATATGTCTTTATAGAACTTGAAATGATTCCTTGGGCTTGTTGGGGAGACAGTAATTTGATGTGTCTACTTTGTGGGTTAAAATCCCACAAATTGATAATGGCGTTGTTTGTTGAATTGGCCCTTTCAGGTGGTATATTGTTTCTTGCAATTTCCATGGTCGTGTTTAGTTCTTTTGTCGGCTGCACATCCCTGTTCTTGCCGATCTCCTCCTGTGCTCTCTTTCGTTCCTCTTGTCTTTTCTGCTTCCTGCGTTTCTTCCTCCATTTTTTAGAATTCCCTTTATTGGTGCAGTTGTTTCTTGTGACAACTGCTCCTCTTCTAAAAAAAAAAACACAGTGCGATCGTCATCTTCCTCAGTTCCAGAGGCATTAAGGTGGTTCCTTGATATTGATCTTGAGCCACTTCTGGGTTTCCTCGTTCTACTGCAGCCTCTTGTGTTCGAGAGGTCAAAGATTTCCCCTTTTCCCAGTCTTCAACACCCCTCTGGAACTTAGATTGTTTTGTTAATTTAGGGTTTCTCTGTACATTATTGACTTCCTTCTTTAGTATATCATTATATTTAGTAAATTCCTGCTTGCCATTAAATGGTTCCAGTTGTTTCAGGCTTTCATCTATTTGAGTTTGTAGTTCTACTACTTGTAATTTCTCTTCTTCCACTATCAGTGTAATCACTTCTATACCATGATCAATACAGGTTTGTTCCATTTGTTGAGGAGTAGGGATGAGCCGAACACCCCTGGTTCGGTTCACACCAGAACCTCCGAACGGCCCTAAAATTCGTACGAAATTTAGAACCCTATTAAAGTCTATGAGACAAAACGAACAGAGATTTCACCGCTCCAGGTCAAAACCACTGACAGGCTGCTAGCTCTCCAAGTAGATAGGGGTTCCAGGTGCAGGCTGATTGCATAAGCCAAATGTGTAGAAACAGGACAAAACTCTGGATAGCCGCACTCCAGGTTGAGTAAAAATTAGATGCCTTTATTTCTTCAAATGCAAGTGCAAAACTCCAATGAACAAAACATCACAGCAAAAAGGGAACAAAAAAGATTTTTGAACAAAGTTGCTGACAGCGCTTATTCATAGCTATGAGTAAGCGCTGTTTGTAGTGTGAAACGCGTCAGCAACTTTGTTCAAAAATCTTTTTTGTTCCCTTTTTGCTGTGATGTTTTGTTCATTGGAGTTTTGCACTTGCATTTGAAGAAATAAAGGCATCTAATTTTTACTCAACCCAGAGTGCGGCTATCCAGAGTTTTGTCCTGTTTCTACACATAAAGTCTATGAGACTCGAACGTTGAAAATCAAAAGTGCTAATTTTAAAGGCTAATATGCAAGAAGAGTATCTTCAGGTGTATACTGTGCTGGAGGCACACAACACCCACTAACTCCTGCAGATGGCTGTATTAGAGAACACCAGCAATAAAGGGTAGATACAGGTGTATACTGTGCTAGAGGCACACAACACCACTTTAACTTTAAGATGCCTGAGAAAAGAACACACTGTCCCTGCCTATCTAGCTCTTTCCCTTGATTAATCGTTAATTTTTTTGATCGGTACTCACCTCTCTGCCAGCTTCCGGGTCTTCAAAAAAAAATGGATTAATCGAACACGAACATTTTAATCAGTAACAGCCCTACAAAAGACAAATCTACTTTGCACTGCAAGTGCACTTGGAAGTGCAGTCGCTCTAAATCTAAGGGGTAGATCTGAAATGAGTGGAAGCTCTGCTGATTTTATCATCCAATCATGTGCAAGCTAAAATGCTGTTTTTTATTTTCCTTGCATATCCCCCTCGGATCTACAGAGATTTTACTTCCAAGTACACTGTAAGTGCAAAGTGGATTTGCCTTTAGTAAATAACCCCCAATGTGTTTTTGCGGGGTGTATTTAGGGTAGTTGCACATTATAGCACACTTGCCTTCTAAGGTACCTTCTCCAGTGATGCTATCCCCTCATTGCTCCATTGCAATCTTCTTCTTTGTCTGTTCTCAGCCATTGGTCTTCCAAGCAGTGGTGGCTGTTGGTACATTTTTTTGGGGACGGCGGCAAACAATCCAACCAATTCATGTTATAACATTTTTAGAAAGGGAAAAGGAGATTTATGGCAGGTGAGACATACAGAGTATATTCCGACGTTTATTTTGTGTAGTGTAAGTTTAGTTCCTCGTTAATTTTACCTGCCCCAAAGACTCCAATGCGTTTTGGTAAAATGGTAAAATGCCACTGAAATCTACCAATTTTCATAAAAAAAAAAAAAAAAAAATCAAGGAATTTTTTGCTCATTCCTAAAGGTAAAAGTTGTAAGAATAAAGATGTGGTGGTAAGGGAATAGGTTAAAGAGCAAAGTTTTGGAGGAGCAGGGTAAAGCGTCATGCACAGGGGCAACTTTTTATGTTAGCTTCCTAGGTGTGCGCAGCCTATTGCAGTTAACCAGGGGGTGGCATTGTAGGGATTAAGTGTGTCCTAGGGGCGTGTTACTAACTGTGGGGGGGCGTGGCTGTGTGTTAGTGAACACTGATCTCTGCTCCAATCACAGGGAGCAGAGATCAGTGTCACTTGTTTCTAGGCAGAATGGGGAGATGCTGTTTATTTCCACATCTCCCTGTTCAGCCTCCACGTGAGCCGATCATGGGTATCCCCGCAGGGATCGAGTCTGCGGGATCCACGACCGGACTCACGGGGGTCCCGACTGGCACGTGCACGGTGGAAATTTCAAATGGACGTACATGTACGCCAGTTTGCCTGCCTGTGCCATTCAGCCGACGTACATCGTCGTGCGCCGGTCGGGAAGTGGTTAAAGCAAACCCATCCCCCCCTGTGAATGTCAGGGCAAGGGCAGTAATTCTAACACCAGACCTGTGTGAATTTAAAGTGGTAACCTATAAAACAGTGGTTCTCAATAGTGATGGACGAACTTCCGACGGGACGTTTCGCGAACGCGAAATGCGAACGGACCCAAACGTTCGCGAAACAGAACGTTCGCCGCGGGCCCCATTGACTTCAATGGGAGGCGAACTTTGCAAACCTTCATGTCGAATTTGCGGCCACGTGGTAATTATTAGGGGGTAAAACGTAGTCCCACCATCTGGACAATGACATAATACATGTATGAGGTGAATTTGGGATCGATAACTACAAGCATTTTTATTTTATTTGGGAAATTGTTCTAACAATTCAGGACTATGGAGCTAATGAAGGCAATGGAGGAGAGGGAAGGTCAGGGACCAGGGTAGGCAAAGAAGAGGGTGCAGGAGATGATCACCAGCAGCGTGACATACCGGAATGACACATGCACCGTGATAGAGGCATCTGACAGCAGCACCGTAATACAGAGCACTGACAGCAGCACCGTGACATACAGCGCTGACAGCAGCACCGTGACATACAGCGCTGACAGCAGCACCGTGACATACAGCGCTGACAGCAGCACCGTGACATACAGCGCTGACAGCAGCACCGTGACATACAGCGCTGACAGCAGCACCGTGACATACAGCGCTGACAGCAGCACCGTGACATACAGCGCTGACAGCAGCACCGTGACATACAGCGCTGACAGCAGCACCGTGACATACAGCGCTGACAGCAGCACCGTGACATACAGCGCTGACAGCAGCACCGTGACATACAGCGCTGACAGCAGCACCGTGACATACAGCGCTGACAGCAGCACCGTGACATACAGCACTGACAGCAGCACCGTAAGCAGCCCCAGGAGGAAGTCAGCACAGCACAGGGATGGTGTGATCCCCTCATAATAAGAACCCCCAGGAGGAAGTCAGCACAGCACAGGGATAGTGTGATCCCTTCATAATAAGAACCCCCAGGAGGAAGTCAGCACAGCACAGGGATATCATAAGCAGCCCCAGTAGAAATATGACACCGCTCAACCTCTTCAAAGAGGAGGGTAGGGGCATATAGTACGGTGTGCTTTTTTGGGTCAAGGAAGTGAGCCAAATGAATTAAGAAGGTCTGTGTGCTTGATTAAAAAAATAGTTTATAGACATATACATGGTCTACTGGTCACATGTGTTGAATTCCTCCGAGATCCATGCCTCATTCATTTTTAGAAATGTGAGGTAGTTAACACTGTGGTGAGCTAGGCGAGTACGCTTATCGGTCACAATCCCCCCTGCTGCGCTGAACGTCCTTTCGGACAGGACACTGGATGAGGGGCAAGCCAACAGTTCGATTGCAAATTGGGCAAGCTCTGGCCAGAGGTCAAGCCTGCCCACCCAGTAGTCTAGGGGTTCATCACTCCTCAGAGCGTCCACATCGGCCGTTAACCCAATGTAGTCGGACACCTGACGGTCTAGGCGTTCCCTGATGCTGGATCCGGATGACACCTGTCGATGGGTCGGCTGAAAGAATGACCTCATATCCGAAGTCACCAACACATCTTCAAACCGGCCTCTTCTTGCAGGCGCTGTTGGATTGGTACCCGCAAATCCTTCTCTGGGAGTGGGAATTGCTCCTCTGCCAGCGCACGCAAAAGCAGAATGCAGCATTTCTCGAAGCAAGGCCTGGAAGTGCTGCATTCTGACAGCCCTCTGCGACGGCGGTAACATTTCCGCCATTTTGTGTTTGTACCGGGGGTCTAAGTACGTTGCCACCCAGTACTGGTCCTTGACCCTCATGCTTTTTATACGGGGGTCCCTATTAAAACACTGGAGCATGAAGGCCCCCATTTGCACTAAAGTGGAAGCGGTGTGGTGGCCTGGCTCCTGCTCATCATCCAGGATAATGTCGTCCTCTTCATTCTCCTCTCCCCATCCACGCACAACAGGGATCCCAGAAAGGTTTAAAGCATGCTCTTCTTGCTCCTGCTCATCCGCCCCGGCACCATCCTCCTCTGACTCCTCATCAGACTCCTGTTGTTGACTTGTCTCAGATAGAGTAGCCCCCCCTGGGAATTCATCCAGCATTGCGACTTCCTCATCTTCCCGCTCCTGCTCCTCCACAGCCTGATCAATGACACGACGCAATGCACGCTCCAGAAAGAAGGCATAAGGTACCATGTCACTGATGGCGCCATGGCTGCGACTGACCAGTTTGGTGATCTCCTCAAATGGCCGCAGAAGTCTGCATGTGTCGCGCATGAGCAGCCACTGGCGCGGTGAAAAAAAACCCAGCTCCCCAGAACCGTTTCTTTCGCAGAGTTCATACAGGTAGACGTTAACTGCACGTTTCTGCTGGAGCAGCCTATCAAGCATATAGAAGGTTGAGTTCCATCGCGTCGGGCAATCGCAAATAAGACGTCTGACCGGCAGATGGTGTCGCCGCTGAATGTCAGCAAGGCGAGCCATGGCCGTGTAAGATCTTCTGAAATGGGCCGAGATTTTCCTTGCCTGCCGCAAGATGTCCTGGACCCCAGGGTATTTGACAAGGAATCGCTGCACGACCAAGTTTAAGACGTGTGCCATGCACGGCACGTGCGTGATTTTGCCCTGTTTCAATGCGCTAAGCAGATTGGCACCGTTGTCACACACCACTTTACCAACTGTCAAATTGAGCGGTGTTAGCCACTCATCTGCCTGTGAACGCAAAGCTGAAAGGAGTGCCGGGCCAGTGTGGCTCTTTGCTTCCAGGCACAACAGACGCAGCACGGCATGGCAACGTCTCACCTGGCATGTGGAATAGGTTCTGGGGAGCTTGGGCGGTGCAGTGGAAGAGACGCTAGCAGCGGAAAAGGAGGAGGCAGCTGAGGAGGAGAGGGAGGAGGATGGAGTAGGAGGAGGAGAAGAAGAGTCAGGCCTGCATGCAATCCGTGGCGGTAAAACCAAATCTACACGGGTGCCACGGGTTACATGCTTGACGGCCGTCAGAAGGTTCACCCAGTGGGCAGTAAAACTGATATACCTTCCCTGCCCGTGTTTGCTAGACCACGTGTCTGTGGTCAGATGTATCTTGGCACCGACACTGTGTGCCAGAGATACATTCACTTGCCGCTGAACATGGCCATATAGCTCTGGGATGCCCTTCTCTGAGAAATACTTCCTTCCTGGGACCTTCCATTGTGGTGTTCCAATGGCCACAAATTTGCGAAAGGCCTCCGAGTCCACCAGTTTATATGGCAGTAGTTGGCGGGCTATGAGTTCTGACAAGCCAGCCGCCAACCGTTGGGCAAGAGGGTTATCCGGCATCATCATTTTTTTACGCTCAAACATTAGGCCCACGGAAGCCTGCCTTTTTGCAGAAAAATGTGAGCTTGGCGTGATGGAAGGTGGAGTGGAGGACAATTGTGAGGAGAGAGGAGAAGGAGAAGTAGAAGACGAGGCTGGACGGTGAGAGCCTGCAGTGTGGCTTTGTGTGTTCCGTTGCTCCCACTGGGCTCGGTGATGGCTGCTCATGTGCCTTCTTAAGGCGGTCGTCCCTAGGTGAGTATTGGGCTTACCGCGACTAACGCGTTGACTGCAAAGATTGCAGATGGCAACGCTATTGTCAGCAGCGGACACGTTAAAAAAAGCCCACACTGCGGAGCCATGTGCCGGTGTCCTGGGAGCGCCAGATGTGACCGTACATGGTCGATGACTCGCTCCTGATACATTTGCAGTCTGCTTTGTCCCTGCTGTGCAATGTAAGTCATTGCTGCTTCTCCTCCCTATCTGCTGGTCCATATCTCCCTCTGAACTCCCCTCCTCTTCCTCTCTTGTGGGCACCCACGTGACATCACTAGACACGTCATCATCAACGTCACCTTCCCCACCGCTATAAGTAGAGATCTCGGAGTAGGCAGCAACACCGGGGACCAACCTCCTCCTTGGGCTGATCTGGGTACTGGCGTCAGACTGCTGAGTAGCGCTTGTTGCTACCTCCTCTTCCTGATCCAATACCAAGAGTGGCTGCGCATCAGAAATGTCCTCTTGATATGGATCGGAAAATAATTCCAGTGACTCAAGCGGAAGGTATGTGGTGGTGGTGGTGGTGGTCGTGTTGTTGGTGGTAGTGTCTTTGGGGGTGCACATAGCAGAGAGTGAAGAAGAGGGTGCAGATCGAGAGGATGAGGAGGGTGCAGAAGAGTAAGGCTGAGCGAGCCACTCAACCAAGTCTGGTGCATCCTTTAAAGTAATTGAACGCACCTTCTGCAACTTCCCACTTTGGCTCAAGCCTGTTGCTCCTGCCCTACCCCTACCACCCCTGCGGAAGGGCCTGCCTCTTCCTCTGCATGTCATTTTTTAAATGACCCTGTGACAAAACTCTTAGTCCCTATACCGCTGAAGGACTGCTGCAGTATAGGTGAGCGGTCAGCAGTGGTGCACGTCAACCCTATCTATTGTGGACCTATAGCGGTCCTTACAGAACAGCAGACTGTACCGCACTCAAGCCTATGTACCGTAGCACCCTATACCAAGTTACCAGTCCTTATAAGAACTTTTGTGGAACAAGCAGGTTGTGTGTTAGTGATTAGCAGACTGTACGTCAGTCCCTATACCGCTGAAGGACTGCTGCAGTATAGGGCAGCGGTCAGCAGTGGTGCACGTCAACCCTATCTATTGTGGACCGATAGCGGTCCTTACAGAACAGCAGACTGTACCGCACTCAAGCCTATGTACCGTAGCACCCTATACCAAGTTACCAGTCCTTATAAGAACTTTTGTGGAACAAGCAGGTTGTGTGTTAGTGATTAGCAGACTGTACGTCAGTCCCTATACCGCTGAAGGACTGCTGCAGTATAGGTGAGCGGTCAGCAGTGGTGCACGTCAACCCTATCTATTGTGGACCGATAGCGGTCCTTACAGAACAGCAGACTGTACCGCACTCAAGCCTATGTACCGTAGCACCCTATACCAAGTTACCAGTCCTTATAAGAACTTTTGTGGACCAAGCAGGTTGTGTATTAGTGTTTAGCAGACTGTACGTCAGTCCCTATACCGCTGAAGGACTGCTGCAGTATAGGGCAGCGGTCAGCAGTGGTGCACGTCAACCCTATCTATTGTGGACCGATAGCGGTCCTTACAGAACAGCAGACTGTACCGCACTCAAGCCTATGTACCGTAGCACCCTATACCAAGTTACCAGTCCTTATAAGAACTTTTGTGGAACAAGCAGGTTGTGTGTTAGTGATTAGCAGACTGTACGTCAGTCCCTATACCGCTGAAGGACTGCTGCAGTATAGGGCAGCGGTCAGCAGTGGTGCACGTCAACCCTATCTATTGTGGACCGATAGCGGTCCTTACAGAACAGCAGACTGTACCGCACTCAAGCCTATGTACCGTAGCACCCTATACCAAGTTACCAGTCCTTATAAGAACTTTTGTGGAACAAGCAGGTTGTGTGTTAGTGATTAGCAGACTGTACGTCAGTCCCTATACCGCTGAAGGACTGCTGCAGTATAGGTGAGCGGTCAGCAGTGGTGCACGTCAACCCTATCTATTGTGGACCTATAGCGGTCCTTACAGAACAGCAGACTGTACCGCACTCAAGCCTATGTACCGTAGCACCCTATACCAAGTTACCAGTCCTTATAAGAACTTTTGTGGACCAAGCAGGTTGTGTATTAGTGTTTAGCAGACTGTACGTCAGTCCCTATACCGCTGAAGGACTGCTGCAGTATAGGGCAGCGGTCAGCAGTGGTGCACGTCAACCCTATCTATTGTGGACCGATAGCGGTCCTTACAGAACAGCAGACTGTACCGCACTCAAGCCTATGTACCGTAGCACCCTATACCAAGTTACCAGTCCTTATAAGAACTTTTGTGGACCAAGCAGGTTGTGTATTAGTGTTTAGCAGACTGTACGTCAGTCCCTATACCGCTGAAGGACTGCTGCAGTATAGGGCAGCGGTCAGCAGTGGTGCACGTCAACCCTATCTATTGTGGACCGATAGCGGTCCTTACAGAACAGCAGACTGTACCGCACTCAAGCCTATGTACCGTAGCACCCTATACCAAGTTACCAGTCCTTATAAGAACTTTTGTGGACCAAGCAGGTTGTGTATTAGTGTTTAGCAGACTGTACGTCAGTCCCTATACCGCTGAAGGACTGCTGCAGTATAGGGCAGCGGTCAGCAGTGGTGCACGTCAACCCTATCTATTGTGGACCGATAGCGGTCCTTACAGAACAGCAGACTGTACCGCACTCAAGCCTATGTACCGTAGCACCCTATACCAAGTTACCAGTCCTTATAAGAACTTTTGTGGAACAAGCAGGTTGTGTGTTAGTGATTAGCAGACTGTACGTCAGTCCCTATACCGCTGAAGGACTGCTGCAGTATAGGGCAGCGGTCAGCAGTGGTGCACGTCAACCCTATCTATTGTGGACCGATAGCGGTCCTTACAGAACAGCAGACTGTACCGCACTCAAGCCTATGTACCGTAGCACCCTATACCAAGTTACCAGTCCTTATAAGAACTTTTGTGGAACAAGTGAGTTGTGAATGTTTAGCAGACTGCAGCAGAAGGGCAGCAGTCAAGTATAATATCCTTTCTATATTTGGAAGAAAGAATATTATACATGTACAAGCCTATTACTGTACCACTGATACCAGTCCTGAAAAGAACCTTTGTGGAACTAATAATAACAGCAAGTCTTTAAAATTACCCTCACTGCCTGACAACACTGCTTCCTTCCTGTCCCTATACAAATTGGCAAAAAAAGAGAACGATTAGTGGTTACTGGAACAGCTCTTTTGTGGACCTTGATAGTAACAGCTAATGATGATGATGATGATGATGATGATGAAAGACTAATCTGGCTGTCCCTGTAGCATACACCGTCCTTTCCCTTTCTCTAAACTAACAAAAGACACTCAGGCTGCTGCAAGAATCAGCAGCACAGCAAACCTATCAACACCTAACACCTATACCAGTCCTGAAAAGAACTTTTGTGTACCAAATAGCTAGTGGTTTATCTCTCCCTACTCCACACAGGAACCTGTCCCTATCGTAACAGAAGAAAGAATGTAAAATGGCCACCGGATCGGGTGTATTTATAGGTTAGGGGGAATGTACAAGTGTCCATGTGCTGTCATGTCTCAATTGGCTGTCCTGTATCACATGATAAACGTGTCACCAAAGGTTAAAGTTCTTGTATACATTAAACACGTAAGTCCGCCGCGGCGAACGACGGAAAAAGGCGTTCGAACGTGCGGACCGCGAATGTCGGAAATTCGCCGCGAAACGACCGCCGGGCGAACCGTTCGGCCATCACTAGTTCTCAACTCCTGTCCTCAGGACCCACTACCAGGCCAGATTATAAGTATTACCTTGGGGGAGATGCAGACTAGAATACTGCAATCACTGAGCAGCAAATGATATCACCTGTGATGTATTTCAGTTATCTTGCAAACCTGGCCTGTTAGTGGGCCCTGAGGACAGGAGCTGATTGCTGTAAAAGCTTTTAAAATGACAGTTATAAAAAAAGAAAAAAAAAGGATATGAGTAATAAAAATAAGATCATTTTAAAGCGCCCTCTTCCCCCACCGTGAATATCAGATCATGGGCGGTAATTCTAGCACCAGACCTCTTGTGTAAATTTAAAGTGCTAACCTGTAAAAGCTTTTAAAGCGACAGTGTAAAAATATTAAAATAAAATAAATCATTAAAAAATATAATTTTAAAGCACCCCCACAGTGAATGTCAGATCAAGGGCAATAATTCTAGCACCAGACCTTCTGTTTAAAGTGGTAACCTGTAAAAGCTTTTAAAGGTCCACCTATAGATCATAAAATGTATGTCATTTGTCACAGGCATGCATAATTTTAAAGCGTCAAAATTGTGTTTTTGTGCATTAAAATTAAAAACAGTGTATTTTTCTCAAGGAATTGAGCTTAAAAAAACGCTACACAAATACTCTGTGACATACAAAATTGTAACACCCATGCTGTTGCACAGGCATGCACAATTTTAAAGTGTGGCATGTTTGGTATCTATTTACCCTGCGTAACATCATCTTTTATATTTTACCAAACAACTGAGTATTAACCACCTCCCATCCATGCTATAGCCGAAAGACAGCTACAACGCGGACCTAATTTGCCGGGGGGGCGTCCATGGACGTCCTCCCGTTCTTGAGCGGCCTGCGGGCCCCCTGCAGGGAGCGTGCGGCTTGCTCTGTGATCAGCGAGTCAATGATACTCGCTGGATCACAGGTCTGAGTAAGGGGTCGGTCCCGACTCCTTACCACGTGATCAGCTGTCAGCCAATGACAGCTGATCATGTGATGTAAACAGAGCCGTTAAATCAGCTATCTTTTCTCCTCGCGCTGATAGGTCCCGATCAAGGAGAGCAGCCACATGCTCATCTCTGCCACTTGTGCCACCTAATAGTGCCACCTAACAGTACAAAACAGTGTCGCCTACCAGTGTCCACATTGCCACCTATCAGTGCCCACAGTGCCACCCATCAATGCCCACAGTACCACCCATCAGTGCCCCCAGTGCCACCCATCAGTGTCACCAATCAGTGTCACCTACCAGTGCCACCCAACAGTGTCAACTACCAGTGCCCATCAGTGTCACTTACCAGTGCCCATCAGTGCCACCTATCACTGCCACCCATCAGTGCCACCCATCAGTGCCCATCAGTGCCATCTTATCTGTGCCCATTAGTGTCACTTACCAGTGCCCATCAGTGCCACCCATCAGTGCCACCCATCAATACCAGCTTATCTGTACCCATCAGTGCCACCTTATCTGTGCCCACCAGTACCACCTGATCTTTCCCCATCAGTGCCATCTTATCTGTGCCTATCAGTGCCCACCAGTGCAGCCTATCAGTGCCCATCAGTGCTGCCTCATCAGCGCATATCAATGAAGGAGAAAAATGACCTGTTTGCAAAATTTTATAACAAACTATGAAACATGATTTTTTTTCTCAAAATTTTCCATCTTTTTTTGTTTGTTTAACAAAAAATAAAAACCCCAGTGATGATTAAATACCACCAAAAGAAATCTCTATTTGTGTGAGAAAAATGATAAAAATTTCAGTTGGGTACAGCGTTGTATGACCGCGCAATTGTCATTCAAAGTGCGTTAGCGCTGAAAGCTGAAAATTGGTCTGGGCAGGAGGGGGGGGTTTAAGTGCCCAGTAAGGAACTGGTTAAATTGTTATATATATGTATCCTTTATACAGTACCTACTCCTTACATATATAATATAAACAAATAAATAAAATAAATAAAGTGACTGGTGCTTAATAAAATAATAAACAAAGTGACTTGTGCTCTAAAGGTGTCCCGTGAAGAGACAACTTTTCCAGGAAAATTACTTCTCATATGGGTGGTGCTTAGTGCTGTGCTTCTTATTCGTGCTCCCAGGGCCATCTTTAATATTGAGTGGACCCTGGGCAAAAAATTTCTTGGACCCCCCCCTCCCCATGCAGTTTTACTCTCCACCTGCTCTGAGACATACAATAAATAGCAGCTAGACTTAAATTCAGTTTACTGTATCAGATCAGGCAGCAATTGCCAGCAGTTACAACATATCATTACTGCTTACTGACTGGTTGCTAAAGGTTACAGCACACTTTACGGCTCACTGATTAGTTGCTAGAGGTTACAGCAAATGATTTCTGCTTGTTAATTGGTTGCTAGAGTACTAGAGTTGCTAGAGGTTGCTTACTGTACAGTAATACTGCTCACTGATTGGTTGCTAGAGGTTACAGCACATCATCTCCTCACTGTGGGGGAGCATGATATACATATGAATACCGCCTTTATTTACATATCAATGTCGTCGGCCGCAGCTATTTACTTAGTATTGTCGCCGCTATTTACTTATGAATTCCGGTTATTTACATGTAAACACAGGCTCTGCAGATAAGTCATCTGTACACAACAATAGGGAAGAGCTGGGCAGCATTCGTACCAGCATTTCACACTGAGATATCGGGACACAGCACAGGACTAAAACTTCAAGGGACATGGAAATTTAAACTGGGAAAGTATGAGGCAGCTGCTTTGGGCCCCACAACAATGACAGGGCCCAGGGCAGCTGCCCATTTTGCCCTGCTTTAAAGACGGCCCTGCGTGCTCCTATTACAAATGCACTCACCAGAGCGCCTCACCCCTCCAGAGGTACACCGCGTTCCCAGTATGTGCCACTGTGTAGCAATCTGTGTTTCCTGGGCTTCTATATGATGACGCAAATTTTACGGGTTGCACTGCCTCTCCTCCGTCACTGCTGCTGCTGGCTGGGATCTCGCTGGGCTTTTTTTATTCTCTTTCCCACCACGTAACACACCGTGTCAAACTACACCTCCGCCGTGTCCTAAGTAGGGCTTACATTTTGCACGCTCAGCCATATAACCTAAAATCGGCTCTGCCAGAGTCCCTATAAATTTTCAATATATTGCAAAAATTTGTCAAAACTTGTAAATATCTCAAATAAATCCACGTTATAGCTACACTCTTATGATATGGCCTTCTTGGATCTGAAGTAGATAACAGCGTCCAACATGCCACATCTGTATTTTCATTCTACATGTTTATTACCCGATGTAGTTTGCCCTTAAAATAAAATAAAACCCAGTGTTATAATATTGTGTGATATATTGTATCTCGTATGACTGATGTCATTTTCAAAACACAAGATTATGAGTTTGGTGTGTTGCTCAGTCAAGACTCAAGCTTGCTTTAACCCAAAGACATGCAAAAGTCTGGGGGATACCCAACTTAATTCTTCCATAATTTATATAGTTTTGCAGCTGAACCAATCTATTCTGAGTCTTGGCCAGGTGGGATGTTAATGTAGTGAGAATTATGATTTCCACTGTATATTTTATTTTTTTCAATTCAGCTCCTCGCAGAGACTAGCCAGTTTAAAAATGTAAGTAGAGTTTTCTTAGTTTTGTACAAAAGGGTAAAAAAGGTTAATGCCGTCTGCCAAAAAATTGTGCAAATAAATGGAAATCTGGCCAGATCTCTTACTACATAGCCAGATTTTTCTTATAAGCATTTAATGTACAGGACAACTGTGTGTGTTCTCGTTTTTTTAAGATTGCAGCAGCTAGAAATAACGCGAGGAGCGGAGAAGAGGCAAATGTAAACCTTAACTTCGTAGCCATAAATGGACGACATACTAATGTGTGGAACAATTAGTCACGGGTTTATTAAGATATGTCCTTGCCAGCAAGACCTATGCACAATACTCCATGTATGTTAACATATATGAGGAGGAACAGTTTCATACATGTTAATGCACTGGGAAAAAATGCATGATGTATGTTCATTATTATTCATTCTTAAAGGCCACCAATGAACATACACTATATTGCCAAAAGTATTGCAACACCTGCCTTTACATGAACTTTAATGGTATCCCAGTCTTAGTCCGCAGGGTTCAATAATTGAGTTGGCCCACCCTTTGCAGCTATAACAGCTTCAACTCTTCTGGGAAGGCTGTCCACAAGGTTTAGGAGTGTGTCTATGGGAATGTTTGACCATTCTTCCAGAAGAGCATTTGTGAGGTCAGGAACTGATGTTGGACAAGAAGGCCTGGCTTCCCAGTCAAGTTCCTCCACCCCAAACTCACTCATCCATGTCTTTATGGACCTTGCTTTGTGCACTGGTCCAAATCATTTGGTGGAGGGGGGATTATGGTGTGGGGTTGTTTTTCACGGGTTAGGCTTGGCCCCTTAGTTCCAGTGAAGGGAAGTCTTAAGATGTCAGCGTTCCAAGACATTTAGGACAATTTCATGCTCCCAACTTTGTGGGAACAGTTTGGGGAGGGCCCATTCCTGTTCCAACATGACTGCGCACCAGTGCACAAAGCAAGGTCCATAAAGGCATGGATGAGCGAGTTTGGGGTGGATGAACTTGACCGGCCTGCACTTCAACTGGATAGAACACTTTTGGGATGAATTAGAGCAGTGATGGCGAACCTTTGCACTCCAGATGTTTTGGAACTACATTTCCCATGATGCTCTGGCACTCTGCAGTTTAATTGCGCAACATGGGAAATGTAGTTCCAAAACATCTGGGGTGCCAAGATTCGCCATCACTGAATTCGAGGGAAGACTGCGATCCAGGCCTTCTTGTCCAACATCAGTCCCTGAATTCCCAAATGCATTTCTAGAAGAATGGTCAAACATTCCCATACACTAAAGAAAAAAAGAAAAGAAGGAGGGTGCACCGACCTAGTACGTTACCACTGGTAAAGCTTTATTAACCGGTTCCCAACCAGCGCATGCCGAAGTACGTTGGCAGAATGGCACGGGCAGGCATATTGGCGTACAGGTACGTCCAATCTTCAACGCCGCTCTGCCATCGCGAGCACGCCGGCGGCGGCGCACTCGCGTGCCGGTCGAGACCTCCGTGAGTCCGGTCGCGGGTCCCGCGGACACGAACGCCGTGGGCATACCCGTGATCGTCTCACGGGACGGCTGAATGGAGGAAATGCAGTGTAAACAGCATTTCTCCATTCTGCCTAGCAACTAGTGATGCTGATCTCTGCTCCTTGTGCTCCATGAGCAGAGATCAGTGTTCACTAAATGAAAGCCCAACCCCCCCACAGTTAGTAACACGCCCCCTAGGAACACTTAACCCCTACACTGTCACCCACTGGTTAACCCCTTCACTGCATTTATATAGCAGTGATTATTGTATAAATGACAATGGTCCCAAAAATGTGTCAAAAATGTCCGATGTGTCCGCCACAATGTCGCAGTCACAATAAAAATCGCTGATCTCCGCCATTACTAGTACAAAAAAAATAATAAAAAAAAATTAATAAAAATGCCATAAAACTATCCCTATTTAGTAAACTCTATAACTTTTGCGCAAACCAATCAATAATCGCTTATTGTGATTTTGTTTTACCAAAAATATGTAGAAGAATACGTATCGGCCTAAACTGAGGGAATTTTTTTTTTATATATATTTTGGGGGATATTTATTATAACAAAAAGTAAAAAATAATGCGTTTTTTTCAAAATTGTCGCTCTATTTTTGTTTATAGCGCAAAAAATAAAAACCGCAGAGGTGATCAAATACCACCAAAAGAAAGCTCTATTTGTGGGAATAAAAGGACATCAATTTTGTTTGGGAGCCACGTCGCACGACCGCGCAATTGTCAGTTAAAGTGACGCAGTACCGAATCGCAAAAAGTGGTCTGGTCTGTAAGTGGTTAAGGTATAAAACAGCAAAATATATACTCACAAACGAGTATTGATAGGAGGTATAAACAATAGAGCAGATTCACTGTTCTGAACACCGACAAGCCAGGACCTGACATCGAGTGTATCAAACAATACCTTAAGATGGCTGACGCGTTTTGGGGAGAACCCCTTTCCTCAGAGCCTAAACGGGCCGTTTAGGAAAACACACAACCTTATATGCTCTTTTCCATCCACCACAGCATGTTCAAGGATTAAGGCTAAATTAATGTAGCTCTGCATCCATAAATATATCATAAAATGTATATTTTTTTTTATGTAAATATTGTAAATAACTGCAATTCATTTGGTATCAGCAAATTGCAATTCCCTTCCCTACAGCAGAGCTCAGAAGAGGGAGAAACAGCACAAGGAGACAATCAGTTGTACTTCAGTGCTCATGTGTTAACAAGAAGAGAGCAGAGTGACAAAAAAATGAGCTCATCAGTTTACTGCTTCTTCTTTCAGTGTCCATTCACCGGCTGGGGGGGGGGGGATGGACAAGACCTGTAAAAGTTACTGATCTTTTAAGCAGAGAAAAATCATGTTGTTTGCAAGACAGGACCGTTCTGTGTGGCACAGCTGTGCAAATCTCAGGACTGGTTAGACAGAAATATACATTCTTTAGCAGGAAAAACAGCTTATTTATGTGTATTTCATCTGTGTGCTTGAATGTTTACCCGGAGTTCGACTTAAAGATGCTGTTTTTTTTTTCTGAATAGCAATGTGAGAAATACATTTTTTGCTTAACATAATTCACTGTCATACCTGATAAAGTAACTGATTGATTTTACTCAAATAGCCAAACTGAATGCAATTGTAGTATAATCTCACTTTCTATTACTGAAGTGTATACAGATTTGCGCTGATTGAGGGTTTACTACAATGTTGAGAGAGAGGTTGTAAAAAGCTGAGCACTGTAAATCACATCCATAAATAATGTCAATGATCTCACCCCAGACTGATGTTCTATGTTGGTCTCTCAGATCTCCTGTATCCCCCTACTATGTGGTCCTGTTGTGGCTTGGCTTTATGTCAGCATCTATCTTATTCTCTCTTCTATTCTAAAAAGCTTTCAGTTTTGCACAGCTTATTTTTCTCATGTCCTTCAAATGAATTATTCAGACTTTTTTTCCCGCTTTACATTGTGTCTCTTTGTTAAACTGTTAACATGTTTAACTGTCTTTAGCACCTCACCTTTAGTGCCTTCATCCTCAGGTCTTACTCCTTCCCAACACTAGAGTCCCCTTAGGATGACATGCTAGATCTAGTCCTCTTGCTCAACCTGAAATGACCTTCTGCCCCCTTTTTTGTCCTCCACCCAATCGTACAACTGTTACAACATCTGTGATTCTGGATTCTGTGGATTCCAAGTTTAGTAGATGTTTTGAATAAATCAAATGATTGCTATAGTTTGGAAGCTCTCAACTGCCTGATGGAGCCTCAACAGGGTACCTAAGAGAATTAACTTGTATGTGGTGGAAGGATGAACGCGCTTAGCTGTAGGTTGTCAACTCTTAATAGACCTTATTATTATGACAAATAAAAATTCATATCCGGGCCGATCCTCTAATCCAGTGATTCTCAACCAGGGTTCAGTGGAACCCTAGGGTTCCTCCAGAGGTTGCTGGGGGTTCCTTCAGCATTGGGCCTTTTCTGCCTCTCAGATAAGTTCCCACTGACACCATTGATCTTTTCAGCAATCTTTAAGGAGGTAATTCTTCCCAATGACCACAAGTGTGAGGACCATTCTTCCCACTGACCATCACGCTAATGTATCGTGAGTTGCAGATATCTAATTTTTAGCATTGGTTCCCCGATCCTGGAGAACTATTTCAAGGGTTCCTCTGTGTTGAAAAGGTTGAGAAAGGCTGCTCTAATCGCTTGGGACTCAAATCATTTTACTCCATATAGCATCTATAATATTTCTGAGTACATACCTGTGCAGCACTTATCCACACAGGAGCCAGTGGTGATGATGGGTTCTCTCTTTTGCCATGACCCTTGAAGCTGCTCAGTTCCCGCTGACACACTTGGTTATAGGTTACTCACACCTGTGTAACTTAAAGCGGGCTCCACCCAAAAGGGGAAGCTCTGCTTGTCTGCTTCCCTCCGCTGCCACATTTGGCACCTTTTGGGGGGGGGTGCAGGTACCTTGTTTTGACAGGTACCCACTCCCACTTCCAGCTCAGTGCGCCGTGCTGATCTGAGCCGGAGGTACACTTCATAGGTTCCAGAAGACTGTGGCCCATTCACAAAGGGCAGCGTGCTTCATCCATGCGCAGTAGGAAACCATCTGTGAAGCCGCAAAGCCTCACTGCTGGGTCCTCTTAGTCAAGATGGTGGTGCCAGCACTAGATAGCCAACTGAAGAATTGGTTGGGGTGGGAAAACTGCTGGATGCCTGGACAGGTATGTGCTGTAATATTAAAAGTTAGCAGCTACAATATTTGTAGCTGCTGACTTTAAATTTTTTTTTGGGGGGGGAGCCTGGAGCTCCTCTTTAAGCATTAAAAATTTACCACTCTATAACAGTACACAGAAAATAAGCCGCAAACAAATTGAGGATCAATAAGGCAAATGTATTATTGAAGGATATGCAATGCATAGAGCATATAAGAAGGACAACAGAATATGTTAGGTTAACTGACGGGCGGATTAGACTCACCTACCTTAACTTAAGCAGCAGTAAAGCTAAGCCCCATTACTTTAGTCCACATAGTATCAGGAAGAATAACATCAACTGTGAAAGCATGAATGGCTTAAAAGAAACCTCACTATAACTCTAATCAATAACTACTAAAACCCTCCCCAAAAAAACAAACTGCAAGACAAAGGCATAATGAGCTAGTATGCATCACATACTAGCTCATTATAAAACACTTACCTTAGAACGATGCCCTACAGTGTTGCCCGCACTCCCCTCCCATGGCCGACATCTTTCACTGAAGATACTTCTGTTTTTTTAAGCTCCGGCGCTGTCATTGGCCGGAGCCGTGATGACATCACTCACACACATGCACACGTGAGCTACCGGTCACGGCATGGGTCCTGAAGAAAGGGCACCAGTGGTCTGTTTCTTCAGAGCACATGCGCCGATGACATCAGCAGCAGCGTACATAGGGCAAACTGTGCAATGTTAGGAGATATGTACAGTACCAAGAGGTAAGCTTTATTATAGGCTTACCTGTAGGTACAAGTGCTGTATCAGAGTTTACAACCACTTTAAACAATGTTCCTAGGTGCACTCTACACACATGACCCCAAGAGCAGGTGGGCGTATAAGTTACTAGCAAAATGAGTACCACTGGTTGTGTCTTAGGTACCAGGGGTCTAATTGTCAACGTTAGCCAGCTGTCTTTGGGACACTTCTGTAAGGTGGTGCACATGTAGCTGTTTCTTTAAGGCTATATGCAATAGGAGGCTAATGGGCTGTTAGGTAAGGAGCTGTCTCTATGGCATTAACTGTGGGCAGTAAGGAGTTAAGCTCTGTAGTTCCAATCACCACTCCCAATTATGCAACAGATCAGGTCCAGTGCGCTTCTCGATCAGTGGTCCCAGAAGCCTCAGTCCTCACAATCAGTCCACCGCTCCTCTCGGCCCGGTAGCAAGTGGTGGGGGAAAAGCAAGCAGAGGCTTCCTAATTCCAGCAGACACCCGGCTACACTTGGGATCATTTATTCATCCTGTGGTGTGTCACTGGCTGTCACTCATCCACCTAAGGGACTCATTTTACTGAATGAAACCTTATGTTTAACTTTGTTACCCTAAATTATTCCTAAGCCCAACTGTTTTTTTTTGTTTTATTTAGGACGTAGGGAATGAGTCTTAGAGGGTTTAACCAGGTCATGGTATATTTAATGGTAGTTATTCACATTAAACTGGACTTGTTCTGTAATGTTGAAGATATTTCATAGCTTATCCTTGCCACTTCTGCAGTTCATCTGTTCAAAAAAGTGGCTTGTATATGCTACAGAATGTCTCCAACAGAATAAGTCCAATTGAATGTGAATAAACTGCTAGAAAAAGTAAGGAATGGTTTAAAGAATAACTAAAGGTAAACTTTTTTTCTTTAGTTTTGGATAGTTTAGAGGGGTTAGAACACATTTTTTTTTTTTTTTTTTTTGCTGTTTAATGCGCCCGTTAGGAAGAACTGTTTCCAATTCACTGAGAGTTAAAATTAAGTAAAATCATAACATTTGTCACCAAAACAGAAATAGATGGCAACTCTTCCAATGGTGACCCTGCTTTGAACCAGAGATTCTCTCACATTTGAACAGGAAGTAAAGGGAAATCTCCCTGGAACACAGATGGGCAAAAAAACTGACAGGGGTTATAGGCTCCTCTTACTATATCCACATTTATTGCTGTCTGTGTCACATTGGGAAGATTTCCCTTCATATGCTATCCTCTGAGGCACAACAGGATATGAGAGGAAATTTCTTTAACATGAGGGAAAATCCTCCCTCAGACAGATGTCTCCAGAATGACGGAATGGGTATCTCCATTGGGAGATTTCCTCTCATTTTCTGTTCTGGAGATTACCTTAAAATTCTATATTTCCCATCGCTTTCTCTCCGGATGACAAAGGGCATCACAACACCAGATTTCACTGCTTTCAACTTTCCATTGGGGCCTTTAAGCTTCCTTGCACTGCTACCATTGATGAACAGTTTTGGGCTTGTGATCTTTGGCCAGAGTAAACAAGCAACCTTGTGTCTAGCAAAAAGTTTGTTCGACTGATGTTTTTTACATTCCATAACTAGTTTCTTACTGATAGTCCAATTTAAAGCTGATCTCCAAGAATGTGCCCTCACTACCCCTTACCTTGACTCTAACTAATCTCTGGGTTAAAAAAAGTGACCTAATAACCCCTTTTTACCCACCTAGGATCTGTCAGGGTCGTTACCTGGATGGTCGCGGTGCTGCCCGTGTTGGTGCGCGCCGATGTCCTGCGGTGCGTGCTGGGGTGCGTGTTCCTGTGCGTGCGGTGTTGCGCGCTCCTGTGGGCGCTGGTGCGCGTCGGTGTGTGCCCTCGCGTGCCCCTGCTGGCGCTGGTGCGCGTCAGCGCGCTGTGGTGGGCACTTCGGGTACCGCTGGTGTGTCTGCCGGCGTTCGGGGGCGCGCCCGTGCGCGGTGCTTGGCGCCAAACGGCCTATTTAGGTCTGCCACTGACATCTCCCCGGTGCTGCCTGATCAACAGCTTCTCGGTTCCTGTCCCGTTGTTCGTATCCTGTGTTCCTGTTTGCTTACCTCCTGACGACCCGGCTTTCCCTTGACACCGCTGACCTCTGCCTGCATCTGACCTCGGCCTGTTTGACCTCTCTTCTGCCTGCTCCTTCTGTGCCTCTGCTGCCCGCCTGTTGCCGTACCCTGCCTGCACCCGGACTTGCCTGCTCTGCTCCTGTTCTGTACCCAGTTGCCTGTGTCCTATCTACACACCTGCTGCCAGAAGCTTCCTGCAAGTTCCTGCTCCTGGAGCCATATCACAGGCTCTCTTACCACTCCGCACTCTCAGCCACCTGTCTGCTCTATCAGGGGTTGTAAGTCGGACACGTACGGGAGACCACCCTCTGCCCAAGCGGACTCATCGGTTCGGTAAGTGCCAGCCTGACAGTATCAGGCAGCCATGACTGAGTCCGGGCAGGGGGCCTCCCCTATGGATGAGTTATGCAGACATTTGGCCGGTCTGACCCAAGCTGTGAAGAGTCTCCAGGATGGCTACTCAAGGTTGGAGGAGCAAGTCCAAGCCTTGTCCTCCTCATCTAACCCTCAAGGAACCTCCCCCACCGGTCTTTCATCTGCACCCTCTGTAGTGATGCTTCCTCCAGAGCCAAGGGTACCTACACCCGAGAGATTTTCCGGCGATCGCACCAAGTATCGTGCGTTTCGCAACTCCTGCGAATTGTACTTCGCACTGCAGCCCCGGACATTCTCTCTAGAGGCAACCAAGGTGGGCTTTGTGATATCCCTGTTGTCCGGCGAGCCTCAAACCTGGGCCCATCGTTTATTGGAGCAGAAATCTGGAACCCTGGATAGCCTTGACAACTTCTTCTTGGCCATGTCTCAGCTCTATGAGGACCCTCAGTTAACTGCGACTGCAGAAGCCGCACTACACTCTCTCCAACAAGGTCGCAGAGCGGCCGAGGACTATGCAGTGGAGTTTCGCCGTTGGAGCTCCGACACGGATTGGAATGACGCCGCCTTGCGTCACCAATTCCGGATGGGACTTTCTGACCCCCTTAAGGATGAGTTGGCACGGGTAGGAATACCACAAACCCTGGACGAGTTAGTCAACCTCTCCATTCAGATTGACCGCCGGTTAAGGGAACGCCGGTCGGAGAGGTCCTCCAGCCACTTCCGTCCCACCTGGGTGCTCCCCAAGGTTCCCAGTTCTGCTGGTCAGTTTTCTTCTACCTCTTCTGCTCCCGCTCAGGAAGCTCCGGAACCAATGCAGCTCGGGTTACTCCGGCCCTCCTTGACCCCTGAAGAAAAGCAGCGCAGACGTACCCTTAACTTATGTCTCTACTGTGATGAACCTGGGCACTATGTCAGGGCTTGCCCCAACAAGACACGTAAGTGTGTTTCCTCTTCCTTCACTTGTGCCTCTGTTCTACGAAAACCCAGTTCTCACCTTGCCCTTCTCCTCACTTTGCAGCTTCCAGGAGGGAGTTTTCCAGTGTCAGCCATCATTGACTCCGGAGCATGCAGCTGCTTTATCGATCTGACTTTCGCTGCCAACCATCACATCTCGCTCATACCCAAGGCCCAGGGGCTTGCTGTACATCTGGCCGATGGCTCCGCCCTTAGTTCCGGTCCTGTCACTCAAGAGACTGTTCCTCTGCTGGCTACTATGGGCACCTGTCACCAGGAGCACCTGCGTCTGGATGCCATCTCCTCCCCCTTGTTTCCAATTATCCTGGGGATACCCTGGTTGCAGGCCCACAATCCAAGCATTAACTGGGCCACAGGAGAAATTAAGTTTCTCTCCGATTACTGTCAACAACACTGCTTGACCCGACCGACATGCAACTCCTCTTCACTTCTCTGTTTGGATGTCGATCCAAAATTGCTTCAGACCGTTCCGGAACCCTACAAGCACTTTGTGGATGTTTTCAGCAAAAAAGGCGCAGATATTCTTCCCCCCCACAGGCCTTATGACTGCCCTATTGAACTGTTACCAGGTACCGAAGTCCCCTTTGGGAGAATTTTTCCATTAACGGAACAGGAGTTAGGCACGCTGAAGGAGTATATTGACGAAAACCTAAAGAAAGGGTTTATCCGTCCTTCTACTTCCCCTGCCGGTGCTGGCATTTTTTTCGTCGAAAAAAAGGACCATTCCTTACGTCCCTGCATTGACTATCGGGAATTGAATAAGATAACGGTCAAAAATCGTTACCCTCTACCCCTAGTACCCGAATTGTTCCAGAGGCTGGGGTCTGCAGTCATCTTTTCGAAATTGGATCTTCGCGGAGCTTACAATTTAATCCGTATCCGAGAGGGAGACGAGTGGAAGACAGCGTTTCGTACTCGTTTTGGGCACTACGAGTACCTTGTCATGCCCTTCGGGCTGTGTAATGCACCCGCAACCTTTCAACATTTTGTCAACGATATCTTCCGCGACTACCTGGACCTATACGTAATTGCATACCTGGACGATATCCTAATCTTTTCCTCATCCTTGGAAGACCATCGTAGACATGTCCGTAGCGTGCTAGCTCGTCTCAGGGTACACGGGCTCTACGCGAAACTCGAAAAATGCGAGTTTGAACGCCAGTCCATCCAATTCCTGGGCCTGGTTATATCTGTGGAGGGCATCAAGATGGACCCCCAAAAAGTATCTGCCATCCTGGACTGGCCTGCACCTGTGGACAGGAAGGGTGTACAACGTTTCGTCGGTTTTTCCAACTTTTACCGGAAATTTATCAGGGGCTTCTCTGCGATTATTGCTCCCATCACCGAACTGACCAGGCAGGGTACCCGATTCTCTTGGACCTCTGAGGCACAGCTGGCCTTCGAAAAACTTAAGATGCTGTTCACCTCTGCATCTATTCTAAAACATCCGGACCCAGCCTTACCCTTCGTTCTTGAAGTGGATGCTTCGGAAATCGCTGTGGGGGCGGTGTTATCTCAACGGCAGGGTGCCAAGGCCCTTCTTTTCCCGGTGGCGTTCTTTTCTCGCAAACTGTCATCATCCGAAAGGAACTATGATGTTGGGGACCGAGAACTTCTGGCCATTAAGGCGGCTCTGGAGGAGTGGCGTTACCTATTGGAGGGTGCTGCACACCCCATCCTGGTTTACACCGACCACAAAAACCTGCAATATTTGAGAACTGCCAAAAGACTTAGACCACGGCAAGCCAGATGGGCTCTTTTTTTTTCCCGGTTTCAATTCCATATCACCTATAGACCTGGTTCTAAGAATGTCAAGCCGGACGCCCTGTCACGTATGTTTTCTATCCCTGAAGAGACTCGGCCTCCTGATACTATTCTCCCTTCTGGGAACTTCTTGCTCCTCCAAGGGGACCTTATCTCCCGGATCAGACAGGCTTCTGTTGGAATGCCCCCGAGCCCCGAGGTCAGCTGTAGTGAGGGGTTGTTCTGGCATAAAGGCAAGATTGTAGTCCCTGAAGCCTTGAAGTTAAACGTGTTGGAACTCTGCCACGATCATAAGATGGCCGGACACTTTGGTACCCGGAAGACTGCCGAACTGATTCAGCGCACCTTTTGGTGGCCTCAACTTCTTAAGGACTGCAAGGACTATGTGGACTCGTGCAGCACTTGCTCCCGAAATAAAAACAGCCGGACGCGGGCTTGGGGCCTACTGAAACCTTTACCTGTCCCTGAGAGACCGTGGAAAATGATCTCGATGGACTTTATCGCGGAACTCCCCCTTTCCGAGGGGTTCTCTACTATCTTTGTTGTCGTAGATAGGCTGTCCAAGATGGCCCACTTCCTCCCGATGAGGGGCACTCCCTCGGCTATGGAGACGGCTAAGATCTTTGTCAAAGAAGTTGTAAGGCTGCATGGGATCCCGGCAAGTATTGTTTCTGACCGAAGCGCCCAATTCACCTCGAGGTTTTGGAAAGCGCTCTGCGGGTCTCTTGAAATTGAACTGGCCTTTTCCTCCGCTTATCACCCCCAGACAAACGGGCAAACGGAGAGAACCAATCAGTCCCTGGAGCAGTACATCCGCTGTTTTTCCTCCTTCTCGCAGGATGTCTGGGTCTCGCTACTACCCATGGCGGAGTTTGCTTATAACAACTCCTTGCACTCCGACATCAACCAGACACCGTTCTTTGCCAATTACGGCTTCCACCCAGCCTTCCTGCCCAGCTCAGTCCCAGAATGCCTTGTTCCAGCAGTTTCCGAGACATTGGACTTCTTTTCTAAAAACAACCAACTCCTAAAGGAAACCATGGCCCGGTCCCAGGAATGCTACAAACGGGCGTTTGACAAAAGGAGACGGGGAGAACTCGTTCTGGCTCCCGGCAGCCAAGTATGGTTATCTACAGTCAACCTTAAGATGGCCTGTCCTTCCAGGAAGTTAGGCCCTAAATTCATGGGCCCCTTTTCTGTAAAAAGGAAGATAAACGAAGTGGCATATGAACTTAACCTGCCTGACTCTTTTAGAGTGCACCCGGTCTTTCACGTGACCCTACTGAAGCCCGTTACCCCAAATCCCTTTGCTGACCGCACCACCGACCCACCCGAACCTGTTATAGTGAACAATGAAGAGGAGTTTGAGGTTGAAGCAATCCTTGATTGCAGGAAGAGGGGTAATGTAACCCAGTACCTCATCAAATGGAAGGGTTATGGACCTGAGGACAACTCCTGGGAACCCGAGGACAATCTACATGCTCAGGAACTTTTGCGGGCCTTCAAGAACCGTCAGGTTTCCAGATCGGCTCACCTGGGCAGCCGGAGTCTGCCCTTAGGGAGGGGGCACTGTCAGGGTCGTTACCTGGATGGTCGCGGTGCTGCCCGTGTTGGTGCGCGCCGATGTCCTGCGGTGCGTGCTGGGGTGCGTGTTCCTGTGCGTGCGGTGTTGCGCGCTCCTGTGGGCACTGGTGCGCGTCGGTGTGTGCCCTCGCGTGCCCCTGCTGGCGCTGGTGCGCGTCAGCGCGCTGTGGTGGGCACTTCGGGTACCGCTGGTGTGTCTGCCGGCGTTCGGGGGCGCGCGCCCGTGCGCGGTGCTTGGCGCCAAACGGCCTATTTAGGTCTGCCACTGACATCTCCCCGGTGCTGCCTGATCAACAGCTTCTCGGTTCCTGTCCCGTTGTTCGTATCCTGTGTTCCTGTTTGCTTACCTCCTGACGACCCGGCTTTCCCTTGACACCGCTGACCTCTGCCTGCATCTGACCTCGGCCTGTTTGACCTCTCTTCTGCCTGCTCCTTCTGTGCCTCTGCTGCCCGCCTGTTGCCGTACCCTGCCTGCACCCGGACTTGCCTGCTCTGCTCCTGTTCTGTATCCAGTTGCCTGTGTCCTATCTACACACCTGCTGCCAGAAGCTTCCTGCAAGTTCCTGCTCCTGGAGCCATATCACAGGCTCTCTTACCACTCTGCACTCTCAGCCACCTGTCTGCTCTATCAGGGGTTGTAAGTCGGACACGTACGGGAGACCACCCTCTGCCCAAGCGGACTCATCGGTTCGGTAAGTGCCAGCCTGACAGGATCGGCCCTGCTCCTAGTGATAAATTGGGGCCCCACGGAGCACACATTGCGGACCCCATCACTTAACTCTTTCCATACCAAGTGGCCAGACCATAGATCTCTGTACTGTAAGTTCACTCTCAGTGACCGATGAAGATGGACAGCTAGGGAGGGAGTTCAAGTAACAACCCTCTCACTATCAGAGAACCTGTCACCCATCAGGTACCATGCTGTTTCTCCTTGTGGTTTCTGCTTGCTGTTTCACCTTGTGGTTACTCATGAATCTCTACCATAGTGATGTTACATATACCCCATACTGTGGTTAAGGATCCAAGTTCTATGAAAATGTGTAAAATCCTCACATGCAACTTCAGACCAGGATCTATGCAGTTGAATCAATGTTTACTGTAACATGGCAAACATGTATAACATGCAATAACATTCCATTCCTAACTGAGGCTGCCAGCACATGTAAAATCTCTTAGCCCTTGTACACAAGGTCGGATATTCCGACTGAAAATGTCCAATTGGACCGTGTTGTCGGATAATCCGTCCATGTGTGGGCTCCATCGGACTGTTTCCGTCAGAATATCCGACCGACAAAGTTTTAGAGCTGGGCTATAAAATTTTCCGACAACATGATCAGACTTTGATCGTTTGTAGAGAATTCCGATCTGACAAAGTGCCACGCATGCTCAGATCAAATTCCTAGACCAAAGCTATGGGCTACTTTCCATGAACGCAGTCCCGTCGTAACGAAATAACGTCATCACTTTCCGAACGATCAGACTTTCCGACAACTTTGTCCGACCATGTGTATGCAACACCAGTTTCGGACAAAATCCGTCGGACAAAATCCAACGGATTTTGTTGTCGGAATGTCCAACCGTGTGTAAAAGGGCTAAGAAGAAAAGCCAAGCTTGGCAGTGCTCTAACAAAGAAGTCCCTGTTCCAGGGTTTTTTTCCGGCGAATCACCGTTCCAAGACGGACATAGGTACCAGTAAGTCTTTAACGTGGGTTTCCCATGTGCTTCCCCAAGTGTTCCCCGGAAACCCCCCCCTTAGGATCCTGACCTCTTCCCTTTTATAGAACATGGAAAGAAGGCTGGATTCCAGCAAAAGCCCCCAAACACACTGGGGAAAAGGGGGCAAAAGATTAACCCCTTCCCCTGACCTGACCTTAGCCAGGTGCTAACTACACCCACACAGTAGGCTACCTGCCTTCAGGTGTTTTGGGGAATAGTTCTCCTGAATCACAACCAGGGATTCTCAGGTCACTAGATTATGGTCCTCCACTTCCACTAAGAATGTTTATTATCTACATGAAATTTGTAAATACGCATAGTAGTTGGGTGGGAATTCTGCAATGAAAAAAAAAGTACACTAATTGAGCTCCAACTAAAATTGGCTCTAAAATTTGTTTGTATGATATTTATGCATCAAATTGTAAGTTCCCTTAGGAAGAGGCTGAAGTGCTCATCAGCCAAAAGCCCAAGGAGGTCTACTGCTCTTTGGAATATGTTGGTTCTTCTGCTATATACAAGAGTAAGATTAAACCTTAAAACTTTTTAATTTACTGCAAGAAGAAAAAAAAAAAGGCAGAGGAACAAAAAAATAATACAAGTGGATAATGGTAAAACCATAGTTACGACATAAAACAATATATTTCAGGCGTGCTAGCTCTGGCTGAACTCTCAAGATTCAACCTGACTTGAGTCCAGTTTATCCACCCCAGGAACAACTGCGATAAAACCAAGCCAGATATTAACTGTCTTACTTATCAGACCTACAGAAGATATATACCATTCATATATTTACAACAAAGTAGTATTAAGCAATGTAATACAGGATAGGATTTCTCGCCAAACTATCAGGGTCACATTAGAAGTTTGTGTAAGTGAGGACAGAAAAATAAAAAACATTCATCTCACTATGGGATTCAATTATATTGTGATTATAATGCCAAGTGGGAACACAGTTAAAGCTGATGTATTATTGGACTGTTGCTTGAAAAACAAGTTGAGATTTTTAATGTGTGTCTTTATTACCACTATTATTCTTCTTCACATTCAGTAGTATGTCTTCACATTTAAAGGAGAACTCCAACCAAACAGCTAAACATTTTTTTCTGCCAGAAGAATAATAAAATAAGGGAAATCGTATTCTCTAGTGATTTCATCCCTGCTTGGTGTGCTATGTTTATTTTTCGGTTTGTGAAGATTGTAGTCTCGGCGTGGGGGCGTAGGCGCGATGTTTTCAAAACGTGATGTATCACTCACCACCAATACTTTCCAGATGAATCCACGTTCATTGCCCATATGAATTGTTTTATAGCACAAATGACTTTTCATTATATCAAAGTTCAGATTCCAAATTTTACTCAACAATTTACCTCAATGTTGGCCTCTATCCTTATACTCCAGTTGACCCCCTAAACCTCAAGTGCAATCCTAAAGCTGGCCATACAAGTATTGATATGAACGATTGTTCTGATGTTTTGATTGAGTCTAGCAACTGGCTGTGCAGGTTCAGAGTTTCTGTCAATTTTTGATCCTGAATGTGACTGGTACAATGTATTTGTATTTACGGCTTGCATCAATGATTTGTTTGAGACTATCTATTGAATATTGATCAGATTGATCATATTCCATAAAAAAATTGATATGTGTATGGCCAGCATAGCCAATATAATAAAGCCTAACCATAAACTGAAGCCTAAATTGTAATGCTAACCTTATATATAGCAATACAATCATTCAATACGTCACAACCGATAGTTCTTCACCATTAGTGGGCAGACTGGTTAACCGGGATTTGGTTATAACAGCTGGGGCAGGTTTAAGCCATGAAGGAGACCCTGAGAGTTTGGAGGAGTCTTGGAGAGCCAGTTGGAGGGGATAGGCAGGATACCCACTGGCACCAGTGGGATAGAGCTCAAAATGCTCACTTGTTCAGTGAAGGTGAGAGTTTAAAAGGACCAAGGTGGAGAATCTAAGATGTTAACCTAGCCACCTGTGCCAATGCAGCTGCACCTTTCACATGCTAGCCTGTCTATGACATTCAGTCTGCGTCCCTGCCCTTACCATATATATGCCATATCTAGCAGAGCTGAAGGTATTTTTAGTACTCATTATACCTTCATTGCTTGCACAAAATGTAATGTTTGCTACATTTTCAGCCTACTTTCTTCTGATTTATGCATTGCTATCATTGCTACTTGTTATATTCCTGATCCTGGTTTTGTGTTTTGGACATTGTCCTTCTGAACTGTTCCCTGAACTGAGTATATGCCTAGATCTCCTTGTTCCAGGATTCTTGACTAGGGTATTAAAGATGATTTGTCACGGTTACTGCTTGATTACCACACCACTACTCATCAATACCTAAGTAACCCAGACATGACAAAAAATTGGAGTTTAATGGCCATAGCACCCCTTTAGTAACAAAATGTATAAATAAAATCTTGCCATTCAATACAATATGAATGGAGTCCCATGGTCCTTGTAGGCATCTCTGCTTAATGCGGCGTACACACGATCGGACGGTCCGATAACAAAATACATGGGATTTTTTTCAGATGGACGTTGGCTCAAACTTGTCTTGCATACACATGATCACACAATGTTGTGGGAACTTCCAAACATCAAGAACACAGTGACATACGACGAGCCAAGAAAATTGAACTTCAATAGCCAGTGTGGCTCTTCTGCTTGATTTCGAGCATGCGTAGAACTATGTGCTTCAGAATTGTGTACACACGATTGGAGTTTCTGACAACAGATTTTGTTGTCGGAAAATTTGAGATCCAGATCTCAAATTTTGTGTGTCGGAAATTCCGATGGAAAATGTCTGATGGAGCCTACACATCGTCAGAATTTCTGACAAAAAGCTCCCATCAAACATTTTCCATCAGCAAATCTGACCGTGTGTATGCGGCATAACAGTGTACCTGCGTAAACCTGTAAGGTAGACCTCCAGGAGCAAAACGCTGACACAGAGACAATAACACCAACAACTACAGATAAAACCATGAACAACCCCCAGTTCAGTGTTACTGAACCATACAAAATAAGAGGAGCTCTACCTAAAAGGGGTCCCTACCAATTTATATGTGCCCATAATGACCACCTTCATGGACCATTTATCCTGTCAGCTACTATGACATATCTGTACCAACCAGTAACTGTCCCTCTGGCAGCAGCTTTGGTAAAGAGGAGAGAACGCCGACAACAGCTACAAATGCCTGTGCGGTGATGTCACCCTTATGCGGCATACACACGATCGAACTATCCGGTGGACTTGGTCCAGCGGACCAGAGTCAACTAGACAATCCACCCGTGTGTGGACTTAGAAAGAAGTCTTGACTCGGCAGTCTGGCGGACAATCCATTCATCTGTGTGCTAGTCCGCCGGACTTTTGAAATGAACGGACTTGCCCACACACGGAGTAAAGTCAGTTTATATTGAACGTGACTCCAGGTAGACAGGACTAGTGAAGGAAGTCAATGTCGCTGCATCCATCAGTGAGATTGACACCTTGCTAGCCCTGTCGCCTGGTATGGATTTAAAGGGGAACCCCTATGCCGAAAAAACTGCGTGGGGTCCCCCCAAAGTACATACCAGACCCTTATCCGAGCACACAGCCCGGTCGGTCAGGAAAGGGGGTGGTGACGAGCAAGCCCCCCCCTCCTGAACCATACCAGGCCGCGTGCCCTCAACATGGGGGTGGGTGCTTTGGGAAGGGGGGCGCCCTGCGGCCTCCCCATCCCAAAGCACCTTGTCCCCATGTTGATGAGGACAAGGGCCTCTTCCAGACAACCCTGGTCGTTGGTTGTCGGGGTCTGTGGGCAGGGAGCTTACCGGAATCCGGGAGCCCCCTTTATATAAGGGGGCCTCCAGATCCTGGCCCTCCACCCTATGTGAATGAGTATGGGGTACATGGTACCCCTACCCATTCACCTGAGGGGAAAAAGTGTTACTTTAAAAACCTGTGTTGTGTTTTTTTTATTATTTTATTAGACATCTCCGGGGGTCTTCTCGCCGGGCTCCTCCGCTATCTTCTGCTCTTTTGCCGCTCTTTTACTAGCGGAGGAGCCCCGCTTTCTCCTTCGTCGCCGCTGCTGTCCGGGGTTCTTCTTCCAACTTCGGGGGTCTTCTTCTGACTTTGGGGGTCTTGTCCCGCTCTTCGGTTCTTCTGCCAGGCCTCTGCTATCTTCTTACAGCTCTTTTACTAGCATTGGTCCATTCTTGTTGCTGTCGCTGCCTTCTTCACCTTCTTCCTCTTCTTCTCAGATCATATTGTCGGAAAATTTTATAGCCTAGCTGGAAAACTTGGTCCGTCGGATACTCCGATGGAAACAGTCCGATAAAGCCCACACACGGTCGGATTATCCGACAACACAGTCCTATCGGACATTGTCCATTGGAATATCCAACCGTGTGTACAAGGGCTTAGGGAGTGAGTTTAACTGTTGGGGGATGGGACTACCTGGGGAGGAGATCGATCATTGTTCATACTTAGTATGAACAACAGATCAGTCTCCTCACCCCTCACAGAACGGAGATCTGTCTCTTTACAGATCTCCCAGGAGTGATTGCGGGTGCCTGATGGACATAACGGCCACCAGACAAATGCAACGGCTCTGTCACCACGCCTCCTAGTGGTCTTAAAGCGGCTGACATATAGCTACGGCAATTTGCCCAGGAGAGCCAACCTGCCACAGTATAACTGCGGGGGCTGATCTTCTAGTGTAGTGGTCATCAACCCTGTCCTCAGGGCCCACTAACAGGCCAGGTTTTATGTATTAACTTGGGGAGATGTAGACTAGAATACTGCAATCACTGAGCGGCAAATTATATCACCTGTGATGTATTTCAGTTGTCTTGCAAATCTGGCTGGTTAGTGGGCCCTGAGGACAGGGTTGATGACCACTGTTCTAGTTGTTAATGATGTGGGTCTAAGGACACTTTTACAGTGATACTAAAATCTTTTTTTTCCCATAAAATTACAGTGACAAACATATTAAACTTACCTGCTCTTCTTCCCCCTTTTCTTAGGGCCCCCTTCGGTGCTCCTGGCCCCTCCCTCCTGTTGAGTGCCCCCACAGCAAGCAGTTTGCTATGGAGGCATCTGAGCCAAGCCACGGCTCCCTGTGTCCATTCAGACACGGAGCCGCGGCCCGGGCCCTGTCCCCTTTCTCTCTTCATTGGCTGACTGACTTTGATTGACAGCAGTTCGAACCAATGGCACCACACTGCTGTCTCAGCTAATGAGGAGGGGAGTCCCGGACAGTTGAGGAGACACTCTTGTAACATCTCTGAATGGAACTTAGGTAAGTATTAGGGGGCTGAGGGGGGCTGCTGCACAGAGAAGGCTTTTTTATCTTAATGCAGAGAATGCATTAAGATTTAAAAAAAAAAAACCTTCTGCCTTTATAACCACTTTAAGCTTTGACAATCAAACTTAGAAGCTGATTGGTTACTATTCACAGCTGCACCAGATTCTGTGTGCACCAGTTTTAGCAAATCTTCCCCATTCTTGCAACTTCTGACTCTTTGTTAGATAAACAAGAAAATTTAGGGATGTTCTCTCCCCTGTTTAAAGCAGAGTTCCTCCCATTTAACACAAAACAAAAAGTGTGCTACTGACTTTTAATAAATAGACACACACCTGTCCCACGGTCCAGTGATGCTGGCGCACAAAACCTCGCTCCTCTCCCCCTCCTTTCCATGGCACCAGCATTGTAACTGTGGGCGCACGGCTGAGGCATCACAGCCAGGTACGCACTGCGAATGTGCAATGTTGCACATTGTTAATGGCCAGACAATTTTCTGGGACCTTCTAGGATGTCACAGGTCCCAGAATATTGCAAGGAGGGGGGAGAGGTGAACTTCCTACCAGTGCCGCGGTGCCAGGGGAGGTAGTGGGAGCTGGGTACCTGTAAAACTGGGTACCCGCTCCCACCCCCAAAAAAATTACATGCCAAATGTGGCATGTCAGGAGGTCACCAGTACTTAAAGCAGAAGTACCATTTTTGGATGGAACTCCTCTTTATCTTTAAGCCACAGTTCCATGGCTAGTCCTACCCACAAGTTACCCAGATACAGGAAAAGGTTCATTAACTGATAAGTCTTAAGGACAGCCAGGTAGTAGTGCATACACAGAGTTACAGGGTATTGGGTATAGGGTTAAATTCTTATTTAATCCACTGACCCCTCCCTTAACATGGTGGGGTACTCAGTCCATCCCCAGTCCCTGTACAAAAAAGAAATTCCCCAAGAATGGGACTTTGGAGGACCATGAACACTCAAAGAGTAGAAATTATATATAAAACAATACAAATTTATTACAAAGAGTAAATAACATCATACAAGTGAAGTAAGGGTCTTCTTCAGGGAAAAGGAATGGGCTGAGGACTTCCAGGTGAATACAAACAATCTACAATGTTAATATATACATAATTACACATAGAATTCAAAGTATGATACATTTGATAGATGAATCAACTTGATCATTATCAATAGACATAGAACAGAAAGACATGAATATTGGTATCAGTACTGACCTCATGTGTTACGTGTTACAAACAATGGAGATCATACGCTCAACATAGAAGAGTAGAACAGAGATGCCAAGAGGGCGTCAAGCAAGACAGAGCAGGGTGGAAAAAAATCATATTCAGGTGGAGCCCTCCCATATCTGAGAACTGCCTCCCAAAAGGGGGGCAGGAGAACTCACAGATGACAGACCAGCACGGATCTGGATGTAAAACAGAAGGATGAGAACAGAGGAGTACTGTAATAGACTAATGTACAAAAGAAATGCATGCACGCAGTAAAAGGACACTCATTAATGTTAACCATATATATCTATACCTATCGCTTTAGAGTTTGTAAATTAAATTTTGCAGAACAAAAGTACTTTCACAGACCTACATCACCTAAAAATGGCCACTAGTGTTGAAATAAAGCTCCGCCGCAGATGGGACCATACAGACCTCCCATACTTCAATGTTACTACCCCCAATATGGAGGAGAAGGCTAGATAGATAACCAGCAGTGAACCTAGGACCAAAAAAATCACATATAGTGTTCATTTGTATAATGGAAGGAAATTTTTCCCAGCAAAAGTGTCACAAAATACGCTGGCCCTAGATCTTACCTAGAGGGTGTCGCAGGTGCAGCGATGTCCTATGTCTCCAAAATGAAGCCAGGACCATACTTAGCCAGATGAGAGGAAGGGTGTGGTGAATATACTTCACCTGTGATGATCTATCTATGACGCTCCATGGATGGCCCCCCCTGAGCTGGCAGCGCACCATGCCACATCACCGACACAGGTGTATGTGGTCGTGGTGACGTTGAGCTGCGGCGCCACCCACTATCTCTGTAATGGTGTCTTGCCTTGTTCTGGTCTGGTCTCCTGTCTTGAGCCTTGAACTTCAGATACTAGCTGTGTTTATGAAGGTTACCCTCGGTGTCCTCAATTGAACTCCCTCAGAAAACCTTGGAGTCTCTCCCTTTCCTTGTCTCGACTGGGATAAAATTAAAAAAAAAAACACTATATAAGGCTTTAGACACTATGGGGGTTATTTACTAAAGGAAAATCCACTTTGCACTTTAAGTACACTTGAAAGTAAAGTCGCTGTAGATCCGAGGGGGACATGCAAGGAAAATAAAAAACAGCATTTTAGCTTGCACATGATTGGATGATAAAATCAGCGGAGCTTCCCCTCATTTCAGATCTACCCCATAGATTTAGAGTGACTGCACTTTCAATTGCACTTGCAGTGGATTTGCCTTTTGTAAATAACCCCCAATAACTCTTTTGCTTTAATGAATGTACATAATACAAACTACGATGGGAAAAAATAAAATATTAATGAAATGACTTTGATTGAAGTAATTTTGTGGATGCGGTTTCCTCTCAAATGTAAAAAAAAAAAACTAAAAGAAAGCTAAAATGATTCATAGTAACCAAATCAAAGTGTAAATAATTAGTGAATATATCTCAGCCTTGCCAGGACTTAGATTTCATTAATTCCTATTGGCGTAAACAGGAAACAAGAATAATTTTAGGCAATTGGAACCAGAGTTTTACATATTTTATTGTTTCCATGGATTTAGAAGAGTCACATGTCTACAACTCCATACCAAGATGAAAGATTTATAGACCTATTACCAATATTAAAGAAAACATAGAATAAAAACAACTAATACAATCCAGTTAAACGCCCCACTGCTGTGAGCGAACTGACACATATCCAAAACAGTCGTTTGTCTCTGCACAAAATTCGAGTGCAAACTTTTTGTCTTATTTCTTCTGGCCTGGCCTCCCACACACAGGGCTGCCATGTCCGAAGACAGCTGTGCGCTTTGAAACACAACATTTATTAAATGCTTATGCCCGGGGGAAGACAGGTCACCACTTTTAAGTTTAAACTATTTTTGTGCTCCACCTAATACTCACATTGCCCTCATTATTTTAACTGAAAGAACACTTGTAGCAAACAAAATATAAATGTTTTCAAGCAGTTACAATGACTGGCCTACCTGCAAAATATTTCCTCTTCCTTTTTTTCCACACCTTGGTTTTGTCAATATCCCGGTTCATTAGTGTTACCATAGAGCAGTGATGGCGAACCTTAGCACCCCAGATGTTTTAGAACTACATTTCCCATGATGCTCATCTACACTGCAGAGTGCATGAGCATCATGGGAAATGTAGTTCCAAAACATCTGGGGTGCCAAGGTTCGCCATCACTGCCATAGAGCAACTGTTTTGGATTAAGGTTCCTTGGAATCCTAGGGTTCCTCCAAAGGGTGCCAGGGGTCTCTCCATAGGTTGCTGTTTCTCCTCCAGAGGTAGCTGTTTATCATGTACCCAGTAGCAGGGCCTGAAATGATCAGGAAGGCCTCTCTTACACCTCTGACTCGGGACCCCTGGTAGTGTGAACAGAAGGTGCAGGAGTGCAGAGTGGCATAAGTGCCTGTAGGTCTTGCCGGTAGCAGAGCGGGTATCCACGCCAGGCAGAAGAGGTCTTCAATAGTCTTCAGTGAAGCAGGCGGGTTGGTAGACATCTGGAGAATGGCAGATTGAAACAGGCTGGTATTGGTGACAGTGGGCAGGTGAGGCATGCACGGTAGCAGACTGTGGCATAGCGGGATGTGTCAGGAAGCAGAGTCAGGCAAGCCAGGTCATATACTGGCTGGACGGATCAGGTACAGAGGAGCAGGCAATAGCGTGATCAGGTTACAAGCCGGGTCAGGACCCAATCAGTGGAAAAGAAGCAAATGGAGCAGACAGAAGTGGCGGTAAAGGACAATCCGGGGTGGTGCAGGCAGAGTTTAGAGAGTGGTCAGACAAGCTGGGTCAGGTTTGAAATAGGAAGTTTTTATTTCCTTTGCAGTGCAGATCCAGGCAGATATACAGTATATGTACCCAAAAATGCAGCGCTAGAAAAACATATAAATGTGAAGTGACTAATTAGAGTGATACATTAGCCCAATAAGTTAATAGTGAGAAAAACTACTCAATGACAGCATGTACAATATATGTCATGCTGCTCAGTATCAAAAATAAGTGAAAAAAGTTTATATATTAAATAACAAAAAAATAAAAAATAACAGTCAGTCTTTGAACCAATGATTCTAGAGTGTCCAACAGTGTAAATAGTAGACAAAATAGATTCAGATGTTCCGTTGACCCAAACCGTAGAAAGCCTTCAACCATCAACCAGGATATATCACAGGAAAAGGTAGGTACTCTTACCAGAAATGGTGGACACAAAATACCATACAGCAAATGTGTCATACAAGCTTGTAAAGGCTCCACATGCCTCAGGGGGTTCGTATGCCCTGGATCGTGGATCACACCCAGAGCGACCGATGTCCTCTCAGCTGTCCAACTTCCAGGTCAAATCACCAGGATATAAAACTCCAAGGACTTCAACAAACCGGGAATGCCCCAGTAGACGACTTTGCGGTCGAAAACGCGTAGGGATAGAGTTTCCTGCTCTCCATGTTGCTTTTCTTTTATATATTTTATTATTTGATCACGTGATTTTTTTTTACTTTTAAGTAATATATAATTTTGTATAAATAAACCTTCAATGGTGGATCTTCACTATGCAAGGCATTGTGTTCATGCTTTCCTTTACATGGTCAAGGAGTCATCTTGGATTAAAACCATTAAGAGACAGCTGGAGGTTCGTTGAAGTCCTTGGAGTTTTATATCCTGGAGATTTGACCTGGAAGTTGGACAGCTGAGAGGACATCGGCCGCTCTGGGTGTGATCCACGATCCAGGGCATACGAACCCCCTGAGGCATGTGCAGCCTTTACAAGCTTGTATGACACATTTGCTGTATGGTATTTTGTGTCCACCATTTCTGGTAAGAGTACCTACCTTTTCCTGTGATATATCCTGGTTGATGGTTAAAGGCTTTCTATGGTTTGGGTCAACGGAACATCTGAATCTATTTTGTCTACTATTTACACTGTTGGACACTCTAGAATCATTGGTTCAAAGACTGACTGTTATTTTTTATTTTTTTGTTATTTAATATATAAACTTTTTTCACTTATTTTTGATACTGAGCAGCATGACATATATTGTACATGCTGTCATTGAGTAGTTTTTCTCACTATTAACTTATTGGGCTAATATATCACTCTAATTAGTCACTTCACATTTATATGTTTTTCTAGCGCTGCATTTTTGGGTACATATAGTTATTTGACTTGGTTTGTTTGTATGTCAGCTGCTGGTTTTGTGTCATTCACTTGATATATTGTAAGTTTGTTAGGTAGCGCAGTGTTTTCCCCCTTTTTTCTTCAGATATACAGTATATAAAATAAATGTAGTTAAGTAATCATTAGAGAATAGGTAAATCAATTTTTCTAGTGCAGCTAGTGCAAGTGGCTGAATCTGATTCGCCATTAGCCTCTAATCCTCTTTAACACTACCCCTGGAGGAGCTGCTGGTAACTGGTTCTTCATACTCCTGCACAGCCAGGCAACACACATTTTCTGCTTGTATCCAAACGCAAGATGTCAGTCTCTTGGCTTTGTTTTTATGTTTTATTAGGGGTAACAACTTGGGGTGAAGGGATATATGGGGTGCCCAACTTGAATCAAAGAACATAAACCAGGGACAACTTCCTCCCTATGTAAAAGGTCTTGAACTCTCCTCTTTTCTGGACACTGACAGTCTGAAGATAAAATACCAAAGCCCCTTAACGCTTTTGTTAACCCCCCCCCCCCCCCAAAAAAAAACGATTCCAGTTCCCTTAAAGCATGTTATACAGCACAGTGCTTGTGCTGTGTCATTTGGCCCCCTGTATACCCTAAAAAACCTGTCTGGTCCTGCCTGGCTATACCCTACCCCCTGCAAACAGACCACGATAATCAAGCCTGCTAAGCCCTGACATCATGGTCGGTTTGCGCGATTCCGTCAGTCGGAGCCCTGCTCTCTGCAGCTCTCCTGTGTCTGTGCACTCCCTGCTCATACCTGCGCCCACCCATCCCTGCTCCTGCTGCTCTCATACCCTGTTTCCCTTAAAATAAGACCTAGCATGATTGTCTGTGTTGGCTGCAATATAAGTCCTACCTCCCAAATAAGCCCTAACCTGTTTCCCCGAAAATAAGCCCTACCCTGAAAATAAGACCTACAAGGACTTTAACTAGGACTTATTTGGGGGGTAGGGCTTATATTGCAGCCATCACCGACAATCATGCTAGGTCTTATTTTAGGGGAAACAGGGTACCTATCACAAATCTTCTTAACCCCTCTGTATCATTAGAGCATCTATCCCTGTGCCTGTGTAATGTAAAAACTCTGCCAATCTGTACCTGTATAAATGGCTCCCGTCATCCAGCTGATTGTTGGCGCTCTCTCTCTCTCCTCTCTCCCTCTCTTCCCCGGCTGATGTCAGCGGGACAGCTCAGCCCCGCTCACTGCAGCTGTGAGCCAGAGAAACAAGGGAGCTGACATGTCAGCTGAGCGTCCGGAGTGCAGCTTATACAGGTACAGATCGGTGGATTTTTTACATTACACGGGCACATAGGCACATGTTCTTATGATATAGAGGGCATAAGAAGATTTTATTACAGTAGCTTAACAACCACTTTAAGGACTAGGAACTCTCAGTCCCTTAGAAAGTAGCACAAAGTGTTGTAGGCTGCATTCCGGAGTAAGTCCCACTCCACTGTAGACACTGATCCCAGCTCCACTATCTGCAGGAACTACAAGCCCATCTGGCTGCTTCTTCATGAGCCCGCCAAGCTGCTCTGAAGATCTCCCAGGGCAAGGGAAAAGAAAGATTAAGCACAACACTGTCTTCCCGAATGTCTTGCTAAACATGGCAGTCTTGCCCCTTGTGAATCCCTAGGTGTGCTGATGAACTCCTCATTGCTTGCGCTGCTTCTTAGGCAAGATTCCTTTCAAACTGCACTGCTGTCAGGATCTTACCAAGCCAGCCCGAGCTCCAGCCTGAGGCAGAACCCCCCGACCAGGGGCTCCCCTCTAAGGCCACCGACACTCTCCTCCGCACTCCATCTTCCCCCCAATCCCCTTCCTGGCTTGACTCATCCATATTTAAGGGCTGGCTCAGCCACCTTTCCAAGCCTACTGCCTCAGGAATGGCCAAGTTCCCCTAAGTATGCAGAGCAACCCTCCTGGCCTCTGCCCACTAGCTTCTAGATATATCTCCAAACTTCCAGAAGCAGGGGGAGGCACCAGAGACCCGTCTGTATGAGTCATCCAGCTTGACCTGCAAAAAAAACCTTGACCCAGATTCAAGACTCATTTTAACATGAGCCAATAAGTTTGCCTGCACTATTCTAGTAGCACACTAGGTGGGTTCTACACCTCTATACAGCTACTCTCTGGGAGAGGAATGAGGCAGCAATACCACACAAATAGGCTCTGTTCCATGCACTTGTGCTGACAGGATGAAAGAGCAGAGTAAGCAGAGAGGTGTGCAGCCACTGCTCCTTCACTGTCAAAACATAGGCTGGGAGCATGATGGTGACCAAGCTTTATTGCCATTATCCTTGCAGTGCTTTCTGGAAGGACTGTGTAAATTTCAGGACTGGATGGACACAAATATAAACCCTTTAATAGGTAAAACAACCCTCTTATTTATTTAGCTGTATTCTGGAGCTTTTTAGCTATAAAATATCTGTTGTGAAAATTCACACGTATGAAGCATTCCCCAGCATTCAATTGACTCATTAGAATCTAGTTAAACAGGCCTGGCATGAGTTGTATGGCTGGATATGTGTAAATGTGATTACCGTAATTACATGGTCTTCCGACCTAATCAATTGTAAGCAGCCTTTACTGAAGTAAGAAGTTGAGCTTTGCTTCATATACAACCCACTCTGTTAGCATAAACAGCACATTGGTTTATGAGGAACATATTGCAGATCCTGGCAACCCTTCTTGTTTATGTGTGATGTCACTTTTCATATTACAAAACCATCTCTTGGGCTTAATATCACTATTGTAGCTATTGTTACCATTGTATTATTGCTGGAAGAGCCGTACTGGGCTCTGTTGATGAAAGATAAAACCATTTTGGTTTTTAGGTTGGAGGACCACTAACCCCCTCCCAGGCTGGCTACAGCAATAAGGATTTTAATAATTTCACAGTAATAATCATTAAAGCTTGAAGAGTATATGTTACAAAAGTCAGAAATCTCAAATGACAAATAAGGAAAAATAATGTATTCTCTTTAGGGACTCCTACATGTTATTGTTTGCTCGCCAAATTTCCTATTTATAATCAGATAGTTGATAGGATGCTAAATGGTCAACAATTTGCAGACACTTGACTATCACACCTTTTTGAGCTTGTTGAACATCCTATTTAAAATCCACAGGCATTAATATGGAATTGCCTTCCTTTTTTGGTGTAAGCCCTTGTACACACGGTCGGACATTCCGACAACCAAATCCGTCTGATTTTGTCCGAAACTGTTGCATACACACAGTCGGACAAAGTTGCCAGAAATCCGATTGTACTTAACGTGATGACGTTGTTTCGTTAGGACGGGACCACGTTCAGGCTAGTAGCCAATAGCTTTGGTCTAGGAATTTGATCTGAGGATGTGTGGCACTTTGTCCGATTGGGAATTCTCTACACATGATCAGACAAAGTCCGATCGGATCATGTTGTCGGAAAATTTCATAGCCCAGCTGGAAAACTTGGTCCGTCGGATACTCAGACCGAAACACGGTCCTATCGGACATTGTCCATCGTAATGTCCGACCGTGTGTACAAGGGCTTACAGCCTCTACTCTTCTGGGAAGGCTTTCCACAAGATTTTGGAATGCGTCTTGTGGGAATTTATGTCCATTCAGTCAAAAGAGCATTTGTGAGGTCAGATACTAGAAGATCTGGTTTGCAAAGGTATTCCAATTCATCCCAAAAGTGTTTATTAGGGATGAGCTTGTGGGCAGGTTGAAACAGTCAGTTAGGTGCTGGGAAGGTGGAAGTTAATTTAATGTCCGGTTTCTTTATTTTTTTATTTTTTGGTGGGTTCTGCTCTGGGTCAATTCCACTTTTCCTGTATCATATAAATTGGGATGGTGGTTTGGAGCAGAGAGGTCCCCCAGAGATAGTTGGGGAACAGAGAATCCTGGAGAGTTCAAGAGTGAAGCCGTGGGTTTGGGGATGGAAGACGAGACCTGTAGGAGCAGGAGAATGTCGCTCACAATGGCCCACATGTAGAGACTTCTAACTTGGGATTTGCCCTCAAGACACCAGCACTGCAGAGTGTCTCTGAAGGACTATGACAACTGGAGAACACTTCTGCAGGTATGCTGGGGCAGCATAAAAGCCCATAGTTATATAGAAAAAAATTCAATTTGGATGGCCACACTCCAACAACGATTTCTTTATTGGTTAAAAACCATACAGCAGAAGATAAAATCAACAGCTGACATGTTTCACACCATAACTACTGGTGCTTACTCATATCTGACTCTTTAGGCAATAGACAGGAATTTATATCCACATGCCAATACAATTTTTACAGAGTGAACGAGGTGGGCTTAATTGAATAATTGAAGAGCTGGTGAATTAGTGGATTCTCACTACACATGGAAGCTTGGCTCAATCAATATCAGATCTGCCGATGCCCATGTCTTACATCAGTGGTCATCAACCCTGTCCTCAGGGCCCACTAACAGGCCAGGTTTTATGTATTACCTTGGGGAGATGCAGACTAGAATACCGTAATCACTGAGCAGCAAATGATATCACCTGTGATGGATTTTAGTTATCTTGCAAACCTGACCTGTTAGTGGGCCCTGAGGACAGGGTTGATGACCACTGTCTTACATGATGTTGCCACTTTGATGCAACTTTAAACGATAAAGCCCAAGCCCAAATCGCTACTACAATATGTATACATTCCATGGTTTTTACAATTGCTGATGACAAATCTATACGTCTAAAAACATAGATGGGAAGTAAAAACATCAAAAAAGGCAAAAAAACCTGAAAACCAAATACATATATTAACATATTTATATAGTTTCATTATTGCTGTAGGAAAAACATCTTCATAGGAACACCTGCAAAAATTGGCATCAACACCAAAGAATTCAATATATATATATATATATATATATATATATATATATATATATATATATATATATATGTCATTAAATGCAGTATTCCATATATATAAAAAAAAGAGCATTGTTTAACCAGTGCAGTTACACCCCCTTCCTGACCAGACCAATTTTCAGCTTTCAGCGCTCTCACAGTTTGAATGACAATTACTCAGTCATCCAACACTGTATCCATATGAAACTTGCGTCCTTTTTTCCACACAAATAGAGCTTTTATTTAGTGGTATTTAATCACTAGTGGGTTTTTTATTTTTTGTGCTATAAATAAAATAAAACGTAAATTTTGTGAAAAAAATTCCTTTTTCTTCGTTTCTGTCATACATTTTTGCTAATTAGTAATTTTTCTTCATAAATTTTGGCCAAAATTTATACTGCTACATATCTTTGGTAAAAATAACCCACATTAGTATATATTATTTGGTCTTTGTGAAAGTTATAAAGTCTGCAAACTATGGTGCCAATCACTGAAAATTGATCACTTCTGATCAGGCCTTCAGTACATCAGGTGTATCTCATTTCTTGAGACACTAACAAGTCAGGAAAGTACAAATACCCCCCCAATGACCCCTTTTTACAAAGTAGACATCCCAAGGTATTTAGTAAGTAGCATGGTGAGTTTTTTTAAGTTGTCATTTTTTCCCACAATTCTTTGCAAAATGAAGATTTTTTTTTATTTTTTTTATTTTTTACTAAATTGTCATATTATCAGGTTATTTCTCACACACAGCATATGCATACAACAAATTACACCCCAAAATACATTCTGCTACTCTTCCCGAGTACGGCGATACCACACGTGTGAGACTTTTACACAGCCTGGCCACATACAGAGCACCAACATTGATGTAGTACCTTCAGACGTTCTACGAGCAAAAATGACGCATCTCATTTCTCAACCACCTATTACACTTTTGAAGGCCCTGGAGTACCAGGACAATGGAATTTCCCAAAAAATGACCCCATTTTGGAAAGCAAACACCCCAACGTATAATCTGTGAGGCATAATGAGTCTTTTGAACGGTTCATTTATTTCCAGAAGTTTTTGGAATATGTGGAAAAAAATTAAAATGCATTTTTTTTACACAAAATTGTCAATTTATAAGATATTTCTAACACATAGCATGTATATAGCAAAAATTACACCCCAAAATACATTCTGCTACTCCTCCCGAGTATGGTGATACCACATGTGTAGGACTTTTACACAGTCTGGCCACATAGAGAGGCCGAACATTGAAGTAGTACGTTCAGGCGTTCTAGGAGCATAAATAACACATCTCATTTCATTCCTACCCATCACATTTTTGAAGGTCCTGGAGCACCAGGACAGTGAAATTACCCACAAAATGACCCCATTTTGGAAAGCAAACACCCCAACGTATATTCTATGAGACATGGGCTGCAAATAGGTACTCGGGTACTCTGATGGGCTGGAGATAGGTACTCAGGTACTCTGATGGCCTGGTGACAGGTACTCGGGTACTCTGATGGCCTGGTGACAGGTACTCGGGTACTCTGATGGCCTGGTGACAGGTACTCGGGTACTCTGATGGCCTGGTGACAGGTACTCGGGTACTCTGATGGCCTGGTGGCAGGTACTCGGGTACTCTGATGGCCTGGTGACAGGTACTCGGGTACTCTGATGGCCTGGTGACAGGTACTCGGGTACTCTGATGGCCTGGTGACAAGTACTCGGGTACTCTGATGGCCTTGTGACAAGTACTCAGGTACTCTGATGGCCTGGTGACAGGTACTCTGATAGTTTGGTGACTGGTATTTGGGTACTCTGAAGGGCGGTGACAGGTACTCATATGGACTGTGACAGGTACTCGGGTACTCAGATGGACTGTGACAGGTACTCGGGTACTCAGATGGACTGGAACAGGTACTCGGGTACTCAGATGGACTGGAACAGGTACTCGGGTACTCAGATGGGCTGTGACAGGTACTCGGGTACCCTGATGGACTGTGACAGGTACTCGGTACTCTAATGGACTGTGACAGGTACTCGGTACTCTAATGGACTGTGACAGGTACTCGGGTACCCTGATGGACTGTGACGGGTACTCAGATGGGCTGTGACAGGTACTCGGGTACTCTAATGGACTGTGACAGGTACTCGGTACTCTAATGGACTGTGACAGGTACTCGGTATGGACTGTGACAGGTACTCGGTACTCTAATGGACTCCCGGGGAACACGCCGCCACCGACGTGCACGCGCAGCGTGCTCGCGATCGCGCGCATGCGCCGTGCACGTTCGGGGTGTGACCATCTGTGATCGGCCGTGACTTCATCACGGCCGATCACGTGGTAAACAGCCATAACGAATGGCTGTTCACCCCCTTTGGTGGCGAGCGGTGTCTCCGTGACACGCCGCCACCGAAGAAACAGGGATGCGCGCGCACGATCGCGCGCATTCCCTGTTTAAACGGGAGGCCGTCATATGACGGCCTTCCGCCACAATAGGTGCGCCGCCTGGCCGTCAATTGACAGCCGGCGGTCGGCATCTAGTTAATTATGTTAAAACTTCAAAGCAATCCCTCCAGCAAAAAAACATAGAACACTTATTGGCCCCTTATTGACAATAAGTGCTCATGCACACAGACGTTTTAAAAAACTGGCTGCAAAGCTAGCTCTGACACCTGGAAAAATCGGTGTTAAAAACTCGATTTTTACTGCGTTTTGCATTGGCATTTTTGCACGTTTTTGCGTGTTTTTTAGCGTTAACGTTAAGTAGCGTTTTTTTAAAGAAACACATCTCTTGGCTATAGCACTCCCAAATTTCCCACAATGCCACAGAAAACAAAGAAAATATGTTACGCGTTTATGCGCGTTTTTGCGTGATTCGCGTTTTTACAGCTCTAGCTCCGCACCACGGAACGCACTGGTCCTGGGTTTTTTTTACAGCTTAAAAACGCCTATGCCATTTGCAGCTCAAAAACACCTAGGTGGGCATGAAGCCATAGACTAATATGGACAGCCGTTTTTAAGCTGCAAAAAAAGCGGCTGTAAAAACGTCCGTGTGCATGAGGCCTAAGAATTCTCACATAAGGTTACTTTTCTACTTATCTTTTATAGATTTCAAAATATTAATAATTCAAATGATTGCATGAAAAAGAACACGTATATATATGTACATAAGAACATGAAATGACGGTAAAAAATGCAAAGAGTTCTGGAATAGATGTTAAGAAAAATGCAGGCTTAACCACTTGCCAACCAGCCGCCGCAGTTGTACTGCGGCAGAATGGCGCGGCTGGGCGAAACAAAGTTATGTAATGTTGCTTTGCCCTGTGGCCACTAGGCCTGCTACTGCTCGCCCCAGGAACCGATGCGAGTGCCCGGTTGTCACAATCACCGCCAGGCTCCTGTGATCGCTGGTGACACACCGAGAACCGGGATCTGTGTGTGTAAACACACAGTTTACGGTTCTGTGAGGGGAGAAGAGACAGATCGTCTGTTCATACAAAGTATGAACAGCGATCTTTCATCTCCCCTATACAGTCCCATCCCCCCTTCAGTTAGAACACAGAGAGGGAACACAGTTAACCCCTTGATCTCCCCCTAGTGTTAACCCCTTCACTGCCAGTGACATTTTTACAGTAAACATTTTTATAGCACTGATCGCTGTATAAATGCGAATGGTCCCAAAAATGCGTCAAAAGTGTCCGATGTGTCCGCCATAATGTCGTAGTCCCGATAAAAATCAAAGATTGCCGATATTACTAGTAAATAAATAAATAAATAAAAATGGTATAAATCTATCCCCTATTTTGTAGACGCTATAACTTTTGCACAAATCAATCAGTATACGCTTATAATAATCAATATATGCTTATTGCGATACACATCGGCCCAAACTGAGAAAAAAATGTCTTTTTTTTTTTTTTTTAAATGGGGATATTTGTTATAGCAAAAAAGTACAAAATATTTCATTTTTTTCAAAATTGTCGCTCTTGTTTTGTTTATAGCGCAAAAAATTAAAACCACAGAGATGATAAAATACCACCAAAAGAAAGCTCTATTTTTGGGGAAAAAGGATATCAATTTTGTATGGGTGCAGCGTCGCATGTTCGCGCAATTGTCAGTTAAAGCGGCGCAGTGCCAAATGGCAAAAAAAGGCCTGGTCATTCAGCAGCCAAATCTTCCGGGGCTGAAGCGGTTAATGAAAATACAATATATCAGCAGAGATAATACAGATTCTATATGGATGTATACGCATCCATATATGTGAACGTGTGTAAAAAAACACACACATCTCTGTGTGTGTATAGGCCCGTACACACGGTCGGACTTTTTGACAACAAACATGCAAATTAGCTGTTTTGGAGCAACATCCGACTGTGTGTACGCTCCATCGGACAAACTTTTTCCGTTTTCATCGGACTTTTGTTGGCTGTGCGAACGGACAAACTTTCTGGCAACAAAAGTCCGATGGAGCAAAGTCCGACCGTGTGTATGCAAAAGCATCGGACTTTTGTACAAGGTACAAACACGCATGCTCAGCACCAATGCAAACGATCGAACTACAATACAGAAGTTGACCAAAGGTGGCGCTGGAGTCATTGAAGTCCTCTTTTGAAGTGGCGTCAGTACGTTGTGATGTCACTACGTTCGTGTTTGTTGTCAAAAAGTCCGATCGTGTGTATGCAATACAAACTTGTGGACCACGCCCTTTGTACAAAAGTCCACGGGAAAGTTTGTACAAAGTCCGATCGTGTGTATGGGGCTTATGATGTGTCAAGTGCCTTCTTGAAAAATCAATTTTATCTTGTAGTAAAAAAGTCTGTTTTATCTTATGGTGAAAATAGGGGGAAGGGACTGACACTGACATACACACGTGATGAATAACAAAAGAGAAAACAATCGTTGCTATTAATGAGCAAACGATTGCATACTATGAAACTTCTTTTTGTATGTTAGAGAGGCTGATGTTATTGTATATAAAGTAAAAGAAAAGGAAGAAGATACAATTGGTAATGAACATGGGTGTTGTCACTCATAATAATGAGTGGCATCTCACTCAAAATTTATACCCGCTGGTATCCTAGTCCAATGAACCTCATATTTACATAAAGTCCTAAATGTATCTCCTCCTCTGATAGGTAACACTATTTTCTGTACACCTTGGATGGCTAAACTGGAAACATCTTTCTGATGTATATTATTCCAGTGTCTGGCCACGTTGGTGTTGTGATCATTATGTGTGTCATATAGATGGTCTTAAAACCAATCACGCAACCTGCGTGTCGTTCGACCTGCATACTGTATGTGGCATGACCTACATGTTAAGATCTATACCAAGTATTTAGTGTTGCAGTTTTTAACCACTTCAATACAGGGCACTTAAACACCTTCCTGCCCAGACCAATTTTGAGCTTTCAGCGCTGTCGCACTTTGAATGACAATTGCGCGGGCATACAACACTGTACCCAAATGAAATTTTTATCATTTTTTTCCCACAAATAGAGCTTTCTTTTGGTGGTATTTGATCACCTTTTTATTTTTTGCGCTACAAATAAAAAAATACCGAAAATTTTGAAAAAAAAAATGTTTTTTTTGTTTCAGTTTCAAAACTTTGTAAATAAGTACGTTTTCTCCTTCACTGATGGGCACTGATGGGGCTACACTGATGGGCACTGATAAGGTGGCACTGATGGGCACCAATGAAGTGGCACTGATAGGCGGCACTGATGGGCGACACGGATGGGCGACACGGATGGGCGACACGGATGGGCAACACGGACGGACACTGATAGGTGGCACAAATTGGCACTGATAGCTGGCACGGATGGGCGGCACGGATGGGCGGCACGGATGGGCATGGATAGGCGGCACAGGTGGGCATGGATAGGCGGCACAGGTGGGCATAGATAGGTGGCACAGGTGGGCATGGATAGGCGGCACAGGTGGGCACTCATAGGCGGCACAGGTGGGCACTCATAGGCGGCACAGGTGGGCACTCAGGCGGCACAGGTGGGCACTCATAGGTGGCACAGGTGGGCACTCATAGGCGGCATCGGTGTTATAGTAATGGATGCCAATCAGTGCCAAACAATAATGCATGCCAATCAGTGATGCCCATTGTGGGCACTGATTGGCATCCATTATGGGCACTGATTGGCACCCATTGTGCTGACTGGCATCCCTGGTGGTCTAGGGAGGATTATGGATTTTATTACCTTTTCCCTGGTGGTCTAGTGGTGTCCCTGGTGGTCCAGTGTGGGCATCCTCGGGGGGGGCTGTGCTGATAATCGATCAGCACAGACCCCCCCCTGTCAGAGGAGCAGCCGATCGGCTCTCCTCTACTCGCGTCTGACAGACGCGAGTGAGGGAAAGCCGATCACCGGCTCTTCCCATTTACACTGTGATCAGCCGTGATTGGACACGGCTGATCACATGGTAAAGAGTCTCCGTTGGAGACTCTTTACCGAGATCGTAGTTGCCGGGTGTCAGACTGACACCCCGCAACAAAGACTGCCGCGATGCGCGCCCCCGGGGGCGCGCAGTGGCTCATAATCCTAATCACGTCATATGACGTCCGGTTAGGATTATGAAACCACTTTGCCGCCGTCAATTCCCTATAGGGCGGGCGGCAAGTGGTTAAAGGATGTACCATATTTATTGGCGTATAACACACACTTTTTTCCCTTTAAAATCGTAGGTGCGTGTTATATGCCGATCTCCGCTGATTGTGAGCGGAGCGGAGTGAGTGCCGCAGAAATACACATATTATGCCCTATGATGGACATAACACAGGGACTGGGCGTGACTGTGAGCTGAGCCGAGAGGAGCCGAGCCTAGCCGAGTACACTCGGCTATGTGCATATCGGCGGCACTCAACTCCTTTCGGGTTACGCCCAGTACCGCCATTGCACCTGTGTTATGTCCATCATAGGGTGGGACTGCAAGAGGAGCAGAGAGCAGTCAAGATACACAGGACATCCGGCGCTGTGTATCCTGGCGGCGCCATATTTAAACTGGAAAGCTGCAATGCCAAGGCTGCATTGACAATGACAAGACTGCAATGACACTGGACAAGGCTGCAATGACACTGGACAAGGCTGCAATGGCACTGGACAAGGCTGCAATGGCACTGGACAAGGCTGCAATGGCACTGGACAAGGCTGCAATGACACTGGACAAGGCTGCAATGACACTGGGGCAAGGCTGCAGATGGACACTGATAAGGCTGCTTTGATGGGCATTTAAATGTAAGTTTGTTTTCCTTAAACTTCCCTCCTAAACGTTTTTTTCCTAAAAAAGGCCATTGCTTGTATGGTATCTCCCTTTAGAATATGTTTACAACACAGACCCCCGTTTGATCCACAGCAGAAGGTGCCTTTAACCACTTCAGCCCCGGACGATTTTACCCCCTTCCCAGAGCACTTTTTGCGATTCGGCACTGTGTTGCTTTAACTGACACTTGCGCAGTTGTGTGACGTTGCACCCAAACAAAATTGACGTAATTTTTTTCACCACAAATAGAGGTTTCTTTTGGTTTTATTTGATCACCTCTGCGGTTTTTATTTTTTGCGCTATAAACAAAAGAAGAGCGCCAATTTTGAAAAAAACACAATATTTTTTACTTTTTACTATAATAAATATCCCATTTAAAAAACAAACAAACACATTTTTCCCTCAGTTTAGGCCGATACGTATTCTTCTACATATTTTTGGTAAAAAAAAAAAATCGCAATAAGCGTTTGCGCAAAAGTTATAGCGTCTACAAAATAGGGGATATATTTATGGCATTTTTTTTTTTTACTAGTAATGACAGCGATCTGAAATTTTTTTCATGACTGCGACATTGTGACGGACATATTGGACACTTTTGACACATTTTTGGGACCATTCACATTTACACAGCGATCGGTTTTATAAAATTGCACTGATTACTGTGTAAATGTGACTGGCAGGGAAGGGGTTAACACCAGGGGGCGCTGCAGGGGTTAATATGTTCCCTATAGGAGTGATTCTAACTGTGGGGGGAGGGGACTCACAAAAGGAGAAGACCGATCGGTGTTCCTCTGTACTGGGAACACACCATCGGTCTCCTCTGCACTGACAGGACGTGGATCAGTGTGTTTACATACACAGATCCACGGTCCTGCTGTGTTCCCGGGCAATCGCAGGTGCCCGACGGACATCGGGTGCCGGCAGCGGCGCGCGTGCCCCCTAGGCAGCCGGGAATGGGAGGACGTCATGTGACGCCCACCCAGGATGGGAGATCCCATCTGTGGGCATCATATGACTATGGGTGGGTAGGGAAGTGGTTAAATTGCAACCAATGCTGTTGTGGGTGCTTACTTGTATATAAACTAGGTGTCAGGGTCCTACCCAAAGTGGGGGCTCTGCGTGATACAGTTTTTACTCCTTTAGACAAAATTTCAGCGTAAATGGGGTCATTGGATAAGACTGGAAAATATTTCAAAACAATATTTTTTACCTTGTTGTAATCGCTACTATAGGGAGTAGAGAAAACAGGGGTTTGGAGAGTAAAATTAGTGCATGATATATTCCCTTTTCTATTGCTTATGTTATCTTTCAATAGATATTCTCATAGGGTTTTTACAGCAATGTTCATAGCTCTATGCAAGATAGTACTAGGGCAACCCCTGTCTTTGAAACGTCTAAACATAGCCTCTGCTTCATGTCTGTAATCTGTGTCCTCACTGCAAATTCTTTTCAGTCTCAAAAATTGTCCCACCGGAATTCCTCTTAGGGTATGTTTTGGGGTGACTCAAGTCTCCACCTAAAAGTGTGTTGCCTGTTATGGGTTTCCTAAAAATGCTAGTTTTCACCTTACCATCTCTACCTCCTAAATGGACATCCAAATAGTTAAAGGACGTTGAGCTGCTGTTGCCAGTGAATCTTAGATGTAAATTGTTGTCGTTTAGGTACGAAAACCAGTTATCCAAGATACCAGGCCTATCCGAGGCTATGAACAGCAGGTCATCTATATAATGACAGTAGAAGAAGGTATCAGTGTGACGGGGGCTATCACATGAAAAAATGTGGGACATCTCCCACCATCCCATGTAGAGATTGGCAAGGGAGGGGGAAAATTTGGCTCCCATCGAGGCCCCACATTTCTGTAGGTAATAGTCGCCGTCAAACATAAATTGGAAAAACCTTGGAATGTATACATATTGTTGTAGTGATCTGGGCTTTATTGTTTAAAGTCGCATCAAAGTGACAAAATCATTTTAGACCTGGGCGTCAGCAGATCTGATATTGATTTAATCAGAGCCGAGCTTCCATGTGTAGTGAGTATCCACTAATTCACCAGCTATTCAATTATTCAATTAAGCCCACCTCGTTCACTAAAAAATTGTATTGGCATGTGGATATAAATTCCTGTCTATTGCCTAAAGAGTCAGCTATGAGTAAGCACCAGTAGTTATGGTGTGAAACATGTCAGCTGTTGATTTCATCTTCGGCTGTATGGTTTTTAACCAATAAAGAAATCGTTGTTGGAGTGTGGCCATCCAAATTGAATTTTTTTCTATATAACTATGGGCTTTTATGCTGCCCCAACATACCTGCAGAAGTGTTCTTCAGTTGTCATAGTCCTTCAGAGGCACTCTGCAGTACTGGTGTCTTGAGTGCAAATCCCAAGTTAGAAGTCTCTACATGTGGGTCATTGTGTGGCCATCCTGATTGAATTTTTTTCTATATGCTACTTTGCATACTAAACAAGCACCATTATTTGAGGATAAGATTTTTTGTGACCCAGACACCTGAAGCGGGTTCTTTTCCCTGTTTAAGCCCTTAGTTATAGTTAGGGAACGAGGAAAGTATCATGCCTTACCTGTTGGACTGTGAAATGTCTGTTTTGCACTCTCCTAAGTAAAGTATTGAACCTTGTCCATGCCTGGTCTGAAGTTATTAAAGTGGTGTATCGCAAGTAAACCACACAGATACTATTAACAAGTGGGTCTTAATACATTGGGGTATGAATACATCAGCGTGGTGGAGTTGGAGAGTAGAGTAATGTGAAGACACATATGGTTACCTAGAGTAACAGAAGTTAATAAGCAGCCTGCCGATAGAGTGTACCTGTTGTAGGTGGATTGGCCTCTAGCAGTGAGGGAAATGTTGTCAGCACTCTTTTCGTCCAATGGTTTGTCTCTCATAACAACAGTAGCGGATTGCACAGCAGAGGTTCCCATCCTGTACAGAGGTATTGAGGCTCAAGAGTTAAGTTGAATGCACAGTGGGACACACTCTGCTACTGGGGAATTGTACTTAACGCTGGACAGGTGGTTGTGGAAATTGGCTCAGCGTGACCCTCCAGAATGCAGGTTGCTGTGAGTGTGTGCATTGCTGCAGGAAACCAAGGTTTGACTGGCAAACAGTTAATGGGAAACATGGAGAACGTAACAAACAACCCCTACACTACTGTCTTGCCTGCCCACGCGCTTAGTGTTTGGTCCAAGCTTTAGTTTGGGCTGAACATTGGCTGTTTGGATGTTCCTCTGAAGGCTGAACGTATAGGGCAGCCTATGTCAAGATTTTCAACACAGAGGAACCCTTGAAATAACTTTCCGGTCTTAGGGAACCCCTGCTAAAAATTACTATATCTACAACTTCTGATACATTAGTGTGATGGTCAGGTGGTAAAAATTAACAATACTCCTTACACGTGTGGTCCTCGGGAAAAATCCCCCCCCCCCCCCCCCCCTTACAGATAGCTAAAAAGATCAATGGTGTCAGTGGGATCTTATCTGAGAGGCAGAAATTGCTCATAAATGGTTTAATAGTGCTTGTGCATCACCACCATGCTCTAAAACAGAACAGTTGGCCGCTTACCAGACAAATTTATCCCACTTAAAGGATCATGTGCACATAAACAGGATCACATCTATGGGTTGGGTTGTCAGCCAGGCCTCAGAAGGTTTAGGATGGATCCAAGCTTATGTCAATCACATGGTGTTATAATAAAAGCAATGGAGAGTGCATTAGCAAATATATCAGAATATTTTAAAGACCAAAATGCACTTACAAAACATCAGTAGTGCACAGCCGCCTCCAGAATGGTCTGAGTGCGTTGTTGTCACCCTACTGGCTCCTTGTCTGAGGCAGATTTGACGAGAGGGCTTCCCTTGCGGTTAAGTGCCAAGCACCCCTGAAGGTGGGAACGGGGAATGCTAGACTCAAAGAAGCTAGGTAGATCCACTGGAAGTGATTTGCAGCGCAGAGGAATTGGATAGCTGTCAGCTGGTCTGCCAGGGCAGATGACAGGACCTCTGTAGCCCCAGGTGTGTTATTGAACAAGTGCAGTGACCACAGGCAAGGTGGCACCCAAAAAAGGAGCAAGATGGCAGGACAGGACTGAAGAGGCAAAGTCAGGATGAGAGCCAGTCATACACAAGAAGGCAAGCCAGGGTCATACACGGTAGAGCAAGAGAAACAGAGTCCTTAGAGCAAGCCAGGTCAAAACCAGGGATCAGGCAGCCGAGATGTCCAGAGGAAAGCCGGGTCAGTAACGGGTAATCCATGAATACAAGAAACACAGAAGCAAGGAGTACTGGTAACTGAAGATTATCCAGCAAAGTCTAAGTGCAGCCATAGGGTGTTTGGCGCCAGTTCTGGCAGAAGGTGTGCGTGAACATGCGCATTTCTATGCAAAAAAGCACGACCATGTAAAGTATTGGCAACTATGCCAGGTCTTTTCTTCAGCGCTTACACATCTTTATTCTTCTGACTCCTTTTCAGCACCTGCTCATTCTTACTCGGAATAGCACCCTGATACTCCTACCCGACGTGTTTCCTCTCAGAACGCATCGTCTGGGAATGAAGGCTCCCAGTCAATGTCTTCTGAGAAGAAAAGCGCCGGGTTCAATTATGCTCAATGTCAGACTGAGGACATTAAAAAAAACAAGTATTGTGGGAAGGAGCTTTGGATTTATGGTGAATATTTCAGCAAATATGTTTTTGTATGGAGTTCTGTTTTAAATCTCTATCAGTGAATGTTATTTCTTTTCCTTTGTTTACAGAATATCAGGCCTTTAAGTAGCTGCTGTTTTTAAGATAGCCGTTATGTCACAGCCCCTCAGGACCCTTCTTAGCTGTCTTCTAAGGATAACTATGGCTGTTTTACATCAGTCTACTCTATTTGATGTTGAGACTGTCTCGCTTGGGGACACAGATTATTTTCTGGGACATGTGAAGGATAGACACGGCTTGAAAACTGTTTACAAGAGCAAACACTTCACAACGGGAGACTGAGACCACCTAATCGGGATGAACCAATGTAGTTGGTGTAACTGTGCCCTGAAATCCAAGTGAAATAAAGTTTCTAGAAATTCTGTTGACTTGCATATTTTGCCTCTGCAGACAATTTGTTAGATTAATAAACACATGCATGTTTAACAAACTTCCCAGAATGGGGCCTCTGAGTATTATTTCTATGCAATTTGATGATACCAAATTACTGGACACTAGATTTGTTATGATGACTGTTTCTATTGTAAACTGAAATCTTTGCTGCTTATGATGTTTATACCATTTTCATAGATATTTGGTTTCTCCTTTTGTCATAAATGTCTGGGACTCAAGTTTGATTCCACAAACTATTTTCCTCTTCACAGATGACAAGATAATATCCAGGTCTGGTAGAACAGGAGAGGAAAACAAGTTTAATGCCAAAGGGTTGTCTCCTGGGCACTGGCTAAATGGACAGACAGCATTGATAGCCAAGAACTGAAACACAACTAAAGACTCAGGGTGAGTCAACGGGACATGGAAGAGTCCCTTGTAACATGCCGGTTTTGGCAACTTTTTTCATAGTTTAATAGAACCCCATGGAAGTCTTTACATTTTGGTGATTTTACTTTGGTACATAGTCTCCTGAAACGTTTTCATATGGACATAATCAGTACCATGTTAGTGTCAAGGAAATTGTATGCATAATTGTGCAAGATGTGCACTCGATCATAACAATTCTCAAGTGGCAACTAGAGGTCCCCTAACTTGTGTACGTGCACATAATATTTCTCGAGTGACAACTAGACGCACCCTAACTCGCACGTGTGCCCATGCACATGTGCATTAGCATGAGCGTGAGTGAATACTTGCCACTCACTTGCCTATTTAAAGTGGCTCCAGAGACCAGAAGATTGCTGAGGTGAACAATCTTGTGTTCCTGTGTATACCTGCCTGTTTGACTCTTCTGGTTCCTGATACCTTGTTGCTGACCCACTTGTGAACCGACTCTGCCTTTTGCCTGCTGTTGGGTTGCCTTCTTTGCTCACCTGATACCGACCCTGGCTTAGCCCTGACTCTGCTCTGGATCCAGTTCCTTATCTCTGCTGCTTGGCCATTACCTACTTCTGCCTGCCTGACCACCCGAGAACCTGCATCCTCCTGCTCACTAGCTTGGTTGCTGTCTGCTGTTCTGGACATGCTGCTGTATACCTGCACCTGCCAGTCCACTAGTCTGCCTGCTGTCCTGCACCTGCTGCCATGTATCAGCATCGGTCAGTCCACAAGTCTGCCTAGTGCTTGGTACCTGCTGCAAGTACCTTCCATCCAGGATCTCCAACCAGGCACCCCTGCCACTCCCTACCTGGTTATAGCCTGTCACCACCTTCAAGAGAAACAGGGCAGGTGGTGTAAAGGGAAGGCCCTCCCATCAGCTCGGCCCCAAACAGGTATGTGACAGTCACTAATTAATACAGATAGTTTTGAGTTTGGATGATAATCTTTATTAGCTAAATTAATTTATGAAAGATGCAAGAAGATGCCTTAAATTCCTTCTTAAAGTCTGTATAAAGCTTAAAGCTTTCATCTAATTACTAAGTTTAGTAGCCCCCCGAACTGTCATCAGCTATTTAAGGGAGGGGACGAGGATAGTAATATAGTAATTACATCATTGATTAATTATGGCCATAGCCATAGTCAATGCCACTGCCCAAATATAACCAGGTTGCCATTGATATAACTGCTGTTCCCGCCCCTTTTGTCATGTGACCAGGGATTGCTGGTGATATCAGTGGTTCCTAGGGCTTCCTTAGCAACCACTGACAGGAGAATGTTGTTATATATGGAAGCCATAGAAATACTGCTTTTATATATGATTTTTGTCTGTTGCTGAACAGGTGGCTAAATGGCCAAAATTCTGACTGAACCTAGGTTCGGACCAAACCATCGGCTTATTCCTATTCAGCAGATTTTTGTCTGAATAATGTCTGTGAGACGCTTTATGACTAAAGGTTAGGTTTGAGTAGGAAGTTTGAGTTTGCAGTGACACAGGGTTTGCCAATAATGTTGGCTTTTCACCCTTCTCCGAACAGGCAAACTTAACAGATTGTTTGCCCAGTTTTGGAGAAATTCATTCATTTAATGGCAGTGTTACAACCACCACTCAATGTAACAGCTTTCTGCTCAGGGTTCATGTTGGTTGTTAGAATGCAGGCAGCCATCTACATCCTAGCAACCAGTGTGCATGCCCATAATTACCATATTTAACCAATGTATCAGCCATCATCCTGTCCCTTTTATGTACAGTGCCGCCTTGCAGAAGTATTCACCGCCTTGGCATTTTTCGTGTTTTGTTGCCTCACAACCTGGAATTAACATGGATTGTTTGAGGATTTGCATCATTTAATTTACAGAACATACCCACAACTTTGAAGATGTTTTTTTGTTTTTACTGTGAAGCAAATAACAAATAGGACAAAATAACTGAAAAAGTTAATGTGCATAACTATTCACCCCCCTAAAGTCAATACTTTGTAGAGCCACCTTTTGCGACTATCACAGCTCCAAGTCGCTTTGTATAAGTCTCTATTAGCTTGCCACATCTTACCACTGGGATTTTTGCCAATTCCTCCTTGCAAAATGGCTCCAGCTCCTTCAAGTTGGATGGTTTGCACTTGTGAACAGCAATCTTTAAGTCTGACCACAGATTTTCTATTGGATTGAGGTCTGGGCTTTGACTAGGCCATTCCAACACATTTATATGTTTCCCCTTAAAGGGATTGTAAAGTGAATAATTTTTTTTTAAATAACAAACATGTTATACTTACCTCCACTGTGCAGCTCGTTTTGCACAGAGTGGCCCCGAACCTGCTCTTCTGGGGTCCCTCGGTGGCTGTCTCGGCTTCCTCCCGCAGGTGCTTCTCACGTTCATGCGAGCTCCCTCGCATGGTGAGAAGCACCTGCGGGCGCGATCCCGTAATACAGCCGGAGGCTATAGCCGCTCGCTGTATCACACGGCCCCGTCCCCCGGCGCTCCGCATCAGTGGATGTGATTGACAGCAGCGCGAGCCAATGGCTGCGCTGCTTTCCATCCATCCACTCCAGCCAATCAGCGGCCAGGCTGAACGGTGGAAAGGACGGCGGGGGCAAAAACTGGATTTTCGAGGGGTGAGGTAAGTAAAACAGGGGGGCGCAGGCGCTGTCAGATGTTTTTTCACCTTAATGCATAGAATGCATTAAAGTGGTTCTGCACTCAAAATACAACATTTGCCCATTCTGTTGCCTATAGTTAATATATCTCATAATGCCACCTGTTTTTTTTTTTTGATTCACCTACCTTTTGTAATCTTCAGTACTTTATTTCAAACCCCTGCGGCGATGGGCGGTCTCTTGCGGCGATGGGCGGTCTCTTGCGGGGATCAGCGTAATTTCCTGTTGAAGCCCGCACTGTCTCCTGTGATCTCGTTCGTGTAATCCCAGGAGACATTGCGGCTAATGCACCCGACATCTCGCGAGATTTCGGGTGCTACAGCCGACATCTCGCGAGATTTCGGGTGCTACAGCCAACATCTCGCGTGATTTTGGTAATTACAGCCGAGATCTCGCGAGATCTCGGCTGTAATTACCAAAATCACGCGAGATGTTGGCTGTAGCACCCGAAATCTCGCGAGATGTCGGCTGTAGCACCCGAAATCTCGCGAGATGTCGGGTGCATTAGCCGCAATGTCTCCTGGGATTACACGAACGAGATCACAGGAGACAGTGCGGGCTTCAACAGGAAATTACGCTGATCCCCGCAAGAGACCGCCCATCGCCGCAGGGGTTTGAAATAAAGTACTAAAGATTACAAAAGGTAGGTGAATCAAAAAAAAAAAACAGGTGGCATTATGAGATATATTAACTATAGGCAACAGAATGGGCAAATGTTGTATTTTGAGTGCAGAACCCCTTTAAGATGAAAAAACATTTACCTTTACAACCCCTTTAAACCACTGAAGTGTTGCTTTAGCAGTGTGTTTGGAGTCATTGTCCTGCTGGAAGGTGTTCTTTGGGTGATGTGATGTGTTGGGTTTGTTCCAGACATAGCGTTTTATTTGATAGCCAAAAAGTAAAAATTTAGTCTCATCAGACCAGAGCACCTTCCTCCATACATTTTGTGAGTCTCCCACATGCCTTTTCATAAACTCAAAACATGCCATTTTGTTTTTTGCTGAAAGTAATGTCTTTCTTCTGGCCTCTCTGCCATAAAGCCCAACTCTATGGAGCGTACGGCTTATTGTTGTCCTATGTACAGATACTCCAGTCTCTGCTGTGGAACTCTGCAGCTCCTCCAGGATTACCTTAGGTCTCTGTGCTGCCTCTCTGATTAATTCCCTCCTTGCCCGATCTGTGAGTTTTGGTGGGCGACCGTCTCTCTTGGCAGGTTTGCCGTTGTGCCTTTTTTTTTACATTTGGTTATGATAGATTTAATGGTACTCCTAGGGATCATTTGGATTTTTTTATAACCCAACCCTGACTTGTACTTCTCAACAACATTGTCCCTTACTTGTTTGGAGAGTTCCTTGGTCTTCATGGCAGTGTTTGGTTAGTGGTGCCTCTTTCTTAGGTGTTGCAGCCTCTGGGGCCTTTCAAAAAGGTGTATATGTAATGACAGATCATGTGACACTTAGATTGCACACAGGTGGACATCTTTTCACTAATTATGTGACTTCTGAAGGGAATTAGTTCCACCATAGCTTTTTATACGCTTTATAACACAGGGGGTGAATACATACGCTCATGCCAATTATCATTTTTTTTTTTTATTTCTGAAAAATTGTTTTATATATATATTTTTCTAATTTTACTTCACCAACTTAGATTATTGTGTTCTGATCCATCACATATCATTCAGATTAAAAAAAACATTGAAGTAAAGGCTGTAATGTAACAAAATTGGTAAAAAGCCAAGGGGGGTGAATACTTTTGAAAGACACTGTATATTCAGCTGTCTGCTGGAAATCTGTGAGTTGCGATGAGAGTCTATCGGGTGAAGATCGTAGGCGATGATCGTTGTTTTTGTGTTGTCTGGTTGAGAGGATCTGCGTTTATCCTAATTGATGATGGATGTACAAGGTACATGGGGATGTACATAGTTGACAATGGATTTACAAGGTGTAACCTTTTTGGGGGTCTTTTTCCAATTACAGACTTTGTCACAGTGTGTGTATGTGTTTATTTACTGTATTTTGTATAACATAATTCCTGGACACCTTTTGCATGGTGGTTCCCCCTCATCAAGGACAAGGGTCTGATATGCATTTTGCCTTTATTAAAAAAAAAAAAAAAAAAAAAAACACACATGAGCAGGCAGGAAAATGTCATTTAGTGCCTTTCTAAATGATACTTTTGCTGTAGTACATCGAACAGATGTGCCACGTCACTTGTAAGTTTAGGTTTATTTTAAAGATTCATCTTTCACTGATTTCAATGGAGTTCACAATTTGCAGATTTCTGGGGGTTTTAAATGAATGTACCTTTGAACCGGACTCAATGAAATTTGCCCATTACTTTATAACGCTTAATACATCCATTTTTTTTTTTTTTTTGTGACAAAATGTAAGGACATTTGGAAATTCTTCTACTGAATTGCAATTCGATTGGTGAAAGGTGTTCCCACATTACCATATTACTGAAATTAATCAATTTATGATATGCATCAGCTTGCATTTGAGAACAGTGTGACGTGCTTCCAAGTTGCTTCGTACAGTATGTGCATCTGACCCACAGTTGACTTTAATCAACTTTTTGCATAACTTGTGTAGCACCCCCTGACCCTTAAGGCGAGAGGGGCTCTCAGGGACAGGGTGGGCTAGGATTTCATTAAAAGTGTAGTTTTTGGCCATAATGGAGCAATGTGTACAGATGGGCAACAGTCACTTCTATATGCAATCAAAAAAAGTTTTTTTTGCCTCTCATTCAAAACTCCAGGGACATAACCAAAGGGGATCAGGACATCCATGGACTTGCAGATTCCAGAATAGGGGAACAAAAGCACTTAGTCTTCACAGATGGAGGACCTCTAAGCTGACCTGACATTCTGTGACTGTGGCTCCTGATTGCAAAGCACTTATTAAATTCATCTGCCAACACCCTGTGGAGAGGACACCATACTCCAGCATGGCATAACCCCCCTGTCTGCCGGTCAGTCCAACACTTACCCCATCTAGGTGGTGGGCAGTGCATTGCGGGCAGCGACTCCGGTGTCCTCAGCATGACGGGTGGCTAGAGTTGGGCTCTTCCGCCGTGCATGTCCTCTCTCCTCCTCCTTCTCCTAGGCATCCAATAGGATCGCCTTAAATTTTGGCCAATCGGGAAACAGGTCTCAGACCTGCTTCCTGATTGGCGGGGAGGAGATTTAGTGTGAAAATAGTGAGTATTCATTTGCTATCATCACACAAATGGGTGGGCTCGGAGCGCAATGCTCTGCGCCACATGCCCACCCTTTCTTGAAACCTATTAGAGCCTTTGGCTCTAATCACGTGCTTCAAAAAACACTCCCCTCCATTGGAATCCATGGTCCGGCATCCCTGTATGTAGATCAGGGTGCCGGACGCAAGGGCGCGGGGGGGTGCCCTCTGTTCATGGGCTGCCACTGTTCTGGACCCACAAGACATCTGGAGGTTCTCCGTGGCTCCTTAATTCCTAGACTACACAAGCTAGGCCTTAAATACAGGCACAGCCACATGGTCGCCCTCGGAGGCTGCAGGATTCAACAACCAAACAAGGGGAGAACTGAACTTCCCAAAGTTGCTCCCTGCATATTTATACCCTCTCCCAGCCTGCACCAAAGACAATAACCCTCCAAGATGTTGGCCAGGAAGAGATAAATATTCCTAGCTCCTATAAATGCAGTCTCTCATACTATCGGAAGAGGCACCAGAGACACCTATTGGCAGTAGACAGAAACAGTAACCAGAGCCTAGGAGAAACCTAAGAACGCTTAAAGCGGAACTTAACCCTAAAAGCGAAGTTTCCCCTTGTATCCTCCTCCCACCCTCCTCTAACACGTTTAGACTTTGTTTTTGTTTGTTTTTGGAGGGGGTACCTAGATTTGGTAGGTACCAGCATCCACTTTCGGTCAGATTGCCTATGTGATTCCACTGGAAGTTTGGTCCCCCCCCTCCCTGCTTGCTGCCTTCTGGGAAAAGTCCCAGGTATCAGTAGCCTGGGGGACCATTCACACAGTGCAGTGCAGCTTCACAGCCGGCTTCCCACACTAAACATACCCACAAAAGGTTCCCTTCCTGTCTCAGGTGAGGACGCCGCTGGATCCTTGGACAGGTAAGTGTCTTTTTATGAAAAGTCAGCAGCTACAATATTTGTAGCAGATTAATTTTTATATTTTTTTCAAAAAGGTTGAAGAACCTTTTAAAACTATCAATCCAGCTAAACAGCTTAGCACTAGGGATGAGTTCAGGCGTGTTCGCATGGACCACGTGCAGAGCCCGCCAGGAAGTTGGTGCAGCGCTGCACTAATCACAGGGAGTGAGACATTGCCTGATCTCTGCAGCCGCACATCGGGGCAATGTCTCACTGTCCTCTCCGACAGATTTTGTCCGAAACTTGTGCTGCATACACACGGTCGGACAAAGTTGTCGGAAAATCCGATCGTTCGTAACGTGATGACATTATTTTGTTACGACGGGACTACGTTCAGGCTAGTAGCCAATAGCTTTGGTCTAGGAATTTGATCTGAGCATGCGTGGCACTTTGTCCTAACGGAATTCTCTACAAACGATCGGAAAAAGTCAGATCAGATCATGTTGTCGGAATTTTTTTTTTTATAGCCCAGCTCTAAAACTTTGTCGGTCGAATATTCTGATGGAAACAGTCCGATGGAGCCCACACACGGTCGGATTATCCGACAACGCGATCCGATCGGACATTTTCCGTCGGAATGTCCGACTGTGTGTACAAGGGCATACAGATGAAATTTGAGAAAAAAAAGTATATTTTCTTTTCCTTTTGTATAAATTCAGCACTTTTGTGTCATTGTTTTCAGGTAAAACCCTTTTTGTAAGTTTTTCTTTTAATTCTGCATTTTTGTCCTCAATTTACCAGGACGTGTCAACTTTTTCCTAGTCCAGCAGTTAGCTGATCACTATTTTTATATTATGGAAAATTGTTTGGTTCACACTGCCAAAAAACTGACAAACCAAAACATTGAAAATTTCAGTTCCCCACTTCTATGTTAGTGGCCCCCATAGTGTTTGGCTGTGTGATACCCCCTTGTACTTCCCAGCTCGGCACTTTCATCAATCCTCCATGGCGCTCATTGAAAAAAAAGGATGGAAAGATGGGAAGCGAATCAATGTGTTGAACCTTCGAAAGTGTTCCCCAAGACGGTATGATAAGCCATCTCTGGCTGTGACACAAAGGATTCATTACACCACTGCATCCATAAAAGAGTAGTCCATCTAACAAAATTCAATACCCCTGCTGACTTATAGAAGTGATGTCAAACCAGGCAGTGACAATCAAAACAAAAGCTAATGAGTGTATATGTTTTGCCTGACACCTGAGCCCCTCTCGAGTGAACTCCTAGTCCTGGAAGGAGGTCTAATTAAAAAGAAGTCATGCAGATGGCTAGAAGAAGGATCCTTGTTAACTATTTTTTGGAGACTTTGTGAACATTTCAGTGCTCTATAGCTTTTGCGAAAATTCTGACATGAATGGCATAGTGAAAATTTGCTTGCGTTGTTCGTGTTATTCTCTCGTGCTTTTTTTTTTTTTTTTTTAATGAACAATACCAAGAGACTGACAAGACAGGCTCCTCTATTCAGTAATGCAAGAATAAGGCTCCCAGTATTTAAAAATGAGTTCCAAGTATAGATATTTTTACACAGTTAAATGGGTCCAGCTTAGACCCATGTAACTACCGTATTTATCGACGTATAACACGTACCAGCGTATAACACGCACCCCAAGTTTAGGAGGGAATTTTAAGGAAAAAAACTTTTAGGAGGGAAGTGTAAGGAAAAAAAAACTTACATTTAAATGCCTGTCAATGCAGCCTTATCAGTGTCCATCTGCAGCCTTGTCAGTGTCATTTTCAGCTTTGTCATGCAGCCTTGTCCACCATTTGCAGCCTTGTCCACCATTTGCAGCCTTGTCCATCGTTGCACACTTGTCAGTGTCATTTGCAGCCTTTCCTTTTAAAAATGGCGCTGCCGAGATACAGAGCCGGATGTGCTGTGTATCTTGGCGGCGCTCGGTAGTTCTCACCAGCTTTTGGCCACCTTCAGCCGTTCTCTGAAGATTTCAGCCACCTTCGGCTGTTCTCGGAAGATTCCGGCCGAGAACGGCGAAAACTGGCGAGAACAGCCGAAAGCCGCCGAGAAGAGCCGAAGGTGGCCGAAAGCCGCCGAGAAGAGCCAAAGGGGGCTGAGAGCCGCTGAGAAGAGCTGAAGGTGGCTGAAAGCTGCCCAGAGGCTCACAACAGCTGGGGATCTGCGTATAACACGCACCTGCGATTTTTCCCTGATGGGAGCAGTAGACAATGCTACTCCAGTGATCTCCATTTGCTTCCAGGTCTCTTGGTGAGCAGCTGCCCCACTCGGCACAGGTGCCATTTAGAGAATGGCTTACATTTTCTGAATGAATGCAAAACGTTCTCTGATTGGACGAGGTGCAGAGCATGATATCACCACCCCACCTCTTTAACTCATCCAATTAGAGAAGGCGTTGCATTAATTTAGAAAATGCAAAGCATTCTCTGAATGGTGCCCGTGCCAAACGGGAGACCTCCTGCGTTCTGAATGCAGTAGGGCAGCTGCTCGGCACGGCACCCAAAAGCTGGTGGAGAGCACCGGAGTAGCGTTGTGTTTAGCCAAGATTGGCTAATGTAACTATGTATAAAATATCCATCCATAACTGGAATTCATCTTTAAAACTGAACCCCAGGTGGTTAAATCAAATTATTTTAAATGCAACTACTACATGCTTACCTGAATTTGACTTGATTTCAGTTTCTTATGATCTGCTCTACAACAGATTTGGAAAGGGAGGGGTCGAACAAAGAGCCAATCTAATTGCATTCACATGCAAAGACAAGCAACATGCTGACCTCAATTGGCCATATTTTGGCAATGATGTCACCACTATCCCTCCTTTATATAACCAATGACAGCTCGGGATGCTGTCATTCTGATAGTGTTACCATGGGGATGGGTTGTGTGTGGTGGATTATCAGGTTTTTTTCTTTTCATCAAGTCGACGGCAGTGGACATTGTAATTGACTATGGGTTTACATTGAAGGGCATGTTTTAGGATTTTTATTTTTTAAATAAAGGACTCAAATGTTTAGGTGTTTTTATTCTAAATGACATATTTTGTGGTGAATGAGTAGGGGTACCCCATTGTCATTCACATGAGAGGAGTGCCAGATTGGGGGGGGGGCTTATTATTAACACAAACAACATTCCTAATGCACGGGTTCTTGTGTTAGGCTAGGAAGTAATTGGGTGCTGCAACAGCTGCCTGCCTGCTGGAGTACACCAGGTATCTTCAAATGTTTTCCAATTGTTTTTTTGAAAATGATCACATGACAATGGAAGAATGCAGTGTTTCTGGGCCACACAGGACCCCTTTGTCAGGTATTCGTCCGCTGGGATGCAATCATCTTCAATAAAATATTTGGACGCTATTTGAAGATCCCTGGTGTGCTGGCAAATTGCACGTTGTTCCATTCTATTATTATAGGCAGTTTCTAGATTCAGATAAGAGGAGAGAGTCCCCACATTGCCTAGTGAGAGGAAATGTGGGAAAAAATTGGGTTTTTAAGTGCCAAGACAAAATATCAACTACCACATTATATAATCGTTTACATTTTTTCTTCAAAGTTTTATTTGTGCAAAAAGTATTTAAAACCACGTGTATGATGACATAGATATAAGTAACACCACATTGGACAATATACAAGCATTCTAGGCAGACAATGCGTAAGAAGTTAGTGGATCATGGATCAACGGGTTTTGCCCACATTGAGAGAGAGGGCTTCTTCGGGAATAAGTTTGCAAAATTGGTGAAATCTGATAACTTGTATGGTGATCAAAATGCCCATATCAGCAAAACACTATGCCTGACATGGGAGAATCCAGTCAAAGATGTGTGCTCATTCATAAATGTAAACGGTGAAGAACAATGAGGATTCACTCACATATGTGCATCATCACTAGTATAAAGGTAATAGGACTCAAATGGATAGAGAGCCCATGTAAAGGACTGAAGAAACATTCATACTAACATAATCAAACTTTGATGGATTATAAAGCCCAAATCCACAAATTGGAAGCAGGGAGGGGAGCTATACAAGATGGTAACTCCATATTCCAGATATGCACATAGGATGATGTATATACCACTCTGCTAGCGGGTCGCATTTGGTGTGGCAAGCCGCTAGCCAATTTTGCAAACTGGATCCTGAAGAAGCCCTCTCTTTCATTGTGGGTGAAATACTTTGATCTATGATCCATTAACTTCTTACTCTTGCCTGGAATGGTTGTATATTGTCCAATGTGGTATCACTTATATTTATTTTATCATACATGTGGTTTTAAATACTTTTTTGTACAAATAAAACTTTGAACAAAAAAAATAAAATAATATTATATATATATATATATATATATATATATATATATATATATATATATATATATATATATATATATATATATATATTATATATATATATAATGTGGTAGTTGACATTGCTCTTTGGCACTTAAAATGTGGGTATTCTTCTTCTTTCTCACTTGCTATAGGGGATTGTGCCAGAGATTGTTGAGAGGTTCCCCTTCCATCCAACCATACTGTAGATTCAGATAAACCCCCTGCCAACAGACCCCCACAATCACTAAACAAGGGTTGTGGGGATAAGCCGCTTGTCTTCATTAACACATGGACAAGATGCTTTGCTAGGAGGGACCCCTAAATTTTGAGATCATGTGGCCTGTTATTATTCAAGAGGGGGGCACACACTCCTCCCCCCTCTTTCTTGACCAGCCAAGCTGCATGCTCAGATTAAGGGCCTAGTATGGATTTTTAGGGGAACCTCGTGCATTTATTTTGTTTTTTTGCAAGAAGCGCCCTTAAAATCATTATCAGGCCTAGAAGCTCTAACATGAAATTAGTGCATTTTTTGTTTTTGTTTGCGTGGGGTACCCCCTAAAATCCAATTGCCTGCTTCTTTAAAATAAAAACAAAATCATATGGCCCCCTTCAATGTCCCTTAGCGATCTGCTATGCATTTTAAGGGACCTTTGAGGTCTATGTGTCATTTTCTTTTCTTTCAAAAATAAAAGAAGCAAGAGGGAGACATCATTTACTGGCAATTTAAAATTCTCTTTTCCATACAGAATTGTCACAACTTTTTTTGCACTGGCATAATGTTACTCAAGGTAGACCCGCCAAACATCTATGCATATGTCCCTCTGTGCTGGAAGCACACCAGAATAAAAAATAAATAAACAAGATCAGGGTTTGCCAGGGTTAGTGTTAGGGTCAATTTCACGGTCAAAGGTCAAGGTCGGGATCAACGGTCCCAGTCAGCATATTTTGGGTACAATAAAAAACCTTCAGTGTGCTCCCCCCTCAGCTCCCCACCCAAAATTGACCTAATCCCCATCCCGATCCAGCGATGTGCATAAGACTCAAGGTTCTCCTGGGTCTCTCCCTCCTGATTGGCTGAGCTGCAGCAGCAGGAGCTATTGACTCCTGCTGCTGTCAATCACAGCCAGTGAGGCGAGAGCGGGGGTAGGGCTGAGCTGCACTCTGTGTCTTATGGATGCAGAGAGCCAGTTTGAGAGTGGGCACACACAAGTGCCCCCAAAGCGCCAGCGGGGAACCCTAGAACAGGAGGATCGGGGCTGCCCTGTGCAAAATCACTGCAGAGAGCAGGTAAGCATAACATGTTTGTTATTTTTTCCTTTACAATGACTTTAAATTAGTATCAGTGTCCGTTAGTGTAAGCGTGTTTTTAGGCAGGACAAAGAAAAAGCAAAATGTGCACTGTTGGTTGTGGGCTGTAGTGTACTACAGGTACAAACAACAACATACACCTACACATTCACTATATTACCAAAAGTATTGGGATGCCATTAAAGTTCATGTGCGTCTAACGGCAGGCATCCCAATACAGCTGGCAATATAGTGTATGTGGTATCCCTGCAATCGTCAGGAGCAGACTATATTTTGGCTTGATCTTTGATCTAGTAAATTATGATAATAGCAAGAAATAAACCTACTAAATTGGGAAAAAAAAAACGTGTTTGACTACGTTGGGCTAGTTTTCCTTTGATAATAACAAAAATAAAAAATAAATCAAGAGACATTCTTTATCATTTACCACTAAAAGAAAGCCCAACTTGTCCTGAAAAAAAAAAACAAGGTATAATCCATCTAGATACACAAAGTAGTTATAATGATATACATAATCTTACTAACACATGTCAAAGTTGCAAAATTGTTCTTAGCCCTTGTACACACGGTCAGACATTCCGACGGAATGTGTCCGATCGGACCGTATTGTCGGATAATCCGACTGTGTGTGTTGTCTCCATCGGACTGTTTCAGTCAGAATATCCGACAGACCAAGTTTTCCAACTTGTCTACAAAATTTTCCGACAGCATGCTCCGATCGGACATACTCCGATCATGTGTAGCCTACTCCGACGGACAAAGTGCCACGCATGCTCAGATCAAATTCCTAGACCAAAGCTATTGGCTACTAGCCTGAACGTAGTCCCGTCGTAATTAAATAACGTCATCACGTTATGTACAGGATTTTCCAACAATTTTGTTTGACCGTGTGTATGCAACAGTTTCGGCCAAAATCCAATGGATTTGGTTGTCAGAATGTCCGACCGTGTGTACAAGGGCTTAGGCATTTACATTTGTTTTCCCATTAGGCATGAAGGGGTTAAGACATAGCACAGGACATATGTGAAATATAATATTTTTTGGAAACTTTTTACACAGTTCATATTTAATCCTTATTGAAAGTCTAAACTACTTGCCCTTTAACATGTTTGTCTTGTTTGTGACTTTTCGACATTACAAATAAAGTAGAAGGGATTATGATGTTGTGTGCAAGGGATTTATTCCAGATAAGTGGAGACAGTGAGATAAGAACTCTCCAAAGCTGTCTGAAAAGATCCAGATGATCCAGAACACAGAGATGAAACATCGAGGAAGGGCCGAGCACAGAGGACAAAGATAAAGTCAATCTTCTCCCACATAACCCTGGAAACACTTCAGTCACCCAAGGGTGTGCCGCGTACTCCACTATTGGATGAGTGGTGTACCAGATGTCCCTTGTCTAATTAAGATCTCTGTTTACAAGTCTGGATAGCCAGTTACTAGTTGTTTCCCAAACCTTACACCATAGAGGCCGAAGTTTACAAATCCGAAATAATGATGGCTGATTCTGGCTACAGCCTTTAAGAAGGATGAACAATTGTTCTACTAATATAAATACAGGCATAGACTCTTGTCTCTTAAACCTTCTTACCGTCCTCCCAAAATGCTTTCTCCCTGTCGTTTTGGGTGAACTATGAGACGGCTCCTGCAGAAGTGGAGCGAATCCACGAAGCGCGTTGAGCTTTTGGGATGTCGTTATGCTGTTAATCTATGATACCTGTCTATTAGACCAATTTTGTAACATCCATTTTTCCCATGACATGGAGTACATTTTGGCTCACATTATTTTTTGTACATACAGTATCTTACAAAAGTGAGTACACCCCTCACATTTTTGTAAATATTTTATTATATCTTTTCATGTGACAACTCTGAAGAAATGACACTTTGCTACAATGTAAAGTAGTGAGTGTACAGCTTGTATAACAGTGTAAATTTGCTGTCCCCTCAAAATAACTCAACACACAACCATTAATGTCTAAACCACTGGCAACCAGGGCCGGACTGGCCTACCGAGATACTAGGAGATTTCCCGGTAGGCCGCCTGCCCTGGGGCCGCTTTTAGTTGCGGCTGCATTAGTGCTGTCTCCTATGGATCACACATCGCTGGCTGGCTCTGTGATCGGCAGCCGCTCTGTAACAAGGCCCCGCCCCCCCAGACCTGCTCGTGTGATAGTAGAGAGAATCAACGTTCCACCTATCACACAAGCCGGTCTGGGGGGCGGGGCCTTGTTACAGAGCGGCTGACGATCACAGAGCCAGCCAGCGATGTGTGATCCATAGGAGGGGATGCCGCCCGTACAGCCCGCCCTGTGTGCCCCAGTGCCTGGATAGGAGGATCAACGGGGGGGGGGGGGGGTCTGCCGATTCTCCTATCCAACTTATTTTACTGTCCCTAGTTCACCTTGTGCTCCCTGCCCCCCTCAGTGCTCTCCTCCACCACCACACTCTCCTGGCCCCCCCACAGTTCTCTCCTCCCCTGTTCTTTCTGCCTCCCCCACCACACTCCCCTGCCCCCCTCCACCCCCCAGGTCTCTCCCCTCCCCCCAGTGCGCCCCCCCAGTGCGTTCCCCCCAGTGCTCTCCCTCCTGTTCCCCCCTGCTCTCCACTCCCCCCAGTGCCCCCCCATCCCATCTCTAGTGCTCTCCCCCGTCCCCAGTGCTCTCCACTCCCCCAAGTGCCCCCCATGTTCTCCCCCCAGTGTTCTCCACTCCCCCCAGTGCTCTCCCCCCTGTGCTCTCCCCCCCTGTTCTCCCCCCATGCTCTCCCCTCTGTTCTCCGCCCCCAGTGTTCTCCACTCCCCCCCAGTGCTCCCCCCCCAGTACTCTCCACTCCCCCCAGTGCTCTCCCCCCCTGTTCCCCCCATGCTCTCCCCCCAGTGTACTCCACTCCCCCCAGTGCCCCCCCTGTTCTCCCCCCGTTCTCCCCCCAGTGCTCTCCCCCCCTGTTCTCCCCCCAGTGCTCCCCCCTGTTCTCCCCCCCAGTGCTCTCCCGCCCTGTTCTCCTCCCTGCTCTCCCCCCCAGTGCTCTCCCCCCTGTTGCCCTCCCAGTGCTCTCCTCTCCCCCCTGTTCTACCCCCCAGTGCTCTCCACTCCCCCCAGTTCTCCCCCCCAGTGCTCTACCCCCTGTTCCCCCCCCAGTGCTCTCCACTCTCCCCAGTGCTCTCCCCCCTGTTCTACCCCCCCAGTGCTCTCCCCCCTTTTCTCCCCCAGCGCTCTCCACTCCCCCCAGTGCTCTCCCCCCTGTTCTTCCCCCCCAGTGCTCTCCCCCATGTTCCCCCCCCAGTGCTCTCCCCCCTGTTCTTCCCCCCTAGTGCTCTCCCCCCTGCCCCCCCCCCCAGTGCTCTCCCCCCTGTTATTTCCCCCCCAGTGCTCTCCACTCCCTCCAGCGCCCCCCCCCAGTGCTCTCCACTCCCCCCAGTGCTCTCCCCCCTGTTCTTTCCCCCCCAGTGCTCTCCCCCCAATGCTCTCCCCCTGTTCTTCCCCCCAGTGCTCTCCCCCTGTTCTCCCCCCCCACAGTGCTCTCCCCCCTATTCCCCCCCCCCAGTGCTCTCCACCCTGTTCTCCCCCCCCCAGTGCTCTCCCTCCTGTTCCCCCAAGTGCTCTCCACTCCCTCCAGTGCTCCCCCCCAATGCTCTCCACTCCCCCGAGTGCTCTCCCCCCTGTTCTTTCCCCCCAGTGCTCTCCACTCCCCCCAGTGCTCTCTCCCCTGTTCTCCCCCCCAGTGCTCTCCACTCCCCCCAGTGCTTTCCCCTCTGTTCTTTCCCCCCCTGTTTAACCCCCAGTGCAATCTCTCCCCCCTGTTCTCCCCTCCCCCCAGTGCTCTTCACTCCACCAGTGCTCTCCCCCTGTTCTCCCCCCTGTTCTCTCCACTCCCCCCAGTGCTCTCCCCCTGTTCTCTCCACTCCCCCAGTGCTCTCCCCCCTGTTCTCTCCACTCCCCCCAGTGCTCTCCCCCCTGTTCTTCCCCCCCCCAGTGCTCTCCAGCTCTCCCCATCACTCTCCAGCCCCCACCCCAGTGCTCTCCAGCCCCCCATTCTCCCCACCCCTGTTCTTTTTTCTGGCCCCCTGGTGCTCTCCAGCCCCCCCAGTGCTTTCTACCCCCCGTGCTCTCCACCCCTGTTCTTTTTGGCTACCCCCAGCACTCTCCCCTCGCCACCCCTGTATTCTCCACTCCCCCTGCATTTTGCCCCTACCAGTGCTCTCCCTCCTGTTCCCCCCAGTGCTCTCCACTCCCTCCAGTGCTCCCCCCAATGCTCTCCACTCCCCCGAGTGCTCTCCCCCCTGTTCTTTCCCCCCAGTGCTCTCCACTCCCCCCAGTGCTCTCTCCCCTGTTCTCCCCCCCAGTGCTCTCCACTCCCCCCAGTGCTTTCCCCCCTGTTCTTTCCCCCCCTGTTTAACCCCCAGTGCAATCTCTCCCCCCTGTTCTCCCCTCCCCCCAGTGCTCTTCACTCCACCAGTGCTCTCCCCCTGTTCTCCCCCCTGTTCTCTCCACTCCCCCCAGTGCTCTCCCCCTGTTCTCTCCACTCCCCCAGTGCTCTCCCCCCTGTTCTCTCCACTCCCCCCAGTGCTCTCCCCCCTGTTCCCCCCCCCAGTGCTCTCCAGCTCTCCCCATCACTCTCCAGCCCCCACCCCAGTGCTCTCCAGCCCCCCATTCTCCCCACCCCTGTTCTTTTTTCTGGCCCCCTGGTGCTCTCCAGCCCCCCCAGTGCTTTCTACCCCCCGTGCTCTCCACCCCTGTTCTTTTTGGCTCCCCCCAGCACTCTCCCCTCGCCACCCCTGTATTCTCCACTCCCCCTGCATTTTGCCCCTACCAGTGCTCTCCACCCTCCATAGTGCTCTCCAGTCCCCCATTCTTTCCACCTCTGTTCTTTCTGGCCCCCACTGGTGCTCTCAAGCTCCCCCCCATTGCTCTCCACTCCCACCTGCTCTTTGTACCCCCCCCCCAGTGCTCTCCAGCCCCCATGCTCTCCACCCCTGTTTTTCTGCCCCCCAGTGCTCTTCACCACCCCACACTCTTAGCTTCCCCAGTGCTCTCAGCCTACCGTGCTCTCCACCCCTGTTATTTTTGGCTCCCCAGTGCTCTCATATTCCCCCCAGCGATCTCCGCTCCCCACCCCTGTGATCTCCACTCCCCCTGCTCTTTGCCCCCACCCATGTGTTCTCCAACCCCACCAGTACTCTCTGCTCCCCCTTCTCTCTAGCTCCCACCCAGTGCTCTCCACTTCCCCAGGACCAGAGGACAGGCTGACTGGGGCCGGAAAATGAGGGTGGTTTAAGGTGCAGGTGGCCAGGGACCACTTCATCTCACAGCAAACAGATCCTCTGGAAGGAGCACCGTCCCCATCCAAAACGAGAACAGAACCTGCCTGCTGCTACCCATCATGGATATCCTGCTGGCATGCAAGGTACCGTACCGAGCATCAACAACACACCTTCCCACAGACAGGGACTGCAGACTGGGACATGGGGAACAGGAGGGGCTGCAATGATGGGCACAGTGAGACTGCATTCACGGCACAGTAAAGCTGCATTTGATGGGAACAGTGAGGCTGCATTGGTGGGCACAGTGAGGCTGCATTGGTGGGCACAGTGAGGCTGCATTGGTGGGCACAGTGAGGCTGCATTGATGGGCACAGTGAGGCTGCTTTGGTGGGCACAGTGAGGCTGCATTGGTGGGCACAGTGAGGCTGCATTGGTGGGCACAGTGAGGCTGCATTGATGAGGACAGTGAGGCTGCATTTGATGGGCACTGGTGAGGCTGCATTAAGCTCTTGCATCAAGTCTGCAGTCTCTGACCATATGCTGTATCATATCTGCAGTCTCTGAGGGAGTCTGGAGAGGAGTCAAGAGTGGGAGCACCACCGGGATGGGGGTCATGGGAGAAGTCAGACTTGTGTGGACTGTGGACAGGAGACTATGGGATAAAACCAGAGCCACCAAGCTGGAGCCGACTGACTGAGCCCTGCACAGTGCACCTGAGAGGAAGTCAGTGACAGCACCGCCAGACCAGTCGGGGGGAGTGACTGATGTAAGGGGGGAGTGAATATGATAATGTAAGGGGCACTGATATAAAGGGTTTCCTTATTATATATTTCCTATATATAATACTCTCGTCATCAAATGTGCTTTAAAATGTATGGTTTTCCCTTTCATGAACAAGAAAATAATGATGTTATGCTGCTGGGCTGGTATAATAATGGTGTGGGGCTGGTATGAAATTTTTTCCAGGGCTGGTTTTTATTCCCAGTCCGGCCCTGCTGCCAACAAAAGTGAGTACACCCCTAAGTGAAAAAGTCCTAATTGGGCCATATTAGACATTTTACCTCCCCGGTGTCATGTGACTCGTTAGTGTTATAATGCTCCAGGTGTGAATGGGGAGCAGGTGTGTTAAAGTTGGTGTTATCACTCTCACTCTCTCATACTGGTCATTGAAAGCTCAACATGGCACCTCATGGCAAAGAACTCTCTGAGGATCTGAAAAGAAAATAGTTCCTCTACATAAAGATGGCCCAGGCTATAAGAAGATTGCCAAGACCTTGAAACTGAGCTGCAGAGTGGTGGCTAAGACCATACAGCGGTTTAACAGGACAGGTTCCACTCAGAACAGGCCTCGCCATGATTGATCAAAGAAGTTGAGTGCACGTGGCCAGCATCATATCCAGACGTTGTCTTTGGGAAATAGATGTATGAGTGCTGCCAGCATTGCTGCAGAGGTTGAAGAGATGGGGGGTCAGCTTGTCAGTGCTCAGACCATATGCCGCACACTGCATCAAATTGTTCTGCATGGCTGTCATCCCAGAATGAAGCTTCTTCTAAAGATGATGCACTAGAAAACCTGCAAACAGTTTGCTGAAGACAAGCAGACTAAGGACATGGATTACTGGAACCATGTCTTGTGGTCTGATGAGACCAAGATAAACTTATTTGGTTCAGATGGTGTCAAGCGTGTGTGGCAACAACCAGGTGAGGAGTACAAAGACAAGTTTGTCTTGCTTACAGTGAAGCATGGTGGCGGGAGTGTCATGGTCTAGGGCTGCATGAGTGCTGCAGGAACTGAGGAGCTACAGTTCATTGAGGGAACCATGAATGCCAACATATACTGTGACATACTGAAGCAGAGCATGATCCCCTCCCCTCAGAGACTGGGCCACAGGTAGGATGACCACATTTTCAAACAGCCATTCAGGACATTTTCAGCTCAATAGAACTTGATTTGGAATAGATAGCCAGACTTTAAAGGTGCCATACAGAAATACATATGTAAAAAAGAAAAAAAAAGGAAATGTTATTGTTATGAACATACAGTATCTAGAAGGAACTTTGTTAAAAGCAATACATGATTGCATTGCAATTGCAAGCATGCATGTTCTCATAGAATAGTGAATACAAACCTGGAAGTTTGGCTGGGGGGCCCCCCTCAGGGCTCAGGCACTCTGTCAGGTGGCTCGGGTCGTGGCCCTTGTGGGCGGGAGGAGGCACAGGAGGAGAGAAGTTGGGCTGCTTGCAGTGGCAATGCGCTGCAGGCAGCGGGACTAGTCGGCCCCAGGACTGGCACTGGGCACAGGCTGCTGTGGATCCTGGCTTACCAGCAGTGCCACTACCAGCAGTGCAGAATGGACTGGAGTCAGGAGGAGGAGATAACAGAAGATGCTCTGGCTGCTCTCTCTCTCTCTCTGCTGCTGTGGCCCGGAGGCAGAGAAGGAGAGGAGGTGGGTGGACTCCGAGTGCTGCTCAGCGAAGGGCAGTTTTGGGTAAGGCTTGCTCAGCTGACGCCACTGGTTTCTAGATGCGAGGCCCTAGCAACCAGTTCGACAATATTTATCAGGGTGGCGGTGTGTTCTTTTTTTCATTCCGGGACACTGTATTGTCCTGGAATGAAGGTGCATGGGACATGGGACACAAATATGAATTAAGGGACAATCCTGGGCAATCCGGAACACGTGGGCACCCTAGCCACAGGGCAGTATTCCAACATGATAACAACCCCAAACACATTGCGACTCAAATGGATAAAGTGCCCATACCCCCCTGGTCTTATTTGCTGGTTGTACACTTCCTGAAATCGATAGACAAAGATTCGGTTTGCTCTAGACCTCTCACCACATTTGAAAAACTATGCACTCAAAACACCCCACAGCGGCACCTTATCGCCATTACACACAACCTCCTATTCGAAGATATACGTCCCAGTTCGAGTAAGCCCTGCCGGAAATGGGAAGAGGATCTTTCTATAACGGTGACGGATGATCAATGGGAACACATATTTAAGCATATACACTCAGGTTCACTCAATGTGAACACGCAAGAAAACGGGTTCAAGATTCAGGTTCGGTGGTATCGCACGCCCGCTCTCATTAAAAAATTTTACCCTTCGGCCTCTGACACCTGCTGGAGATGCCGGAACGACATTGGAACATTTCTGCACATCTGGTGGGAGTGTCCGTTGATTCAGGCTTTCTGGAAAGATATTTGTCAAATTACTTCCCAGGTGACGACATACCAGATAGACGCAACTCCAGCCCAATGTTTGCTTCACCTGACACCTCTAGCACATCGCACATATCATAAATCACTGGCAATGTTTATGCTTCTTAATGCTGCGAAACAATGCATTCCCATACTATGGGGTTCCCCTAGGGTTCCCACACTGAAAGACTGGTTTAATAGGATCAACAAAATTGCCGATATGGAAGAACTGATTCACATCTCCAGAGATACAACTCAAAAATTTAACATGATCTGGTCCTGCTGGAAACATTTCACTTCCACCCCAAGATACACTGAAGTTATGGCACCAACAAGAATATAATTAGGTTCCATTACTTGGTTTATTTCACGAACATATTAAAGCAGCCTCTGAGTTGGGGGAAGTGGCAGAAATGATGGTGTAGCAGAAAGCGACATTCTTCTCCACACTTTAAGGTTGTACCATCCTACTCTTATATGTTTGCCCCTGAGTGCGTGCAGGCTTCCCCCCTCCCCCCCCCTTTTTCTTTTTTTTCTCTCTCTCTCCCCTTTCTCTCTTTCCTTCTCTCCCCTCTTCTACCTCCGATCCTTTGCCTACCCCCTCCCTTCACCTATCCCACACTTAGTCATTCCTGAGAATATGGAAACGTGCATCTCACCGTGTAAAATACGGAAACCGGATACATTTCTATATTAAGTACGTCTGAAGAACTCTAAGGTGATAGCTTATCAGGAGTAGTTTAGGTAGTGTACTCTATACCACGATACTATTTACTCTTTACCTGTCACCATTAGACCGGGCTTCTTTGAAAGTTGTCTGGGGAAGATATTCCAACTACGTAAAGAGATTAGACTTACCCCTCCCCGAGTACCACACACGATCTGGCTACACCGCACCTACTAAGTAATTGAGGTCTGTTCTTTTTTTTTTTTTTCTTCTCGACTGTGCATGTAAGTGTTCATTTGTTAACTTTGATAACTGTTCATGTTATTTGTTGCTTTACGGCCTCTAGATATGTGTTTCCGTAAGATATGATGGAATGTCCTGTACTTTCTTGTATGCCTATGTTACTTCCCTTGTTTCCCCCAATAAAATGTTTTAAAAAAAAAAAAAAAAAAAAAACAACCCCAAACACAACTCCAAGATGACCACTGCCTTGTTAAAGAAGCTGATGGTAAAGGTGATGGACTGGCCAAGCCAGTCCATCACCATGTCCAGAGCTAAACCCTATTGAGCATCTGTGGGGCATCCTCAAACGGAAGGTGGAGGAGTGCATGGTCTTTAACATCCACCAGCTCTGTGATGTCATCATGGAGGAGTGGAAGAGGACTCCAGTGGCAACCTGTGAAGCTCTGGTGAACTCCATCCCCAAGAGGGTTAAGGCAGTGCTGGAAAATAATGGTGGCCACACAAAATATTGACACTTTTGGCCCAGTTTGGACATTTTCACTTTTGTCTCTAGTGCTTTAGACATTAATGGCTGTTTGTTGAGTTATTTTGAGGGGACAGCAAATGTACACTGTTATACAAGCTGTACACTCACTACTTTACATTGTAGCAAAGTGTCAAGTGTGAAATACTGTATATGAATTGGTTACTTTAATTTAAATTACCAATGTCTATGAGGGGCCGGTACGGGGGGGGGGGGGTGGGTTCCCTGGGTGGAACAAATTACCATGGGAAGGGGGGAGCATTGCTGGCAGTGTGCTGCTAAAAATGTTTTGGGCATACTGTGATTACCGCCAACCGGCCGCGCTACAATCCCACACAGCTGCCTGCAATAATGTGCCAAGTGCGCTCCTGCAGGCGGAGCCATGGAGTGATCTCCGCCCGACAGGCACTTTCGAGTCCCGACGTGACATCACTTAGAGGCGGGAAGAGAGAGAGAGAGGACCCGTAGAGAGATGCCGGGCACCACAGTGAGTGCGACCCAGAGGAGGAACCAACCAGGCAGATGGCAGAACTGGTACAGATGAACCGGCTAACTGGGGGGAGGGGAGAGGTGACATTATACACCAATGGTATCAGTGTTCATTAACTCCTTTATGCTGCAGCATAGAACTGATACTTGTGTCACTAATGCAGCACAAAGGGGTTAACTGACAATGGTCACTAATGCATTAGTGACCAGTGACAACACAATAACCCCCTTCATGCTGCATATTACTGATACCATTGGTAATTAAGGCAGAGCTCTGTCCTGCCAGCAGGGAAGCTAAGCTATGTTTTTTCAAAGCAGGGTCACCGGGTGGCCCCACCCTACGTTATATAAGAACTGTCAGAAGAAGAGAAGCGTCAAACAGCGGGAGCCTCCCATTGTGCGGAGTGGCCCAAAAACGAAGCGAGGAAGAAGAGTGGCCTGCCAGGTTGCGTGCTCGAATAAGGGTCTGGTATGAATTTTGAGGGGGACCCCCACGCCATTTTTTTTGGTGCGGGGTTCCCCTTAAAATCCATGCCAGACCTGAAGGGCCTGGTATGGATTTTGAGGGGGACCCCCACGTAATTTTTATTTATTTTTTTGGCGCGGGGTTCCCCTTAATTTCCATGCCAGACCTGAAGGGCCTGGTATGCTCTTGGAGGGGAACCCATGCCGTTTTTTTTTAAATTAAAGTTGCCTGGCCTGGGGGCGACTTAAACTCGTGTTGTAAGTCGCTCCAAGTCGCGCTGTGATTCACTCTCAAGTGGTGTCCAAGTTGCTTTCCAAAGTCAGGCTGGAAGTCGCGTTGCCCCTGTGTGAATGGACTGTTAATGATACGGCATATTATCATCTGTTGCGCTTATGTGTGCGCCGGTTCATACGACCACTTAATAATTTATCTGGCGCACAAATTGAGGTATGAACTGGCGCAGCGCATTCATCTTAGTAAATCAGCCCATATGTACTGATTGGTCAGTGAAAGAGAAGCAAGAAGATGATGAGTCATCAACTTTGCTCACTACTCTCTCTTGATTGGTTCCTAGTGCTGTTCCTTACTCTTCTACACTGAGTGCTGCTCTGCAGTGAAAGAACAGCCTGGAGACGGACCAAGGGGTAGGCGGAGGGCTGGCATGAGTAGAGTGAACTGGGAAGGTAGGAGATTGGGTAGGAAAGTTTTAGGGGGCTGGGTTAGTGCGAGGAGGAGAGAGCGCACCTCGCCCCAGCGCCAGTCGGCGCAAGAAAAGATTCGGAGCAGCATGGCGTCCTCGCTGGGAGACCTGGTGCAGCAACTGCGGGCCGCGGCGGCGGCCGATCAAGTGGAGGCAGTGTTGGGGGATACCCAGGACAGTGTTCGGCCGCCGGGGGAGGATTCGGCCTGGGCGCGGCGCTCCTGCCCGCCAGCTCGTTTCTCCCCTGACTCCCCCAGGGCACCTGCGCAACGCCGGACGGGGAATGCTGGCGCCGCCCCCACGAACCTCCAGCAAAACGGCCGGCCGTAAAGGCTGTGGCGGCCGCGGGACAGCGGAGGGAGGGCGGGCGCAGCATCGCACAGCCGCCGGCCGATCCGGCGGTGGGCGTAAGGCGCTCTGCCATGCGGAGTGGGGAAGACTTGAGCCTGGCCCCTGGCGCAGTCGCTGCGGGGGCGGGGCTCCGCCGAGGGAGACACACAGCGGCTGCTGCTGGCTCCTATGCTTCGCCAGGAGAGGACTGCAGGAATCAGGAGTGGCAACAGACAAGACCAGGCCCAGCAGTGCGGGTGGAGCCAGTCGGGGGCGAACAGCACCGAAAGGCAGCAGAGAAATCGATCGATGGGCGGAGACGGGGACGGCCCAGGCGCAGCTCTCCACCAGTCCGGGCGGGACCATCGTGACGGCTGCCGCGATGAGAGGAGGCTCAGAGTCCAGAACGGTCCGAGGGTGAGCTGACATCGTCCGAAGAGGAGATACTGAGAGGCGTTCCGTCATCGGTCGAGGGTCGATCTGCGGCTGGCGGGAGTTCCTTCAGGCGGCCCGGTAAGTCTGCTGTTGATTTGGGGTATTTGGGGTATTTGTTGATTTGGAGTATTTGGGGGGAGGGGTTTGGGGGTATGTGAGTGGGGGTGGGGAGTTGGCCACGGATGTTTCCCTGGGAGGGGGGTCCCTCCCCCGCCTCCCCTCCCTCTGGCCCAGCGGGTCCTTGACCGCGCCCCGGTGGATGGGGGGATTATGGGGTTTTTGGCGGGCCTGAAGGAGCTTATGGGCAAATTGAAGCAGGGCGGTTCCGGGCCAGTTACGCCGGGGGCTGCGTGGATCGCACCGGGGGAACGAGTGGGGGGTCAGGTGGGGTTACGGGACCAGGCAGGGTCCGCGGGGGCAGGTTTGTTGGGAGCGGGGGGGGACACGGCCGTGGCGCCTCCACCAGCGGCACCCGTCGTGGTCACGGGAATTGGGGCAGGTGATGCGGTGGTGGCTGCTGCGTCCGCGGTGTCGCCAGGGTCCTCAGGGGAAAAAGCCGAGACGTCGGGGGACACGAGCAAAAAACAAGATGTGATCAGACTAGCTGATGCGGCCCGTTGCGAGGTGTATGTGTGTTTTGAGGGGCCGCTGGGCGCGCATTTAAAGCAGGAGGTTAGGGAGAAGATATGGAAAGGGGAATATGTGGAGATATTCTCGCTGTTGCCCCTAGAGAAGTTCAATTTGGACAGGGTCAAGCCGGAGGACAACAAGAAGGAGGATGAGGAGAAGCGGCGCTACCGGCTTATCCCTCGAACGTTCCAGAACTAGTTACAAGCTTTTGCAATCCTTGCCAGTGTGATAGGGGAAAGGAACCCGGAGCATTGCTCGGCGCTGTTTTGCTACCTGGACGCGATTGGTGAGGCGCATAGAGTCTACGGGGGACTGGCGTGGCTAGGATATGACAAGCAATTTCATCAAAGGAGGGCGATAAGACCGGCTCTTCGCTGGGATCATAAGGACATCAGTCTGTGGATGCGCTTGATGTCGTTGGCGAGGATGCCGAATCCGTTTTTTCAGGGGGGGGGGGGGGGGGGCGGTGGATCAGGGGCTTCCGGTTAATCGGCCGCAAGACGGAAGGGAGTCTGTTGGCAATACAACGAGGGGAGTTGTAGATTCGCAGGGAGCTGCAAGTACAAACACGAGTGCTCCGGCTGTGGGGGAGCCCACCCGGTTTCTCTGTGTTTCAAGCAAGGAAAGGGTCGGGTTGGAGAGCCTGCAAACAAGAGGGACGACGCCTTTTCTAGATCGATATCCGGATAAGGAGGCTGCTCGGCTTTTGGGACGGGGGTTTGCGGAAGTGTTTAATATCCCGGCGGTCCTAGGGGTGGCTCCGCCGGTGTCAAAAGATCTGCGGTCCGCGTTGCTACATCCGGAGGTGGTTTCGGAGAAACTGCGGAAGGAGGTGGCGTTGGGTCAAATAGCGGGACCATTTTCGGGTGCGCCCCTTCCCGATCTGGTGGTTTCTTCGTTGGGGGTGGTGCCCAAGAAAGAGCTGGGTAAGTATCGGCTAATCCATCACCTGTCGCACCCAAGAGGGGGATCGGTCAATGATGCCATTGACCCCCGGCTGAGCGCGGTGTCGTACACGTCGTTCGATGTGGCGGTGTTCGGGGTTAGGCGATATGGCTGGGGGTCCCTGATGGCGAAAACGGATATCGAGGTGGCGTTTCGGCTGCTTCCGGTGCACCCGGAAAGTTTTCATCTTCTGGGTTGTTGTTGGCAGGACGAGTTCTATGTGGATAGGTGTCTGCCAATGGGATGCTCCATCTCGTGTGCGTTATTTGAGCGTTTCAGTTCCTTTGTGGAATGGGTGGTCAGAGACGTCGCGGGAGTGAATTCCGTCATACACTACCTGGATGATTTCTTGTGTGTGGGACTGGCTTCATCGACGGTGTGTGCTGTGCTGTTGACAACGCTGGCGCGAGTGGCGGAGAGTTTCGTTACCACTATAGCCCCGGATAAGACGGAAAGACCGACTACGGTAATTCGTTTTTTGGGCATTGTTTTGGATTCGGAGGCCATGGAGTGTCGTCTCCCGGCGGACAAGCTGGAGGCGTTGAAGACGGAGATACGTGGGTTGGTGGGCATGCGTAAGGTACAGCTCAGGACTCTTCAGTCTGTGCTGGGGAAGCTCAACTTTGCCTGCAGGATAATACCCATGGGGAGGGTTTTCAGTAGGCGGCTAGCGGCTAGCACAGGGGGGGTGGTTTCCCCGAAGCACTTTGTGAGATTGTCGAAGGATCATCAGGAGAATCTACGGATTTGGCATGTGTTCTTAGAACGTTTCAACGGGAGGGCTTTGTGGATGTCGGGGCCGGTGAGTAACTTCGATCTGGAACTCTATACAGATGCGGCGGGGTCGACGGGGTTTGGGGCCTTTTTCCAAGGTAAATGGAGTGCGGGCCCCTGGCCCGATTCCTGGAGTGCGGGTGGTTTGCTGAAAAACATGGTGCTCCTGGAGCTCTTTCCAGTTGGGCTGGCGGTGGAACTGTGGGGGGAATCCTTCAGGGACCTGAAGGTGCGTTTTCATGTCGACAATTTGGGAGTAGTGCAAGTACTGAACCGGATATCGGCAGCATCTCTGCCGGTGGTAAGGATGCTGCGGCATTTGGTTCTCCGATGTATGCAATTGAACATCTTCATACATGCGGTGCATCTGCCAGGGGTTGAAAACGTTATAGCTGACGTGCTGTCTCGTTTTCAGTGGGACAAGTTTCGGGAGCTGACACCGACGGCGGATGTTTCCGGGGTTCCTTGCCCAGAGGGACTGTGGAAGATTGCGTTGGAAGAGTCTCCGACTGGATCAGACGGTCAGTGAGTGCGGGTACTTGGTCGGCATATGAGAAGGTTTGGGCAGAGTGGGAAGCTTTGGGGATACAAGTAAGGGCGGGGGTTCGGGATCGTAGGTTCATGGTCCTTTACTTTGTGTCCCGAAACCTGGAGGATAGCATATCGATTTCTGTCCTGGGGCGAAAGTTAGCCGGCTTGGCGTTCTGTTTCAAGCTGCAGTGGGGAGCATGATTTCACGAAGGATTTTTGGGTGAGGCAAGCGGTGAAGGGGTATCGGAAGGGTCGACAGGTAAAAGATGACAGGAGACTGGTGTCTTTTGATCTGTTGGGCAGGCTTTGTGATCAGCTGGCGGTGGTGTGTTCATCGAATTATGAAATAATTTTGTTTAAAGCTGCGTTTGTTTTGGCGTTCTTTGGCGCTTTCCGGATAGGGGAATTGGTCAGCCCGGCTAAGAAGGAGCGGGGGGGGTTGTTTTTCGAGGATGTCCTTTGTGACAGGTTGCACATGTTGGTGCGCAGATCGAAAATGGACCAGGAGGGCAAGAGCAAGGAAGTTGTGGTGTTCGCAATTCCAGACTGTAAGCTTTGTCCTGTTTTCGCTGTGCGTGAGTTCTTGGATCGTCGGCCGGCTTTTCCGGGCCCGTTGTTGCTGCATGCAAATGGGGAATTTTTGTCGCGATTCCAGTTTATAGGGGTTTTTCGAAAATGCTTGATGGCTTTGGGTTTGGGGGGGGGGGAAATTTTCCTCCCATTCGTTCAGGATCGAGGCCGCGACGGAGGCGGTTAGGTGGGGGTTGGATGAGGAGTCGGTGAAGAGGATTGGCCGGTGGGAATCGAGGAGGTTTCGTTCTTACGTTAGGCCGGAGCTGGTGGGGGTTTAGTTGGGAGAACCAGGGGCTGTCGGCATGGGTTTGTGTTACAGCTGTCCATTTACTGTTATTTGGTTTGTGTTTTTCTTTTCTTTCACGTGCTCCAGCAGGGTTGGTCTGGATAATGGGTCACTCTTACGTCTGCTGGGGGGCTAGGCGGGGTGATGCTAGGCCGGAAGGCAGGCAACTGGGCATTTCAAGGCGGGAGGCATGCTTGAAGTGGTTTGGTTTCCCGGGCATGCTCTGGAGCAGGATGGTGCACGAGGTGCACCGTTTTGCAGGTTTTGATAGGCCCCCGGATGTTTTAGTTTTACATGTGGGGGGCAATGATCTCGGTCTTCGCACGAAGTTGGACATAACGCCGGACATCAAGTATGATTTCTTGCGCCTTCGGGCGGCTTTTCCCGGGATGATCATTGTGTGGTCGGACATGGTTGCCAGGACCACATGAAGGTTCGCGAGGTCGGTGGACCGGATCAACAAGGCCAGGAGGAAGGTGAACCAGGAGATTAGTCATTTTGTAGTAAGGAATGGGGGGTTGGCGGTTCGGCGTTCGGAGTTAGAGATTGACACATGGCAGTATCTGCGAGATGACGGAGTGCATCTTAATGCCGTGGGGATCGATCTATGGGCCTTAGGTCTACAAGATGGGATTGAGCGAGCCTTGAGGGTGTAGAGGTGCGCTCAAGGATAAGGTGTTATCCTTGCTTGCTGTGGTGGGTGTTGGTCGGTGCAGGTAAAGGAAGATAACCCCTCCCCGCTGAGAAGTTTATGTGGGACCCATTGGAGATATGGGCTCGTTGCTGAGATGCCATATAACGATGGTTTATATGGAAGATGGTGAATGGGTGCACTGCGGTCAAGAGTTGGTTGTCTCTGAGCTAGCACGTCAGCTTGAGGCCTAGTTACAGTTAATACGACCGCAGTGCATGTTGCTCGTTATGTTAATGGAGTGGGGAGGGGGAATGCCCTGCAGAAGACCAACGAGTTCAGTCTGATCAGTTAAATGATAATTCTATTGATGTTTGGTTTGATATGTTAATTATTTGTTTTGATTAATAAAGGGGCTGCTACGGCCACTAATTACTCCAAAAAGGTGTGGTCTCATTTAATGGTAATGGGGTAAGGTACGGAGTTGGGTGGTCGGTGTAGCAGTAGTGGAAACATCAGTTATACTATAGTCATGACAGAAGACTGATCTCAAGACTAATGAAGATAATTCTCCCATCAGTATGAAATATTGTATATTATTAAAATTTTTAAAGGAATGTTCAACTGCATTAAATGATGTTTTTAAAACCTGCCTGGAGTGCAGTTTCAAATAGCTTTCGTGTTTCTTTCTCAATATTAGTTTGTCTAGTTTTAGACTTATAGCTGTTTCTATTTTTGTAAAACATTTATAAGTTAAATTTACTGTATGACTACATTTCGCTCCCCATTCATCTTTTGCCCAGAGCTGTTCCAGAAATTGATTTGCGGAAGTTTAAAGCAGCACCATGCTGTGGTCAATTTCCAGGCTATAAACTGATGCGCCAGCTAGTAAAACACAAACCAGCCGATGTCCATTTAAAGTACATTAGTGAGTATATTTGCACCTTGTAATGTGAAACCGGAGCAGGTACAGCCAGGTCCATCTGCCAAGACTGGTGAGAAAATATAGACTGCAGACCGCTCTGTGTATAGGATTATAGGAGCGGTCATTGCTCAAATTGATTCAGCCAGGAACCCCACATCTCCCCCAAACAATACTTCCAACTTCCATTTAACTAATTGCTGCAACAATAAAGAAAAAACTAATCAGAAGCCTTAAATACCTAAATCCATGTTTATTTGACACATTGGGTTCCAATCTTCTACTTCTTTGGGTGCACGGGGTACTGCCTAGGTGGACATAGTGACTTCCCATTAGGTGTCCAGTGGTGGAATCTCCCCTTCAATGATGAAGGGCATGATATAGTGGATTCAGGCAAGCTAAATTGCAATTTTTACCTTTTTCATTTTTTTTCATAAATTGATGGGGACGGGTTGGGAGTAAGAATAGTATAGAGGGGTGTACAGTAATACAATGTCCCTGGAGATGAGCTTTAAAGGTGTTAGCTCCAGAGATGTCATCCCCATCCTAGCCTCATTATCTCATAACTCCATATTTTTGACCCATATCTCCCTCTTTCCTCCATAACTTACTATCTTTTCTGTCTGATGTACAGATCTGTCACAAAATATGCTAATTGAATAGTACTTGGACTACCGTCACTATAAGTATTAACAATGGTCTAAATTATACTGCACATCCTTCCCTTAAATTTTAACACATATATTCAAATTTTGACATAATGAAAAATATTGATGAAAAAAAAGCCACCAATGTATGTGATTTATATTTTTTCAATATCATTTATTGCTGATTTTTACATCTATAAGTGCAGAGAATGGTGTCTGCATGGCTGTAATGGTGTCTCTACTGCCTAATATAGAATTACACTAAAAATGTTTCCCTCATTCCCTGCTTAATAAGCTGTGATATATGTTACTTAGTAAGTCATTGACCTGGAACAATTCTCATAAAAAAGTGTTGCACTGTCACATACATAAATGACACTGATACCGCGTACACATGATCGGAATTTCGACCAGTAAAAGACCGATGAGAGCTTTTCATCAGAAAATGTGACCGTGTGTATGCTCCATCTGAATTTTGCTGGCAGAATTCCTGCCAGCAAAAATTTGAGAGCACGTTCTAAATTTTTCCGACGGAAAAACTTTCTATCGGAAATTCCGATCGTGTGTATGCAATTCCGCAAAAACACACACATGCTCAGATTCAACTACAAGATGGAAACTATTGGCTACTGGCTATTGAACTTACTTTTTTTAGTCCCGTCGTGTTGTACGTCACCGCGTTGTTGACGTTTGGAATTTGGTGTGACCGTGTGTATGCAAGACAGCTTGAGCAAAATCCCGTCGGAATTCCTTTGGGAAAACCATCAGAGCTTTTTCCGACCAAAATTCCGATCGTGTGTACGTGGCATAAGGGGGTTATTTACTAAAGGAAAATCCACTTTGCACTGCACTTGGTGTCCTCAATTGAACTCCCTCAGAAAACCTTGGAGTCTCTCCCTTTCCTTGTCTCGACTGGCCCCTCAATAAAAAAAAAATTAAAAACACTATATAAGGCTATAGACACTATGGGGGTTATTTACTAAAGGAAAATCCACTTTGCACTTCAAGTACACTTGAAAGTGCACTTGGAAATAAAGTCGCTGTAGATCCGAGGCGGACATGCAAGGAAAATAAAAAACAGCATTATAGCTTGCACATGATTGGATAATAAAATCAGCAGAGCTTCCACTCATTTCAGATCTACCCCTTAGATTTAGAACGACTGCACTTCCATGTGTACTTTCAGTGCAAAATGGATCTGCCTTTCCTAAATAACCCCCTAAATCACATAAATTATAAATCTGTGTGAATAAAGCAATATCCCATCCTAGGCAAGCTATAAAACTCAATGCAGACTTTAAATGGTTAATGATAGCAGCACTCACTAATATTGCACACTAGAGTTGGGCGAAAGGTTCAGGCCGAGCAAAAGTTTGGGCCGAACATCGCCTGTTCGCCAGTTTGGCGAGCATCCAAAGTTGCAAAGTATTCAGCAGGTGTTCTCGCTGCACAGTGCATTCTTTTTTTTTTTTTTTTTTTTTTTTTTTTTTTTTAACCACTCAGTGAAATCAATTTAATAACCATGGGACCACCTCAGCTTACAGCTCAGCGTCCCTTCCATGCAGTCACATCATAGTGGCAAGTTTTTTTTTTTTTTTTTTTTTTTTTTGAGAGTGTTAATGCCAGGCTAACAACCTTCATAATAACCATATCATCCCTCCGGTATCACACTCCCATCTTATCCCCCTTCTAGTTCTTACCTCAACCCCCCCCCCCCCCCTCCTTCCTATCTGTGGACCACCTTATCTTGTTTTCCCTGTGAGAGTTTTAATTTCTATCTAGTTTGTACCTTATTGTATCTTGTCTACACCTATTTTAGGGCTTTCTCAACCCCTCTGAGATGAGCCATTTCTTCCTAAAATCTGCCCAACACTTCCATTTCTCTATGATTGGTGTATTACTCCGCTCTTCCAAGCTGACTCTCAAACACTCCATCTTATAGGTCTTTTCTACCGCATCCACCCATTCCCACATTGACGGGGCCTCCTTCTCTTGCCATTTTTTCGGTATTAGTTTTTTACCTGCATTCAACAAATGGGGAATCACCGATTCCTTATATTGTCTGAGCCCAATTTTTGTCCCATGGAATAACACTACCCAGGGATCAGCTTTCACCTCTTTGTTAGTAATCTCTTTAATGAAGGCTAGGATTTGGTTCCAGTACAGTTCTATTTTTGGACAACTCCACCACAGATGTGTCATCGTGCCCAACTCTTTACATCCCCGCCAACACTCCCTAACACCATCCCGCTGAAATTTACTTTTCCTCTCTGGGGTGTAGTACCATCTCGTCATACATTTAAAACTCATTTCCGCAGTTCCAGCATCTACCGCTGAGCCATGCACTAATTTAAATATTTTCCTTAATATTGTGTTATCTGGTTGTGTTCCTAGTTCCCTCCCCCATTTTTTGATGTACACAGGTACCCCCAGCTCTACTCCCTCCACCAGCGTTCTATACCATCTCGAAACAATTTTCTTTGATGTCTTTAATGAACATAATTGTTCCAAAGGAGTTAAATCTTCCGCTGTTCTAATCTGTGGGGGGAGTTTTTTAATAAAACTTGAAAGCTGTGCGTACCTCCACTCATCAATTATCATCATCTCTTTTTTTTGTGCCAACTCGTGATATGGTGCTATCCCTTCCCCTTTCATTACATCTTTTAATTTTACCTCTTCCTTGACCCAGTTTCCTCCTATCTCCTGACACCCTGGTAAAAAAAAATTATTGTGCTTTAACGCTATAAGTGGTGAATTGTATTTCCCATTAAATTGCCTATATATCTTATCCCAAATCCGCAACGTGTTTCGTGTAATGTTGTTCCCTTCCAAAAATACACTTCTCTCATGTGGTGGGTTCCAAATTTGCTTCTCCAATTTTGTTCTGCATAATTCGTGTTCCAATCTCACCCATCTTTTCTCTGTGTTATCCCTTCTACTCCATTCACTCACTCTGGACACTACAACTGCTTCATAATAAGTCTGCACGTCTGGCATTGCCACTCCACCCCTATTTTTTGGTTGTCGAAGTGTCGCGAAGGCCACCCTAGCTTTTTTATTTTTCCAGATAAATTTCATTAGGATGGTTTTTAATTTCGATAGGTATACATTGGACAAAGGTATTGGGAGCATCTGAAACCTATATAGGATCTTAGGGAATATTATCATCTTTAATGAGTTTATTCTCCCCAACCACGATAGTGGTCTATAACTACACCTTTTACATTCTGCCTGAATCTCATCTAATAACGGAATGTAGTTACAGCGGTACATTTTCCTTTCTGTTTTTGATAGTTTTATCCCTAAATATTTCAGTTCGCTCCTCCACTGGATTTTCCAATTCTGTTGCATACTTTGTGCCTCTCGCTTGCTAATATTAATATTCATTATCTCCGATTTTGACCTATTAATTTTAAAGTTTGACACTTCCCCATATTGGTCTAGTAGATTTAATAATTCTGGCATAGATGTCTTGGGGTTGTTTAAATACAATAATATATCGTCCGCAAAAGCGGAGTATTTGTATTCAACTTTTCCCACTTTCACCCCCTCTATTCCAGGGTCTCCCCTTATTGCCGCTAAAAGTGGTTCCAAAGAAAGCACAAATAGGAGGGGCGAAAGCGGGCAACCTTGCCTTGTACCCCTCTCCATCTCAAAGGACTCTGACTCACACCCATTAACTTTTATACATGTCTTTGGGTGTTCGTACAATACCTTCACCCTCTGTATCATCTTTGATCCTAACCCCATCTTCTCCAGTGTCTTAAACATAAACCCCCAGTCTACTCTGTCGAAGGCTTTCTGTGCGTCCAGCGACAGAAGCAGACTGGGGGTTCCACCCTGTCGCATCTTCTGGAGTAGGAGGAGTGTCTTTATTCCGTTGTCCTTCCCTTCCCGACCCCCTATGAATCCTGTCTGATCTGGGTGAACCAGTGTTGTCATTAAATCCTTCATTCGCTCTGCAAGTACTTTAGCATAGAGTTTTGTATCTGCGTTTAACAGCGAGATCGGCCTGTAGCTGGTGCACTGCGTGGGATCCTTGCCTTCTTTCTGGATTAATGTAATTGTTGCCATTAAATCTTCCCTACTCATTCCATATTCTTCTCCCAAACCATTCATGTACCGGCACATTTGGGGGACAAGGGCTTCTCTGAATGTTTTGTAATAAAATGTTGTAAAACCATCTGGTCCCGGGGATTTTCCTATAGCTGATTTTAATAGTGCTCTCACTATTTCTTCTTCCGAGATTGGCCTTTCGAGCATCTCCCTTTCAGTGGGGGTAATTTTAGTGAGTATAGTTTTTCCCAAGAATTCCCTAATCTTCTTCTCTTTCTCCCCGTTATTTGCACCTACCTTACTATCTGAGAATATCCCCTCAAAGTATGATCTGAAGATTTCTGCTATATCTTTGGTGGTATGGAACATTTTCCCATTTTTATTCTTAATTACCCCAATAAAATTTTTCCCTTTTTTCTTTTTTAACATTCTAGCTAGAAACTTACTTGGTTTATCTCCCCATATATATTGTTCCTTGGCCAATCCTTTAAACACCATCCTAGCTTCTTGGTCTAGAAGGTCCTTCAGCTCCATCCTTGCCGTTAATATCTTTTTAAGTACCAGATCTTTTTGTAACCTACTTTTTTTATGAACCTGTTCCAACTGGTGTATCTCTCTCATTAAATTGTTGATTTTTTCGGCTCTCGTTTTTTTCTTTTTAGATCCCATAGATATCAGTATCCCCCTTATATAGGCCTTATGTGCATCCCACAACGTATGGCTTTTGATTTCCTCTGTGTCGTTATGTATAAAATATTGTTCGATCTCACTCGCAATTTTTATTCTGTCCTCCTCCCCAAGCAGCAACTCTTCATTCAACCGCCATGTAGAGGTTTTCCTTCCTATCCTTGAAATATTCAAGCATAGTTTTACCGGAGCATGGTCCGAGAGGGTCATAACTTCTATCCCCGTGTCCGTCACATATTCCAATAGCCCATGGTCTATGAAAATATAGTCGATACGTGAATACGTCCCATGGACTGTAGAATAGAAGGAATAGTCACGTACCAGAGGATTCTTTACTCTCCATATATCTACTAATTGATTTTTGTACAGCTTTTGTAGTAGATTTTTATGTGCAGAGCTTCTCATCTTCTTTACATCCGATGAACTATCTACTTCCGGATTGAGGCCGAAGTTCATATCCCCCATCATAATTACATAACCTGTTTTAAAATTCATAAGTTTATTTAATGTCTTATTTAAAAAACTGATTGGATTGCTATTGGGTGCATATATATTTACCAAAGTACACTCCAGTTCCTCTAGAGTACCCTTTAGAAACAGATATCTTCCCTCTGCATCGCACATTTTTTCACTTAATTGAAATCTTGTACTTTTAGAGAACCCTATCGCTACCCCTCTACTTCTAGCCGATATGGTATCGCTATAATACCAGACCGGATAGTTGCTAGAGTACAGCCTTATGTTTGATGTGAGGGAGATATGAGTCTCCTGGAGGGATACAACGTCGGCCTCATACCGTTTTAGCTCTGCTAGGATCTTATGGCGTTTTATTGGGGTATTCATGCCCTTAACATTATAGGACATAAATTTCAAGCCGTCTATTTTGCTGTTACCCATCTATTTGTCCTAGTGCTCCCCAGCCCTGCAAAGGTACTTTGTCTCATGTTTATTTGGGTGGTCCACATTATTTTTCTTTCTCTTTCCTCCCTAACCCCTCTTTCCACTTTACTTTCCTTCCCCCACCTTACACCCTCCCGCCTCCCTCCTCCCCCCCCCCCCCCCCCTGACTCCCCGCGCCAACCCTCCCCCTCCCCCCTCCTCCCAACCCCAATGGCCTATTATCGGCCCTTGTTAGGTTAATGGTCGTACATACCCCTACCATCTCCTAATCTATTTGTTATGAGGGTTTGGGGCTTTTTCGCCTGCGCCTCTCCCGCCTCTTCCCCTGAGACGGGAGGTATTAAATTCCACATCCTTGTTTTGATTTATATCTTCCCTTCTTTCCTTCTCCTTCACCCCTCTTCCTTTCCCCAAACCCTTTCCCCCCTCCCCCTACATTGAGCCAATTATTTCATCTTGCCAGCCTGGAAGTGCAGGCGGGCATATTCCCAATTTCTCGCAGAACTCTTCCAAATCTTCCGGGAAACTCAGCTTTGCTGATTTACCATCTTTGTTCCCTATTAAGCAAGCAGGAAAACCCCATCTGTATTTAATGTTATGGGCTTGCAGTTCGACTAACAGGGGTTTCAAAAGTTTTTTCCTTAAAAGCGTCTCGGGTGCAATGTCCGGAAATATCTGTATTTCTCTACCTTCATACACAAGTGGGGTTTTTCCCCTTAACTTTTTCCATATTTCCTCTTTTTCATCAAAAAATGTGAACCGCACAATTATATCTCTCGGTCTATCCAAATCTCCAGTTCTTGCTTTACCGATTCTATGAATTCTATCGATCCTTAGGGGGGCTCCCGTCTCATTTCCCCAGCAGGGGGATAGAATGCTATTTAGTATTGATCTTAAATCTTCCCCTTTAGTTTCCGGAATCGAGCGGAGCTTCAAGTTTTGCCTTCTGCTTCTATTCTCCTGGTCTTCCAATTTATAGAGCATATTCCTTTGTGTTAGTTGTAATATTTTTAATTGATCTGACACTTTGTTTAACTCTAAGGCTTGGAGGTCGATGCGATTTTCTGTAGCTTCTACTCTCTCTAGTAGTCCTCCTAAATCTTCTCGAAGTCCCCTAATATCTGTTTTAATTGCATTCTCCAATTTTAAGAGCATCTCCGCCATTTCTCCTTTTGAGGGGGGGAGATCTTCTGTCCTTGATTCTTCCATTTTACTACTTTCCCATTCGCTATGTGTTATTGTGTCCTCCCTGTCCTGGTGTGCTCCTCCGCCCTTATGTTTTCCTGTTCCCTTCTTGTAATCTGAGATGGTTGGTTGCCTTTTATCCGATCCCGATTCTTTGGGGCTTGCTCCTTGTGTCATATATTGTTGAATAGTCGTATCATAGCTCTTATCTTTTAAATTTCGTGAGGCTCCACTTTTCGCCATCTTGTTCGCTGATTTACTCATATTTCACTATATTTCAAACTTATATGAAACCGAGCACCCCAGAAACTCTTTCCTTTTAGTCCTGAATCCTCATTGAAGTCGCTTCCTCCTGCGATTCGCCTTCTATGTGGCTAATTAATCCTATTTATCTCTTTGCTCCCCAATTTTGCTTAGGGGTTACCAACCTACCTCCTACCATATGCCTGTGTTCCACTGGCTGACTGCCCGGGGGTCCCTCACAGTTGACTTCCTCTCTCAGTAGATTAATACTGCACCCCGTTATTATTACTTTAACAGCTTCCCCAAGTTATTACCCCCTCTAAATGGTATAAATATATATCCTGGGGGGATGTTTTGCTTAGACTAAGGGCGACCTCGTGTTGTGCCAACCCTCCCCTAGGCATAGGCCTGTGGAACCTGGGGGGCGCAGAGTCGTCCGAATATGTTATCGAGTGTCTTTAGCAACGTGCCATCTTGATGTACCAGGCCCAGTACAAGGAGAATTGACAGACAGGCTGTAAGAATTGGCCCCCAAGCCTTATTTCAAACGTATACCCCACAAGAAGGAAAGAAAGGAAAAAAAAAATTAGATATATAAGAGGTCCGGGGGAAAATGCGCATTGATCTGAGAACAGGTCCCGGAATCAACTCATGCGACTTTTCACCGTGCTGTTTAAGATGTACAATGTCATGTATAATTGAGGTAGTCTGTCTTGTTTTGTTCAGTTTGTCTGCTGCAGAGACAATACACATCTATCCCATAGAGCCATCAATATCTTGGGGCTGCACCTTTAAATTTCCTGCCCCAGATATATCCAGCCATGCGTTTGGGCCTAAAAATGTGTGGTAGCGAATACATCCCGTTACAGTTTATTCATCCTTGCTATATCTTCTTCTAGGATTCTTTAAATCAGATTTGCTTCTCTGATCACCTCCAAGCATGCCAGAGAAAGAAAGAGCGGAAAAAAAAATGCTTTTTCTAACTCATTCCGTTATGTCCGTGCTCTAATATGTATAAACTGATTCTGCAATCAATGTTGCTCACAGGTGGGGATACTTCTCTCAGCAGGTGCAATCTCAACAGGATAAAAGTGGACCCTCAGAGGCTTCCTCCACATATCTATATGCGACTCTCCTTGTCAATATGTGTTTATCGTCATAATTTTTAGAACCATGCGACTTTTCCAGCGTGTTGTTTCACATGTGTAATTGTCATATGCGATTTTTGGGATAGTCTGTGATGTATTAATCAGTTTTATCTTGCGGGGATAATAATGTGTCAACCCAGCGGATCTACCACTGTCTTAGGACATTGCTTTCTAGGTTCCTGACTCAAAATAAATCAAGCAGCTTTCGATATAGGCATATGTGAAAAAAACTGCAGTCCTGTTTATGGTTTATCCGGCCATGCAAAAAAAAAAAAAAAAAAAAAAACTTCCCTTTAGGACACTTGAGGTTCAACTCTACTCAGCGGGAACACCCAGCCACATTAGTGCACACCTTGCATCAAACGCTTTAACCATCTATGTATGCAAGACTCCCCTTACCAGCTTAAGCTGTCTCCATTTTCACATTGATTGCTTTCCCCTATATACATATATATTACTCTGCCGAGACATTGTGATGTTAATGAAGTTACCGTCCTTTTCTCTGCTGTATCTCCTGCTAGAAACATCCCCGGATACCTCCGAAGTCCTGATGCTTAGACGAGGGAATCAGCTGTGCGGGGGAACGAGGGGGGGGCCATCCGGAGAGCTGTGAGGGTCAGGTAGTGTTCTGTTCCAAGGGCTGTGGAATACTGCTACACCGCTCCGAGCTACTGCCCCGTGGGCTCCCGCATGGCTGGGCTGGGGTCTCTCACCTCCCCGCTCCAAGCCATGTCCTGCTTCTTGTTCGTCGGTGCGGTGTGCTGTAGCGCTGGCGGCCCCTCCCCTCGGGCGGACGTTACGCCCTCTCGTCACTCATCCGCCCCAGCTTGAGTAAGAGCATCTTGAAAGACGCTGTCGTTCGTTTTTGAGTCAACCAAGCACAGTGCATTCTAAGCCCTGACTGGGCAAGGCTTTGCCCAGTCAGGGCTCAGTGAATAGCTGGTTGTTAAGGAGTGGGGCCGGCTGCCGCATCCTTGACAACCGATGAGTCATTTGGATTACTTATCTGAATAAGCTTCTAGAGTGGAGGAAATTGATAATATTAATCTTGTACAGGTTAATGGTCAGAGGGAATATGGTGGCCCTCCTGCAGACTGGGTTGGAGAAGCCCCTCCACTTGGGACAGAAATATTTATCAACAATATCCCTTAAGAGATCTATTAAGAGAAATTAATTCCACCTTTTCAGACTGCTGGGATATTGTAGAAGTTTGTCTCATCGACTGTTGCCGGGTAGTCTGAGGTGGGGTGGGGTTTGTTATGTGTTTATTGTTAAGAAGGTTTTTCTCATTATTTTATTGTTTCTGTCTGTCTGATCATCTCTGGAGATGAGATTAATTTTGTGACCACTTTAACTTGGCATTCTCTCTGAAATTCCCACAAAATCCAAATCCTCCTCGGACAACAGTATCTCTAGTTCACCCCTCTTGTTCCTCCAGGCTCCTGGCATTGATGAACATGCCACGTAATTTAGACCGGTTGAACACTATCCTCTTATTGGGTTTTCTGAGATTGCAACTAGGACTTGTTACTATACTTACCTTGGGTTTATGTGCTTTAGTCAACCTACCACTAATGCCCCCAATAATACCCTCTGGAATATGTTCCACGCTGACTATCTCTGGGCCCTCCCCCTTGGGGTCTAGTTTAAAAAACCCTTTAACTTTTCGGCCAGATTCACTCCCAGCAGATCTGCACCCTCCTCATTTAGGTGCAGTCTGTTCTTTCTATAGAACTGGTGACCGACTGAGAAGTCGGCCTAGACCTGCAGGAACCCAAACCCCTCCTTACTACAGCCACCTGTTTACTTCCCTAATCTCCCTCTGCCTTTCTGGTGTGGCTTGAGGTACCGGTAGTATTCCTGAGAATACTACCTTGGAGGTCTTTAGGACACTCCATCTGCCTCTGACTTTGTCATTGGTTTAGTGGTGGCTGGAGCGGTGTAGATGGCTGCAATGTACATGCACTGCTCTCAGCCACAGGCAGGTAGAAAGGGTTATAGAGCCACTGTTGGAAGAGTGTGAAGAATTTTATGGAACATAAAAAAATGCTATGTGAAATGTTTGGGCTGTCATGTACAGCAGCCCTCAAAAATTATACTCACCTGCTCACATTTTGCGAGCAGATTTTGAGGGCTGGCGAGTGTTGGCTGCCTGGGAGCATGGGGGGCGAGCACCGCCTGCAGACCTGTTGTATGGGAGCCCTTAACCCAGCGATCGGAGGGGACCGCTGCCCAAATGATCAGAGTGCCGGGAACATAACAGTTTTCATTTCAATAGCTGTGTGTTCCCCGCCGTGCACAGTCATGGTTTCTTTTTGGCTGCATTAGTGACACAGGCTGCATTAGTGACACAGGCTGCATTGGGGACACAGGCTGCATTATTGGCTTAGGCTGTATTGGGGACAAAGGCTTCATTGGTGGCACAGGCTGCATGGGGGACACAGGCTGCATTGGTGGCACAGGCTGCATTGGGGACACAGGCTGCATTGGGGACACAGGCTGCATTGGGGACACAGGCTGCATTGGGGACACAGGCTGCATGGGTCAGTGTTAGGATACAGAGCTAAGTCTGCAACATTCAAGCACAGGAACATAAGGCAGAGGCAGTGTTAGGATACAGGTCAAGGTCAGTTAACAGCTTGACAGCAAAGTACCAAATCAGAAAGCAGGATGTACACCATGAAACGCAGAAGCAAGCAAAAAAGAACCAGGGACAGGTCATAGGCAAGTAATGCATGGGAAGGCAGAAGTAGCAGGTCAGGTTGCAGGTAATTTGGGAAATAGATGGAGGCCACTCAACCAGGGCCTGAAAAAAAGGGGGGTTAGAGGGAACAAGAGCCCTGGGCACCAGAGTTGAATGGGGAGGGGCACAGTGTGAACGGAATCAACTACCATCAAACTGCTGCTAAAGTCTACCCTGATAATGGGCAATACATCATCGGGGCAGACTTTAGCAGTACCGAAGAGTGTCAGTGGGTTGCCGAGTGCTGAAGGGCTCCCTGTGCTCCTGCACTCGGCACAAAGAAACAGCACTACTGTCAGGCACAGTGATATTTCCATCAGACAGGGGAAAGTTAGTCCTGGTCTGCTGCTTTGGCATGATGTCTTTTTTTAAGGCTGGGAAATTAGCCAAACAGGATGGAGGTGGGTAAAGCGTGAGAGCAACAGCAGCTGAGGGTAGCGTCAGCTTTGTACAACCCCTTGGAAGTGAGGGGGTTTATTAACATTGCCAGTAGGCAGTAATTCAAGGCTTTAAGAAACAATCACTGCCAATGGCCATTGTTGCATTAGTGGTCAGTGGCAATGTTTATTATCCCCCTTGCATTACTGGCTAGTGGAAATGTTGATTAACCCCCTCACTTCCCCAAGGAGGTAACTACTTCTTTGTAAAAAGCTGCATTAGTAGCCGTTGGCATTGGTATTTACACCTTATATTACTGGATAGTGCCAATGGTAATGAACCCCCAAGGTGTAAACAATTTGTCTGTACAAAGCTGCTTTAGTGGCCAATGGCAGTGTTTATTAATCCATTCATGCTGTACCATGAAGGGGTTAATTAAAACTCCCACTCACTGCCAATACCAAGGGCTTTTACATACCATAAAATCACTGGCCAACAATGTATATGTTATTATTACATAAACTAGCACAGATTCTGGGGGTTAGTATGGTGTAAACTGGCACTAATTTGGGGAGTTATAACTGCATAAACAGGCACCAATGCTAGGGGTTATTACTGCATAAACTGGCACTAGTGCTGGGGGTTAATATTGAGTACACTGGCACCAATGCTGTTTTTATTTATTATGTACACCGTCACCAATGCTGGGGTTTTTTATTATGTACACCGGCACCAATGCTGGGGGTTATTTTTGTGTAAACTGGCACGAATGCTGGAGGATTTATTGTATGAACTGACACTAATACAGGGGATTATTTCTGTAGAAAATGTCACCAATGCGGGGGGAGGGGTTGTTATTACTGTGTAAATTGACACCAATGATGTAGATATTATTACTGCAGAAACTGGAACCAATGATGGGGGTTGTCATTGTGGCTTTTTTTTTTTCACTGATACTAACACCAATGCAGAGAGTTATTACTGAATTCACTGGCATCAATGCTGTGGGTTATTATTGCTGTAACAACGAGGCCTATTTTACTTCTGCTTTCTCTTCTGCAAGAATGATATTTTGCAGCATTAACCGCTTGCCGACCGCCTCACACCGATATACTTTGGAAGAAGAGCTCGTAGAGGCAAAATCACGTACCTGTACGTTGCCCTTTAAGAAGCGCCCGCGGCAAGCTCCGTGAGTCGGGTCGCGGGTCCCGCGGACTCGATCGCCTCACAGGGATACCTGCGATCGCCTCACGGGGAGGAAGAACGGGGAGAAGCTAATGTAAACAAGCATCTCCCCGTTTTGCCTAGTGACAGTGTCACTGATCTCTGCTCCGTGTGATCGGAGCAGAGATCAGTGACGTGTCATACACAGCTACGCCCCCCACAGTTAGAAACACTCCCCAGGACACACTTAACCTCTACACTGCCACCTAGTGGTTAACCCCTTCACTGCCAGTGTCATTTACACAGGAATCAGTGCATTTGTATAGTACTGATTGCTGTATAAATGACAATGGTCCCAAAAATGTGTCAAAAATGTCAGAAGTTTCCACCATAATGTCGCAGTCCTGATAAAAATCGCTGATCGCCACCATTTAAAAAAAATATATATATATTAATAAATATGGCATAAAAATATCCCCTATTTTGTAAACACTATAACTTTTGCGCAAACCAATCAATAATCACTTATTGTGATTTTTTTTTACCAAAAATATGTAGAAGAACACGTATCGGCCTAAACTGAGGAAAAAAATTGTTCTTTTATATATTTTTGGGGGATATATTATAGCAAAAAGTAAAAAATCTTTTTTTTTTTTTGTTTATAGCGCAAAAAAATTAAAACCGGATGGCGTGCTAGGACTCCAGCATTGAATTACCATTTTTCATTCCTGGAAGAGGTGCTGCAGCGGAACACATGACATCGACTTATTTATTTTCTATTTATGAATGGGTACGGAACAGTGTTGTGGGAGAGAATGGAGGGAGGGAGTTTTGGCTCAGAAATTGACTTTTAAATGACAATAAGCTATACTTGTATAATTAATGAATCACTACATCATACAATTACATAATTACTTCTAAAACTGTGCCCATGTAAGGAAACTTCAGTGTGTTCCAGTACGAGAAGTGCATGTGTGTGTTTATAGGCATAAGCTAACCACAATTCATGTATTAGTGTGAGGAGCGTGTGCATAAGCGCACATGCATGTTCAGCACTGCAATTGGTGCCAAATGGCCTGTAAAAGCTGGATTGTGACACGGACAAATTGCTGAGTACAGTGCTGGAACAAGGTCACCCGGTGCCCAGGGCGAAAACCACAAACAGATAATTAGTCAGTGTCTTTTCAAGACAAGAACCATTTTAAAACATTATACATTAAATTAGGTTTAATTAATTCAACAGAATTCACTCACACATTTTAACAGTATTTATTTTAGGAGTTTAAGTGCCCCCACAATTTTCTTTAATCCTGTTCTACTTGTGTAGATACATTTAACCACTTCAGCCCCGGAAGAATTTACCCCCTTCCTGACCAGACCACTTTTTGCGTTTCGCCACTGCGTCGCTTTAACTGACAATTGCACGGTCGTGCGATGTGGCTCCCAAACAAAATCGACGTCCCTTTTTTCCCACAAATAGAGCTTTCTTTTGGTGGTATTTGATCACCCCTGTGGTTTTTATTTTCTGCGCTATGAACAAAAAAAGAGTGACAATTTTTTAAAAAATGCATTATTTTTTACATTTTGCTATAATAAATATCCCCCAAAAATATATAAATGTAGCACTACCCCCAAAGGAGCTGCTGGTTAGATTTGGGCTTACCGTTAGGCTCGGTTCACACAGGGGGCGACACGACTTGCCGCGCCGCGACCTGACAAGTCGCCCCCGTTCTGTACTACGGAACCGTTCTAAGAGGAGCGACTCGATTCGCTCTGACTTAGAAAAAAGGTTCCTGTACTACTTTTGGGCGACCTCGGGCGACTTGCATTGACTTCTATACAGAAGTCGTTTGCAAGTCGCCGCTGAGGTCGCGGCAGGTCGCGGCGCGGCAGGTCGCGGCGCGGCAAGTCGTGTCGCCCCCCCTGTGTGAACCGAGCCTTACCGTCTGTTCTCCTCGTTTCACGTCTAGGGGTGTCCCGTGGTAAATGGCCCAGTAACTCAAGAGACTGACAACAGATCCACTTGAATGTATTTTATTTGGAAAACGTAGACAATGAACAGTCTCTTAAATTGGGATCAGAGGGTTGGAAAGGAAGTTCAGGTACTCTTAGTGTCAAAGTCAAAATGTTGAAGAACTTGCTTACTTTGACTGCATCCAGAGAATAGCCATTCTCAACTGGATGTTCACTCAAGTTGGACAGTCCCTCTCTCACAAGGCCTACAAGGTGCTTACTGAGTCAGGAACAAGTCTCTGCCACAGACGTTGTTGTGGAACATACAAAATAATGTCTCTGCCACAGACGTTGTTGTAAAACATGTAGGGAAACTAAATTTGAAGAAAACTCGTAGGATACCTGGATCTTTCAGCCAGCTTGGCGGTATCCACAAGACCGGATTCTCTTGGGTACTTCAGCCCTTCCAGGCTCTTACTAAGAAACCAACCCGTACGTGGTCTTCTTTGAAGAGTCCTCCCCTGGAATGCTCGAAGTACAATGGGTCTCTCCCGAACCAGAGACGGCCTCAGAATCCTCCTTTAGTTTCCTTGCCTCGGGCTAGCCAGCCCGAGACATCAAAATCGGGTGGATCCGCACCCCAGGCCATAGCCTTCCAGGGGGCTGGTCAGGAGGACCAGGATCATGAAGGCAGTACATCATTCTGGACCGGAAGCCCGAACCGCATGATGTCTGCATCTTAAATACCCTCTCCCAGAAAGCACAGCGAGAGCGCCACTCCCACTGGGTGGGCTCCGAGAGAGAGCTTAACTTAAACACCTAATCAGACCATTGTTCCATGCCTGCCAGAAGAGACAGTGCCCCCTGTGGCCAGGCTGAACATCTCACAGTCCAGTCAGACTGATGCCGAAGTCTAAATTTAGATAATTGTACCCAAACCAAACTGCAGTTCAAGCATAACTTTAACTTTGAAAAAAAGGCATAGCGCGTGCTTTTCAGGCGTCGCCGCTACATAAAAAACATTTTTTTTCCTCAGTTTAGTTTTTTTTTTTTTTACTAGTAATGGCGGTGATCAGCAATTTTTATTGTGACTGTGACATTATGGCGCACACATCGGATATTTTTGGGACCATTGTCATTTATACAGCAATCAGTGCTATACAAATGCACTGATCCCTGTGTAAATGACACTGGCAGTGAAGGGGTTAACCACTAGGTGGCAGTGTAGGGGTTAAGTGTGTCCTAGGGGTGTGTTTCCAACTGTGGGAGACGTGGCTGTCTATGACACGTCACTGATCTCTGCTCACGATCACACGGAGCAGAGATCAGTGACACTGTGCCTATGCAGAATGGGTAGATGCTTGTTTACATTAGCATCTCCTTGTTCTTCCTCCTCCCTGTGAGGCAATCGCGGGTATCCCCGCGTCAATCAAGTCCATGGGTTCTGGGATTGGACTAATGGAGGTTCCGACCGGCACGCGCGTGATGTCAAGGAGGAAAATTTAAAGGGACGTACCTGTACTCCCATTTGCCTGTCCATGCCATTCTGCCGATGTACATCGGTGTGCGCCGGTCGGCATATGGTTAACTAAGCTTACATTTTTTTTAGGGTCTGGCCTGGCTCTGTGACATCGGCCAACAGCGGGTCACAGGACTGCAGAACGAACTGCACTCCTGTGATCCACAGCAGAAGTACAGCCAGACAAGCCTTGGTTGTACTCCTCCTTTCATTTATTTATTTATTTTTTTATATGTCTCTCAGATGGTAAATGAGGGAAATGCCCTCTTAGACAATTGTCACCTAAAACACAGGCTTTATCGGAAGACTTCCGCTCTATTGCTTTTCTGGTTACAACTGATACAGTGCCTTGAAAAGGTATTCATACCCCTTAAAATTTTCGACATTTTGTCATATTACTACCAAAAACATAAATGTATTTCAGGCCGGGTTCACACCGCTGCGATGCGGGAACGCCGCGAATCCGCGGCGTTTTCCCGCATCGCATTACTCCCGCCGGCAGTTCACACTGCCCTATGCGGACGGCTGGGAGTGTCAATGATATGTTAATGACACCCCCAGATCCGTCCGCATATCGCAGTGCGATCTGCCGACTCGCACAGGAATCGGATCGCATGGTGTGAACCCCCATGCGATCCGATTCTGTTGCGGACCAAAAAAAGGGTCCCGTGCGAGTTTGCTGCGGGAGCGATGCGAATTCAGCCATACTATCTGTATGGCTGAACTCGCATCGCTACGGAGATCGGATGTGACTTGCGGTGCGAATCACATCCGGATCTTCCCCCGCAGCAGTGTGAACCCAGCCTTATTGAGATTTTATGCGATAGACCAACAAAAATTATCACATAATTGTAACATGAAAAGAAATTGATAAATGGTTTTCACAATTTTTTACAAATAAATATCTGAAAAGTGTGGCGTGCATTTGTATTCAGCCCCATTTACTCTGATACCCCTAACTAAAATCTAGTGATACAAATTGCCTTCATAAGTCACTTAATTAGTAAATAGAGTCCACCTGTGTGTAATTTAATCTCAGTACGACACCAGACAGGTCAGGGATAAAGTTGTGGAGAAGTTTAAAGCAGGGTTAGGTTATAAAAAAATATCCCAAGCTTTGAACATCTCACAGAACACTGTTTAATCCATCAACCGAAAATGGAAAGAGTATGGCATAACTGAAAACCTACCAAGACATGGCTGTCCACAAAAACTGTCAGGCCGGAAAAGGAGAGCATTAATCAGAGAAGCAGCCAAGAGGTCCATGGTAACTCCAGAAGAGCTGCAGGGATCCACAACTCAAGTGGGAGAATCTGTCCATAGGTTGTGCACTCCGCAAAGCTGGCCTTTATGGAAGTGTGGCAAGAAGAAAGCCATTGTTAAAAGAAAGCCATAAGAAGTCCTGCTTGCAGTTTGGGAGAAGCCATGTGGGGGACACATCAAACATGTAAAAAGGTCCTCTGGTCAGATGAGGCCAAAATTTTCCTTTTTGGCCTAAAACCAAAACATTATGTGTGGCGGAAAATTAACATTGCACATCCCCCTGAACACGCCATCCTCACTGTGAAACATGGTGGTTGCAGCATCATGTTGTGGGGATGCTTTTCTTCAGCAGGGACAGGGAAGCTGGTCAGAGTTGATGGGAAGATAGATGGAGCCAAATACAGGGCAATCTTAGAAGAAAACCTGTTAGCCCTTGTACACACGGTTGGACATTTAGACGGAAAATGTCCGATCGGACTGTGTTGTCGGATAATCCGACTGTGTGTGGGCTCCATCTGACTTTTTCTGTCGGAATGTCCGACCAACAAAGTTTGAGAGCCGGATATAAATTTTTCTGACAACATGATCCGATCGGACTTTGTCCGATCGTTTGTAGAGAATTCCGATCGGACAAAGTGCCACGCATGCTCAGATCAAATTACGAGACCAAAGCTATTGGCTACTAGGCTGATCGTAATCCCGTCATAACAAACGAACATCATCACGTTCCGAACGATCGGATTTTCCAACAACTTTGACCGTGTGTATGCAACACCAGTTTCGGAAAAAATCAGTCGGAAAAAAATCAGACGGATTTTGTGGTCGGAATTTCCGACCGTGTGTACAAGGGCTTAGAGTCTGCAAAAGACTTGAGACTGGGGTGGAGGTTCACCTTCCAGCAGGACAACGACCCTAAACATACAGCCAGAGCTACAATGGAATAGTTAAAATGGCCCAGTCAAAGTCCAGATCTAAATCCATTTGAGAATCTGTGGCAAGACTTGAAAATTGCTGTTCACAGACGCTCTCCATCCAATCTGGCAGAGCTTGAATTATTTTGGCAAAAGTGTCACTCTCTAGATGTGCAAAGCTGGTAGAGATAAACGCAAAAAGACTTGCAGGTATAAATGACATAGGGGGGCTGAATACAAATATACCCCACACTTTTCAGATATTTATTTGTAAAAAATCTGGAAATCCATTTATCATTTTCCTTCCACTTCCCAATTTATGTGCCACTTTGTGTTGGCCTATCACAAAATCCCATTAAAATACATTTACATTTTCAGTTGTAACATGACAAAATGTGGAAAATTGTAAGGGGTATGAATACTTATTCAAGGCACTGTTATTTTGTCCCCCCCCCCCCCTCTCCTTCTGTCCCAGAGACAACGCTCACCAGGTGACATAGGGGCTGAATTTCCCTGGTCCCTAGAAACACAGGCATCAATAAGCAAAGTTTATGACAAAATCCCTGCTGTATTGTTGTAGATTGTTGTTAAATGGAGGGCACAATAATACAATTAGCAATAAAAACCTGACCAGGGTTCTAACCCCTTACCAATTTTAGTTCTAAATACACGAGCATGCTTTCTAAGCAATTTGTGAGTGTAATTACTACCAGCTGTACATCCTAGGTGGTTCTTTTTATCCACTCTGCTGCTGGTCCAGGCCACTTAATGGTCAAGGGGAAATTGGCACTTTATTCCGACCCTGCATACAAGTTCAGAAAAACAGTTCACATTTTTTTGAAGGATAAAGTATTGCACAACTAGCCCAAGGGGAAATATATATCTTGATGTTTGAAAGTAAATTAATCTGTTTAGTGAATCTTAGATACGTGCACGCCCTTGGAGACAACAGTTGGGCCGTACGTTTCAAACGCCACACTGGGGGGCATTTCATAAAATGTTTTTCTCTAATTAGCTTGTTGATAGATAGGCAACACCTAATAACTGCTGTAAACATCTTCTTGTATTCATATATACAATCATATATTGGTATAAACATCCGTATTCTGTTGTGTTAATGTGTGGGGTGGGTGATCACAATGAACATGGCTCCAGGCAGACCTTTGATAACGCCCTCCTGGGTTTCAGGTCAACAGTCTCACCACTGGGACCCCATTTTGCCACAAAGGAGAATTATTTGTTTTGAAAACCTGAAAGTGATCTAATGTTAGGAAAAGTATAAGCATTCATTGTTATTTTTTATTCTGGCTCATCTAGCAAATAAATGGAGGTCTACTTGCACAAAAACAAATGCTACATGGTTGTGAATACTATTTTGTGTCTAAGTAATAAATAATCTTTTATCTTGAATTAAAAGAGCTGAATTCCTGCCAGATATAAAAGAAAACACAATTTAATTCATTTACATATACCTGTATTGTAGCAGATTTGTAGGTTTTGCTACATGCCTATTTGGGACACTGTACAGGAGAAATGGGGGAGCATGTATGCTTGTTAATCCTTTTGCTTTTTGACCCTTCTACGATCATCTAAACCAGAGGGATACTTTAGCATCCTGATGGGTTCTCTAACACATATTGCCTATTGCAGGATACCTGGCATGGCACTCAACCTTACCAGCACCCCTATGGTTGTGCAGTCCATACATGGTAGAAGTTCCTAACAACAGACCCCCTTTGCCACCGACCAAGCACCAGTCCCTTCACAGGAGATGTTTCCATACTGGAATGTCCACACAAGCGATGCCTTTGTCATTTGCTTTACTAAACAGAACACAAAAATATTTACAAGATGTTAATTTGGCCTTCCAGACTGAGGGGTAACATCCTTTAGGTTAGAAACTATTTTAAGGGCAACGCATTTTAATAGGGGAGGAGACAATTTCAAGACTTCAGGAGGGCTGTCCCAGAGACCTATCATCCTACTAGGGAATGAGGATAGTCGCAAAAATATAGTCCTTTTGCATGTGGTAGCCCACCTGGCTTCTCCCGGCTTCCTCTTAGGGGGAAGCTTGTAGGTAGATGCAGTCTGTACTCCCTTCTGCAGGCGGCATTTGACCGAACTGGTAATGCATATAGGGAAGGAAGTATTGAGGAACTTGGTCCCTCTATGACTTCTTGCCGTCACAAGGAGACAGCTGTCATTTGGGCAATTATAGATTAGACACTTGTAACCCATATGACTCAAGTGGCCATCTTGGGTCAAGCAGAGTCTATTTAAGACTCTGGCTCCCAGGTTTGGCATGCTTTATGCTAGGGGCTAGAGTAGGGACAGGTTCCTCTTATGGCAGGAACAGTACATAAAGGTGTGGAAAGAATCCTGAAGCATGGGGACAGTGCAGGGACTACATCCTTCACTGTCTAGGAAGCCTCCCCTTTGGGTGTGGACTGGCCAGACTGCATTCCGCTCCACATTGCAGACACTGTCAGCAACTTCATGTCTTCAGACCGCTGTCCCAGTTGGTAAGTGGCTCCAGATGGGTGTGCCTACCCACCGGGCCTAAATAAGTTGTGTTGAACCTTTCTACAATATAACTCTACTGCCTAACTTGGACTCTGTAGGGTTGATTTACTAGAACTGGAGCACTCAGAATCTGGTGCAGGTGTGTATAGTACCCAATACGCTTCTAACTTCAACTTGTTCAATTAAGCTTTTGCAATAAAACCTGGAAGCTGACTGGGTACTATGCACAGCTGCACTAGATTCTGCATGCTCCAGTTTTAGTAAATCAACCCCTGTGTGTTCACTGCCCGCCACAACAGTCTGCACCTTGCTCACAGGCCTCATACCTTCCACCTACTTGATGTGTCCTATCTGATGTGCCTCAGAGAATCCTGTACCTCCTGTTGAGTGTGGCTACCTAAACCTCAAGGAGCTTCCCACCAAACTAGATGTAGGGTACCCTTTTAGTGGTAGGGAGCTCCTTTACCCATTAGGATCCTAGGGACTAGTTCACTGCTTACTAAAGTGACATCTAGTGAGGGACCAAGGAACCACAACATGGCACAACAAAGCATTTTTACATACAGCTACCATAAGTGCCCTGAAAAGGCGCATTCAGACTAGGTGGGGGAATGGCAGAAATGGGGCCAATCAAGCTCTTCTGCAGACACATGTGCTGACAGAGAACATGCTGACAAGAGGAGTAAGCAGAATGAGCAGAGCCAATGACTTATCCGTGATTTTGTTTTTTCATTGTCCAATCAGCAGGCTGTGATCTGACAGAGGCGTATGAACCACAAAAGTGGCTGAACAAAATTACCTTTTCCATAAGAAATGTTAAGAGGATGCTGCGGTGAGCAGGCTACACAGCTAAGATTTTATTTTTATCAGGAACAGGTAGGTAAGTATGAGACAACGAAGGTGTCCAGGAGAATGGCCTCAAAACTCAAAAAGCATCTGTGTTCTTTATAAGTGCAGTAATCCTTTATATATTTTCTTTAAAGTAGAGGGTAGCAGCACCTCCTCACCACCCTGCTTACCTGTGAAAGCATTAAAGAATAACTAAAGGCAAAACTTTTTAAAAAGTTTTTTTGGATAGAGTAGAGAGGGATTAGAACCCATATTATGTTTTTATTGCTGTCTGTACCCCCCTTAGGGAGATTCACCCTTTCAATTTGTCCTGTTTATCATTATCATTGAAAGTGAACTTAAAAGAAAATCCCACATTTTGGGTTGTCCCCAAAACAGCAATAGAGTGGACATCTTCCATCTTCCTCTCCTCCTGTTTTGGCTATGGGACAGGAATTGAAGGTAAATCTCCTCAATGGGACGCAGATGGCAAAGAAACCCCGCCCTTCTACTTTAAGTCTAATCCCTGTGTAAGCGCTCGGCCTATGTCAGAGCTTACACAGGGCTAGTGACCTCCTTCCATCCCCCATGTGACAGTTTTCAGACCTAGTGATTGGCTGCACAGGCTAGCGCAGGGGTCTACAAATGTTTCAGTACGAAGGCCATATTGTGCCCTCATTTCTCTTGTGTTGCCTTTAAGAACTTAGCAATTTTTTACAGTATCTACAATATGTGGTAGCAATCTTAGACCTAAGCAACTATCAGAACAGAACTAAGCTCTGCTGGCTCCAGTCTCTCCAATGAAAGTGCACTTATTGACCACTGGCACAATCCCATTAGACAGGAGAAACTGTGGAAAGTAACCTTTATTTTGAGTGGGCACTGGAAACTGAATAGAAATAAAAAATTCCAGTGAGGACACATATTTCATTGACAGCTGTCTAGGAGGGGATTTTAATAATTTTGGAGAGACATTTTTTTACTTTTTATAGTGTCTATAGGACAAGCAATTAAAGGAAATCTCCCCAATGAGAAAAAGATGGCAAAAAAATCCTAATGGGGGTTTTATTTTACCCTACTATATCTAAAATAATGAAAAAAGTTTCGGGTTCTGATATACATAAACCTATACATTAAACCTAAACATATCACTTAACATCCAAGCATAAAATGACCCCTAACCCCAACAGTCATTTAAACCCTAAGGGCCCATATTTGCCTTGCAAACTGCCACAAAACTACCTTGCCTTTTACAATTTACTGATGGTAACATCTTGATTTCGAAAAAAAACACAGACTCGAGGAAAACCCCTTTAAGACAGATGGCTAAGAAAAACAATGGCGATGTTAGAATTTCCAGGAATATTCCTGAATAGTGAAGTTATTTATTTCCTTGGTCGTTATTTCTAATTATAAGTCTTCCAAGGCCTTTAAGCTTTCGTCCAAGAAACCTGAATAAATCACTCACCATCTAGCTAGCAATGTACTGCTTGCCCCGTTCTCTGCCACGCATTCTAAAAATGTACCTAAATCATCAACTGTCATAAAGACAATGTTTAGGGAAAAAATGTATATTTCTGTGAAAAGTCACAGGTCCTGCAGAGATTGGGAAATGATTGAATGCACCCTTGGGTAGAAGGGCTTTTCTTTATGTCCTTGGAAAGTAAAATTGAAGAATAATACACTGTCTAAAGCCATATAGAGTTTCTTCATGTTGCATAAACGGAGAACGACTCTGTAGGATGGAGCCCTAGCTAAATCATATTACGTTTCGAAGTTTAAGGGTCTCTAAAGGGTTTGAATTTTAATACAGTAGTTATACTTGCCTTTGATGTTTCTTTGAGATGTTTGGTTGCATAACTATCCTTGAGGGATTGGGGGAGATATCGTATTTTGCTAATGACATAAGCAGATAACTGTATTTTGTGTTTGGCCTTTTGGAATTAAGCTGAAAATGTGCATATGGCTTGCATGGAGAGTGAGACTATGCAAGACGTAGACTGTAAGCCACAAAATTGCTTAAAGGGTAACTCTACTTTTGTTGCAGCAAATTCCTGATTTTACAATTTTACAGCTGTAGCACTAACCCCCACACTGATTTGTGTCCCAGGTTCTTTTTCCTGCTCTGAGTCCCTCCAACAGCAGGACATAAAGTGGATAGCACTGGGACACTAACAGCAATTTCCCAGGCCTGGTAAGCCTCAAGTTTTAGAAGTTTTAGGGCACCATGGTTTAACGACAGCAACAACAGTCACAAGGATCCCTCTTGCAGGTCTGTACAGTGTCCCTAGGACCTGGATGCCTCCCTCCAGACTCCGGCAGACAGTCTCCTCCAAAAATGATCTTGCAGTGGGATTGCCTCCCCCCCTCCAGCTATGCACAGCTCAGACCTCCATGAGAATAGCAGAATCTGTGTGGCAGTTAAGATGCTGATGGACACTAGGAGCGAGGTACTACATCAAGATGCTTCCTTAATGAGATAGACCTTCTGCTTGTGCATGCCACTCCAATTGGGATAAACTATCTGAACTGATATATTGCTGGAATATAACAATGTGGTCCATCTTTGGCGTGGTTTGAACATAATAAATGGAGATAATGTCCAGTGACTACATTACATACTCTCATTAAGGCCAGCACATATAAACGCATCCCCTTGCTTGACCAGGACTTACTCCGCTTGATCTCTATAGGATCAGGATATTTTGAGGAAGACGTTATTCCCTACAGGAATTGGTAGATGTATACACATACATCTTGAGCACCAAAAAGATAAAACAATTTACGGATCATGGCAACACCGGCCACAAGCATCGTCACCCCCACAATGCAGTGGGCACGCCTGCTATCCTGTTTAAAGGAGCTGACGTACAGCTATGATAGTTCATGGGCTCGTGCTGATGTGCCGCCATATAATGTCGGCAAGTGGTTGAGTAAAGTTTTTTTTCTAAAGCTGAACTCCAGCTTTTGATATACTTTACATGTCCCTCACTAACATGTGATGTCACTGGATGTGCAGTTTAAACTGTATGTAGCTGAGGCTACATGTAGCATAACACAGTGTGTTCCGGTTCAAGCCGAGACTTCTTGTCTCATACCCGGAACACACTACATTCTATCTGATCGACACTCAGCCAATCAGAGAAATAATGTATTCTAGAAATGAGTTCGAGGTTGAGACATCATGATCCTGCCTCGGCTCATTTCCTGAAGATGCGCGGCTGTGCGAAATGCATAGAGGCTGAGAGGTCGACTTCACGTCCGGGTCCTTCCCTTACATTGCATTCGGGTCTGTGGTATGCATGCAGCCTCAGTGGTGGTGCAATACTTTCCTGACTGGGAGAGTTGTTTGTGTCAGTGCTAGACATGTGCTTTTTGTTTCGTTCCGAATCGAAATTCCGACAAATTTTCATTATTCAGACATTCAGATGCATCCAAATTACCGAATTACAATGCTAACAAATTCAACCGAATCTGAAATAATGTTTTGAATCGAAAAACCACAGACGAAATTTGAATCGAATACGAAAAAAATTCGAGTCAAATCGAATTTGAAAACGATTTGAATCGAAATCCAAAACAAATTTGAATAAAAATCTAAAAAAATAAATCGATTTCTAAAAAAGAATACAGTAAGATAGAATATAAAATAATAACACAAAAGAATGAAAATAAAAGAATAGTAAAGAACAGAATAGAATTTAATAGAATACAATAAAATACAATAGAAGAATATGACCTTCTTCTGAAATTATAATTTTGAATAGTATAAATTCGAACTCGAGAATAGATTTGAAAATAACTCAAAACAATGGAAACTAAAATAATATATATTATAGTCTATTCTTAGTCTATTCTTTTCTATTATTTTATATTGTAATATTTTCTATTCGAATTTGATCCAAATTTTTATACTAAATTTGGATTTCAAAAGATGGTTTTATATATATATGGAGGACCCCCTCAAAATATTGGAAAGAATTGAATAGAAAAAAATATAACAGAAAAAAATATAACAGAATAAAATATATAATATATATATATATATATATATATATATATATTATATATTTTATTCTGTTATATTTTTTTCTGTTATATTTTTTTCTATTCAATTCTTTCCAATATTTTGAGGGGGTCCTCCACGCTTTTTTTAGGGCAGTGGGTCACAGGGTGAGCGGGGAGGCACTCCCATTAAAAGAGAGTCTCCAACATAGCTGGCCCAAGGCTCCCAAACCCTGCGGAATTTTGTTGAGGTATCCATCAAGATACTGGTCAGTTTTTCCTGAGACATGATCCACAATATCTTTCTCTTAACTGCTAGGAAAGAGGGTCTGGGTTGTTTCCATGCTACTGCAACTGAAATTTTTGTGCCCAGGAGCATAAAGTGGATCAATCTCTGGACTGCCCTGGGAAGTGAGGGGGATTGAGCATTCAGCAGAGCTACCTCTGGGGTTATGGGGATCTGGCAGCCTGTGACCCTGTATATCATATTAAAGATTTTTCTCCAAAAGGTGCGGAACCTAGGACAGGAGTAGGGAACCTTGGCCCTCCAGCTGTTTTGAAACTACAAGTCCCATGAGTCATTGCAAGACCCTAACAATCACAGGCATGACTCCTAGAGGCAGAGGCACGATGGGATTTGTAGTTTCAAAACAGCTGGAGAGCCGAGGTACCCTACCCCTGGCCTAGGGTATTCCCACCAAATGTGGGTAGTTCTGTTTTTAAAGTGTTAATCTGGCACTTATAGGGGCAGCTGCCTTGATACTATATAAGCTATAAGCAGTGACTGAAAAAAATATACCTTTTGTCCTGAATGCACTTCCTGGTATGTGAGAATGCCTAGGCTGCGCTGTGCTTACATCTTCATAACTGTATATCTGCATTGTGATATCTAAGGCACTGCTGCCTCTGACCACTAGTATTAGGAAATTTCAAGTGAGATTTGGTAATGTTATGACTGCACTGCTTGACTTGCTGGAGAGAAAGCAGTATCTGAGGTCCCGTAGTGTAAGGATTAACTGCTTCTGCTTTTTTTTCCATTGGATTTGTGTTCCACCTGTCCTGCTTGGAGGACATCTATTGACGACCTCCCAGTCAATGTAGGTCAGCGCTGTAGCCATAATTCAGCTATAGCACGCAAGGGAACTGGTTAAAGTGCATCTATGTACAGATTTCAACTTCTACCGTAAATTTGCTTATAAGCACCGCTCCCTTCCCTCCCAATAATGTCTGTGAGGACAACAAGGAGAGGCAGACATTCCCTTAGGACTGTAAGGGGGCCAGAAACAAATGTGTCCACAGGCAAGGATGGACATGGTGGTCAGTCCTCTGTTCAGTGAGTTTGCCTGTGCTATCCAGCCACAGCATACAGAGAAGGGGGTGGACTGGCTTACTAAACCTTCTTCATCCTCTGTCACGCAAGCAGAGACAAGTATGCAGTCCCCTGCAGTTGCCAGAGTGGATAAACCTGCCTCGTCCACATCTATTCTTGCCAGCTCAGCTGTCTGGGCCTTTTTCATCACATCTGCAGCAGATCGTACTGTTGCTATCTGCAAACTGTGTCTCCAGCACATCAAACGTGGCAAAAACACCAACCATATGCAAATCAATGCAATTTGCCTTCATCAAGAGCACCTCTATAGTGTTACGGTGGTGTTAGGTACCTGAGTGGTGAGCCTGATTTGATGGAAGAAGACCTCTCTTACGACTCTGGTTCAAGTCCCACTGGAGTGAGAACAGTGGTACAAGAGCGCAGCGGGGTAGGAGCGTCTGGCTGGATGCAGCAGCTGATGCAGGCGGAGCAGGTGAACCTCCAGATGCTGGAACCACAGGAGCTGGTGGAAGCAGGAGACGGCTTAGTAGAGCTGGCAGCTGAGGCAGGGCAGGCAAACCGGTGAACCTGGAAGGCGGCAGCGGATCCAAGAAGGTCCCAGAACGTAGGTACTGACAAGACAGGTTAGGCAGGCTGGGACAAGCAGACAGGTGGTAGACGTCACAAACAGGCAGAGGTTCAACAACAGTAAGCAGTCCGTAACAAGGTCAGGCAAGCCGGGGTTCTTCAGGTACTAGCTGCAGACAAACAACACAGAGCATCTGCAGCTGTACCTTTAAATAGGGCCACTGGCGCCAATCGTGTTAGCGCGAACGACGCACGTGCGCATGCGCGAACGCCGATCCGCTCGAACCCTGACATTGCCCCCCACAAGGGGCAACCTCAGGGTGCCCCTAACGTCTCTTTTTTCAGGATGTGCAGAGAAAAAGGCCCGAATTAATCTCTCAGCATGCAACTGACTTTGGTATCTAGTATCACCAATTACCCCGCCACCTAGTGGTAAAAGAGAAAAGTTCAACAAGCACTTAGGGAGAAATCAAAAGATCCCTATCAATCGACCAAGATAACTACTCCTGGCAAGTAAATTTGTGAGGAGCTCCGTGCCTAAATCCCAGGGTGCTACAAATTAATGAGATCTTTCTGTCTTGAGCACAGCTGTAGTGTTTCCTAGTGAGAATGAGCAGTTAACCGACTGATTTTACTTGCTTGGTATTACGGCCTAAAGCCACTCTGACGTAACGTGGGTTAACATGGGCTGGAGGGCAAGGCATCAGTGATGTGGAGAATTAGGTAAAACATACTGGGTCACCGAATTCAGCTTTGCCACAGTTAAGTAACACTTTGAAGTTGCTGCCAGAAGATTTTTGTGACAGTGAAGGGTACTGCTAATAGGTGGTAATTGGATGCAGATTTATTAAACCAAGCAGGAAGGATGCCTAGTGCCGAGGGGGTGAATCAAAGTAGCAATCCAGCTGCCGCGATGAGTCAGCAAAGCTCCCCTACATTGGCACATATCTCTGAGGGTCCTAGAGTCTGCAATCACAAGTAATCCAGCAAGATGGTGTTCCCCCTGAACTCTGGGCCACATTAAACTCATCAATCAGTAACACAAGCAGAGCAAACAATGTTCTATACTTTAGATTAAATCTGGGATTTGTGTTCAACCGTTTTAACATTATGCCAGTAATGCATTGAGGTCGAAACAAGAAATACTACTCCTCGTTAACAAGTACCAGTTGTGGCCTCTCTTCAGTAAATTTTATGTTTCAGGGAAGAACACTGGAGACATCAACCTTAAAGAGACCCTGTCACCAGACCTATTGTTTTACCAAAACTCTTACTATAGCATAATAGGTGCTTTTAACTTATTTTAGCCATATTATTTACCTGTAAAAGCCTCCCTTGTCTAGACATCAAAAGGCCTGAGATGTTGCTGGGTGTTGCCATATTGAATGGGATGGCAGCAGCGCTAGAAGTCACTCAAGATTTTGGTCTGCGGTCAGCGTGACGGGGCGTGTAGGCAGGTTGCTTACAGGAGTATAGTTTTAGCTAGTGGCTGGCCCAGGCTGGGGGTAAAGAGTTAATGTATGTGCTGCGGTTCCCAGGCTTTTGGTTTTGGGGAGGAGGAGAACACATTGAGCACTGAGCAGGGCATGCAGTGACTGCTGTGGAGGAGGACTGCTGCGCCTGGAAGTCTGTTGGAGGAACTGGAGATCCGGAGTTCGGCCAGCACCTGGAGGACACCAGTATGGACTACTACCTTGTAGAGGTATGCCTGGGCACTCAATCAATTGTAGTTAGGGTCAGGATGTGGATACTGTTCATGTTAAACTGTATTGCCCAAAATTCGTTAAGTAAATATGCATCAACTGCTCTAAGCCTGGTCGGAAGTTATTCAAAAAGGTGTATGTGGGTTTTGACATATCAAAAGAACCAGGGTCATTAAGGCATGTGTAGGGTATGAAATTCAGCTGCTACAAATGGTCTACTTGACATGTCAAGCAAGAGGAGGAGTGCAGTAAGGGTAACCAAGTACTATACCAAGTTACAAAGAAACCATTCGCGAAGCATGGTACCTGGTATAGGTGACACATTCTTCAGTAGCAAGGGGGGTCGATGATCTGGTCCCCTCCCCAGCAGTCAGTTTCTAATAGCAACTGGAATGTGTGTTATGGAGATCCATGGCCTGGTTACGTAGGTACGGGAAGCAAGGAGTTAAACAAGTGTACACATGAGGTCCACCCTAGGTGAATGGTGGGACCACATTCTGTCACTGGGAGTGAGGTGGCAGAGGTACGCTGGACTGGTGGAGAGGGCATAGGCTCAGCAGTGTCCTTCCTAATGCAATGCATAAATCAAATTGCAGTGTGTAGTGGAACAGGGCAGTACTTTTTCAGAGGACCTCTGTACTTAGATTAGTACGCATGGTGAAGGCTCATCTATAAGTCGGAGAACTGCCTTAATGTTGGACTTTCACATGAACGCGGTCTCTGCCTGGTCCTGGGCATCGATGAGCATGTGCACGGCGAAAGTTACCCCCCAGATAGCAAGGATAACTTGCCACAAATTTGTGGCAGTGTTGAGTTGTAAGTCTTGTTACCTTGCTGCACATTTGCACTGGCAGGTTGTACACTTGCAGAGCACTTGAAGTTCTAGTTGACACTTTTCCAATTTGTAGCAAATTTGTGTGGCAAGTCTCTAGCAAGAGAAAAGTTGCAATGGTGAGTCTACAATAAGAGCTCTGCAAGTCGCAATGACTTACATACATTACTGAATCAGAACTTCCCGCAGACTTGCAGAATGTTGGCAAGGAAAGTTGATCTGGAGTCATGCAATGTGGACTTGCAGCAATTGTGCAACAAGTTTATGAAGCCTAGCAAGTCTAGCAATAACTCAGCAAGTCATTTTCAAACTTGCAGCTCAATTACTTGCTATCTAGGCCCATATACAGGGTGAGGTGGCCCCGGCCAACAGACCTGCAGAAGAAGTTGAGATGGACAGGGTTTTTGTGGGTTTATTTTTTAAATATAAAATTACACTTACCTGATTTGAGGGTTTGGGGGTTCACAGAGTGGTACTTGGTGTGAGGAGATGAGAGAGAACCTTGTAGGAGAATCAGTCAAATGTTGTCAGCATTGGACAGGTTTCTCCCACCCTCCATCCCCCTGGACACCTTTTCTTTGCTGTTCTTATGCCTTCCTAATTTTTCTAGTTTATTTGGCCTGTTAGTGGGTGTATTGTTTCCTTCTGAGTTTGCTATCAATTCGATAGTTTGCTCATGCATTTCAGTTGTGATATCAGCAGGCAGGGGTCTCTGGGTGATTGAAAGTGGTGCTGTTTAAAATTTTTTGGAGAATTATGGGATTGGGTCTATCTCAGGTATGGGTGTCCCTTCCCAACAATAGGTTATCTTGGTAACAGTGAGGGGCTTATTAGGTTGTATCTAGGGGTATATAGATGGTCAATTGTCCCCAAGGTATAGTAGCGGCTAGAGGATTTTTTCACTGGATGGCAGATACACTCAGGTTGCTATAATTATATATGTGTTTTTAAAGACCATAGACCTGGTAGGATCAATTAAACTGATGGTTTTGTTGGACTGTTATTCATTTAATGTGTTTTTCTCAATTTTGTACATAATTCTGTTTCTTGTGTTAAAAATAAAGGGCCGAATCAAAAAAAATTAATAGTTGTAGTCAGAGTCTTCAAGCGGGAAATGCGATACTCCTAAGAACCAAGGCCTGAGGTGTGCCTTGGCCTAGCTGGTCGGTATGCCTGAGAAGAGGGCATACCCTGAATGTAAGAATAAGAACAAAATACTATGAGAATGTATGAAACTGGGGAACGGGTGGGTGGGAACCCAGAAAACCTACCGACACTGGCCCTGCCAGAGGAGGAGGTTTAAATAGCCCTCTCAGGCTCCTCCTACAAATACAGGCTGGCCTGCGGCCAGCCTTACAACTTGTAGTCAGAGTCTTCAAGCGGGAAATGCGATACTCCTAAGAACCAAGGCCTGAGGTGTGCCTTGGCCTAGCTGGTCGGTATGCCTGAGAAGAGGGCAAAAAGACACAAAATTTAGGTGAAGAAGGGAAGGTAAAGAACCATCACGGATAAAGGTGTGCTCTCGGACGGCAGCAGTACGTATCCAGCAAGTAACTGGAAAGTGGTTGCAATGGCAAAGAACAGACTGACTCCTGACTTGGTGATGAGAAGGAACCCCCTATCGAACCCGTGACACTACCCTGAACCCAACTGAACATCCCCTGAAAGATTGATTTGAGCCGGATGCCGCGACACCCAGACCCGAGAATGAACTGCTTGTGAAATGAGAAGATATGAGAGGGGAATGGAACAAGGCCTGGCCCAAGAAAAACCCCTGCAAAGATCGCAAAATACCCCAATGAACACCAGTGAAATAGCCCAGAGACATACCCCCCCGAGAGGGTGAGTGGCAAAAAGACCACTAGCAGGAGTGTGAAAAGCTGGAAACCTGATGGATGTGACGGAGTAGGCAGATAAGGCAACATGGCAACAATACTGTCAACCTGGAGAAACCATACCGGACGCAGGACCCAGGTCCCACCGGATACGATCGGGTCATGCTACAGCCTGAACCCAACAGCTGGGACAGAGTCCTGAACCAAGGAGGGCCAAAACTCCCTCCCAGGGAAATAGTCCCCATGGCATGATACAGACATGCCCAAGCCCCCCTACTTGGAACAAGCTGGGGATCGGAAAAGACGACTGGACTGATGTCCCTAAGTGGAACTCCAGGCAATAAGTTCCAACAAGATCAGAGCCAAGAGTGCAATCCAAAACCATTGTGACATCTGCCCAACCTACCCCCCAAGGACCGTCACGGGGACGTGGCTTAACAAACACCCTGAGAGAGACTATACATCCCTGGGCAGTAACCAGGGCCTCAACACAACAGGACATCAACTGAAGGAAAAATTTGACTGCTTCTGACCCAAGGGTGAGCCCAGTGGTGAAAAGACATCAGCACCAATCAACTAGCCCCCAACAACGGCCGGGCTGAAGGAAGTGATAGCAAGCATGGATGATATCGGTAGGGATTCCAAGATGGCCCAACCTGAAACACAAACTAGAGAAATGACAGACAACCAGACATGAGAACAACAATACCCCCTGCCTAACTGAATGAAACATGAGTAGAAAAGTCAAGACCACTGCGCTTAAAAGAAACTGACGGATGGACCCCCCCCCCAACATGTAAGTGGTAAGTGAGCCCGAGTAACCTGCAGTGCAGAGGCAGGTAATTAACTGAAAACTCAGGGCTAGCGTACCCACAGGCCGTGGTGGGTAGTCGTATATATGTGGTGAATGAACATGGAACGTATGACGTATGGTATACGGGCGAGAAGATTGAGGACAACAATCAATTAACAAACGAAACCTCAGCCCGTATGGATCTATAGACGTGACAGATCCTGACGTGTGAGCCCTAGCTACCTGACCCAGGTACAAAACATGACACAGACACGATGGGACATGACAATCAACAAGGACGAACGACTACCAGAGTATGCCATGAGTGAACAACGCCCCTCTGAGAAACTCTGAGACTGAACACCAAGTCTGAAAACCATGACAGTCATGCTGGCAGCAACACAAAGACAGAAAACGCTGAGACAGAAAACGCTGAGACAGAAAACGCTGAGACAGAAAACGCTGAGACAGAAAACGCTGAGACAGAAAACGCTGAGACAGAAAACGCTGAGACAGAAAACGCAACATGCCATGATAAAAAACACCATGACAGAAAACGCTGAAACTTAATGCTGAAGCAGAAATGTAGTGACAGAAACAGAGGCAAAACGCAATGACAGCAACAACCAAGTCTAAAACTCTGAGGCATAAATGAAATGCCAGAAAACGCTATGACAGCAGTCCAGGGGCAGACAGAAGTCCAAGGGCAGAACGCTAAGACAGAAGTCCTGGGGCAAAAAGCTACGACAAACATGCCGGGGCAGAAGGCTATCACAGGTAACCAGGGGCAGAAACGCTATGCCAGACATGCTGAACAGAACGCTATGACTGAAAAGCTGGACAGACAGCTATGACAGTAATGACCGCTGACAGGAGATGCTGCACAGAAACGCTGTGCCGGAAATGCAGCGCAGAGCGCTGTGACGGAAATGCAGCGCGGAATGCTGTGACGGAAAAGCCGCACAGAACGCTGCGACAGAAAAGCTGCGACAGAAATGCTAGACTGAGCGCTGCGACAAATGTTACGTAGAGCTAAGGCGGAGGGGGGGGGGGGGAGACCCGCCACGTGGAGCTCAGGCGGGTAAGGAGACCCGCCACGTGGAGCTCAGGCGGGTGGGGAGGAGGAAACCCGCCACGTGGAGCACAGGCGGGGGATGCTCACCACGTGGAGCTCAGAGGGGGGGGGGGGGAGACCCAACACGTGGAGCTCAGGAGGCCCACCATGTGGAGCTCAGGAGGGGGGTCCCACCATGCGGAGCTCAGGAGGGGGGGTCCCACCATGCGGAGCTCAGGAGGGGGGGGGGGTCCCACCATGCGGAGCTCAGGCGGGTGGGGAGGAGGAAAACCACCACGTGGAGCACAGGCGGGGGACGGGACCCACCATGTGGAGCTCAGGAGGCCAACCATGTGGAGCTCAGGGGGGGGGGGGGGGACCCAACACGTGGAGCTCAGGAGGCCCACCATGTGGAGCTCAGAGGGGGGGGGGGGGGACCCAACACGTGGAGCTCAGGAGGCCCACCACGTGGAGCTCAGAGGGGGGGGGGGGACCCGCCACATGGTGCTCAGGAGGGGGGAGAGACCCGCCACGTGGAGCTCAGGAGGGGGGCTCAGTAGGCCCACCACGTGGAGCTCAGGAGGCCCACCACGTGGAGCTCAGGAGGGGGGGAAGAGACCCATCACATGGCGCTCAGGAGGCCCACCACGTGGAGCTCAGGAGGGGGGGGGGCCTGCACAGAGTCCTGACCTCAACCCGACAGAAACACCCATGGTATGACCCAGAACGAGAATCTCGAGATTGGACGAGAGTCTTGTGCAACGTCAATGCCCGATCTCACAAACGCGCCTCCGGAAAACGGCCAAACACTTCCACAGACACACCCCCAGCCCCCGCGGACAGCCCCCCCAGAAGAGCCGAAGCCGTCACAGCCACAAAGGGCAGGCCAACCCAACACCGGACCCCACGGATCAAGACGTCATTAAAGTTCATGTGCATGTAAAGGCAGGCGTCCCAACACTTTTGGAAATACAGTGTATGTGGCGGCTGGGCGTTAATGTCAACTTCTTGCTGTCGCACACGCTGAATGCCGTCGGCAAGAGGTTACGGGATAAAAAATTGGGGAAGTGTATGTTTGCAGAGATGTACTGCTTGCATTTTTTTTTTTTTTTCTTCTTATTGCCCCCACATGCACAGGACTTCAATAAGAATAGACCCGGAAGATGGAATGATCTGCAATGCTGTACATTACTACTAGTCATATTATCGACTTACCTCTTGTTAAATATTGGTATTTTAGCCAGTATGTGAAGACCCACAATCTATATTGAACAGGAAATCCCAACTGGCACACTCACGGTTTCCAATGATATGATAGTTGTAGATGGCCGGACGAAAAACGCTTATGCGAGGGGGGGGGGAGGGACCCGACAGCGGCGACTACCTCCCCCTCCCCCCCAGGAGAATCGGCGGTTACCCTGCATATGTGAGGGGGGGGAGGGGGAGCCGGCGTGGCCGAATACCTCCCCCTACCCCCAGGAGAATCGGCGGGTACCCTGCATATGTGAGGGGGGAGGGGGAGCCAGCGTGGCCGAATACCTCCCCCCAGGAGAATCGGCGGGTACCCTGCATATGTGAGGGGGGAGGGGGACCCGGCGTGGCCAAATACCTCCCCCCAGGAGAATCGGCTGGTACCCTGCAAATGTGAGGGGGGAGGGGGGAGTCGGCGCGGCCGAATACCTCCCTCTCCCCCCTGCCAGGAGAATTGGCAAGCACCCATCTGATGGTTTGGTGCTGTTGACATCTGATATATCGGGGTGGGCTGCTCTGGACATCTATCTTAAATGACTGACGGAGTCAATCAATGTGAGTTAGCCAATCAGGGGCAGCTCAAGGGAAAGGATGTGCACTGTGATGTATGGAAGGGCCCAGGAAAGCAGGTGCGAGGAGGCAGACGAACCCCCCCCCCCCCCCATGAGCGCTGGGCGGCTGCACACTGGCCACCCGGAGCCGCGGGGGGGGGGGGGATCGCAAGACGGAGGACGACTGCCCACCCCCCTCCCCCCGGTGGGAAACCGGGGGGGAAGGGCGGACTGCACGCGGGAGGGGAGAATGTGAGCGGAGGACGGCCGATCACCCCCCCTCCCCCCCGGCAGGAATCCCGAGCGGACTGCCCGCTGGAGAGCTGAGGGAGGGGAGAGTGTAGGCGAAGGACGGCCGAATCGGTGGGTGTATAGCATAAGTGAGGGGAGGGGGGGGGGCCGGCACGGCCGACTATCTCCACCTCCCCTCGCCAGGAGAATCGGCGGGCGGAGCCAGCCGACCCCCCTCTCCCCATAACGGGAGAAAACTCGTCCAGTGCTGCATCCCACAAGATACCCATCTTACATCCCCCACTGCACCCGAGACCCACCATGCGTGCGGCTCCCTTGAGGGAATGCAGCATGGAGAGTGGAGCTGGCGCGGGCAAGGGGGAGCCAGAGCGGCTGATTACCTCCCCCTTCCCCGCCAGGAGAATCGGCAGGTGCACTGCATATGGGGGGGGAGAGCCAGTGCGGCCGATCACCCCCCCCCCCCCCCCACGAACAGCGGGCACTCCGTGCCTGAATGGGAGAGGAGGGCTGCAGGCTGTCCCCATGAAGCTGTGGGGAGATTTAGAGCAGGAGAGATGGACTGTCCCGCCCCCATGCCTGAACGCTGGGAGAAGCCACTGCCGACAGCTTGCCACCCCCCTCCATGCTGGAATATGGGCTGAAAAATAAGATAAAGGGGGGGCGGCAGGGTGGCCTCCATAAGCCAGTGTGGACCCAGGGATGGGGGGGGGGGGGGGGAACCAAGGCCGCGGCCGACCACAGCTCTGAAAACGACATGCTACCACCCAGAAAACCTACCGACACTGGCCCTGCCAGAGGAGGAGGTTTAAATAGCCCTCTCAGGCTCCTCCTACAAATACAGGCTGGCCTGCGGCCAGCCTTACAACTTGTCTGGTCAAGTGATACTCTTTGGCAGTTATATGCAATTAGCGGACCTCCAACAGTTGCAGAACTACAAGTCCCATGAGGCGTAGCAAGACTCTGACAGCCACACAGGGCTGGTGCAAAGGATTTTTGACACCCTAGGCGAAACCTCATTTTGCTGCCCCCCCTTGGCTCCACCCCCGACTCCACCACCTTTGCCCTGCCCATGTATACCCCACCTTTTTAATGAAGCGTCCATCAAATGCAGCCTCACTAGTGCCCATCAAATGCAGCCTACCAGCGCCCATCAAATGCAGCCTACCAGCGCCCATCAATGAATGTTTGCTTGCTTCCATTCATTCAGGAGTCGGATCACAGACCTCCGTCGCCGCTGTGCCTCTGACACTATGTGTGAACGGAGCGGCGGCTGCCTGCTGATGCTGAGATTTAGTCGCTTGCTGCAGAGAGAAGAGAGTACCCCGGGTGCCTTAGGCAGCAGTGCTCCCTAGGCGGCTGCCTGGTTTGCCTAGTGGTAGCATCAGCCCTACAGCCACAAGCATGATACTCAGAGGCATGATGGAACTTGTAGTTTTGCAACAGCTTGAGGTCCGCTAATTGCATATTCCTGCTCTATAGTATTACCCTTCACTCCTTCTCCAGCAGCTACAGACAAGTGTATGCAGTAGGGATGCCACCTTTTCTTCAGGCCAAACCTGAACTCTTTAGTGGCCTGGGATACCTTTGGGTGCCCCCAAGAGTGTATTAATTCTGTGTGCCGCAGCGAACAGTGGCTGATGCCAAATCGCTCCTACTGACATCATCTCCCTGCCCCCCAGTTATGCCAAACCTGCCCCCAGACATCTGCCTACAGCTCCCTGACGGCAACAGGTTTGCGTGTGACTATCGTGGTTACTTGGGGAGCCACAGCCCGGTCTGAATAATGTGTCCAGGTTTATGTCAGCCTGGGGGCTTTCGCAACCCTAGTATCTAGGAAGGTGAGGAGAGGGTCGGAGGGGCTAGATCAGCACATCAAGTAATAAGACACTCAATGAAAAGGAGAGGGTTTTGATGTGCAAGGAGTGAGGGAGCTGTGCTAGGGAACTGACTCTTTATGAAAAAGTCAATTTTTCCTGCAAATTCAGAGACATATTGCAAGTAAATAAAAGATTAAAGAAAGAAAGAATGCTGCAGATAAGTATTTAAAAATGCACAGTTTGTGTACTTTTGCCCTTGATTTCTTCTTAAACTAGTAATGAGCATAAACTATTGAAGTTCATTAACTGGCTTATGTAAAAGGGGTTTAAAAGAAGCCCTAAAATGAGAGCATAAAATAAAACCCTCCTGTCACAGCTGGTTACTGGAGAAGTTCTACCACTTACCTGCCCTTTATTGTCATTTGAGCATTCCTATTGGCTAGGGATGGACCAAAGAAATATGTAGGGTGGGGTTACTTTGCCTGTGTGCCTTCAGAATCAGGGACCCATCAGATTAGGTAATGGAAGTGACGTTCTGACTAAATAAAACTGACTGCGCATGCGTCCCATGGCGCTATTTGTTCCACCACTTTTCCGACATTACACACCAGCGAACCCATCAGATTATGTAACAGAAGCGATGTTCGTTTGCTAATCTGACAGATAACCTGTAGTCAGAAGACGGTGGCAGACATCTTACTACACCCAGCTACGTCTTGACTTTCAGAGTCATTTTAGCAATAAAGTAAGCGTATATAAATATAGTATATGGACATATGTTTTGCTGTTTTGATGTTACAATTTGAAAGAAGGTGGACGCCAGCAGTAGGAAGGTGGCGGAGGCCATGTTGGTACACCCCACACTGCACTGTTCAGCGCAAAACCTTTAGGCTTTCAAATGTCAGCATCCAAACAGCATTGCAGATGTTAATATACTATATTTATTTATATACGCTCACTTTGTTTCTAAAATTACTCTGAAATTCAAGACGTAGCTTGGTGTAGTAAGATGACCGCTGCCGCCTTCTGACTGCAAGTGTTCTGTCAGATTAGCAAACAGAATGCCACTTCTGTTACATAATCTGACAGGTTCGCTGGTGTGAAATGTCAGAAAAGTGGTGGAATCCATGCCGCCGTGGGACGCATGCACAGTCAGTTTTTTTGGGTCGGGATGCCGCTTCCGTTACCTAATTTGATGGGTCGCCGATTCTGACAGAACACCTGCCTGAATGTCCCTGCATTTGAGATTAACAAAAGAATTTGGGTGTCTGCTGCACTCAAAGCCTCACAGATTTTTTAACCTATCCCCACTCTTCTAAATAAATATTAATTTTTTTTGTCCCTATTAGAGATTTCTATTGCTTCTGAGCTTTTCGTTTTAGATAACTAGACCCATACAGTAAATTGCCAATATATGGGCAGATTGAATCATTTTTGACTTTCACAAAACCCAGCCAGCTACTGAAGGCATCTAGACAAACCAAAAAGTATTTGTATCAGATGCTGATGTCCAGTTAGATCTCTGTCCTAGCTCTGGGTGAATTTATGTTGTACTTTTTACACAGTGAAGATTAAAGGGGATCTTTACTGCATCTGAGCATCACAAACCAAGAACATTTTTAATATCCAAAGCAAACTCACTCATCAATGTCTTCATCCTTTATTTTGTTGAGAAATCACCGCTAGCATTTCTGGCCCTTTGCCATCTTGAGTAAGGACAAATGATTTATGAAACGTTTACAACCTGGAATCCATCTACCCTTGCTTAGCTGAGAAAACCCCTCCTTCCCTCCTGAAGACTCCCGGGATGTATGACGTCATTTGCCTAGGCAAGAAACCAGAAAGTAACTGAAGAAATAAAAAAATATATATATCTATTTACTGATGCTAGCAGCATGATCATTATAAAGTAAATAATCAATGTTGATTGGAAAAGGGGTACAAAAAAAATAACCAAAAACTTGCAGCTTTTAGTTTAGCTTGAAGAAGCTTGTGCTTTTTGTGCTCTTTTGCAAGTTTTTATTGAGTTTCTTTCATTTTTCTTATTTGTTTTTGGGCACTTGGGTGTCTTTTCTGGCCAAAAGCTCCTCTCAGAAACAAGAGTTTGATGGGGGGGTTTTCTGCCTGTAAGAGCATATGACTGTTTCCAGGCAGAAAAAAATGAGAGCTCCAAAAAACCTTAAAAGCCCCTTAAAAGCCCGTAGGAGCAGCTTCTTTGAACTTCTTTGAGATGCAGTGCACGCAAGCACTTAAAGTTGTAGTAAAGTGAAAAACCCAGGCCTCTTCTGTCATGAATGACCCCCCCGCTTGTCAGCAGGTTAATGTTATTTGAACCGCACATGCACAGCTCAAACCACATTTATGGACCGTTCTTCGTGGCACGGCGATGAGCCTCCTGTGCGCATGTGCAGGAGTGATGTCACCGTGGCCTGGCCAATCAAGCAGCTGAGGATACAAAACCCGGAAAGGAAGACCGAGTGACAATAAAAGCTGCTGGGGACCAGGGAGTGGCATGTCAGTGCAGCGCTGGAGGGTTTAGTTTGAAGTTAAGTCTGTCATAATGTACCAGTATGCAGTGCATACAAGTACATTATGACTTAAACCTGCCAGGGGACCAATTTTTTCTCGTTTATTACACAAACTTTATTACCGCTTTAATATGTAAGCTGACCATACACCAGTAGAATTTTGTTTGAATATTTTAGTTTTCGGAATTTTCATTTAATTTGGTAATGGCTAGTTGGGTCAAGTTGACATTTGTGTTCCACAGTAGTGATGAGAAAATTAAAAGGAGCAGGATGGAAACATTTTCCTCAAATGAACAAAATTCTAACTGTGAATGTGGTTTTTATTCAGGAAAAATTGTACATGTTGATGTGGGGTAGGCACTCCTCATTGCTTCATCACTTTCATCTTCCTAGATGTTTCTTCTGGGCTGGCGTCTACTTTCTTCAGCCATCATGGGGGGGACATTGATGACCTAACTCCTGCCCATGAATGCTGGAGTTATATTGTCCTAGCATTCGACTGAGCTCTCAAATCAACTTTTCATATAATAATAATAATAATAATAATAATCATAATATCCCTTTCATGACTAAGCCTATTTTTGGCATTTGGTGTTTACAAGTTAAAATCCATATTTTTTGCTAGAAAATTACTTGGAACCCCCAAACATTATATATATTTTTTTTAGCAGAGACTTTAGAGTATAAAACGGTGATTGTTGCAATATTTTATGTCACACGGCATTTGCGCAGCGGTGTTTTAAACGCCACTTTTTGGGAAAAGGGCCACTTTCATGAATTTAAAAAAAACGAAACAGTAAAATTAGCCCAATTTTTTTGCATAATGTGAAAGATGATGTTACGCTGAGTAAATAGACACCAAACATGCCACACTTTATAATTGCATGCACTAGTGGATTGACGACAAAGTACGGTACCTAAAAATCTCAATAGTCGACGCTTTAAAAAATGTTTACGGTTACCAGGTTAGCGTTACAGAGGAGGTCTAGTGCTAGAATTATTGCTCTCGCTCTGATGATTGCGGCAATACCTCACACGTGTGATTTGAACATCGTTTACATATGCGGGCGCGACTTCCGTATGCGTTTTCTTTGCTTTGCGAGCTCGCGGGGACGGCGGGCGCTTTAAAAAAAATTTCTTTTATTTATTTTAAAATGAATAAATTGTTTTTTTTTTTTTTTTTTTTGATCACTTTTATTGCTGTCACAAGGAATGTAAACATCCCTTGTGGCAGTAATAGGTGTTGACAGGTACTCTTTATGGAGAGATCGGGGGTCTAAAAGACCCCCGATCCCTCCTTTACACTTCAAAGTATTCAGATCACCGAAAACGGTGATTCTGAATACTGTATATTTTTTTAAAACCGGCGCCATTGGCAGCCGAGTAAACGGGAAGTGACGTCATGACGTAGCTTCCGTGTTTACTATTAGGATACTGGAAGTTCCAGTATCCTAATACTGAAGTTCCAGCAGCCGGCGGCATCGGAGCTTGAATCGGTGCTCCCAATTGAGCCGGAGCACCGGTAACAGCGGCGGGAGGGGGGGGGACGTCCCATCCCGCTCCTCCGGCATAACAACCGAGCGGCTTTTAGCCGCTTCGGTTGTTATGGCTGGATAGCCGCTGTAAAAAAGTTACCGGGATGATTCCCGCAGCTGCGGGCATCATCCCGGTATAACCCCCGGAAGCCGAGTGCGCACATCTGCGTACGGTCGGCGGGAAGGGGAAAATAATTACAAATTGTAATGAAATCATCTTAATATGTCTGTGATTCCATTCAAACAGCAGGTCTGGACAAAATTAGTTGACTCAATGATAACGAGAATTAATGTTCTGTTGAATGTTCAATGATTTTTCAAAATTGTTGTACAGACATTTGAATGAACATCTAATTATGGCCATCTCTAGCTCTTGGGTGGGTTTTAGGGGCACATCCTAAAAGATGCATTAAAGATGGTGCAGCCATAAGATGTCTAGGTGTTTTGAATAAGCCTTGCAGGAGGTAAATGTCTTTTTTGCATGTGTGCGCTGTAATATTTTGTTCTTTTGTATGGTCTTATGGCTGCACCATCTTTAATGATCTACTTCTCCCATATAGAGGAGTGTATGGCTCGCATGGTTCAGAGAAGCAGGATCTCCCAGTCTATGGATACTGTAGGACCCACTAATCATGGGGTACTTTTTTGCAGTAAGTGGGCTTGAGCACCATGTGGCAATATGGTGTGACCAAATCCCCATATTTTTGGATAATGTTTTTTTGAAAATGTCTAGGTGTTAATAAGCCTTGCAGAGGTAAATGTCTTTTTTACACGTGTGCGCTGTAATATTTTGTTCCATTGTATGATCTTATGGCTGCACCATCTTTAATGCATATTTTAGGGTGTGCCCCACAAATATCTTGTTTGTCGGTAGAATAGACATCTTCAGGATATTGATGCGACCAAAGAGAGAGATGGGATAAGTATTCCACTGATGCAAGAGTTGGTCAATGTCGCGGAAGAGTGGTTGGATGTTGGCCTGATAAAGGGTTGGATATACTTGTGTCATTTTCATCAATGCCCTGGGACAAGGCTGAGGTTGCCGTGGGGGAATACTTGACCTCAAGGCAAGCCTCTGCTGTTAGAGATGAAAGGCATATACGCTTGCACTGCAACTGTTCTCCAGTAAACTCTTGTGTCCTCATGACAATGTACACCTCTGTAACTTGCATTTAGGAGGGACATGCTGAGCCTTGACAACAACCACCTGTTCAGCATTTTCCACTACTATTCCCCAGAAGTGGAGTAGGTCCCCACTCCCCACCATGCACCTTGTGTGGGCTCTACACATGCACTTGACTTAACTCTTGAACTTCTGAACCATTGTACAGGATGGGGGCTTCTGCAGTGTGAATATGCTTCCATTTGTCGGGGAGACAGACTGCTGGCGGAAAGGAATGCTGACAACATTTCCCTCACTGCTGATGGCCTTCCCACCTTAAACATCCACACCACAGGCTACTGACAGGCTGCTCATTAAACCTCCATTACCCCAGGTAACCACTTGTATCTTCACACTGTATTATTACCTCATTGATGTCTTCAGACCCCAAGTACTTTTGTGATCTGAGCCATGGGATGGTGTCGGTTACCAGAAATAAATTCTCTTTGAGTAACTTCAGACCAGACGAGAACAAGGTTTCCAAAACTGTACTTAGAGTTAGGGAGTTAGGGAAGAATTATGTCTTTGAATGCTGAATTTTGTATTGCCCTTGGCACTTTTCTAACTACAGTCTGTGTTGTCCCAGCCTAACTGTAAAGATAATGTCCATGTAAAGAAAGAGTTCATCAGAGGCATTCTCCAGCAGCCCCAAACTCTGATGACTTTACAAAAAAATAAAAAAATACCTGTTGATTCGTATGTTCTCTGCCTGTGCTGCATTCTTATCAGTTACATTGTACTGAGCTATCTCCGACTACAGAACCCCCTACAGAAGAGGAGGTGTTGGCCCTGCCCTGGAAGGACAATACTACTCCTTCATAGATGTAGTGCAGTCAGTGAAGGGTGTCACCTTAGAAAGTAAATGTGTTACTGGCAGGATCACTACATGCAAATAAAGGAGAAAAATCCTGAAAAAAGTGAATGCAGCCACCACATCTAAGTTCTGCTAAGTGGCAATATATCAAATTTTTGTTTTTGTGTTTAGATATATTCTTTAAACACATCCAACCTGTGTCCTGTGCAGCCGCAACATACAAGTCTCACCGAGGACATAAACTGCAGGGATTAAAGGCCATCAATAAACGGCACTGTTTATTTTCAGTGCTGATTGAAACTCTCTGTGCCCACAATTATAAAATGATTAAGCGCTGTCTTCAAAAAGGGATGATGTAGTCTCCTGCACTAATTGCAAATTATATCCTATGCTTTGTATGTTTTAATTATATAACAACATGTCCGTAATTGGCTTCTTTGTATACTGCACGCACACGGGCATGATCAAAATGACTTCCTTTTACGCAGCGCTGATAAATGTCCGCTCGGAATTGTTGTATTTCAAGGCAGAATGTTCTCCCTTTTGTTTCTTATTCAGCTTGGACATTTTCTAAGAAATGCTTATTAGTATCAAATTGATAACTGCCAATGGCGTTATGCTCTAGTGATCTTGCCAGTTACATTGTAATTTGGGCTAATTGTATAAATATCTAATGAGCTATCATCTATATTCATTGCATTGCTTCTCCGCACAGCTGGAATTGAATTAGAAATAAAAGGCTGGCAGACATATTGACTCCATCAGGATGATGTGTTTCCTAATTGATAGCATTAACACAACATGAAGAAATTATGAAAGAGTTCGGGAATGTTACATGCAAACCTTTTGAATCCAGTTACAGAACTCCTGGATGTACCTAAGGGTAAAACCAAGTAAATACAAAATGCAGTTTTTAAATGATGGTTTCCTTTATTAAGGCAAAAAAGCTGTCCAAACCTGCCTGACTTTATATGAAAAAGTAATTGCCCACTAAACCTAATAACTGGTTGTGCCACCCTTGAAGGCAACAACTGCAATCAAGTGTTTGCGATAAATGGCAATGAGTCTTTCACATTGCTGTGGAGCAATTTTGGCCCCTCTTCTTTGCAAAATTGTTTTAATTCAGCCAAATTGGAGGGTTTTCCAGCATGAATGGCCTGTGTAAGGTCATGATACAGCATCGCAATTGGATTTAAGTCCGGGCTTTGACTAGGCCACTCCAAAACTTAAATTTTGCTTTGTTTGAATCATTTGGAGGTGGACTTGCTGTTGTGTTTTGGATCATTACATAGTTACTAAGGTTGAATAAAGACAGCAGTCCAACCTGAGTGAGTGTCTACAATTGTCCCTATCCCTGTACATTGCACACTCACATTGGTCCCTACCCTCAAGGAGCCCACAATCCAAGGTCCCCATTCACTACATGTCTTTGGAGTGTGGAAGGAAACTGGAGTACCCGGAGGAAACCCACGCAGGCACAGGGAGAACATGCAAACTCTATGCAGGTAGTGTCCTGGTTGGGATTCAAACCAGCGACGCTATTTACTGCTAGGCGAGAGTGCTAACCACTACACCACTGTGCCGCCCCATTGTCCTGCTGCATAACCCAAGCTCACTTGAGCTTGAGGTCACAAACTGATGGCTGGATATCTCTTTTAGGATTTTCTGGTAGAGCTCAGAATTCATGGTTCCATCAATTATGGTATGTCGTCCAGGTCCTGAAGCTGCAAAGCAGCCCCAGTCATCCCGCTACCACCACCATATCTGACTGTTACGAAATGCTGTATTCATTTTATGCCAGATGTAGTGGGACGCACACCTTACAAAAAGTTACATTTTTGTCACATCAGTCCACAGAATATTTGCCTAAAAGTCTTGGGGATAATCAAGATGTTTTTTGGTAAATGTGAGATGAGCCTTTGTGTTCTTTTTGGTCAGCAGTGACTTTGGCCTTGGAACTCTCCCATGGATGCCATTTTTACCCAGTCCCTTATTGTTGAATCATGAACACTGAACTTACCTGAGGCAAGTGAGGCCTGCAGTTCTTTAGATGTTGTTCTAGGTTCTTTTATGACCTCCTGGATGAGTCGTCATTGTGCTCTTGGAGTGATTTTGCTTGGCCGACCACTCCTGGTAAGGTTCACCACTGTTCCAAGTTTACTCCATTTGTGGATAATAGCTCTCATCGTGGTTTGATGGTGTCCCAAAGCCTTAGAAATTGCTTTGCAATCCTTTCCAGATGTCAATGACTTTGTTTCTCATCTGTCCTTGAATTTATTTATGTTTATCACCCTCCTAGGCAGGTGCTAGGTTAAGTAAATTTGGTTATTAGCTCTACTGTAAACAGTTCAACTGCTAGTGATTATTTTAGGCTGCTCTGTGTCTCACTAATTCTTCTGGAGGGTTTTGGAAAGTAGTGGATTGGGAGAGTAAAATCGGCAACTGAATATTTATGCAATCCCAGTCAATCCTTAGGGGAGGAGGCCCAAATAATGGCAGGGAGGGAGCAAAAATATTTTGGGGCCTGGAACAGAGGGGTTCTTCTTCTCCAGGAAGAGGAGATCCCAGCCTAAATGGCTGCTGCTCTTCTGGGTCTTCCAGCTATGCTTTTCTACTGTGCTGGCTGAGGGGCCTATTCTGCATGACTCATTACACATGGACATTAAAATCTTTAGATTTACCAAGAACCATGTAGTGTAGGGGCCTCTCTGGTTGGATGCAATTTAATTGTATAGTTTTCGTGGGTCCTCACCGTACATCTGGTAGGATCACCAAAGTAAATTTAAAGGGACGTGAAGAATACCAGTGTTCTCCTTTCAGCAGAGTGGACTATGCATATGATATATTAAATTATGACTTCTGCCTGGAACATAACCGAAGGACAGATCAACCGCACATAAAATAACATTTTTCCATTACTCTTAATCATCACCAATTAATGAAGTCAGAGCTTTCTAAGGGAGATTCCTCCATTCTGAATTCTTATCTTCCTTACATCCTTATTGCTTTCTATCAACCTTGGAGACATGTGTTGGCCAATATATTTCTTTCCACCTAATCTTGCTTCCTGGATTTTCTTTGGCATGTGATCTTCAGTCATCCGTGTAATATAATCAGCCCATTTTAGAAGAATTTTAGAAGCCCATTTTGGACACTGCCGCTGTCATTACATTTCGCAAACCATACACTATTAACTCTGTAACACTCTACACTTCCATATGAAAACACATTGTATCTGCTCTGCCATCACAGAAGCAATTGAATTAATTTTTTTTAAAAAGAGCCTGTTGCTAACATGTGATTTGCTTTATGCATGCATATTATTAAGATGTGGAACCTTTTTTTTTTTTTATTGAAAATCACTGAGGCGAAAATAAGGAAATTAAAAAGAGACTTTTTTTGTGCCCTGGAACCCGTGGTCAAAACAAAATCAGCCATACAGTCACGGGATGAAAAATATCCAATTCTTAGAAACTGATCTTTGGGGAAATTTCTCTATACATGGGCCAAATTTCCAAATAACTGACTTAAATCTTATTTTCTTAACCTCCGAGAAATAAATTGAGACACTAGATATCAAAATGGACCTTGTTTTTAGGACCCAAACCATCTCTTTTCAATTTCATGACTTGAGGCACTACACATGCTTTGTATAATTATTCCAGTAATTGAAAGATGATATTTGGAAGTCATAATTTTGCTGCTGATTTTTTTTTTCTCCAGAAGCCATTGGTTGCAGTAGTTTGCATTTTAACTTTATCCTCATAAACTAAGCCTGTAAATGATCATGTTCTTTAAATGTTAAATGAACTTGTTTAAATTGTTGCAAATTGGTAGCTTGTTGTTGCCCTACTGCTATGCTCTGTGTCTTACCTAAAAAGGGCACTATTTGTATGAAGTGTGTACACATCTTCTGGCTGCTTCAAGTTCCCTCCAGGATTAAAATTATAGATACAGAGACTCACAACATTCTGAAATATAAAATTGAGGAAAACCCCCATCAAGCAAAAGGAAACTCTATTATGCTTACCCATGCCCTTAAAGCAGAACTCCAGCATTTCCTGTGCAAGCTTCAACTAACCCCTGATCAGGTAAGGTCATTAAAATGTCATAAGTGTACTGTGCAGAAGACCTCAAGTTGGGTGAAGGAATGTGGAAACCTAGAAGGTCCACCAACCCCCTACATATACCACCTGTCCAACACACATTAACCATACTGGATACTGAAGGTGTCAGACTGCCCATATTACCCTAGTATAATGATAGTAATAGTATAAAATAAGCTCTAGAATATTCCCTATGCCACAGCGAGAAACATATGACATTTTTCATAAAAAAAGTTTTAAAAATAAAACATTTTAGAAATAAAGAATTTGATATCTAGGAATTGATTCAGTTTCATTCCTCTAAATACCAGGTGTGCCAAAACAAAATGTGTTCAATATATTTTCTTCATTTTTATTTCTAACACAGCTAAAGTCTAAAGCTAGCCATATACTGCTCAAATTTTGGACAATTTAGCAGGAAAAAACAGAAACCTGAGATGCGGGTGGCCCTGTGGTCACCATCTGGGTCGCCAAAGTACATTTTTCAATTGACTTTTATAAAAGGAGGTAGGTGCAAAATAGTTGAACAAATAGTGAATGTATCCAGTCAGATGTGTGTATTAACTTGTACCACCACTGTTGTACCTGTAATATTGGAATTGTTGAATAAAGGATCTAAAAATAATATTGAAAATTGCTTTTTAAATGTCGTTAACATAATAAATCTAACATGAGATTTTAATTATTGGGTTTTTTATATACCACAAACTGAAGTCAAAACTTTTTTTTTCACAGATTAGTTAAAGCGGGGTTCCACCCTAAAGTGGAACTTCCGCTGATCGGAACCCTCCCCCCCTCCGGTGTCACAATTGGCACCTTTCAGGGGGGAGGGGGTGGAGATACCTGTCAAAGACAGGTATTTACACCCACTTCCGGGCATAGACTCCCGTGGGAGTCTATGCCTCTTCCTGTCCTGCCGCGCTGTCTGCTGGGATACACACGGGTCCCAGAGACAGCGCGGACAATTCCTATTGTGCTGCGTGACATGCGCATGCGCAGTAGGGAACCGGGAAGTGAAGTCGATTCGCTTCACTTCCTGATTCCCTCACCTAGAATGGTGGCGGCAGCAGCCGAGAGCCGAGCAATCAATCGGCCTCGGCTGCCGGCATCACTGGACCCCGGGACAGGTGTGTGTCCATTTATTAAAAGTCAGCAGCTGTAGTATTTATAGCTGCTGGCTTTTAATATTTTTTTCCCCAGTACAGTCCCGCTTTAAGCACTTTGTGATATATATATATATTTGCCAGAAGCAAAAAAACATTAGCGTAGGGCTGGCATGACTAGGTAGCAGGGCTAACAAGCATACATAGGGTTAATTAAATTGCAAGGAGTCACATACCAGTATGGGTAGCTTGTGCTTAATTAGGAGGGGCTTTGGTGTGGGATAAGTACAGAAGCATTTGATTTTGTGTCCTCTGGGTCACAGAGGATCACGTGATCTGCAACTACCTCCTCCCAGCTACGTACAACTCCTTGGGTTTCTGGGGACTGAAAATCATCCCTTGAAGGCTGCTACTGAGTGTTATCCTCTACATCCATGCTGACACTATCCTCCTCTTCTTTCTGCGTGTTTGGCAGGCCCGCAGGAATGCTATCTGGATAAAGGGGGCCTTGAGAGGTAAGGAAGTCCTCCTCGTCCTCCCGCTGTTTTTCCTCAAGTGCCCTGTCCATGATTCCACAAAGCGTGTGCTCCAACAGGAAGACTAGAGGGACAGTGCCACTGATGATTGCATTGGCGCTGCTCCCCATCCTTGTGGCCTCCTCAAATGGTGACAAGACAGTGCATGCATCCTTGATCAGTAGCCATTGGCATGGCGAAAAGAAACCAAGCTCCCCTGACCCTGTACTGGTGCCATACTTGCACAGGTAATCAATGATGGTCCTCTGCTATGTGTGCAGTCGCTGCAGTATTGCCAACTTTGAGTTCCACCTGGTGAGCATTTAAAAAATGAGGCGGTTGGTGGGCAGGTTGCATTTGCCTTTGAATATCAGGCAGCCGATGATTGGCATTGTATGACCGGTGGAAATGACCACAGACTTTTCTGGTTTGCCTCAGAAGATCCTGTAAGTCTGGGTAGCGGAACAAGCTCTAACAATGCTGAACCCTGTCCTGCATAGTTTGATTTAGATTAAGCAGGCAGGTTATTTAGTTGGTGGCAGTGTATTTGAGATATATATATATATATATAAAATACACGGCCACCAACTGAATAACCTGCCTGCTTAATCTAAATCAAACTATCTCTCTGTCCACACCAACAACGCTACACACGCCCGCCGTGTAAGCAGCTCTATATAGTGTGGGGTGTGGTCCCCTTGAGCCATGATTGGCCAAAGGCACCCTGCCTTTGGCTAATAATGACTCTATTAGCAGAGGCCGCTGTGATTGGCCAAAGCATGCAGGTCAGGTTCATGCTTTGGCCAATCATCATACAGCAATGCACTGTGATCTCTTACGGGCAAACACTCGATGCTCGAGTCAAATTTATGTTCGACCTGAACATCAAGCTCATCCCTAGTTATTTGTTAATACATGGCTGCTACGGCTAATTTTACTCCAAAAAGTGTGTCGGCTATTTATTCTCTAATTGTGGGTAGCAATAAAGTAAGGAGGAAGTAGTGGAAAAAGGAATTCGGGTATTTGCTTCTGTATTACCATAGTCATGTATTACCCAATGCTGCATGTTTTAAAATATTTTATTTGGCCATTAAAAGGTATCATATCAACAATACTTTTACCTTTCTTCAGCAATACACGTCTGTACCGTGTACATGTTTCTAAAAGTTCAACAGTTATTTCCATCTTTAGGAATTGCAATGTAGCCTGACATACTTTCCAGGATACTGTAACACATTGAGAAGATGTATCGCTTGACAAGCTCTCTCTCTCGAGGATTGTAATCTTTGTACAGAGCCTTAGACTGCATGTGGCTAATGATGTGCGCCAATTGCCCAGAACTCTACGTGTCTGGAAGGAGCACTTAGCGATCTCTGGATAAGCAGCTTGACTCTCGGCAAATGGCCTTTATGGCTGTAATTTTGTTTCTGAAAATATAAAAAGAGAGCATTCTGCCATCTGTCATGTGTCAGCAGATAATACTAAGAATATCCAAGCATCCAAGAAAACTCATGCACCCTGGAGTAGCAGACAGAAAATTATGTATTTCACCAGCTGCCCCTATACAAGCATTGTTTAAATGCTTTCTTTCAATGAGATGATGTAACATTGACGTCATAGGA